>NW_023603184.1:99620093-100820093 GCF_014898055.3 Talpa occidentalis
AAAGATAACAAAATACTAAGACATTTGTTAAAATTCCAGGCTATCATCAGGTAAGGTATCGAGTAATTAACACTGCCTTAAGTGCCACCAAAGCTTTGAAGGCACCCACTATTTATGACATTTTTTCTTCATGCCTATCTGTGCAATGACATTAAAAAGCTTGTGAGAAAAAGTTCAGATCCCAGAAAAAGGAAGAAATAGTTGGTCCAGCAAATAAATCCAACTTCTGGCCATAGTGGACTATGGAACTGACGGGAAGAGAGCAGGAAGACCGCCTCTCTGCAGGTTGATATAGGGGTTCTTCTCCAGTCACTGCATGTGACATTGCACAATTCACTACATTTGAGGTTACCTGAGAGATGAAAATAGTCTGCATCAGAGCGATGGCCATGGATATGCTCCACAGAGGCATGCCAGCTTCCCCCTCTGAGATGCCTACAGAGTCTGGCTCTACCATCCTTCAAGTTGGGGAGGGGGATGAGGAAAACTTTCTTCACTTGAAGAAAGTTCTATCCTTGGTAAGCACATGACACTCAGGAGTCACTCGTTTCTGTGGCTTCTCAGTGTAGAGCCTTATAAAACTCAGCCTATCAGAGTGAGGAAGCAGTGTCAGTCTATACAAACAGGGACACCCTTTGCTGATCCGGGATTCAGTCAACCTTTATGATCCCCACATAATTTGATACTAGGCTTACTCATTTATTCCAGATTTCTCAGCGTCAGAGCATTTCACTAAGGTTAAAATTCAATAAGTTCAAAATTCAATGCTAAAAAGGACTTTTCTACTGGGCAGTTTATAACCATCATTTTCATGCATAAAGTTTTTATACGCTGCCATACTGAAAAAGCAGAAACTCCATAAATATCAAATAACTTTTTAACTAATATGTTTTGACACCGTCAATCAAAATATAAGGCAATCTCTTAAAAGGACTATGTAATTTTACATTCATTGACATGGAACAGATCCAAAACATACGAAACTGAGAAGATTATAAAACACTATGTGCTATGTGAAATAAAACAACTTACACAATACATTTTTAAATTTTAAAGTGTATATTAACATGCATATAGAAAAAATTATAAGGAGAGTTATCAGGAGACTAATGATGTATCTCTGAAAGGTGAAATTATGACTGATTTTATTGTTCTTGGTCTTTTAATTTCCAGATTTCCAGGTTTTCCAAATTTCTAAGATGACCATGTCACTGATAATAAAGTAATAAATATCAGGTCTACCTGGTGGAACAAGGGGTCAAGTCTCAGTACTACTATGCTATCATCAGCCACTGCAACATGAGTTCGATCCCCAGCCAGGGAGCTAACCCTCATGGCGCAGCAGACCTCTCCTGTCTCTCTTGCTGCTCTCCTCAGCAGTGTATTTCAGTCAATCTGCCTGTTCTTCTCCCCACTCTGTCTTTGGTGACTCCTCTCACTCCCTTATACCTCTGGCCTACACTCCAGTTCTTGTATGTAATAAATCTTTTAAAAAAGTAATAAACATTGAGGGCGGGGGAGGAGGGATTAGGGTCAAAATAAGGGGGGGTGGGAATTGTATGGGGAATATAACCAAGATGAAAATGCACACATTGTGCAAAAATGAAAATTGATGTAAACATATATAAAATAAAATTAAAAAGTAATAAACATCTTTAAAGTATTATGTATATTCCCTATTGTTGAAAGTATTTGTAATCAAAATATCCTCTCATTCCATTGTCAGGAAAAAAAAATCTCACAGTGGTTTTTGAATTTTGCTTCCTTTTCATTCCATTTTGCTTCCTTTTCATTCTTTTAGCATGTTTACCCAAAGGATTTTATACATACAAAAGACCAATACCCTACACTATTCTTTATCAGACATATTTCTATGATCTCCCTATACCATAACACCAATAACCCAGGATTAATATCACAAGACTCAGTCTCCAGACCAGGGTTATTAGCTCTGTGACTAAAAGAAAGTAATTTAATATTGTCATCTTTGGACAACAAATAGGCCAAATGGCAAAATTGAGTCAGACAAGTGATTTCGCAGTGCTTTGTTAAAGTTTTAAAACTACAAATGCTGGCTGTTGTTTGCATCATCATCTTTAATATCTCCTCCAAAATATTTCCAGATATTACTGTCACAATATTTAATGATGAGTTTATCAGGAAACATTGTTAAAGGAATATCTAAGTGAAATGTTAATGAGAAGCAAGTGGCTATAACAATCCTAACAGCACGAGTTTCCTCCTGCATGCAAAATGCAACTGACAGAGCATGCCCACAGGATCATGGGCACAGAAACGAGCAAGGGACAGCGTGTTCAACTTAGGTTAAAGACCCACTTCTGCTTCTTCTGAGTAAATCGTGTTGTAGAGATCATGCCCATGACTTTACCCCTTGATCTCCTCAACTAAACTGTCAGCATCAATAGTATTGATGATGTAGTGTTCTTATGACAGTTAAACAAGACAGAGCACACACAGTGTTCATCACAGTGCCCAGCACAGAGTAGGCACCTCCACATTTTGAAGGACATCACTGACAATAAAACTAAGAATTGCAACAATGACTCCAAATCTCAGTAAAAAGGAAATAAGCAAAAGAGAACATTAAAAAAAAATAAGATGCGCAAGTATCTTTCATGAAGAACTGGGTTTCTAATGACTTGGTGCCTACGTAATAATACACTCTACTGAAAACCCAATGTGGTCTTGTCAGAAATCATTTAAGTCTGATAAAGCCCTTACCAAAGCCCACAGTCTGTCAGTGTCCCTGGACTCATCCTAACCATTGCTCTTCTCAAAATTCGGATGTTGAAAAAAATAAACATTGGTTTCTATGGGAACAAGTAACCCAAAGATAACGTTCAGACAAAAGGGCTCTCACCTTCCTTTAACTACCCATAGCTCTTCTTTCATCTGTCTTTTTATTACATTTGTCACTTACTACCTTGTGTGAGAGTCATTTGTGCCGGGTCTCATTTCTCCGCCTACATGGTAAGCTCTTTGAGTATAGAAACCCTGTCTTATTCATCTGGATTTCCAACAAAGCCTTGTACAAAGAAAGCCATAAATAAGTAGTTTGTTGAGGGGAAAAAAAAAAAAAGGACATGTACAAAAAAGCACTACCACAATTGAACATTATGCCTACGCTATTTAACCTTTTGGGGAAAAATTAATCAAGTCTCCCAAACACTTGACTAGTAAGAATTATGCAATTAACCCCATTTTATAGGCTTTTAAAAATTCTAATCCCTCCTGAATGATGATAAAATGGAATTAGAATTCAAGCATTCTGATGCTTAAACAGTGATCAACAATGTTTTTATCAGCTTCAGCTTTCTTCATGAAATTGTAATTTAAGTCTACTCTTTACCAACAGCTAAGTTCACCTTTAATAGACAAACTAAAATAAGCCAAATTAGATGAAAGAGTCACACTAAAGGATTTTTGTTAAAATATCCTACTCCAGATACCATTTTTCTCTACAAGCATGCTTTGTTGATCTGAGGTCATTCACAGGTCCACCAAGGTCTAAAGACACTGCTGTATAATGACAAGGGAAATTCATTATGAGCAAATCCATACGCTATACCACTGCAGAGCATAAATGTACTACAATCGTCAAGGTTGCCTTCAGCAAATCTGTGAAATCCATAGGGCTAAGCTGTGGAAGTATAAACAGCATCTAACACAAAGGAAGTAGCAATTTAACTGATAAGTTTAGCATTTTTCTAAATCACTGAGCCTGATTCTTAAAAAAAAAAACAAACAAAAAAACTGTTTAATGTCAAATACGTGACTATTTTATTTTACAGAAAAATATGCTAATGGAAAAATTTTTGTAAAATGTTGAACTCAAACCAGAAATTATATTAGTATCTACTGATAGTACATAATTTATGAAGTGGCCCACTTGGTATTTATCTTCTGAGATGTATTTAAGAGGACTCCCTATCTTGTACCTATGATAGTCAATTTTTGGATAACATCGATGACATTATAAAACACACAATGAGAATAGAAAATTTACAGGAAAGTACATTTTAAAAAAGAAAAATCTGCACTTTATTTCCAGTATATAACATTCAGACCCACATTCTAATCTTTTTCTCTAACCTTACATATACAAATCAATTTTAAAGCAACATAGATATTATTAAGGAAGGAATGAGCCTTTTGCCTCATGAGTCTTCTCCCTATAACCACCAGAAATGAAGAATGGAGAAATATATCTACCTGCAGACCCAATATATTTGTCTTTTCTTGTAGAATGACATTTTCAAAAGTAAAATATTTCCCAGTTTCCTACTTGCAGAATGAAGGTGAGGTTTAGCTGGCATCTTGGGGGTGAGGAGGAGGGCAGAAAGTCATCTATCTAGCAGGTGGGTCTGTAAATGCTATGTCAAAAAGAAAGGAGGAGTGACCTTTCCAAGAGGTGGAGAGGGCAGCCACCCATATAACATTAGTTAAAAGCTGATGAAAGGTCAACTTGAACTGAAGTCTATACCCACTAGCCTGTAGAGTATAATACATTTAAGTGTCATCCCAGATGGCCCCAGGAGACAAAAAAGGTAAGCGTGCCATTTTCCAGAACCAGAATGTGGCATGTTGTCTAGACCAGGAATTCACAAAGAAGGGTATGTGTGCCTGTGTGTGTGCATGTTTGTGTGCGTGTATGTGTGTAAACAGGTATGTATATGTGTGTGCTGTGTGTTGACCTGAAGATGGAAAGGAATGAGAGAGGAGGCAAAGAAGGGTATGTGTTTTCTGAAAGAAATTTGGCCAGAACAATCTTCCAGCTTCTTTCCACACTGGTGTAAAGGAGAGCTTGCCTGTGCCGAGAAGTTATACAAATGATTCACAGTAAATTTCAAATGAGGAATAGGACTTGAAGGAATTGCATGTCAGGCACCAACACTGAATAACAGGTTTTCAATACCCAAAGAGCATGTAGCTTTTAAGGTTCTAAGAGAAGGAAGTCAGACTGATGAAGGGGTGCTGGTAGTGAGAGCAGAGAAGGAAACTGCCACCCCGTATACCACAGGGATCACTGAAGGCAATTCTATAATTTTTTTTTTTGATTATGACTGAAACCAGGATTCTAAAAATGGGACTGTGAGTATGCTAAAATCCACCATGAACATTTTCAAATTTTGCTTCACACACACACACATCACACAGATTCTGGGACATCAGGATAATATCCATCTCAGGAATATAACAACCACTCTTTAAATTCATTATTGTTAGCCTTAGTGATTGCTGGTGCAGTCCGTTCATCCTACCATATTTTTTCTGCTAAATTTACTGGTTCTCTTCTATGCAATTATTTGTCCTTTTTCCCCAAACCTTGAACACCCTTTCCTTTCTCAGTCTCAAATGATAACAGTTACTTTAACTGGAAAATAAAAAAAACAATGGAAAAGGACTTTCCCACACCAGCACCCAAATCCACCAATTTCCTAAGGCTGGCATCTGTTGACATGTCTGGGTCTATCATCCCTTCCCACCCATCTCAGAACAGTCTTGCATTGACCATTTCTCATTCCATTTTTCCTTTCTTACTAGACCACTTCAATTAATCTACAAACAAAAATCCCTTTACCCCTTATTCTCATTAAGCTACCAACCCACTTTTTATTCCCCCGTATAGCAAACTGGTAGCAAGAAATACCTGTGACCTACAAGGTACCTAACTTAGTTGCTTCATGTGGGATCACTCTTCTCACTCTGTCCTTAACCCAGTTCAGTCAGGCTTTTTCCCCTTGCTCCACTGAACATCTCTTGCCAAGATCAACAATGTGGTTTATTTTGTTCCATATAATGGTGAATTCACAGTTCCATACTTGATCTACTAGTAACAACTGATGCAACTTTTCACTCCTTTCTTGAGATAGCACTTCTGTTTGGTTGACATGACACCACATTCTCCCTCACCCCTCCAGCCTCTCCTTATCAACCAGTTGTTTGCCCCTCGCCCATGCATCAGCTGAGAGGGTGCCAGAGACCTTCCCTTTCCCCTGACCCATTCCCTAAGTGATCTCATTTAACTTAATACCTTTAAGAATACCACACGTGTTGGTAGACAAATTTACCTCCAGTTCAGAAATACATCTTTTTTGAAATCTACTTATATACCTAAATGCCTACATGACATCACCATGTCCAACAATTCAAACTTTACACACCCAAACTGAATTCTTGATTATCCCCCAACTTGTAATGGTCTTCCTCATCTGAAGAAATAGCAACTTCATTCTTGCAAATTTTTCAGGGTCAAATCTTGAGTCATCTCTGAGTTCTTGCCCTTCTGACCTAGAATCCAGTCACTGTGTGCCACCTTCCCTGCCCCCCACCTTGTCCAGTCATGCCTTGCATGCTACACGTCACTAAAACAGCCTGCCAGCACTCTCCACTTCTACCTTCTATGATGCAATTGGCATTAAATAATCACAGTGCTCTTTGAAATATTTAACTCAAACTGCATAACTTTTCTGCTCACAAACCTCTAATAATTTTTCACCCACTAACAGTAAAATCCAAAGTCTTCACCACGGGTTATGGGATCCTACATGATTCTACTTGCTAACTCTCTGACCTCGGCCCTCCCACTCTGGTTATAGTGGTTCCCTCCATTGATTTTTATAACTGTTTACAACATGCTTCATGTTCAGAAAATTTGTAATAGCTGTCTGCTCTGCTAGGAACTCACTTCCTCCAAACAAATTAACGGCTTACTTCTCACTTCTGTTAGGGGCCTGCTCAAATATCACATTATAAAGAGACGCCTGATGGTAGACTGGATTCTGTGATGGCCTCCAAAATTCTCATCCCCTGGAGCACATACTCTGCATAATTCTCTCCCCTGAGTGTGAGCAGGACTTTAAAATATGATGTGCCATCACTCCCGTAATTAAGTTATGTTATGTGGCAAAGGTGAAGGAATTTTGCAGATGTAATCAAGGTTCTAAATCAGTTGATTTTTAGTTAATCAAAAGAGATGATCCTAGATAGGACTGGCTTAATCAGGTGAAAAAACCTTTCAGAGGGACTGACACTTTGGAGAGGTTCAGAGGGGGATGGTATCCTGCTGTCCTTGAAATAAGCAGTCATGTTGTGAGCTATCTGTGGAGTCGGGCTGCCTGCAGGAGTTGTGAGCCTCAGTCCATAACTCCAAGGAAACTAATCTGCTAACAGTCAAATGAGCTTGGAAGAAGACCTGGAGCTCATTTTGGCTTTGTGAGAGAATAGAGGCCCAGTTAAGCTCTGCCCCAACTTTTGACCTCCAGAAACTATGAGATAATAAATGAACACAATTTTAAGTCACTAAGCATGAGCTAAATTGTCACACAGCCATAAGAAACTGATATGTCTTCCTTAGTATGGAATAGCACCACCCCATACTTCTTATTCTTTTTTTCAAGAAACATATATATATATATATATATATATATATATATATAAATTGAATATCTGGATTGCTCTTCTCCCTGGTCTAGCATATAAGTTCTAAAGAGCAAGAACTTGAATCTTCTTTTCCCACTTATTCTGTAACACCTAGAACTATACCATGTACATCTTAAGTGCTCAATAAATATTTTTAAATAAATGTATTTGCTGTCAATGTAATTATATAATGCATACAAACAATTAGGCATCAGCAGATGTTCACTGAAAATAAATTATACCAAAATTCATTTCCATTTTTTGAGAGCATCCCCAGGTAGTTAGGATCCAGGAAAGTACCATGATATATCTTAAATTTCAGCAATGCTTTTAATGGATCTATTTATGATTTCTTTCTGAATAATTAAATGTCCACTAAAAGGCAGGAGAGTCAGTAGGATATGCTTATGCTTGAGCAACAAAAAATAAATAAATACTAGTTCATTATTGAAAGCCATTCAGAAAGTAAGCAGTTTCTACCAATGCCTGAAGCCTCTGTCCTGTATGTACTGCCAACATGTTAATCAATGTTTTAAAATAAAGATGTAAAAGATATGTACTTCAGATTGACAAGTGACATATATCCAAGCATTGTAACTAATATGATATATATAATATTCATGAGTGAAATATATAATGGGCAAGCAATGAGTCAAAACTAAGCAATGAGTCATAACATCATGATAAACATGAAGAGAGTTTTAAACACAAGTTGAAGTTCAGAATTAGACTTGATAGCCTATGACATGGAAAAAACAAAAATCGAGACCTTGTTTGACTGTTAGTAATGCTAAATCTGTCACCAAATTACACAGGTATTTCAAAAGGCAGTGAAAACTTGGGTTGAATTAAGGAAATAGTGTCACAAAAAATAATCAATCTCACTACTGTTCAGATCACATCTGAGTTCTGCAATTAAATTTCAGTGCTAAATTAACTGAAAAATAATTCTGGAAAATTATTCTATGAAACTGGAAAATAATTCTATGAAAAATTCTGAGGCCAGATAGCATTTGGAATAAACAAAGTTATCAAATTCCTCCCCAGCAGAAATTTTTAGAACACTTAATGTCAATGTTCCCTGTGATTTTCAAAAAAGGGGCATTTTGTGTGTGTATGCGTGTATATGTATGTACACTAAATGGATATTATGCACTGTTGCCTTGTTTCTTAACTTTTTTGAACATGGAACCGTTTCTTCATGGAGCATCTTATAGAACTAGTGATCTAAGTCACAAACAAGCACAGGAAAATAATCATTTAGAAATGGTATAAAAATATAAAAAAAATGCAGGTGAACATGTAGAACTTATTATGAGAAGGAAAGGCAAAATTACTTGCACTGTTTTACCTAGGAAAAGCAAAGCAAAGAACAAGCCTTGTGAAATACAAATGGTTGTCAGGAAATGCATTTGTTCCATATTGTTGTCATCAAAAATAATATCTGTCAGTAAAGCTCAGGAATATGCATTTTAACTCACTGTCTAGGAGACTTGTCCAGAGAGTCTGATATTTGTTCTAAGGAGCAGAATTTGAACCCATCAGATCCCAGACAGGGAAGATCAATTGAATCCTCAGAAGGAAGATGAACCATAACAATTACAGCTTTTCAACTTTTCAGTATCATACAGGTGATCATGAGAAATGAGCTGAAGTACGCACAGAGGCTAGGTAAATATCCAACAGGGACACGAGATAAAAGATTCCAACATATACAAAGCGATTGGACAACCAGATTTCTAAAGGTCACTTCCAAAATGACATCACTCAGAGGGCTAGACCATAATTTCTGCAGTCTCCCTCAATCTATATGCCAAGGACAAACACTGAGCCTAGCATGGAATGGGCTTTGCTTAAATACTGGTTGATCAGATGAATAAACAAACAAGTGACTAACAAGTGAAATGAGTACCTGGTTCCACAGTTCAACAAAAAGGTAGCACTCTTTACAGATTATTTAATTCACAATTAGTGAATTTAGCTTCTAGACTACTTTCAAGTATAAAGAAAACAGTCTTGTAATAACTTCACTTCTTGACTGGGAAATCAACTCTGAATTAAATCACACCAAAGATGGATGTGAGCTTCCCTTGGTAAGTATGTGAAAAGGCATTGCAGGTTGTAAATGACCATCAGAAGAAAGGAGTGATACAGTCATGACAGTCTACCCGAAGAGACTGATAATTCAGAAGGCTGGAAATTGACCCTCACAGCTCTGAAAATGGACCATTAACCTTATGCTTTATTTGTTTGTGAAAGAAAAACATATCTAATTTGTTTTAAAATACATTTTAAAAGGTGATGTTCTGACTGACCTGGTAACTTAGCTATTTACAATTAGATTTAAGTGGTTTTCTTTTGTGTTAAGACACCAAATTCTTAACAGAGTACACATTAAGATAGATCTTTCCATATAAAAATTTTCTTGAGAGTTTACGTTTACTAGATATGGAGACGCTACTGCCGAGCACCGTATCTGTAACTATTTCCTAGAAGACTGAGGGTTCTTTCAAAATATATCTGTCATTTCTCCACAGTGGCTGATCAAACCTGCCACTGAAAAATGTTCTGAACAGGCAACGTGTAGTACAAGCATAGTTTATTTCTGTCAGAGACTGACTGCTGAAGTGTGAAAGAAACTCATTAAAAATCTCTTACTGTGATCTTACATTGTAGAAAAAAAAAATCTAAGAAAGAAAAGGCAAGGAAAAAACTTAATGAAGGGTACAGAGAGCCTGCAGACACACTCACGTGGTACTTTTCTTTCTTACTCTTTAGTAAGCAATTAGAAAAGAGCAATTAGTCCTGGGAATACAGCACACAGGGCTGTTTGGGGAAATCAAATAAGTTAACAATTTTATTTCATGCTAATATTATGAAAAGTTAATGAAGGAGACTCAGAATATTGTAAGATATAAAAAGCGATAACAAAATAAATAATATTATTTACCTTAATCTTAAAACGAGGTTCACAGCACAAGAAGCTTCTCTGTAGTCTTCACTAGCATTGGGTAGGCCCTTCAAAAACAAAACAGCAAACAGGGTTATAAACTTTACTGGGAAACAAAGGAATAAAATCATGATAATCCTTGACTCATATGGTTTTTTATGGAAATTTCAAATTAGGTCTTTACACATGCAGGTTTCCTTTGACCTCATAATACCTTTGTATGAAAGATGGAATGATGCCTAATTTCCATCACAATTGTGGATACAAATATTTCACATATTCCATATAGAAAGCCTTAGTCATAACATGGGCACTATGAACAATTGGTAAGTTGCACTAAATTCAGAGATGGGTCAGTTATCCAGAGGGGTACCTTGCAACTTAAGCCATGGACTATACCCACCAGGCTTTGGGAATGCACAAAGATTAGCACCTTAAACCTCAAGCTATGAAGGCAGGTAGAACCCAGAGGATCAGGCCATTGTTTACCTTCCTACCTTTCTCACCTAGAGTCTATTTCCTTGAGTATAGATCAACCATGAAAGCTTCTACCTCAAAGCCCCTCAATACTACTACAAATCTCTGGAGATGTGCAGATCTTTCCATTGGGTTGGAGAAATAAGGGATATTTCAGGTCAAATATTGGCTCTACCACTGACCAGCAACACAACCATAGTCAAGTCATTCTTTGAATCTATTTTCTCATTTATAAAATAGCAATATCTGCCTCAAAATTTACTGCATAAACAGCATGTTATATACTGTTATCTAAATCACCTTCCCTGTTTCCTTTACTCTCTTTGCCTTCTAACTAATTATCCTTATTTTTTCTTTTGTTATTCAACCAATCCCTACAGTTTATCTCAAGGAGTCTTCCAGAGTTGCTCTACATAGAGTAAAAAATCTAAACTGAAGCATGGCTCTGCTTGTAACCATTTGCATGGCCTGGGGTCAGTCACTTAACCATTGCAATTTTTTGCTTCCTTAACTATAAAATAAGTGCCAAGGACTAATTATCTGCCCTCATACCTCAAATATACTTCCTGCAACCATGAAATCCTGTCAATCTAACCATGTCTTTGGTAGACAGCTGGTTCATAAACTATGGATTGGTAGACGAGAAGCAAATATGAATGGAATATGCAGATTTTGAAAACAGATTATGATTCCAAGGTTGGTGACACTCCATTGTAGAGCCACTTTGTGAGCAAAGGTTTTGCCTATTAATTATTCACCATAGCCAGAATGGGGCCTGCTGCACTATAGTTTGATGTTCACACACCCCTCCTCTGAATGGCTCAGCATCTTTATTTTTTTTTTTTTTTATTTATTATTTTTTTTTTTATAGAGGCATGCTTTATTTATTTGTTTGCTGGTTTGTTTGTTTGTTTTGTTTATACATGCACTGGGTACAGTCAGAAGCGCGGGAGGGCGAGAGAATTCACCAGAGCCAGAGCGGGGAGCAGAGCAGGCAGAAGGACCGAAGTACACTGCTGAGGGGAGCAGCGGGCGGCAGGAGAGGTCTGCGCGCCATGTGGGACCCTCCTCTGGTGGCCGGGGAGCAGCCGGGGATCGAACCGGCGCCGCAGAGGCCGCGCGCAGCTTCGCAACCCAGCGCTCAACCGCTGCGCCACCGGGGAGGCCCTGGCTCAGCATCTTTAATTATCACCTAACATGATTGACTGCACACATCTTCTGTCATATAACTTAACATAAATATATTTCACAGTCATAGACTATTATTTTTTACAAGCCAAGTTGTAGAGATAAATCCGTCCATAAAATTCAATGATAAAAGAATTATGAAAAGGGGTTACAGAAATCCAACCATGAGCAAAAAAAAAAAGTATCAATTAATGACAACGTTTTGTGGCTAGAATCTAACAGAACAGAAACTAATTTTCTTTCCTTTTCTTATTTCACACAGTACCAGCAATTTCAGAAACAGTCTAGTAATCAATTCTTGCTATTGAACCTATCATTTAAAGGTTGGAGGTCCTGAAAATCACGGTCAATATAAACAGTACTCTTTTTCTCCATACCTATTTAAAAAAAAAGGAGAGAGTTTACAAGCCCCTGATTTGGAAGCACTACCCTGAAATTGTCTATCTTGCTAAACTGTTGGTTTTTCTAAAAATCTGTCTGCAAAGCATCCCACACATAAAATGACTGGCAGAAAACCGTACCTGAGAGTCTTGCACAGAAAGGGACTGTATTTGCTCGGGTATGTTGCTGGCATTCACCACCATCTGTGAAGAGAGTCACCATGAAAGCATTTAAGAAAACCAAAGTGAGATCAGTGTGGTTACACTAAATCCCAATTATCAGAGTAAAAAATCAAAATAACTCATGTAATTTTTATTGCAGCCTTTCCCAAAGTGTGGTCCTTTAGCAATCTGCATTGGAATCACTGGGCCCCAACCCAACCTATGATTCAGAATTTCATGGAAGTGGATGAGAGCATCTTATCTTTAACAAGTATGTTCTGAGTGAACCACTCAGCTAAGGAAAGTATTTTTTGATATTTTAAATTTGATTATCAAAATATGCCATAGGATCATTTTTCCTTGTTGCATATTTCATCTAAAGAACCACCTAACAAAAGGATGTTAGGATTAGTAAAACCTGCCTGATCATTATTCTTCAATAATTTCTTCGGCAGATTTCTAAAATATATTAGGTTACTTGGATTTTTAATAAACAGTTCCCCAAAAGAAATGCCAGAGTGATAGGTTATATTTTTCTCTCAAAGTTGAAAACAACCCTAATGTGATACCCAAAATATTGTGCTTCCAGTCCTAATTTTGTGGATTGTATCTTGGAACTAAGTTGGAAAGATGAAAACAACTCAAAGGACAACAGCAATTAAAAGAATGAAATGGAGTTCCTATTTCTAAACTTACTACCAATTTTAAAACAATCAGAAGTCATCAGAAATTCTTTGTGGCAAGACTTTTCTAAAAACTAAAAGCATGCAATTCTTACTCAGTTCTTCCCCCCAAATAACTATGTTAGTAATGAAGCAGGGGGAAATGTATTGCCTGTAATTTATTTTAAATGCATCAAAAAAGTGAAGATGGGCTGAGGAATGAACAGATGAGCATGTGTGTGATAAAACAATGCATCCTAATAGCAGGACCCTAATGTTAGGCAAAGGCCCTAATGGTAGGATCTAGCTGATAGGTATGTGAATATTCACTATAAGATGCTTTCAATGTTGCTGTATTTTTGAAAAATTTCATAGTAAAATGTTGGCAGAAAAATGAGCAGAACAAACTACCTGTATTCATTAATCAGTGAAGGGGCTTGGGCCTACACCAAATGATATACAGGATCTTTCAGCTGCTTCCTCAGTATTAAGGTTGGAGGTACAACCAAAGGCACATCAGTACTTACAGTACATCCTACTTCTAGTCACAGAACTCTATAACCTGAGAACCTAATGGCATTTATTAGAGGCAACAGCATTTTTTCCTCTAGGGAGCATCCATCTCCTGTCCCCTTCCCTTACTCTTGGTGATTTTTTCCCCCTTTGAAACAGTTTACCGTAAGAAGGAAATCTGAGAGAATGGGTGCATGGATATAAGGGGGAGAAAAAAAAATAAATGTTGGACACCATCCTGGAAATATGCCATACTGGAGCCCTGGGATAGTGCAAAAGAGGAAAATATCTCAAAATGGATATAAGAAAAGGACAGCTTCTGCTTTCCAATTTTTACAGAGCTCTGCCTAATCTTCTCATTTTCTATTTTTAAGAACACTGTAGCTAAATGTAACATGTTATTACAGATTGGATCTTAGAACAGAAAAAGGTTGTTAGTCACTGGACAAACTAGTGAAATACAAATACATTGGTGTTTAGCTGGTACTAATGCAGCATCCCTGGCTCCCCAGTTATGACAAATGAATGCAGAGTCCGTACTATCTTTGCAACTCTCAAGTCAATTTAATATTATTCCAAAATAAAAGGTTTATTTTCAGAAATACGGAAGAATTTGGATCACAAATCTAACTTTTATCACAACTAGTCAGAATGCCAGTCATCTCCAATAAGAACACCTTTTAGAAAGTGTTATCATAAAATTCTATAAAATCACCTGTGATACTAAAGCTAAGTGTAATAAACTTAGGGGGTAGTATCGAATCTCTCTCCATCTATAAAACAAATGTCCGAGAGCTGACAGACATTTGGAAAACACAATTCATGTCATCAGCGATAAATTTTAAAAGTTAAAGGCATTTGGGACAATCAGCAGACAACAGCAATGAGTCACATAAGCAATAAATTTAGCTTTCACATTGTATCTAATCGCTAGTAAAACGAACTCCATCTAAATTCACAATAAATGTATTTTCTCATAACAAATTCTCAGAGTTGGGGATCGGAAACATTTAAACAATTAGCCTAGACTAACAAAATTCTTCAATCCACCTTTAAGGCCTAAGTGGCCCTGACTTGATTAAGTCTGGACAACATTTCCAAGGGTTATGAAATGTCTTTATTTTTTGAGACAACTGATAGGTATTTAAAACAAATCTTCAGAAATTTTGAGCACACAATCATCCTGGATTTTAGACTGGACATTTGGATTCAGTATGACTTGTGGTTTTCTGAGTCAGTTCCCTTGATTCTAGCCACGTATCACAACCACGTGAGCAGCTTTCTAAAAGGTAGCCTGGACATCACTCCTAACTACCAAACCATCCACATTTTTACAGCTTTCAGTTTTTCTGATGTGGAGCCAGGATGCAAACCTTATTATTTTTTTTTTTCATGTCACCAAATACAGGGGCTGCTGTAAAAACAATGTTTAATAGAAGTCTTAGCAAATGAATATTTCTTCTTCTGTTAATGAATATAGTCAATTTTATTTTCGAATAGAAAATTAGGATATAAAACAAAACTGACCAAAATGTTTAAAAATGTACATTATTTTAAGTCTGGAAAAAAAAGATTTCTCCTAATCACTTGTCAAAAAGATCAATATTGGGATACTAGCTGAAAGGTTTTATATAAACGAAGATGCTATGTAATCTGGAAAACTACCAAAGGACGTCAGTCCTTACAAATACCACCACGATGACATGAGAAATTTCTAGAGAGCAGGCTCTACTTTTGTATGATCCCAATAATGCCATGGTGCCAAAGGCAGCTCCATGTAGAAATTAAGCACATAGTAAATATTTTTCAGTTAACTAACTGTATTATTAATAGTATCATTACATTATCAACCTTTAATCTCCACCATCCAAGTGTGATAAGATAATAAATGATATGTTACAGATTGTTAATTGTGGGTGACTAGTACCTTGTAAGGCTATTTCTAAAACAATCAGTTTAGGAACACAGCACCAATTTCTCAATTGCTTTGGCTAGGATGCTCAAGATAAGTGGTGAAACCTTTACCATTGAATTTCTTTTGGACTTACGAGGATCTCCAAATATGGCCCAGTCCAGGCACATGCAGAGTGCCACTGACCTATACCCCACAGTGACTTTCTCATTCTTCTCCAACTAATGTTGTAATACCTGGACTTTGTGCCTTATATTTCCCAGGATGCCAATGGCCTCTCACAAAGAAAGCATTTCTAAAATACCCCTCTCCTGTATTGTGGCATCTTACTTTGTCCAAACTTGGAACTACTAAGCTCTTTTCTGAACCTCGCCTCAATTACATAACATTTTCTGATTTCCTCCCCACAACGCCACTTCTGAGACAATCATAAATATGATATGCCTATTCACACACTTGTTTAAAGTCTGTTATTTCAGAGTGTGGGTATTCATGTTGCTAACAAACATGTACAGAATGTCTATTAGCTGTAAAGTGAATACAGACATGAATACCATCCTAGTCTCTTGTGGCTTATAGTCAGGTAAATAACTGAACTGTAATTTAAATGACAACCATTATTGAAAAGCTTATTAAAATGTAAACATTCTGGCATTTAAATGTGCCTTTGGCACAGAAAAGCACTTTCTTCCTCAAAGATGTTTAAAGGTACTAAGGTACACTGTCAGAGACTGTGTAGATGCTGGTAGTCCTCCCCCCCGCCCAGCTTTATGGCAGCATAATCGACAAATAAAACTAAGATATTTAAAGTGGTACCACTTTTGACAGCAGCTATAAAAATTCAAAGTCACCAGACATTTCAGACAAAGCAATCACAATTCTATGTACCTATACTTCACTTGCATATGTGTGCTTGAAAATGTCATCCAAAAATGTTAATGGGATGCAGTCTGTATAGCAACCTAAATGCTCACAAAGAAGGAAATGGTTTAAAAAAAAACCACCTCAAGCCATCCTATTGTAATACTATACAGCAGTTAAATATTGAGAGGTAGATCTACAGCAACAAATGTGGAAAGATTAAGCAACCTATCTGTATGCTTCCTTAATTATAAAACAGTAAGGGAACAGACATATGCCACCGGAAAAGCATATGAGTCTAGATACAGTCAATTGCCCAAGATCTTGAAATCCTACTCAAGAAAGTCATAGTGACGCTTGATGATCAGCTGACATTACTCTTTCCTGTCTATGCAGAATATACTGCTTAAAAAAAAAAAAAACCAAACACCTATTATCCAAAAAGCCAATCAAAGCAATTAGATACTGTCACAATAAACTTAAGTCCTTATGGGGAAAGACCTGTATCAGTCTATACAAGTAATACAGGGATCATTCTGTTGTGAAACAATAAATTATTTTAGAGTCAATGATGCTATTGGACTTACATTATTTGGCCTATTTATAAGCAGAATGTTTTCAGTTACAGATACTCTAAGAAATAGATTTTAAAAACCTTGACTCTGTATTTTAGCTGAAATAGTAAAGTGGGCAAGAAGAGGGCAGAGTTCATGAGACTTGGTTAAGATCATTCTAAAAGCCTAGCAGGACAGCTGTACAGCCAACATGATTACTGTGGAGTTCATCACTTCTAACAGAGGGATAATTCCCTTGACCAAAGCTTGTGCTATGTAAGAAATGGCAAGATTAGATTCATATGATAAACATAGAAGGAATAGGATCTGAAGCAGAATTACCCATAGAAGGCAGGCAAGATTGAAAATTCCCTCAGAAAAGCCTATCAGTGTGGCATGAAGGATCAAAATAGAGGAGAGGGCAGAAGAATAACAAGAGGGGTATGTGGCTCTTGAAAGGACCAGCTGGCTAGTATCAATTAAAATGGACTGATTAGATTTAGTCCATTTATCAAAAGGAAATGTATTTAAAAAAATAGTTGGGCTACATATCATCTGTAACCTAAAGTCTTGTGTTTTCTTAATGAGAATGTATCAAGGTGCACGTTCATTACTGTAAAATATTTTCAGTTATTTAAATATGCTCAAATTTCTGCTGTGAGAATTAGCAAGTACTTTGAACTATACTCGTCATTAGGCATTAGGATAATTTAACAGATGGAGGAAGGAAAGCTAATCAATAGGTGAACAGTTCTAAAGGGGAAGCTGATAAGAGAGTTCCTGACCTAAGTTACCAGGAGATTTAAAAATCAAGACTAACAGATTCAACTAGAGTTTCTAACCATTTTAATATCTTGCTTTATTTTAAATTAAATATCTAGGGCCTCCCCTGGTGGCACAGCAGTTGAGCGCTGGGCTGCTAAGCTGCCTGCAGCCTCTGCAGCGCCAGTTCGATCCCTGGCCGCCGGCGAGGGTCCCACATGGCGCGACAGACCTCTCCTGCTGCGCCCGCTGCTCCCCTCTGCAGTGTATTTCATCAGTCTGCCTGTTCTGCTCCCCACTCTGGCTCTGGTGAATTCTCTCACCCTCCCGCACTTCTGACTATACCTAGTACTTGTATAGATAAATAAATAAATCTTTAAAAAAAAAAATCTAGGTAAAAAATTTTGCCTATATGCCTACTATGTTTTCTAAATGACAGTAATACGAAGAGTTAAAATAACTGAATACTCTGTGCCCGAGTGCTTTATGAACATGATTTTATCAGTGCTCAATAGCAACATTTGTGTACCCATTTGAAGAAAGATAATGAGGCTCAGAAAATAATTTGCTCCATTTATACAGCTCAACGTAACTCAGAATCAGGACCTACAAAGACTATGTACCTTTTCTTCTTTCCTGCTCCATGAGAACCAAATTTTGAAGTTTCTTTCCTAAATGGATCAGACTGATACCACAAAGGGGAGAAGGGGATAAAGTGGCAAATTACCACCACTCACCTCTGGATTTTCTTCTTTCACTCTTCGTGACTGTAAAATAATCATATATCCATTAATGCACACATAGAAGCACACCATAAAAATGAAATTCACACAGGATTAATCAATGTCACTTACCTTTTCTTGTGAAAAGGCTGCTTTCCCTTCTTCACTCTTTTCATCCATTTCGTCGTCACTCCACTCCCAGTCACCGTCCTCAGTTTTATGAAGGTGACCACTTGACCCAGGAACTCTTCTTACCTGAATCAAAACAAACCCACCCAATTCTTCACTAGTTGAACATAAACAGTGTTTGCTGGCACTGCTGATGGGTTATAATTTAAATGATTATAAATTTAGGGATACCTAGCAGTTGCTATCCCCAAAGATTGCAAGGCCACCAGATTTCTACACTTGCCCTCTTCCCAGACATACCAGGTTTTTGCTGTAGATTCTGAAACACATTTAAAACAAAATATCTTGGAACAGCACCACACACACAAGCCATTAGGTATCAGGCTCATTTTTCACTTTTGCTTCAGTTAACACTTTATTAATTACTACACATAAAAGGCCACATGGTAGGCTTCAAAACTGCCCCAGGAAATTCACACAAGCAGCAGACTGCTGATTGAGGGAAGACAGGGGAACCAGGCAGCTAATGAGGCATACCAGACTTGAGGTATCAGTGATCTAAGTAAAAAAACTTAAATACCCTTCTGTCGCAACCTTGCTCTTTTTCAGAGCCTGGCATCCTGCTTGTTTTCCCATATTTTGATCAACCTCCTTGAACAAAATAAGCAGCATAAGAATGTCCTTATGAAAATAACTTGCAGTATTTATGAGACTTGTGAGATTGCTAGGAATACAGCAAGACAATCACCATCTTTGCCAGATAATGTAAATAGGTCATCAGTCATGTGCCATTACTTGAACGTATTTTTTTAACTAGGGTAGAGGTATAATCCATGGAGCATGCTTTCCAAATGTCTGCGTGGTTGAAAAAGCAAAACTTTTAAGAGGATGACTGAGAATGAGCCTCTGACCAAAGTAAATTTCCTAAAAAAGAAAAATGTACTGAAATGCAATTAAAGCAATGATGTGACTATAACTGCCAATGACCCACTGATTCAGAAAAACTTCAAGTGGAAAGCAACCTTAGAAATTAGTATAACCTCCTCCCTTTACAGATGAGCTGACAGAGTTCCAGAAGGAGCTTAAGAGCACACAACAATAAGGACTAAAATAAGTCAAGGAACAAAGCCTTCAGATTCCCATTCAAGTGCGAGTCTTCTTATGCCACTGAATTACTGGAAAAGAAATGTCTAGAAATGTCCTGTGAGGTCGCTAAAAGATTACAATATGAACAAAGACTATTTTCCATAATCAAGACTATTTAGTTATCTCATAGGAGCCCTGTTAACCCCAAGGGAAAGGACAGAACATTTAAGTGTAAAGTCAGTGTTTACAATGTCAGATCGGTGTAAAGTCATGAACAACACAGGCTCAAGGTTGGGTTTGATATCTGAATTACTGCATTACCACGTGGAACCTGTAAAAGTTTGACTCCTTGTCTGGAATATTCTAGCTCCAACATGAAAATTTAAAAAGGAAAAATTCTTGCATAATTGCAAACAGGTTCAATTAAAAAAAAATTTTTCTCTACTCCAAAATAACATTTTGTTAACTAATTCACCTTCAAAACACTTAGCACTTTGTAAATCCCTCTGTGTTTGGTATAAGATATTTCCTCCGACTGCATTGAGTCACTGGAAAGACCTACTCTAATGATAGTGATTTTTTTAAAAAACATTTATTAATTTTTGCATACAAGAACCGGGCCCTGGAGGCACAGGGGTTAATGATAGTGATATTAATGGCAAAGCACCAAAGACAAAAACACTCAACTGCATGTCAGGATTTTCAGAACAGATTGTGCATTTTAAAACTACAAAGAAGTGGATAAAAGAAAATAATCTGTTGATACAATGATTTTTTTAAGCAACGCTAATCACAGTGATAAGCAACAGAGGAAAATCTGTTAATGACTACATTTTAAAAAGAAAACATTTAAATCAATATCTATTACAAAACATACTATTCACGAGAATGTGAGAAACCAAGAAAAATGAGTATCAGAAACAAAACTGTACCTTTACTGAAATTGTAGAAACCAAGTACAGGTGATGAATTAGTATTCTTCAAGTACTCGTCCCAGGAGATTACACTAAGGAAATTTTTCCTTTTTGAAAATAGACAGTACAGATTCACACCCTAAAATTTAGTTTATGTCCTTTTCCCTCTCACTCTATGTTTACAAGATCTGTCAGCTTTGTTTCTATACGCAATATCCAACTACAGACAATAAAATGGTCATCTTCTTCCATTTCTATTTTGTTTTAGAATCCTAGCTGCCTCTCTCAATTTTATTTGCTGAAAGAGAAAGATAAAGCAAAATGTCCAGGATTATAGCCCCGGATATTGAAATAAAAGGTGGGATGGACCTTGAAGCAATAAATGTTGGCTGAACAAATAAATGTATAAATGTCAACCAAAGTAAGACAAAGGACATTCAAAAATCTATGTCGGGTAGTGAGTGTACTGGTGTAACAGTGCCAACCTTGAAATGAAGAATAAGGTTTTCAGCTAGTCAAATTCAGTTTATTTGGGTATGGCAAAAGGATTGTAATCTGGGACAAGTGAACTATGGCAAGGTCAAGGAGGCAGGTGGAAGGCAGGCTTTTGTTAGGCTTCAGAAGGAAACCAGAAAGGCTGTTTAGAATACAAGTTGATTCAGAGTTTGAGGTTTGTGGTAGTTTCTCTGATTGCAAGCTGGGGGCAGCTTGTGGCCAGGAGGAGAAGGTTGCCTGTCAGTTTTAAGGAGTGGCAGGTGTGTGAGATCCCCCCATTCTGAGCTTCCCGGCCCCATTTTGAATCAGGCTTCCTTGATTCAATTTCAATGCAACAGGAATAAAAAAACAAGTTTGTTAAGAATGTCCTCTCAGTTTACTAGAAGGAAAAGATTTGCAGAATAATGTGAAACCCAGGTTTCACTGGTGTACTTCATGTGACACTGACCTCTACTGAAGAGACCTGAAAGCAATCTTACCAAGTCAAATACTTTTAGGGCGCTTTAGGGATGACAGGAAACAACTTCTGTTTAGGGTCAAGGCAACTAAATTTCACATTGCTTAAAAAATGGGGTTCTAAGGTAGGAACTGAAGAGTACTTTACACAGTAAAATCTCAAAAAAGATGTGTAAAAGCTTCTCTCTGCCCCATCTCCTCCAATGAGGAGAACAGAGGTGACACACCCTCAGAACTCTGACTGCATTACTGTTATATTGCTCTTGTTCTACGAAATGATTTGCCCACTTAGTAAAGCCAAAAGGTGAGAGAATGAATTTTATTCGCTATTTTCTGTTGGGGCTTAAAAAAAATAAATGCATTGTTTCTCGGAGAAATGAGCTCAACTTAAGCAAGAGAGGTAGTCATAAACCCACTTTATGACTCAGGTCAGAGCTGGCAACAGTGAGGTTAGACAAAGTTTTACATTCAGCAATTTATTCCCAAGACTTGGGATAAAATACAATTGAAAAGTTCTGTTAATACCATATCTCTGAAAAGTAGAGTAATATTTTCTTCCCTTCTCAAAACAGCATC
Source organism: Talpa occidentalis (assembly GCF_014898055.3). Lineage (NCBI taxonomy): Eukaryota > Metazoa > Chordata > Mammalia > Eulipotyphla > Talpidae > Talpa > Talpa occidentalis. The sequence goes on from NW_023603184.1 coordinate 99,642,336, forward strand.
TTTCATTAAAGAAATGAACCTAAATTCTGATTCCGTATGAAGTTAGGCTCAGACCGACAGTAACGAGGCTCCTCCATGGCCAGTTCTGGTGGGCAGGAAAGGGAGGAGTGAGTGTGCGAGGCAGAGTTAGGAGAAAGCAGCCAAGGAGAAGCAAGCAGGGAGAAGAAAATAGTGCCTGGAGCCATCTACCTCTCAGCAGGGCCCCTCTGAGCAGGAGCCCTCCCCAAGCATCAGGACCCAGGACCTCTGCAGAACATTTCAGATTCCCATCGGGCCCCAACACCCACCCGGACAGGAAGGAGGACGTGAGGAGTGTAAGGGAGCCGAAGAAGGAGCTTTCTACATAAGCTGTTAGATGTTAGAAATTAAAGTCTATTTCTCTAACACACTTCTGAACAAAGGATGGGCGTGACTCAAATACATACTGACCAAGATTTAGTAGTATTTGTCCAATCCTGCATGCCCCCTCCTTCCAAGGCACCCACCAACTTCTTCCACGGCCAAGCTTGTTTCTCACGAAATGGGATTTCAGAATTTCTCTGGAAAAGCTTTCTGCATCACTGGGAATCCTGCACGCCACTTCCACTTCTCTAATTGAAGATATCGCCAGTCAGACTGCAGCCTGAACTAGAATGACCCGGGGAGCCTACCCATCTCACGTCTGTCCAGCAAGGGCACACTGGCAGAAAGCAACACCCAGCAACTTTTATCTCTGAGCAGGCATGCCACTGACCAGAAGCATAAAAAATGTTTCTAATCAATTGCTATTTATAACATCCTTGAGGTACTGCCAAGCAATCAAAAAGCCTTCTAAATCATCAAAAACTAACAAAATTTGACTCACTAAGGTTTTTGAGGTAAATATCTCACACCCTGGCATTGACCACTGTGACCGCCATCTGCCTTGGCAGCTCCATTCCCACACTTACTGTCGGTCCGAGGCGTGTGCTCCAACCTAGGTCTTCTCTGTCTGGCTTCTTCTATCCGTTTCTCTTGGCTTCACTTCCATTATAGAAAAGCCTGGAACCCACAGCTGACTCTTTTGATGCTGCAATATTAGTACACCACACCCCACGTTCCTCTCTCTTCTAAGCCACACCTGGAGGAAAGTCAAGCCCTCAGCCCAGATAGACATGCTGGGCCCAAAAGGCCAGGCTGCCTGGTGCCGTGACAGATCACCACTGGCCACTCCTCACTGGGGCATCGGTGCTGCCATAGTCCTGCCACTCAGAGTGTGGTCGCTGGACCAGCAGCAACAGCATCCATCATCTGGGCACTTGTTAGAAATGCTAAATCTCTGTCCCACCCTGACCTGCTTTTAAATCAGAACCGTCTGTCTAACAAGGTCACCAGGTGATTCACATTCTAATACAAGTTTGAGAGCTGCTGTGCTGGAAATTTTCCTCATTGTTAGGCTATTCCCTCTTCCCAGCCCATAACAGCAACTGTTATTTATGCACTGATAGTCACTACACTCTGTGCACGTTAGCTGTCTTAACTAATTTAATTTTTCAAGCAGAGAATCATTTTTATTACCCCATTTTTTCAGAGGGAAAACTGAGGCAAAGGGAGTAAAACAACCAACTCAGATTCACACCACAGAGTGACAGTTTAGGGATGTGCCTCACCCCAGTTCTCTCTTGCCAGTCTGTTACTGCTGCTAAAAGCTTGTCCCACCTCACCCAGCACATCACTTCAAATAACGTCACCTGCTACTAAAGAGCAGCAAATCCACCCAACTTACACCCCAGTCTTCTGTTCCTAATTAATTTCTTTGCACTCTCACCCCCCTTAGCCTGATTTCCTTGTGCAAAGAAAATGGATTCCTATTCTTACAAGACCAACACCACCTGCTGTGTGCATCCTTTATCTAGTCACTTATTCCTTCAAGACAATTACCACCAGGCCCAGGCTCCTCCACAACCATTATAAACATGTTTAAGTTTCTCCTGTTGTTTTGCAACCATCCCAGGCCAGGTAGGTTCAACATGGGTTCCAGCAATTTGAAGAATTTTGGAGCGCCTGGCATCATTTTCACAGGTTTTAATGGGAAGCAGGGGAAACAAGCCAGCAGGGAGACTGCAACTTGAGCCCCTGCGAATCTCTATATGCTCTTTTCTAGGGGCGCTCTCTCTCACGTTCTCTCGTGGTCTCTTCCTCTTGTGGTCATTCGGCTGTCCTTATACCCCTGTTGGGCACAGGTGTGCACACTCGCACATGCGCACACATCCACACTCAGTTGTCCATAATCAGGCACATGTGCCCCACCGCCATGCGCCTTCTACATTAACAGGACAAGGCTGCAGGTCATAGCCACAGAGGCCAATGGTATAAAAGCCTGAGGAACTTCACTTACCATACACCTATACTTCTACCAAAAGCGGGAATTGGAGGTGCTCACATTCTACTCTTCAACAATCATTCTTCCCTTTCACTATCATCATTTCTAAAGATGGCCTCTAATTCCTGGGCCCTCACATCCTCAATCCATCTTCACTGTTTAATCACATACAAATTATTATCCATCCCCACAAAGTCAAAAGTACTCTCTATCTCTTTAAAATTTAATGATTTCAAAACTGTGTGATTCAATGCTCTTCTCTGTTGCCACAGTGCTACGTAGCAGACCAAACTGAGCCCCATTCTCGTACTTCACAGCTCACCAAATCTATTCATAATTTTTCTCCTACCTCTCTTGTCCTTCTCTATCTGCTACTGTTCTTTGTTCTGTCTTCACCATAAACACGCCTGTCTTAAGTTCACTAGACACAACACCTCTCTCTTGAGTGAACACATATTCTCCTGATGTCCCCTCTCGTATCTGAACTGATTATTCTGGAAACATCTCTCTCTTACCCTTGTTTTCCAAATGCTCTGGTGGATAAGACCTTTTCGATTTCCAGTTCTTCATCTCCAACACCCCTGTTAATGCTCTACAGCCCTGCCCCTTTCCTCATCCTGATACTTTTCCAGTCTTGTCTACCTTAAATCTGCCATGCTGGAGCTGACTCATACCAGCTCAGGAGAGCCCAATATTAAAGCTTCAGAAATTTGCACAACAGTGGATTTCTATGATAGTTTACGACTGGCCAGGTTAGCAGTATCTGCGCAACAGAAACTGGAATACAGTACAAAAGAGAATCTATGCTCCCCCTGCCAGCGTTGTCAGAGTTTTCAATGTTTACTAACACACTACTGACGCTAGGACTTAGCTCATGGAAACATAAAATTAGACAATAAATTAACATTAATTCAGTAGTCTTTGCTGGGGATAACTACTTTACAATGACAAATGTCTTAAATTCATTGTAAAGTCTCTCAAATTTCACCTTTAAAAGCAACGCACTAATTGATTTTTGTGTAGCAAACATAGCGTGGGGGGGGGAATATCACAAAGTTAATCAATTTGATAAATGTGGCCTTGGATAGCATTTCTTATAAAAAAAGTCATGAGGAAACTGATTTTTTTTATGCATATAAAAGTTAAGAGCATGTCCTGTCAAAAATTGTTAAAGTCAATCCCAGTGCTGGCAGATCTTCTGGTTCTTCTGATGAAGCAGACCATTTGTATTTTTGTGTGAATGCTCTTGCTTTTTAATGTTAACAAGTACATCGAGTTAAAAATTATTCCTCTGTAGAGCACAAGGACTGAAGTGTCGGTGAGACAAATCCACCCTGTGGGTCATACCCTCTGTGGCACACCAAGTCAGAGGGCTTAGAATTCAGACAGTGCCTCTTGAGAAGGCATGGGAAGAAAGGGAATGATCAAATTAGGATTCCTGAAAGCAGAACACAGGGCCCCAAGGGTGACTAAAGGCCAGAAAGAAAAAAGTATTATAAACAGTTCCAGTTACTACTGGCATGGAATTCACACCCCAAAACTGAGTAACTGAAAGCAGGCGACAGTCACAGAAGCCCCGTGGCAAAGAGACTTGCTTCCTCGGTGTTCAGGGACCTACCACAAGTGCTTCACAGCTCCACTCTGACAGCAACACATGAGGACTCTGAGTTAGGAGAAGCTCTACCCTAATTTGTGACACACAAAAACAGCACAAGATAATGAAAGCATCATTGTTTTACGAAGGCTGTCAGTGAGGGCTTAATGAAAAAGGAAAACACTGTTATTGGAAGCTAGAGGCCTGGAGAACACCGCTATGCACTGACAGAGAGAGCCTGGCAACACTGACATATGTGGTGAAGTGGGAAATAGAAATGGACCTAATGAACTCACTGATCGAGCTAAAGAGATTACCAGGGAGAATACTTAAAGTGACACCAAGGTTCCGCTCCCTGTCTATGATATAAAATGTGAGCAGAAGGATGAGTTGAAGGACATACAATTCAATATGAAACTATTTCTCTATCCCAGCCTCTCCAGGTATCAGACAATTCTCAAATCAAGAAATGGTTTCACCACAAAATATACAGAAGGAAATATAGGCGAAACACTACATGACATACACCTCAGAGCTTCTGTACAGCAAAAGAGACCTTAACCAAAACAAAGAAACACCGCACCAATTGGGAGAAAATTTTTACACACAATACTAATGATAAAGGACTGATCACAAAAATCTACAAAGGACTAATGAGACTCAACAAAAACAAAGTAAATAATCCAGTCAAAAATGGGCAGAAGAGATGAAAAGAAACTTCTCCAAAGAGGAAATGCAAATGGCCAACAGGCATATGAAAAAATGTTGAACATCACTTGTAATCAGGGAAATGCAAATCAAAACTACAATGAGATACCATCTTACACCAGTGAAAATGGCACATATTAAAAAAAACTAGCAACAACAAATGTTGGTGAGGATGTGGAGAAAAAGGAACTCTTCTGCACTGCTGGTGGGAGTGCAAACTGGTCCAACTACTATGGAGAGGTGTGTGGAGATTCCTCAATTTGCTAAAGATGGAGCTTCCATATGATCCAGCAATTCCACTCCTAGGTATTTATCCAAAGGGCACAGAAACATTAATTCAAAAGGGCACCTGCACCCCTGTATTTATAGCAGCAATATTTACAATAGCTAAGCTATGGAAACAACCCAAATGCCCAAAAATAGATGACTGGATCAAGAAGATGTAGTACATATACAATGGAATATTACTCAGCAATCCAAAAAGATAAACTCATGCAATTTGCAGCAACATGGATGGAGCTGAAAGGGATCATGCTCAGCGAAATAAGCCAGAAAGATAAAGAAAAATACTGGATGTTCTCACTTATAGCAGGAATTTAGAAAACCTAAATAAGGGACCAGGAAAAAACCTAATTATAATAAAGTGAAAATCAAAATCAACAAGCAACTATAAACCAGAGACACACTATGGGGGGGTGGGGAAGGAGGAAGTAGGGTCAAAACAAAGGGGGTGGGAATCATATGGGGACTATAACCAAGATGAAAATGCATACATTGTGCATAAATGAAAAATGATGTAAAAAATGTATAAAATAAAAAAAGCAAAAAAAAAATAGTCAAATGTGTCTGAAATTTAAAAAAAAAATGGTTTCAGAGCAAGGATCTAATCTAGGGTGTATCTGTTTGACCACTTTCAAACAGATGTAAGGCCTTCTAATGATCTTAAGCCATGTACTACAGAAACTCTGCATTAAGTAATAAGGATTCTAATAATCTGTGGATGTTGTCCCCCAGCAGTCTCTCAGGGAGTCCAAGGCAGACAAGCATCACGTGCCCACGACTCTTCATAATGGAGTGAACTCACTAAGAGTCACAGAAAACCCACAAAGTTTTTTTAGATATTTGTACTATGAAATTACTGTCATGCTAAACCAAAAGAAAGAGTATAACAGGAAAAGTGCCTTTGTAACCTCAAGCTTTGATTCGCAGGAAGGATTCTGAGAAGGTTACTCAGTGAAAACACCAGCTCAAGGAAGGATGACTTAAAGAGCAAACAAGAGCCACGGAGCACAGCGGAACAGGAAGTGGCAGTATGGACCTGGCAAGATCCCAGAATTCCCATGGACAAGTGTGCCTCCCCTCCTGGGGAGGCTGTTGATATGCCTGTCCTTATGATGTGTTTTAGGTGTAATATGGAGAGATCATTTGCCTCTTCAATTCACAGGTGTGGCATGTATCTTGACCCAATCAGATGGCAAGGTCCTTGACTTTGAACCTGAGCCTGATGCCACAATGGGGGAAAGACTTGTGCAAAGTCTTGGATGCTCAAGCCATATTTTACATCTGGGGTAGGGAAGTGAATTATTACAGTCAGAGGGTAGACCACAGCAGCTTGCTTTTCTGAAAGTATAACAATATCGCCTGTTCCACATGTTCTAGAATCCTATCACTCCACTATCAAGAGATGGAGTGCATGGCCTCTCCTTGATCTTAGCTGGGTTTGTGCCTCACCTGTAACCAAATGAACTACGCAGTGTGTAATCTGGGGCTAAGTCAGAAGAGGTGAGGCAACCTTCACCTTGCTGACTGGAATACTAGTAGTAAACACCTGTGGCGATCACATAAGTGGTCTGACTGCCCCAAGGCCTCCATTCTATGAAGCTGCCCAGACTAAAAGGCACCATGAAGAGCATATCTGAACTGACCTGCAGGAAGACCTGCATCCCACTGCAGCTGTGAGACCAGAAACCCATCTGCCAAGGCTCTCCCAAGTCCCTGACCCACAAAAATTTACTAAAATGACTGTTGTCTTAAGCTGCAAAATTTAAGCAATACATCATCAGAACTCAGATGGTGATAAAGTGATTTACTGAATTTAACTTTCATTTTTACATAATAAGTAAATCTTTGAAAATTAGTAGGTCCTCTTTGATACCCTTTACCATGGCAGGTAACAGATTCTGTGCCACACGTTTACTTTGTAGTCAGTATTCTCTGACTGTGGATATACTGGGCCTCTGAATACTCGGGTTTTATTATACTCACAAATTTTTGCCATCTGACCATTTATTACACAATAAAACACCAAGAGGAGAAAAGCATATTTCTATTCATCAGCGATAAGTGGCTACAGCTAAATCTTGAACATTTTGCCAGTGATTCACATTGATTTTTTTTTAAACTCCTAGAATTCAGTGCTTATCTAGTTCTGCTAAAATCTGGCATTCTCCTTTTCTAGAAAGTAAAAGGACAAAATAAAAGAATGAGGGTATTAAAATTTTCTGTAGCCAACTAGAAAAAAATGCTAGAGAAATGAAGGTTTTTATAATTTAATAACAATTCAAAACACTAGGCTAGGTCAGTGGCACAATTGCAGCAACTTCCTTGCAATTCTTTAACATTTTCTAATGTGCAAAGAACCAAATTTGATAAATGTTGCTCTTCAGATAATGATAATGGAATTTTATAACTTTGGAAATCCAATATGAAAGGGCAACATCTTGAAAGAGAATATTCTGGAAGTAGGATGGAAACAACTGAAGCAACAGCACAAAACACAGAGAAGCAATTAGATTTCTTATTCTGTTTTAGTCCTATCAAACCTCCAATACGGCATTTCCCCAAGTTAGGGTGACAAAGAACAATGACACCAGCAAGGAGCCAAGATAGCAGCATCCAATTTTGCAACTATTGTCTTTAAGAACTAAAGCTCCTGCTGGAATGGGTGCCAAGCTGATCTGTAACTTCAGCTAATAAAGAAAACAATAGGAACAGTCTGTCCTGGTAAGACAAATAACACAGATGAGAAAATGCACTTCCTGTAAAACCAAGAGGGAAAAAAAAGAGAGAAAATAAATGTTTGGCACTGGAGCAGAGTCTAAGGTGCTCTGGATATAGTAGTAAGTTCAACATTAACTTAATTTCAAAAGCAGGTTGAGTAGGAAATACGAAAGAAGAATGCACAGCCAGCAAAATACAGCTCCCGGACGGTGGCATAACTGACCATGGAACCAAAAGATTTCAGACCAGAACAGAGAAACACGCTGTTTGTCAGTTTTAAATGTCTGCTTGGCTATGCTCTATTCCAGTTATTCATTAATCTAGGGGCTGTGTGAAGGCATTTAGCATATATGATTAAAGTCCCTAGTTGACTTTAAATAAGGGAAATTATATTTGATAATCTGGGTGGGTTTGATCCAATCAGGTGAACGGCCTTAAGAGCAAAGCTAAGGCTTCTCTGAAGAAAAAAATTTGACCTGTGGATAACAGCTTCAGTCATCCAGTGTGCCCTTTCTGCTGGCTGGCTCCATGGATTTCAGACTTGCCTAGCCTGCCCCCATAATCGTATGCCAATTTCTTGCACTAAATCTCTTTATGTATCTCCTACTGATTCTGTTTCTTGAGTTGAAGCCTGACTGATACACACACTAAATCCAGCAAGCTCACAATAGTATTGAAAGCAAAAGGCAAATTAGCTAGCAGAAGAGCAATACCAATAACAGCAGCCACTAGTTTTTGTTGATGGAGTATGTTAATGTCTACAAATGAAATATAACGAGAAAGCAGAACAGGAAGGATAATAAAAGGAAAAATAACTAAGATAATATGAAATACCAAAACTTAATACAGACTAGATTCTGACCTTGTTAAGACACCCAACAAAAAGATCAGGGGTTTACTGGTAAAACATCATTTATGTTAACTCTGAGGAATATAATCAACACCACCACCTTGGGAAACCCAGCAAGAATGAAATGTGCTCAGAGAGTTCAATCCCCGGCAAGGGAGGAGACCCAAATGGCGCAGCAGACCTTTCCTGACTCGCCTGCTGCTCCCCTCAGCAGTGTATTTCAGTCAATCTGCCAGTTCTGCCCCCCACTCTGTCTCTGGTGACCCTCTCACTCCCCACACCTCTGGCCTGTTCCCCAGTTCTTGTATTCATAAATAAATAAATCTTTAAAAAAAATGAATGAAATGTGCTTATTTAATAATGATCCACAAAAAATATCCAAATGCAGTGAGTCTTGGAGAATTGAAACCGCATCCAGATTCAGCAACAGGATGTAAAACAAAAAACATATGCACCATTATAATTTCACTAAGATATCTGATTTTTAAAATATATACATATTTATACCAACATATTTAGGAGTATCTTGTAGATATCAGTACTATCTTCATAAAAATTATTACTGACTGCTCTAACGATACATTTTAGCTACTATTCAGCTTATACTTTCCAGTTTAGTGTCAGCAACAGGTTCTCAGCAATAGGTCCCTAAGAGTAAGTTTCTAGCATGTTCTCCACTACCAAGTATTATAACCTTGACATATATAATATGTACCTTCCATAAGAAAAAGAAAAGCAGGGAAAGCTACCCTTCAGCAGCAAAGTTTTATAGTTTCTCACCGTTTATCAGGGTATGAGGTTCAAACAAAAGCACATTTATTCTCTCTGTTCACAAAATTAATACTTCCATATTATGGACTAGTATGCAGTCAATACATATATCAAATAGACCATGACAATACATTAAGTATAAAAAGCTAGTAGAGAACAATTACATGGAAAAAGCCAACAGAGAATAATAAGTGGATAAAAACTAGCAGGGAACAGAGAGGCCATCATTGCATACATTTGTAAATGCACACAGCACTTTCTGAAGGATTTACATGACTTTTGGGTTGATGACTTTTGGGTGATGGCTTTTGGGTTGAGAGGGGGACTTCCTTTTCACTATGTTGTATACTTTAAGGAACTCACAATAAATAACACCTCCCTTCCCCTCTCTAGGTCTGAATTAATTTCAAAATAAGACCAATATGCATAAAGACATGAACACATCACCTTATTACCTTAAATGGTGGTATCTGAGAATGTGGCTTAAATGTTAAGCAAGCAGCCTTCTGTGATGAACTGATCCCTGAATTTTGACAAGACTTACCTAACCAGTCACCAGCATGGCTGACCAGCACATTCCTCTCTCATACATTCAGGGCTAAGGTGACTTGAGCAACAGCACCTCTCTGAAGTAGGCAGCTCCAAGAGGCCGAGAGGGAAGGGTGTTGGCCACACATGCCGGATTTCTCCCTTTAAACTCACCAGTGAGTCACCACATGGAGAGAGGTCAAAAATGTTTTACTAAAGGAACATTAGTAGTGGAGGAGAAATATTTCCCTGCCTTCTTCATTCAGTATCTCTTTTTGTTTCATTTTAAGTTGCATCATTTTGCATCCTTTGCATCATTTAATCATTATTATTTGATAGTGTCAGTCAAAACCCAAGTATTTAAAAATTAAAGATATACATACCCCTTTTAAAAAAAATTAAACATGGTAGTGTATAAAACAGAAAGTAAAAGTAACCAGTTCCTACTTCTAAACAATATACAAAGATTGTGACTTTTACTAGAAGTGAGGGGGTATTGGAAAGATTTTTATAGCCTAAAAACTTTTTAAGAACTAGAAATAAAAAAAAAAAACTCCTAGAACTTACATGACAACAGGGTCTAAACAAGAATACTAATTTATGTTCATCAGCATTTATTTTTAATGTTGATTTCCAACATTTTTCATTTTTGATTCTATCCAACAAATTCTGAAATGAAGACCCACCATTGATCCAGTCACACTAATCCAGTCAACAAAATGATCATCGAATTTTTGAACACACAGTAAATATGATATAGGAGTTAATGGATGTCCTGCCTTTCCATTTCTCTTAGGCAGGTAATGAATTTGTGTCCTTCCATGTATGTCTACAGGATGATGAATTCTGTTTTTGTTTTTTTTTTAATCTGCTATTTGCTACAAAATTACAGAGGCATTAAGAAAATATTCTGGCATGTAAGTAAACCTGGGAGAACACATATTCTAGGGTCAGGATGTAGTTCCACCTATTCTGAATCCTTATATTTAGAGCATCCTTAATAGGTATCAAAAATATATTTGTTGAATGAATAACATTTTCTGCTGCCCAAAGAAGGACTTGCCAAAGCAAATCTGGAGGTTTCCTTAAGGGAACGTCTATCTTTCTCCCACCTGATGTGAGGAACCAGTGATATAACAGCTCAGAGTTACCAAAGGGTAAGAGGGAAAAGGCAATTTCAGAAACCTTTTGTTCCTAAAACCTCTACAGCTCCTCATATCCATAATCCCCCAACCCAAAGCATAAATGAAATTTATTGTGGTGAACAGCAAACCTTGTTTTGTTACAAGCTGTTCACTCCTGTGAACCAGCATCCACTAGAGACACCATTAATGCCAATACATACTTAAGAAACATTAGTTAAACATACGAATGAACAAACAAGTAATCCTGAACTAAAACACAAAGAACAGGAAAGTTCTGAGCCAAGATAGCTCCACCTGTGACTCAAAGGCATTTTATTGTAAGTATCCTCAGAAAACTACCACCCCTTGTCATCGTGGACCCTTGCCAATGTGGTGATGTAGTTAAAAGGGAGGAGGATAGAGAGATAAAGGGCTTAATTAATTCTACCTGCTTTAGCAAAGCAGCAGCTGGTGTCATGAAAACTCTGGGCTTTCTTCTAAGCATCTGAAGAGCCTCAGAGGAAAGACATAGAGGAAATGCCAAATAACAGCAAAGGTGATGATGAAAATGGATGGTTCCATCTGCCTCTGAGACAACGTATTGACATCCTACCATGCTGGGAATAATTCAAAGAAGCAAACAAGTCCATATTGGTTCACTGAAATCATGTTCTCGTTGTAACTAACTTATTTCGTTACCCTGCAGTCTGCAAAGGGCAGACACTTCGGGTCAAATAATATAGTTAGAAAAATAAAATGAGTGCACACACAGAGCACAGACTTACACTTTGATGTGAAAAAGTAAAGGGTCTAATTTCAACACAAGTTTAAACTGATAAAGGTTCACATGCTCACATTTAAATTCCTATTCTACTCCATCTCATCTCTCTACACATCCCTCTGCCCCAGGTTTTCACCCCATGTCTCATTCATTCACAAGACTCAAATATGTAAGGGAACAAGAAAGTCCCCATAAGGTGGTTTCCACTGGAGGCTAAAACCTCTGAGGAGGGCAAGATAGGAATTGCCCAGCTACTGTTCTCTGCCTGCTCTGTTTACAGTTACCAACAATCTTTACCTGGATTAAACACCAGCCCAAGAACCTGGCCACTGCTTCCAGTCTTGTCTCTCTAAACCATATTCTACACTGCTGCCAGGGTGGTCTTTCTAGAGGCAAAGTGGGTCACTTGCACATCTCTGCTTAAATTCTCACCACAGTTCCCCAGAGTTCTTACGAAGGAAAAAAAGAACAACAAAAAACAAAACCAAGCTCCTCATTAAGACACATTAGATATTTTTTGTTCTGGCTCCTGCCACCCTTCCAGTCTCACCTCCAAGTACCTTCTGTCAACTTCAATCATACAAACATTTGCACTTCCAAAACAACTACAAGAATTTGGTTCTGCTGGTCTACCACTTAAGATGAGCTTCCTTGCCTTGTGGCAAAGACTGCCACATGTCCTACAAAAGCACCAGGAAGTCCAGGCTACCTCACCCTGTGCCCCCCACCACACACACACACCCAGTGTTCCATGCACCATTCCATCAAAGCATATATCCTAATGCTCGATCACTGACCCAGTAATCCCCATGTCAATGAGACCTCCACCCCTCATGTCATCCAGGCTCAAATCCATCCAGTCAACTTTCATTCTTCTCTTGGATTACTTGCAGAATAAGACCAACTCTTGTCTCTGTAGGCCTAGTGGAGTCCTGGCACTTGACACATGCAAAATAAGTATGCACCAAGTGAAGTTATCCTTGTGAAAATGCCCTCTAGAATTCTTCATGACTCAGGATCTACTTCACTTACCTTTCTCCTTTTCCATATTGCATTCTTGAATATACAAAAGTCTCCACTAAATTAAAAAATCTTCCCGCATCCTAAGCTATGAAGGTCTCTTCCTGCCCATCACCATCAAATTTTGAAAATTTATCCACTTGCACATCCTCATCATCTCTTTACTCATTAGCTTCTGTTCTACAATTTCTTCCCTTGCTATATAAATCTGAGCTAAATCCAATGTTCTATTATAAATTCGCATTTCCCTTACCTTTCTGCACAATTCAGAACTGCTGACTACCTTGATCTTCTTGGGTTCCTGGGACAGCATTTTCCATTTCTCCTTCCACAGCTCTCTCCATCCTCTACCTCCCCTTAATCCTGTTCCCCCAGGACTCCTCCATCCTCTCTGTAATGTTCTCCTTGGCAATCTCATCTGTCATATGGTTTCAATAATTACCTCCATGGAAGAAAAGGCCAAGTATAGTTTTCCTAAGTTATAGCCTCTTCTGAGCTACATGTCTCCACCAGCCTACCAGATACCTTCAAATGGAAGCCCCGAAGCAACTTCGAACTCAAACAGATGCCGCCAAGCTGACTTCTATCTTCCCTCCTAAGCATCCCCCTACCACCATCCTCATATTTGTGCAGCCTCAAACTCTTTCTATTTTCTTCCTCCCATCTATGTTTTTGCCTTCCACCTCCAATCAGTTAGCAGAATCTTAGAATTTAAGCACTTCAATGGCATTTACTCATGTACCCCCCTTCCTTCACACAGTTCTTAGATCAGACCCTAAACACCTCAGCCAAGATGTCTCTGAATCTTTATCTCCTCTCTTAAACTGCCCCCTACTCTCCTATGCCTTCCAAACCAACTTTCAGTATCCCATCCTCTGTCCCCCACAGCAAACAGCATCAAATCCATGGCCCATGGCTTGTCACATTCTGAACCCAATCCTGTTTTATCTTCATGGAGGCTTTACTCTAGCCTAGGGGTTTTCAAATATGCCCAATCATAAAATATACCTAGATTATTTGTTAAAAATGCAGATTTCTGGGTCCTACCCAAGATTCACTGAGGCAGAACCTCCATGACCAACATTAGCTGCTTTAATTATCTACAATTAATTTGTCTCCTGCAGTACTAATAGCTGCTTGTGAAATCAAATCATAGTGCTGCAGGGGGAAAAAAAGGGGGGGCAAGCAGGGAGATGGTCAAATCCCCAGGATCATCAAAAACTTCTGCTGAGTCTTCCAGGCCACTCATGTATCTCTCTCTTCCTTTCATTATTGAACTTCCTCAAAAATCACCTATCACCTTTCTGTATATATAAATGCCTACAAAGATGAAGGGTGTGCTTTTCTTGTCCTCCTCAAAAGACAAATCTCTAATCATGTTGACAATGACAGAGGAAAATCAATTTCAAATCTCGGACTGAATATCTTAAATCAGTAGGTGTTACTTTCCCAAGAAAAACAACTGCAGCAGAACCCTTAATACTTATTTGTCTGTTACATTTTACTTTAAGCATTAATTATAATATCTATTTAATTGCTAAACACAGGGTTAGAGTGTTCAGGTTCATACAGTTGTTACATTTTTCACACCCCACACTTTTTTTAAACTTAACTGAATTTTAACGTTTTAAATTATATTGGTGAAATATGGGGCCTCCCTGGTGGCGCAAGGAATTAAGATGCAACCTATGAAGCTATCCGCAGCCACTGCAACACAAGTTCGATCCCCAGCAGCAGCAGCAGCAACCCACATGGCGCACAGACCTCTCCTGACTCGCCCACTGCTCCCCTCAGCAGTGAACTCAGTCAATCCGCCTGTTCTATTCCCCACTCTGTCTCTGGTGAATCCTCTACCCCCACCCCACACCTCTGGCCTGTACCCCAGTTCTTGTATGCATAAATAAATAAATCAAAATTATAAAAAATTATATTATAAAAAATTATATTATAAAAAAATTATAAAAAATCAAAATTATAAAAAATTTAGGAAACAGAGAAAAGAACCAGGACAGAATTAGAGGCCTCCCACTAGCTGAAGTACAACAGAGTGTTTCCCAATACAGGAGTTTTGCATCAGACACAGGTGACAGCAACTTCCAACTTGACCTCTCACTGCACATAGTGACTTATTCTAAATCTTGGTTTCTTTACCTGTAAAATGGAGTGATGATACTTAGCTCATCAGGTTATCACATTAAACATTTAGTTCAGTGTCCAAAACTTAGTATGTGCTCAAAAAATTATGGTTTATATTGAATTCTACTCTGGAAAAACCAAAAAGTGTACGTCCTCAGTTTCAAGAACTCTCAGAATCAATCACTGTGCACTATATCCAAATATGAGAAGTTTTTAAATTTTCTGTTTAAAAACTTCTATTTTCTTAGAAATAAATGGCCTCATATAGCTATTTTTGAATATTTGAGGTCAAGATATTACAAATACATGAGTGGATGAAGATGGCATCAGGCCACTATTTCTCTCTAAGGTCTCCATACAAGAAGAAAGATGTGGCGCTCAGGTTATAATGTTATAATGAGATTTAAAGTATTAATGATATAATGTCTGAGTTAAAGATAAACTTCCTTATGAGATCTTTTCCATATTTGTATTTGGAATTATACTCTTAATGAATATATATCTTGAATCTGTGAACACAGGACAAAAATCCTGCAATGGACACAATTTTGTCAAAATACTATAGTAGAAAAAGAAGAACTATTAATTTATTATTCTAAGACCCCTTCTTAACACATGTTACTGTATTTCCTAGTCCTACTAAATATGATTTCCTAACACCAGGATGGGTTGAAATTAACAAGTATCACCAAAACCACACTACATCTGTCTGACATATTATGGTACTTCTGAAGAGACACACGGTTGACTATACTTGTTCTGTACACATTTCTCCTTCTTACTAAATCTTACGCATTTTCAGATATTTTTCACAAAGGAATTCTCACTATTGGAACCCAGTCACTATGCACGAGGAAGAGAAATTGCACGGCAAGGCCGAGCGCAGGTATCTAGCTAGCCACGCAGTTGAGGTCTCAGACAACAACCATCTTCAGTTGCTTCCAGTCATGTGAGTGAATCAGTCTCCAAAAGCTACCACCATTCATGACTGCAAATACATGAGATAGTCCAACAAGAGCCATCTAGCCAGGCCCAGTCATGCCCAGACCCATCCGAGCTAATAAGGAAATGACTGCTGCTGAATTGAGCCACTACATTTTGAGATGATTCATTAAAAAGTAATAGATAACAGGTAGATAAAGATAATTAACAGTGACCAAACACATCAAATTGTGCCTTAACGTCTATGGAATGAAATTATCAATGCAAACACAAGTAGAGTCTTTAATGTGAAGTTATCCTCTTCATTAACTTTCTATTAATGTTTATTACTTGCTGGTTACTTTCATGCTCCAAAGAAAGATTCTACCGCTTTATTCTTTCCTCTAAAGTTAGAGCTATTCTGGAAACCTGAGTATTTCTGAAATCTAATTCTGAAAAAGCTTCCATTTTACTGTAATATTTGCCAAACCCTCAACTATACCCTTTAATGCAATAAGCACTCTACAATTAAACATACATTTTGCTCAGGTTGATGAGAATTTGTGTTTCTTAACACCAAACTAACATGATTCAAATTATATTAACCCTGGCAATTTCACAGGATTGAGACAATCAGGTTGATACTTCATCATTTCTTTATGTCATAATGACCTGGGAATGCCCAGATACAATGACCAAAGAAAGTTGTTTTTTTCAATATAGTAACATGATATGATGGGGAAAACACCATAACATAAACACACCCCCAAAAAATACTAATAGGAAATGCAAATCTCGCTTCCCACCAAATTCAAAAGCTATGCCAGATTTGTGTCTGAGAAAACACAAGAAATAGGGAACTCCACTGTTTTTGATTTCCAAGTCTTCTTTCAACTTGAGAAGTTTGAAAAGTGAAAGGGCAAAGGCCTCTCGGAGAAAAAGGAAAAAAGCGAAGTGCTTGGGTAATTCTTAGATGGGCTAATCAGTCTCTGAAAAGTCAATGGCAGGCAGGGCCATGAATCAATTTTTCAAACAGTTTATCATGGTTAATTGAAATTTTTGCTGACTATTTCAAGGTTTATATTGCATCCACAATTGGGAAACTTGAAAATCATTACAGTGGAAAGGTTCAAGACCAAACGAAGGTCAACTGAAGTCAAATGAATCGAGGACCACATCAGAAGGGAGAGCACGACCAGGCCAGTCCCAGAAACTGTTCTCCTGCTGATTATGGTCTTCAGGAAAAGCCATATGATCAAGAAAACACATTTCATCTCTCTGGGATTCCATTCTGTTATTTGTTAATAGAGAAAAGGCCTACATTTATTCAGGGCTTACACAGTATACTGCTTACTGCACTAAATGAGAACTTTGCTGTGCATTACTTTTTTTCTTATACACAGTTTTATTGAAATATCATTCATTCACCATACAACACACCCATTTAAAAGCATACAAGTCAATGGCTTTAATATATTCACAGAATTGTGCCACCTCCACCACAATCTATTTTAGGAAAATGTTATCACCCCACCGCAAAAAAGAAATTCTATGCCCATTAGCAGTTATTTCTTATTATCCCCAGCCTCCAGCCCTAGCCAACCACTATTCTCTATGGAGTTACCCTTTCTGGACATTTTCTACAAATAGAATCATACACTATATCATTCTTTTCCCCGATTCACTAGGTGATGATATTTGGGTTGTTTCCACTTTCTATTCTTATTAATAATGCTACTATGAACATCAATACAAGTTTTGGAATTTTTCTTTTCAGTACATAACGAACATTAGAATTACTGGGCTATATGCTAACATTTCAAAGAACTACCACATTTTTTTCCCCAAAGTAGCTGCACATTTTACATTCCCACCAGCAGTGTATGAGTTTTTCCACTTTTTTCATAGCCACGCCAACATTTGCAATTCCCTTTTTTATTATGGCACACTAATGGGTATGATATATTGATAGTATGTCACTGCAGTTTTGATTTGCATTTCCCTCTCTTGTATTATCTTACTTGAGCCTCATGACAACCTTATGAGGTAATAAGAACGAATCCTTATTCCTATTTGATATACAAATAAACTGTGGATTGGGAAGGTTAAGCAACTGACTCAAGGTCATAGTTACATGAAGACTCAGCACCCTCCATGGCCCTGTAATGCTGCTACAGGGTCTCAAATGATCCTAAGAAAACTGAACAAGAAGGTCCTGGAGGCCCTTCTAGCTTTGACACTGGGGGATCATAAATTTTTATTGTTTTAAAATATCTCTTCTAGGTGAATTTCCTCTCTAACCTCAGTATCAGGCGTATCTGGACTTCTGAGCAGGAGGTTTGTATTCTCAACATAGCAATAATGAGGCTACAACCCTATCACACCGTCACAAGGCCAAATCTGACACTCACCTCAAGCAGGTACATGGGACTTAATATTGTGGTTGCATCATACAAAATCACCCTTGGTCTACCATTCGGGAACTCTGAAGATGGCAATTTCATCATGTTGCATGTGCATTTTGTGAACCAAGCATAGACCTAGCTTTCTATTTACTTTCCTATCCTTCTACCTTACCTTTTCTCATTTATCAAATAAATTCTACCCAGCCCCTTGTTTGAATCTTTGTAAGCCACCTCAAATATTTTCTGAAATTAAGTGACATAGTACAGAAATAAACATACCAAAATGTTTTTAAGTAGGCTTCAAAATAGCCCACAGCTGCAGGCCCTTTCGTGTACTTGCCTAAGCAAACTATTCTCCAAGAAACAGAAAACATCGCTCTTCTCTGTATATCGGCAGGAGGGAAAATGCTTTTATAATCTAAATTAGACAAGCTTTCCAAAACAGTTTAGGGCGGGAGAAAGACAGGTAGTCGCTGCCCAGCAGGATAAAAGGAAGAAAGCAATGATGCATTTGTACACTCATGAATACATGCAAAGGCTATTTCTCCTAGATATCTCTTCGAGGGTTTTTTTCCTCCTGTTATTTATGTATAAAATTTCTTGATACGTTTTGATGACTGGATGCAGCTACTAAAGTTCACAACTAACTCTAAGAATTTGACAGCTGCCTAGGAATAAGTACTCAAGTTTCTTCTCTTTTATTAGTACTCAAAAGTACTCAAGTTTCTTCTCTTTTATTAGTACTTATTTAGATCCACTATGTGTGAGGTGCTTTAACACAGCACTTTCATCTCTGAGATTTTTACCTTACCTATGGAGATAATTGCACTTGTACAGAAAGATGCATCCACTCAGATCAAAAAATATAAACCACAAAGTCTCAGTAAGTTCAGCACTGGTCAGTCAAACTATGTTATGTGTGTAGAATCAACTACCATATGGCCATGAAAAAATTATACAGAATGGTACTAGTTGACATAAGGAAAGACCTAGATCTTTCATTGAAGAAAAGGTACCCAACAGTTTGTGGGTACCAAACAGGGATACTGTGAGGTCATCTGTATGTATATAAAGATGAATATATACATGTATGTATGTATATGCTTTCATAAATACAAGACTGGGAGGATGTGGAAAAAATTCCAACAATAGTTATCTCTGGATAGGGATCTTTCAGGGAGTTTTTACTTCTGGCACTTCTCTATATCATTTTTTGCCTCATAATAAGCATGTATTATTTTTTACCAAACAGTGAGTCTCTTTTCCTCAGAGGTTAAAAAAAGAATCCCACAATGTTTGAAGCGCTGTCCTGGGTATTAAGAAGGAATACAAAATGAGAGGGGGGTGGGAAAAAGAGCTAAGAGATCTCAAACAGCTGATATTCCTGCTGGGAAGGCCAGACATTGCGAAAGAAACAATTTAATTGCAAGCAGTACAAGATGGGGTTTCAAAATGAGTACAGTGTGTGCACACCATAAAAATTCAGGAAAGAAGAGCAACAGGAACTGTGAAAATGTGAGTCCACAGAGAGGGAAGTTCTGTGTATGTTTGGGAAGGATTCCTGCATAGAATGGCACAGAAGCAAATAGTGTTTTCAAAAATTCACAAAACAAGTGTGGTGGTGAAAATCTATATCCTATTTTACAAGGCCACTAGTTAGGAATTCTAATTAAATTCTGATTGAGGGCCTCCCCCGTGGCGCAGCAGCTGAGCGCGGGGCTGCGAAGCTGCCTGCAGCCTCTGCAGCACCAGTTCAATCCCTGGCCGCCGGCAAGGGCCCCACATGGCGTGCAGACCTCTGCTGCCATGCCCGCTGCTCCCCTCAGCAGTGTACTTCGCCAGTCTGCCTGTTCTGCTCCCAGCTCTGGCTCTGGTGAATTCTCTCACCCTCCCGCGCTTCTGACTGTACCCAGTGCTTGTATAAATAAATAAATAATCTTTTAAACAAACAAACAAATAAATAAATTCTGGTTGAAGAGTAGGAGATATGGGTTCTAAAACCCATGACATTTTTTAGGACAATTTGGTAATTTCTACCCCAAGTTACATACACATCTCTTTGATCTTACATTCCTAGTTTGAGTATTTCTCCTACAGAAAAATGTAAATGTGCGAAATGACACATATACAAGAATCACCAGGGAAGCAATAACTGTTTGTGACTGAAAAAATTTGGAAACACCCAAAACTCCCAAAATTAGGGAACTGCTTAAATAAATTATAATGTCTTATAATAGAATATGAGGTAGCAATAAAAAAGAATGAGGAGGATGTGTACAGAGTTGGAAACACAGTCTGTGAAAAAAAGCGAGGCAAAGAACTGTGTAACATGTTACCTTTTGGGGTTAAAATGAGCAAAAACTAAGACTGTTCATAGCAGAAAGATAAATACTCATAGAGGGCAGGCAAACATGTGAAAAACAATTTCACAAAGGTAATTCTGGCAGAGGCAGGCAGGTTGGATTTTCAAAGTATTTCTTCAATATAAACTCTACTTTCTGCCAGAAAGTTCATTAATATAAGAATGAAAGAGAACTCAAGTCTACCCTCCTCATTCCTATAAAGTTTAGGACTTCCTAGTCTAAGCCCTTCTCCAACCCCACATTTGCTGGGAACAAAACAAGTCCTGTGCATCATTTACTGACAAAATAACTCAAACTCAGCAAACTCCTAACCAGCTCGAGCCCAAGCAGGTATCATGAAGTCAATTAATAAAACAAGTGAGCATAGCAGTCATCAGAAAGGCAAACTCCTGGTTCTGGTACACATACTTCAGAAAATCCCCACAATGTGAGGTACCTAATTGGCTTAGATGTAAAGAGTCTTGGGGAAAAGAGTCTGGACTTGAAAATCAATTTCAAATGCAATGTTGGGCTGACAAGGGCCAGCTACAAACCCAGAAATTTAAAGGAAAATTTTAAAATAAGCAAACATCACTTCTTGGAGGAGCCTACAACCCAGGAAAAACCAACCATGACTTTTAGTTGGTCAGTGTGGAGCTGTACACATTTAATTGAAATTTTAATTGAGATTTTGCAGCATTCATAACCAAAAGAATAAGACCTGTGTGAGTAATGACTCCAATTCTGGAGAAATGAAATTAGCTTGTCCTACTCAAGGGTTGTACTTATTCCAGAACCTCACTTGAGCACAGAAATTCAAGATAAGAATTCTGTCTTAAGAAACAATGAGGGTTTCGTTTTAGGCTGTCTTGCCTTTCAGTCCTAGAGTACAGAGCTTGAGAACGGTAATATATCAAGACTCCCATATATTTTTTTACAGTAAGCATTACTCAACATGGGGCAGGATTACAAAAAATTTGAAAACATCAGCTTGAGAGTGACATTGCCTCCCTACAAACCCTCACATTAACACTAACCAGCTGTGAGACCCCAGATAAATTATTTACATCCCATACACCTCAGTTTTCTCATCTGCAATAGGAGATAGAACAGTACCTGCATCATCAGGATTTTGTAAATTCAATGAGAAAACATCAGTCTAATACTTAGCACATTGGTTGGCCCAATTTAAGATCAATGAAGATTAACCATTACTATTATGCTTGTTACTGATATTCTTAACACCTACTGACTATATACACATTTCAACTAAAATTTAAAAGAACAGTGTCTCAGATTAAGAGGCCCCAGGCTAAAGTTTAAACTATAATCCAGAATTTCATGGAATACACAATAATATAAAACTCAAACAAAATTCAAGAAATAATTTTGGTAATAGACTATTTTTATAATACATGAGTTACCTGGAAAATAGTAGTTGTTTCATATGCCTTAGGCTTTAGGTTTTAAACATTTATTTGGTTATTTTACCATAAGTATTGATTTAGCAGTGATGATACAGCTTACAAAATATTTTCTAAATAATCAGTTAACTTCATGGCTATTAAACAGAAAATCAGAGGGTGACGACTTGGTCCCTAGACCTTATTCTCAAATATTCTAAACTTTGGGAATTTTGTTTTTTTTCTAATTTTAATTCCCAGATGAGTAGCTTCACAATGTGATGAACTGGTCTTTCAAAAACCCTTAGGTCTTGAGCTCTGGGACTCTTCCATAATACAGCTTACCACAGGGAAATCTTTTGAAAGGTTTTGGAAATCTGGAGCTTTCCAGAATGATGCCCCACCTACATGTGCTTCCTTGAAAGAAAAAAAAAATCTGTTTTAAAAGATACTAAGATAATTATAATTAGTGCCTTGCACACACCACCTTTGTCAGTCTCTGTGAAGCACTGAAATGTGGAATTAGCTCAAGCATTTATCAGGGAGTTGCCAAGAAATAAAGGAAATCTGGATTTACTGACTAGCTGCTAGGTGACCTTAAAAAAAAAGTTGTATCTATGTACCTATGTTCAACTTGTAGCTGACAAGACAGCCCCGTGAAATATCTGGCCTTTTTATTTGGGGGGAGGGATCCCAGTTATCCTGAATAGTAAAATGAAAATATGTGTGAGTGTAACTCAAACTCTGGAACATCCCTGGGAATTTTACACATTTTCACATTTCTGACTAAGCTACCACATGGTAATAGCTTCTGTACGCTGCTCAGTGTACTGTACAGTGACTATGTCCTGTGACCACACAAAATGAAAAAAAATTTATACATTCTCAAGCTGCAGGCAGAGGGGCCAAGAATCATTAACTTTATAGTGACTCCTGCTCTTGCACCAAAAAAAAAAAAGTGATCATTGATTAGTCCATTTTAATGTTACTCGATGTGTGCAATCAATTTTAAAGCAACAAAATTTTAAATGTTCTCTTCTTAATTCCAACACAGCTGTTTCCACAAAATCCTACTTATTACAGGACATACCTGCCACTTTAAGTCATACACTGAAATTCCACACTGTCTAAAATATCTTCTGGTGTCGCAGAGACCCATTCATAACTCCTGGAGTTAATGTGATTACCTCCACATCAAGAGCACAGTTTGGGGATGGCTCCCCCATGGTGTAGCAACCTGTGACCTGCTTTTGGAAAACTGCCTTTCTCTAGTGTTCTTTTGCTGCAGTCAAGAAATGAAGGAGCACTTTTGCTAATATCCCAGAATATTAGACATAAGAATATACAGTTTGCTCCTCCTTCCAAAGGTCTCTTCTTTACTCATTACCCCTTTGGAATTAATCAATGTCATTGTTGCATAGTTAAATGCATATTGTGAACATCAGACTATCGGAACAGAAGGTCATTTTGTGTGGGAGTACTATCTAATTCTAGAAGAAAAATATAACGTCAAACACCATGTTTTAAGAAAAAGATAATGAAATGACAGCCAAATTTGCTGCACATTCACCCTGCATTAAACACTATCTTAAGTCTTGTAGGGTTTCCTATAATAATCACAACAACTTAGTAAGACAGATGCTATTGCTATCAACCCATTTTTCAGAAGTTAGATTACTTGTCCATCAACTTGTGAATATTTAGTGGAAAGAGCTGCCATGTGACTGGGACATAGGTAGTCTAGTTCTGTATGTTATTAAGTTATACACTATTTGACACAAACAAATGGATATATCAAAATATATATATCATATATATAAATTATGAAACACGTTATCTCACTTAAAACACCGCTACATTGAAACATGCACTCCCCTGCTCTGACCAGTACTGATCAATACCTTGAATCGTCTATTCGTTATATACCTAGATTTAAAAGGTAATGCCTCCAACAAATATCCCTAAATACCATATCATAGAGTTTTGTTTGCTTTTTCTTGTTTTTGCGCATTCCTACTTTATTGGGTATTCATGAACTTCACATTTATTTTATAATATTTTACTTATTTTTGAGCTTTATAAAAATAGCATCATTCTGATTAGAATCTTCTGCTTATTTTCACTCAATATTACATTTCCAAGACTCAGCTAGGCTATTCATTTTTGTTGCTGTATGATATTCTAATATGTGCCCATATTCACATCAGGCTCCTACTCATTCTACTGGATGAGGATGTCTAGGTTATTGTGTTTACAATTACAAACACTCCTGTTCTCAACATTCTTGTAAATGTCTCTTGGCATGGTGGGCAAAGGTTTCTCTGGATATCGAATTCTTTAAGTGTGAAATTGCCAGGTTATAGAACATAGAAATATATTCTATATGAAAGTGCCACGTTCTCTTCCGAATTGGTTGTATTTCTTTTCACTCCCACCAGGTATTTATAAAAGGCACAGTAGGTTTACATCCTGAACAAATAATGGCATTATCAGGCTGCTTAACTTTTGCTGATCTAATTGAGGTTAAGTGGTTTCTTTGGCTTACATGCAGTTGAATACTAATAAAGTTAAGTGTTTTGGGTATGTTTTGGGCCATCTGTATTTTGTCATCTGGGAAATATCTATTTGTGTATTTATGGCGCATTTTTTCATTGATCTGAAGAAATTCTTTAAGAATTTAAAGAATTTAAGAATTTAAAAAATTTCAGATATTAATCACATGTCTCTTGTATGTCTCCAAAATATATTTTCCAGTTCGACGTATATCCTTCTATTACCTGAATGGTGTGCTCTGATGAACAGTTATCCTGAAATTTAATGCAGCTGATTTTAACTGTCTTTTTTTAATAGTTAGACTCCTAGAATCTTGATTAAGAAAACCATCTATGCTACAAAGTAATGTATCTTACTTCTCTACAAGTTTTGTCTTTTACATTATGTTTTGATTATTTTGGAATGAAATTATATATATGGAGTGAGATAGGATTTTTTTCCCATTTGGACATTTATCTTCTCTCAGAACTATTAATAGTAGGGTCTCTCTTCTCTCCACATGTCTGCAACATATTTCTGTTATATATCAAGTTTCTTCATATACAAGGATCTGTTTTATTCTATTTCATAACCTTTTATCTATCCTCAATATCACAGTGTCCTGTTGGGATGCTTTGTGTATTTGTGAGCCTTTATTCTTCAATGAAATTTTGGAATTAGCTTGTCAAATTTCTCAAAATCCTTTGTAAAATTCTTTGGAACAGCATTGAAATTGTTGAGCAATGTAGGGATAACTGACTTTCTTACGAAATGATAAGTTTTTATTGATGAGCTTTTTTTCTGTCCACTTACAAGATTTTCTTCAATGTCTTCAATAGGTTTTGTAATTTTTCTTCCTAAAATTCTTTTATGTCTTTTGTTAGACTTATTTTTTTTTTAAATATTAAATTTTATTTTTATATTCCCCCATACAATTGCAAACGCCCCATTCTGACCCCAATCCTTCCCCTCCCGCCCCCCACCCCCCAAAAAGTGTCTCTGGTTCATAGTTTTTTGTTGATTTTGATTTTCGCTTTCTTATATTCATTTTCCTGGTCCCTTATTTAAGTTTTCTAGATTCCTGCTATGAGTGAGACCATCCGGTATTTTTCTTTTTCTTTTTGGCTTATTTCGCTGAGCATGATCCCTTCCAGTGCCATCCATGTTGCTGCAAATTGCATGTGTTTATCTTTTTTGAATGCTGAGTAATATTCCATGGTATATATGTACCACATCTTCTTGATCCAGTCATCTATTTTTGGGCATTTGGGTTGTTTCCAAAGCTTAGCTATTGTAAACAGTGCTGCTATAAACATAGGAGTGCAGGTGCTCTTTGGAATTGATGTTTCTGTGTCCTTTGGGTAAATACCTAGGAGTGGAATTGCTGGATCATATGGAAGCTCTATGTTTAGTAGGTCCAGAAATCTCCACACAGCTCTCCATAGTGGTTGGACCAGTTTGCACTCCCACCAACAGTGCACAAGAGTTCCTTTTTCTCCACATCCTCGCCAACATTTGTTGTTGCTAGTTTTTTTAATATGTGCCATTCTCACTGGTGTGAGATGGTATCTCATGGTAGTTTTGATTTGCATTTCCCTGATTACAAGTGATGTTGAACATTTTTTCATATGTCTGTTGGCCATTTGCATTTCCTCTTCAGAGAAGTTTCTTTTTAGCTCTTCTGCCCATTTTTTGACTGGATTATTTTCTTTGTTGTTGCTGAGTCTCATCAGCTCTTTGCAGATTTTTGTGATCAGTCCTTTATCATTAGTGTTGGGTGCAAAAATGTTCTCCCAGTTGGTGGGGTTTCTCTTTGTTTTTGTTATTGTCTCTTTTGCTGTGCAGAAGCTCTTTAATTTGATGTAGTCCCAGCTGTTTATCTTTCTCTTCACTATCACTGCTTTGGGTGATGTGTCTGTAAAGATGTCTTTGAGGTGCAAATCCCGTAGTGTTTCGCCTATATTTCCTTCTATGTATTTTATGGTTTCAGGTCTTATGTCTAGTTCTTTAATCCATTTTGAGTTGATTTTTGTGTATGGTGTGAGGTAGTGGTCAAGCTTCATTCTTTTGCATGTAGCGACCCAGTTTTCCCAGCACCATTTATTGAACAAACTTTCTTTGCTCCAATGCATAGTCTTTGCTCCTTTGTCAAAGATTAGTTGACCATAAATCTGTGGGTTTATTTCTGGATTTTCTATTCGATTCCATTGGTCTGTATGTCTGTTCTTGTTCCAATACCATGCAGTTTTGATGATTATGGCTTTGTAGTATAGTTTGAAGTCTGGGAGTGTGATGCCTCCATTTCCTTCTTTTTTTTTCAGTAGAGCTTTGGCTATTCGGGGTTTTTGGTGATTCCATATGAATTTCATCAATAATTGTTCTATTTCTTTGAAGAATGCCATTGAGATTTTGATTGGAATAGCATTGAATCTGTATATTGCTTTTGGTAGGATGGCCATTTTAATAATGTTTATTCTTCCAATCCATGAGCAGGGGATGTCTTTCCATTTCTTTGTGTCTTCTTCTATTTCTTTTAACAGTGTTTTATAGTTTTCTTTGTATAGGTCCTTTACCTCTTTTGTTAGATTTATTCCCAAATATTTGATTTTTTTTGTTTCGATAATAAAAGGGGTGGTTTTTTTGATTTCTTCTTCTTCAGATTTATTGTTTGTGTATAGGAAGGCTACTGACTTTTGCGTGTTGATTTTGTATCCTGCCACTTTACTGAATTGATTGATGAGTTGAATTAGTTTTTCTGTGGAGATTTTGGGGTTCTCTATGTATATTATCATATCATCTGCAAATAGTGATAGTTTGACTTCTTCTTTTCCTATTTGGATTCCTTGGATATCTTTCTCTTGTCTTATTGCTCTGGCTAGGACTTCCAGTATTATATTGAAAAGCAGTGGTGAGAGTGGACATCCTTGTCTTGTTCCAGATCTTAATGGAATTACTTTCAGCTTTTCACCATTGAGAATGATACTGGCTGTTGGCTTGTCATAGATGGCCTTTATGATGTTGAGGTATGTTCCTTGTATCCCAAGAATTTCAAGGGCTTTTATCATGAATGGGTGTTGCACTTTGTCGAAAGCTTTCTCAGCATCTATTGATATTATCATATGGTTTTTATATTTCTTTTGTTGATGTGTTGGATAACGTTGATTGATTTTCGGATGTTAAACCATCCTTGTGCCCCTGGAATGAATCCAACTTGGTCGTGGTGAATTATCTTATGGATACATTGTTGGATTCTGATAGCTAAAATTTTATTGAGGATTTTTGCATCAGTGTTCATTAGGGAGATTGGCCTATAGTTTTCCTTTTTTGTGTTGTCCTTATTCGGTTTTGGTATTAGTGTAATATTGGCTTCATAGAACGTGTTTGGTATTGTCCCTTCCTTCTCAATTTTTTGGAAGAGTTTGTGAAGGATAGGCACTAATTCGTCTCTGAATGTTTGGTAGAATTCATTTGTAAATCCATCAGGTCCTGGGCTTTTGTTTTTGGGGAGGTTTTTAATTACCATTTCAATTTCGCTGCTTGTAATTGGTCTGTTTAGGTGTTCTATTTCTTCTTTATCTAGCTTTGGGTGATTGTAGAGTTGTAGGAATTTGTCCATCTCCTCTAGATTGTTGAACTTGTTTCCATATAACTGTTCATAGTAGTTACTGATTATTCTTTTGATTTCTGCTGCGTCCGTTGTGATTTCTCCTCTTTCATTTATGATTCTGTGTATTTGTGCTTTCTCCCTTTTTTCCTTTGTGAGCCTGGCTAGGGGTTTGTCTATTTTATTTATTTTTTCAAAGAACCAGCTCTTGGTTTCATTGATCTTTTGGATTGTTTTTTTAGTTTCAATTTCATTTATTTCTGCTTTGGTTTTTATTATTTCTTTTCTTCTACTGGTTCTGGGGTTTTTTTGTTGTTCTTTTTCTAGATCTTTGAGCTTCGAGATTAGGTTGTTTCTTTGAGTTCTTTCTTGTTTTTTGATGTGAGCTTCTATTGCTATATATTTTCCTCTTATTACTGCTTTTGCTGCATCCCATACATTTAGGATATTGGTGTCCTCCTTGTCATTCAATTCAAAGAATTTTTTAATTTCTTCTTTGATCTCCTCATTAGTCCAGTGGTCTTCCAGTAGTGTGGCTTTTAATCTCCATGAGGTAGGATAGTTCCTTGCCTTCTTTTTATGATTTATTTCTAGTTTGATGCCTTCGTGGTCAGAAAAGATGGTTGGTATGATTTCAATCTTGGTGTATCTGTTGATGTTTGTCTTGTGCCCCAGTATGTGATCGATCCTGGAGAATGATCCGTGTGCGCTTGAGAAAAATGTGTACTCCGTTTTTTTTGGGTTTAGTGTTCTATAGATGTCTGTTAAGCCCAAATGCTCTAGGTCCTTATTTAGAGCTTTAGTTTCTTTACTTATTTTTGTCTTGTTGATCTATCCATTGTTGATAGTGGTGTGTTGAAGTCTCCCACTACATATGTGTTTTCTCTGATGTCTGTTTTCAGAGAGGACAACAGTTGTCTGATATATTTTGGTGCTCTTTCGTTTGGTGAGTATATGTTAATGAGTGTTATTTCTTCTTGAAGTATTGTCCCCTTAATCATAATGTAGTGACCATTGGGGTCTCTTTTTATTTTTTTGAGTTTGAAGTCTGTTTTATCTGATATAAGTATAGCTGTTCCTGCTTTCTTTTTTGGCCCATTTGCTTGTAGGATTGTTTTCCATCCTTTGACTTTGAGCCTATTTTTATCTTTTGTAGCTAAATGTGTTTCCTGGAGACAGCAAAAGGTTGGGTTTTGTTTCTTAATCCAGGCTGCAACTCTGTGTCTTTTTATTGAAGAGTTTAGTCCATTTACATTTAGAGTTAATATTGATATGTTAGCATCTGTATTTGCCATTATGTTTGTCTTTCCTTTGATTTTATTTATTTATTCTTTTAATAACTTTTTTTTTTTTTTTGGTCTTCTTTCGTTGTTATTCGTCCCTCTGAGGTTCTGGCTTTAGGATTCCTTGTAGTATTTTTTGGAGTGGGGGTTTAGTCGCAATGAAATTCCGGAGTTTCTCTTTGTCTGGGAAGGTCCATATTCTTTCTTCATGGAGGAAAGAGAGCTTTGCGGGATAGAGTATTCTTGGTTGGCATCTGTTTTCTTGGAGTCTGTTGACTATGTCCCTCCACTCTCTCCTTGCCCGTAGTGTTTCTTCGGAGAAGTCTGATGTCAGCCTGATTGGTTTTCCTTTGAATGTTATCTGTTTCTTCCCTCTTGTCAGCTTCATTATTTTTTCCTTGTCCTGGATTCTTGGGAGCTTTACTATTATGTGTCTTGCTGTGTTTTTCCTTTCGTCGTGGAAGTTTGGTGTTCTTCTTGCTTCTTGTATATCCATTTTCAGCTCCTTCTTCTCATTTGGGAAGTTCTCTTCAATTATATCCATGAATATTTTCTCTGTTCCTACATCTCTCTCCTCTCCTTCTGGAATTCCTATAACTCTTATATTTCCTTTCCTCATGGAGTCAGATAGTTCCCGAAGTCTTTCTTCATTCTTTTTCCTTTGTACTTCTCTTTCCTTTTCTGTTTTGGTTCCTTTTATTTCTGTGTCTTCAAGATTACTTATTCGTTCTTCCATTTCATCTATTCTGCTTTCATTGCTTTTCCCAGAGTTCTTTAGTTCCTCCATTAATTCTTTGATCTCCTGCATTTCTCTTACTTCCCTCTTTAGGGACTCAATTTCCTTCTTCTGATCTATCACTTTTTTAATCATGGCAATTTTAAATTCTCTTTCTGGAAGGCTCAGAAGTTCTTCCAAGTTGCTGTCGTTGCAATCTGGGGAGTGGTTTTCTTTTTGTGGTGTGCTTCTTTCCTGAGGAGTTTTTAGGTTGCGTGTGGTTCTTCTACTCCCTACTGTCTGTTTTCTAATTTGTCGTATGCGTTGGGACACTGTGTTGCTCGGACTGACTGACATCTTGGGTGAACTTCTCCGCTCCCCTCTGGCTCTTCCAGGAGCCATCTCTGTCTTCTGGGGGAGCTTTCTGCTGGTTTTAGGCAGTTTTTACTGAAGAAATGTCCCTGTTCTCAAATGGCGAAGCGGGATGCAGTCCCTGCGCCTCCGGTTTCAGGCACACTCTTCTGCGCACCCCGTCTGCCCCGGACGTGGGTGCCTGCTCCCTCTGTGGGCTCAGACTGCTGGTCGGAAGGGGCCTGGCGTGGAATAACTTCCCGGCTGGCCACTGGGTCCTCCAGAAACCTTCTGCCCTTTTCAAGCAGTCTTAAGAAATGTCCTGTTTTATAGGGTGTTAGTGACTTTTTTTTCCTGGTCGCTAGGTGGCGCCAGAGATCTCTCCTATTGTCCTTGGGGGGCTGTTTTTCGCCTCCCCCCACCCCGTGGGACAGAGTACAGAGCGGGAATGGTAGGGTACACCTCAACAGCTTTGGGGTGCTGTGTCTGCCTTGTGCCCCACCGTCGTGGAGAAACCACGCCCCGAATTTTCGTGCCCTGGGTCTCAGTTCAAAGCCCTCAGTTCCAGGACGCGGGCTGTAGCCCAGTTCAGTGGCGCGGGAATGGCGCCTTTTGCACAGCTCCCGTGCCTGGGCGCCTGGTTCCTGCTCACTCAGGGAGGGACCTTCACCTCAGTGAGGACCTCCGTGCGTCTCCCCGCAAGCCTAGGTCGTCTCCCCGCAAGCCTAGGTCGCAGGCGCGGGGACCTGGGCAGCCGCGATCCAGGTCTGCACTTGCTTTTCAAGCTCCCCGAGCGCGCTGCGTTTCCGCGCCAGCTTACTGGCAGCCCGGGCTGTGTGCGCGTCTCCCGGGGTCTTTGTTCTTCTCTAATGGCGCCAGGAGCCGTTCGCTCACCGCCGCGGGGGATCCTGCAGGGTTCGCCTCAGCTCCTGTTCACGGGGTGTGGTGGCTGCAATAGTTCCTTTCCACTCACGGTCCCGCTTGCTGCGTCGTTTGTTCTTGTGGGCCGTTTTGGTTTGTTGTTTCCTCCTCTCTGCCGGTCGGAGAGTGCCGCCTCTGTGGGCGGGGGAGGGGAGCAGGGTTCTGCGCTTCCCTCCCTTCTAGTCCTCTTTTATGGCCACTTTCTTCTTCGGGCAGTTCGCTGGCTGGTGTCACCCGTTTATCTTCCGTGTCCCACTTCTCACTGGGACCTGCCGCTTTTCCTCCCTATTAACTTTTTTTAATGGGAGATCTTACTCGCAGCGTCTCCTTGCCACCATGTTGCTCCGCCCCCAGTTTGTGTTAGACTTATTTAATAAGATACTAGACATAATAAATAATATCCACTTCTCTTAACTTATAGAATACTTAGTTTTTCTCTTCTTTTTCTTCTTGACTTTGTTTTGACAAGTTATATTTTTTCTTAGAATTTATCTTTCTCCCTTAGGTATGTGGTTTACAATAGTTCACAGCATTATTACAGTTTCTTTTTAATCCCTGCTAAAACTATTGTTTAATTTGTGGGATACCTTTTTGTTGTTTCAACTTTCATTAACTTTTGCTCTTACCTTTACCAACTCTTTTCTTCCATTTTTTTTAGATTAACATTGATCTTTTCCTAATTCAAATTAGCTTAATTGTCACTTTTTCTTCCTGAATGTAGGTCCACTAGGTATATATTTTCTCAGTTTATTTTTTCTTAAGAAGTCTAAAACTCATTCTTGAAGATTTTCATGTCATCACTTTGAAGATATTATTTTTCTGTCTTTAGGCTTTGATTGTTGCTACTGAGATTCTGCTGCCTCGTTATCCTCTCCTCTAGTTATCCTCTCCTTAGAGGCGATCTCTTCCATTAATCTATTTGATTTTAAGATCGTTTTATGTTTTACATCAAAGTACAGATTTTTTTTATCTTGATTGTTGGCAATATTTTTCCTGTTTTTGTGGGTGTCTATCTTTCATAATTTCTGGAAAATTATTCAAATATTACCTCATCTGCATTCTCTCTACTGTTTTTCTGACACCACAATTTGACTTATGTCACAATTACTTACTATGTCCTCTATATCTATTACTATCTCTCCCAGAATTTCCCTCTTCATATATCCCTGTGCTGCACTCTTGGAATTTCCTCAGTGTGTGCATTCATTCATTCGGCCTAATCATATTTTTAAAAAAATATATCTAAATCTTTCCATTGAGTTTATGTTTGTTTCTTATTATTTTAACAGTTATGATTCACATCTAAAAGTTACTTCTCTTTCAAGTCTGCCTAAGCATTTTTTATATTTTGTTGCATGCTTATTAATAGATTCACTTTCATGTCTTACTTCATATGTGATTATTTTATATAGAATATATAATACAGATTATCCACTATCTGAATTTCCTTAAGGGGCAAAGGTATCTAAATTAGTTGTTTATTTCTAATGTTTTATTTATCTTTGGAGGAAAGTAGTCCTTCAAGGAAGAGCTGTGCTTGCTTCTGCTAAAAGCAAGAGGCACATCCACTTAGGGATATTGCACTCATCTTTCAAGTCTCAAGATTAGTAGCTTAATTCATGGGTCTCGGGCTCAACTTTTAATTGTCAAATTTGAAAGTAAGTAAATCACCAGGGTATGGATGACATACCAGGCTAGACACAGCTCTGCTCCTTTGCTGTTGCAAAGCTAAAAGGGCCTTTACTCTCACATTACTCACATTTCAGCCTCCAGGCTTTTATCTTTATTGTTTTAGATTGTTACATATCTTTCTGGGTTACTTTTTGTGAATCCAAAAATGTAATATAATCTATGTTTAAGGCAGGATCTAATTATTGGAAAACTCAGCTTATTTCTCACATGTACAAAATAAGGGGGAAATACTCTAAAGATAGCAAAATTAATTCAAAAACTGAGCAATTTTCTCTTTATAAAATTCAAGGGAAAGATTTCAATATCTATTTGAATTCTGCTTTCAAATTTTCCTGTACTTCTTAAGAGTCTTGGAAATTTAACTGTGACATTCAGTGTAAGAACTCTGACTATCCTCAATTCTAACAGGAAAAACCTGCCTTCCTCCTCTGCAAGCACTGATAAGGAATAAGAACATCACTGAATCATTTATGGAGGAAGCTTGAGAGACTTCTGGTCTAATTTCTTAGTACAGGCAAAAAGAAATCCCATCACATTCTCTCATCTCCCAACATCTATAATGCACCTGTTTTGTTGCAGCTGAAGTTAACCTAATAGGCTGGACTCTATTCTTCAGTGAACTTATAATCCATTAATTTTCTTATTTTTGTTACCTGGCTAAGCAATACAAAAGAACTCTGAACCGGGAGCCTAAAGCAATCATCCAGGCCCTGGTCACTGATTAAAAATCATCCACTACATCTCCACAGAACTCAGGTAGAACTCAGTGTATGCTCTCTACCCTAGGAGGGTCGATTCAGACCAGTGATCTTCAAACTGAACTCAATTCATTCGCTTCCTCAAAAGCCCCTATGCACAAACTTTTGGACTTTCAGATAAGTATTTTTTTTTCTTTTATAGGTTAGTTGGTTCACAAAATGTTAATACCAGAGGATAACCATTTTACAACCTTGAGCACTCCATGACACATATATAGAAAATGATCATATTTATACAGCATCCTGGGATAATTGGCTAAAGCAATTCATAGCAACTGGCCTCAGAAATGCAGCATCCCATATCCTGCTCAACTGTCCTGAGGGACGATGGGTAAATAACGTGGTTTATATGTAGCCTACTCCCCTATACCAAGGTGTGCTGTGCACTGGTTGGGAAGTTCTGATTGAGATGACAGCTAGAACCCAATTCTATTGCTCATTCATGATTTTAACATGAGCCCCAAACTGTTTCCCAATCCTCTCTTTATTGTTCAAATTTAAGCTCTCCATGTCACTTATCTCCCACTCTGAACTAGGGTAATCCAAAGCCTCATTCAGTCATTGTGCCTTCTCAAGATATAAAGACGACCAAACCACCTTGCTATATTATGCATTAAAGAAACTAGCATGATGAAGATGGT
Source organism: Talpa occidentalis (assembly GCF_014898055.3). NCBI lineage: Eukaryota > Metazoa > Chordata > Mammalia > Eulipotyphla > Talpidae > Talpa > Talpa occidentalis. The sequence goes on from NW_023603184.1 coordinate 99,676,757, forward strand.
GAAAATGAGTGCCAAAATTAATAAATCTAACAAAACCAGAACATTCTGAAGACAGATATGCACAGTTTGATAATAAAAGACCCATTAAAATAATACCAAAAGAAACTATGGTTTAAGAAGATATTGCAGCTCAGCTTCACATGGGATGGCCCAACTAGCACTGGTGGAACATAGCTAAGACAGATCTCGCATGCAACAGTCTAGGAGAAACTGCCCCAGTGACATTTGGAATGAAAAAAGGGAACTGCAAATAACTAGAGGAGCAAAGAACAAAGCTGTAAGGCCAGCATATGCAAAGGGAGAAAAGTATATATAGTTGCATCTATATAATCATAAAGCAAGATTGTTAAATAACTTTTGTCAAGTGAGTTTAGAAATATGGTTTTCCAACAAAGAGATAAACCAGAGGGTCTGTGTTACTATCAGTTGACCTTCTTATTGAAAATGCAGAGTCCTGGGTCATACCTCCAGACCTACTGAACATGAATCTTTAGTTAAGGAGCCTGGGTATGTGCAGGAAGTATCATAACAATAATTATGTTTCTGTAAAGAAAGAGAACAGGCAAACATGTCTAGAGGGTAACTAGGCCTTTGGTGGTAGGTGCGGTGTGGCATAAACAGTTGCTGGGAGTTAAAGCTGTATGCCTAAAACTTACATGGTATTTTAAGCCAATATTTTAACTCAATACAAATAAAAAACAAACTTTAAAATATTAATATGTATGTTTGTGTGCGTAGGTAGGTGTGGGTGTGGGTGAGCAAACAACAGACAGAAAGAGACAGAGAAAGAGAGACAAGTGGGAGGAATTTCACAGAAATGGTATCATATAACCAAAAAATTTCACTGGGAGAAAGGCTTATTTAGATGTCATTTATTTCAGAAACCTTTTACTTGTTTTAACATACATATTCATTATCATTTCTTAAAAATACAATAGTAAGCCTAGACCTAGAATTCTCTCTACAAAACAGCTAACTACAGGTCTAGGAATAAATGAAACTAAATAATAATGAAGTCGGAAGTCTTACAATTTAAACAGAAATAAATAACAGAATACTAAATAAACTTCAGTAATTTGAACTCCTTAAGAAAACTACCATGACTGTATGTGTTGGCAGAAGAGCAAGAACACATTTATTTGTAGAATAAGGGTTAGTTGCTTGGGCTCTATGGAGACAGGAAGAAAGGAGGAGAGAGTGGGATGAAATTCACTAACCTTAAATATTAATTTCCTTAAGAAAATAAAAGACAATCCTCATATGACATTTAAATACTTCCTTATGCTCCCTTGTATAATATACAACTCATTTCTGAACAAAACATTCCCCAGTGCACACTGAGGGAAGGGAGAGAAAGCAAAACATTCAGAGAATTCCTGTTATGTTCCAGACACTGCATAAACATTTGATATAAATTGTCACATTTAAACTTCTCAAAAATGCTCAGAGGTTTGGAAGTTTAGGAAATGGAGGCTCAGAGGTTGGATGACTCACCCAAGGCTCAAAGCCAGCAAGGGGCACTGAGGATTTAATCTCCAGGTTACACTTTTAAGTTTTAAAACATCCTATGCAAAGATTCCAAAACAAAGGAAAATGGAGTCTCCAACTCTCAAAGCTATACAATGGTAAGATTATGGGGGATCTGAATAAGGGCACTAGCATGCCGCAAAAGTAAAGAAAAGAGAGAGGTCTCAGCCTCTGAACTGTGGTGCTGTCCTTTGACAGACATGACAACACCAGGTGCAGCAGCACAAGGGCTGACAATGGACCCCACGAAACGCACCCCAAAACCATAAACCAAAGAATGATGAAAAGGGTTTGAGTATCACTCTTAGGCTGGCAGCTGGTTTATCATTTGTTTTTCTGGACAGAAGAGATTACAGTGACAGAATAATGGGCAAATAGACCTGGTATTACTGCACAATAAGCTCTGTCCCCACACTGAAAATAATTTCTTATCCAAGAACACACTGGGTTCCCCATACTTCTCACCACTAAAAGCTCACTCCCATCTACCCTTAATGGCCCTAAGAGAGTTCAGGACCCCAAGCTGGGGCCTTCATAATAGACTCTGTATTGATCAGCTTCTGGTACAAGGTGCAATCTAACCTCTCCCAAAGTTACTAAAAGTCTCACAGTTGTAAAGCTAAAGAAGACCTAGAATTCTCTCTAAAAAATAGCTAGAAATAAACGAAACAAAATAAATGCATATGGGTTAACATGTCAATATCAAAAACAACATCATGATATAAAGAGTTAAATTTAAATTATTTCCCCTAGAAGAGGGATAAGTGGCAGGTAATCCAGAGTTAGAGAACACTAAAAACGAATCTAAATCTACTGTTGGAATATGTTTCTAATATTAAATGCTATATGCAGGCATAGGGCTAAGCATGCGTGTGTGTTTGTGTGTGAGAGAGAGAGAGAGAGAGACAGACAGACAGACAGACAGACGGAGAGAGGAGTAGGGGGAGAGATGTTATTCTACAGAGGAGAGATCTGAGACTTGGTTTAGATTTTGAAATATACTGCCACATTTTAAACATCAGTACCAATATGCATCAATAATTATGGAAATAATATTAAACAGTTCCATTCCTAGGGACATATAACGAAACAATATTCATTATATACATCAATGTGAGTACAACAACAAAAAAAATGGAAAGATTCTAAATGTCCATCAAGAAAAAAACTGATTATTAATTGTAGTCATTCTTACAATAGAATATTATACAGCTACTAGAAATGATTATGTAAATCTATGTTGACGCAAAAAGATGTACACAGATATCATAAATGAAAATGCAAGGAGGTCACTGAGCAGTAAATACTGCATGGTTCTTCGATTTCATTTTCTGCATAAACGACTCTGAGTTAACACTGCGGTCTGTTGAAGAGGAGGGGCTGACCTTTCCAAAGGGAAAAGGAGCACTCATAAGGGCTTTGGGCAAAGGTGCACAAGAATGAGGGGTGAGGAGTCCCAGAGAAGTCTTCAAAATATGAAAGCAACTGAACAAATGCTACATCGTGCGGGCCTGAGCAAAGATTCTGCTTTTCACGCTAGATCATCCTTGAGAGGCCACCGAACAGTTTGCATTTCACAGGGGAGGCCCGGGGGAAGTATAATGGCTGCACAAGGTCACTGGAGGGTAAATGATGGTCAGGCTACTCTGCCCTCCTGCCATTAGGATTGATGATGGATCCCTGTGGTCCTGAATGCATGCCTGATAGCTGGCACCTGGAATAGGGTGTGGGCCTACGTAGGTGAGTACACCTGGGCTGAGATGGGGCCTAGGAGAGCGGCATCACAGGGATGCCAGAGGAGCAGAACCACCAGAACAAGCGAGAGAGCAGAACAGAACCACCAGAGAAGCAGAGGCCACAAGAGAACACCAGAGAGCCCAGAAAGAGTGAAGATTCGCCAGGGGCTAGGAGGCCCGCCTGCCATGTACCTGGTAAAATTTCAATAAAGCCTGAAGAAGCCACTGAGGGCTCCAGGACTCTCCTCTCTTTCATCCATCTGCATAGGGTCCTAGAGATCCCGCTCTGTGCCTTCCTGCTGCTATGGTCACCCTCAAGCAGGGGTTGAGCCAGAGCCTGTCTAAAGAGCCCAAGCTTGGTCTTACCTCACAGCACAAGATTGTGGGGCCCCAGCTTCCTGAACAACATCTACTCTTGGGTACTCTCTTGCTTTAATTCTCTCTTGCCTCTTCCTCGGTCTCCCTTGTCTACTTTCTAGAGCTTTCCATAAAGTCACAGAGAAAGCCCACCACCTGGCACTCCTCCCTTGTCCTCTCAGGGGCACCTACCTTGATAAAACTTAACTTCCCTTCCCGTGAATTATCTCAGCTAATAAGTATACTGCTTAACAACCAAGACAATTTCAAATGGGCTTTTAAGTTTGGGTTAAATTCAAGGCCTCTGTTTGAACTTCTTAGCTCTACTATTCTTTTGTAAGTTGTACAAGGGCTCCTTTCCTTTCTATGTGTCTACATGTGTGGGGGGGAAATAAAAGTTATTATACACTCTTCCAAGTCAGTATTTGAATTTCTGAGAAGTAATTTAGTGTGAAGCTCAGAAAACCCTATATCAAAGTACGAAGTGCACTGGGCCTCTTGAATTCTAATTTATTTTGAAACCACTCAATTTTCAAAGTAAAAAGAAACTGGAAAAACATTTCTGGGGTTTTTTTTTTGTTTGTTTGTTTAAAACAATAGAAGCATGCATCTCAATAATGTCAATCAAATTTAATTAACATAAAATAATCTGGGTCCTTCCCCCTTCCCTGAATTTTTTAGTATGTGTACCATGCCCTCTGCTGGTCATACTTTTCGTGAATGACCACAGTTTAAGAGGTCAGGAAAGGAACCATTAATTCCTTATCAAGAACAGCCTGGACTCCCCATACTTCTCACCACCAACGCTCTCTCCCAGCTACTTTTAATGACCCTTAAGAGTTCAGGACCTCTAACGGGGACCTCAATAACAGACTCTATTGATTAGCTTCTGGTACAAGGTGCAGTCTAATCTCTCCCAAAGTTCCATTACTTTCAATCTCCTTCACCTTCTCGTCTCCAAAATGTCAAATACCTTTTAAAGATTTATAGCATCATGATATAAAGAGTTAAGTTTAAATTATTTCCCTAGAAGAGGGATAAGTGGCAGGTAATCCAGAGTTAGAAAATAATCTAAATCTACTGTTGGAATATGTTTCTAATTAAATGTGGCCTCAAGTAATAGGAAAGTTGATATATATACTCTGGCTGGGCAAAGAAAATAACAATGTGCAATATGTTTAGAAATAGAGCCTAAATTTTTGCTGTCAAATAAGCCAAAGTAAATAATGCACTAAAATTTAATCATTCTAACCACATTCTATATTAAGGTGGTAAAAGTGAATCAAGTAAATTGGCTCACCCAAGACACTGTGCAAGTTGGCGATAACAAAGGATTACCTAAGAGCAGAAGAAATCAGAGAAACCCTGAACGTAGACATGAAATATCAGAATATACCACCAACTGAAAAACATGTCAATAATCTCCTTTAAAAGTAAAGGCAGATTTGCTTTGCCTCCTCTTATGCCCTCATAGCAACTCCCATAAAAGCTATCATCATTCCTTCTCATTCTTGCTTGCTAAACTTCAATTCCAGAAACACTATTGATTGACCAAGACACTGTGCTGGCACTGGGCACAAAAAGAATAATATGATACCATTCCTGTACCCAAATTGCTCACAGTCTGGTACAGAAGGCAAAAGGTGAGGAAACAAGCTACCAATTATTCCAAATGCATCAAGGGAATAATACCCAAGGTACAGAAGCAATACATATAAAAGACAGGTGAATTCTGGGGCGGTGAGGGAAGAGATGGTATGAGAGCGTTTTTACAGAATAGGTGCTGGACTTGGAGACCTGCACGTTCAGACGAGGCCCTCCAAACTGAGGGGCAGTACCTGCCTGCTGCTTCCTGGAAAGCCTATGTGGGGTTTCAAGAGTAACATTGATAAGAAAAGTAAAACCAGGAATTCTGTCAGGTTGTCTCAGGGGTGAGGCGAGTGGCTGAACTAAAGGCAGGAGAGGTGGCCCAAACACAGGTCTTGGGGAACCCAGACAAGTGACGTGGCCTCCTCTGTCTGTTAAGAGGCGGGAACTTGGAGCTTAGCCTGTGCTCGACAAGAAGCCACTGAAGACGTCAAACCAGGGAGCAGGAGCAGTCATATTCGAGTATCAACAAGATTAAAAACTTTTCTGTTATCTTACTAGTTTTTCTGCAACGTTCGCCAAAGTCCTTTCCACTCTTGCCGCTTGTCTACTTTAAAGAGCTGGTATGGCTAGTACTGGAGTGAGGTGGGAAGGTGAGTGGACGCAAACCGCCTCGTGGCAGTTGGTACCTTGTCGTCATCAGTGCGCGCCGTGAGCAGTGCACATGCGCAGACACTCCGCCGGCTCTCCGCACGTGCACACGTGCACACCGTGTTCCCGGAAATGCGCTCTGGGGAAAGTTAGCAAACTTCCCAAAAGCAAAAAGGAGGTACATAATGCACGTAAACACTCAGATCTCAAAAACCTAAATGGATGTTAACTAAGGTCATTGATTTTGCCTATTCATTTCCAGTAAGAAAACAATCAGTTCTCTACAAATGAAAATAATGCAAACAGAATTTTTGAGAAAGTATTTTATTATTTTTAAATGTGCAAAAGTGGATCCCTATGATCTGTGAAGATTTAAAGTTCTCGTAAGCAAACGGCATCTTTAAAAGCTACCTCAATCTAAAAATATAGACATTCCCCTTACATGGGGCTGCCAGGATTGGCAAATCACTATTTCTAGAGCGGATCGTTTCATTTCCAAGTCAAATGCCACCAGAAAGAGGGCATTTACCAAGAATAAATGCATTTTTTAACTCAGTTCACCAACTGAATTGAAAGTAATCTTGTTCTTTCTGCTAATTCACCCCCAGCACAAACACCAGTCAAGTTGCTTACAACAGGCAAAGTGCAAAAGGAAGAAACATATGAGGGCTAGGGTTTTTATACACTAGTAAGCGATTCTGACTACAAACTCTTAAAATAAATGAACTATTCTGATAGCACCCCCTAGTGACCAAAAGCACTTTTCCACCCAAATGAACTAAACTGACTGAAGGCAATGCTTTTTTAAAAAAAACAATTAAAAATTAATGAAAACATCAATTACATTATAATCTGGGAATATCTGTCCCAGTTAAACCAATAACTTGAACATTAACTGGCCAACCGTTCTCTCAGCTCTACAACAGGAAAAAATAACATTCTCAACCAGCGGAGTCCTCTTGCTTTGAGTATGTTTGAGTCCCTCCTAAGATATGCTACCAATACATAAGGTTATGAGGAAAACAAAAACAAAGCAGTATGAGAGCAGGCTTTGTGGTATCTTCAGGCCCGCCTGAATCATTAGGAGAATTTTATATTAAATTCATTACATATGTCATGATAGAAGTCAGTTCACTTCTCTTTCATAGACCTCATACACTGCCTCCTTTTTATTTACTCAGCTCTCAGGAGAACTACAAAAAGCAAAGAACTTTCTGAAAATGGCCTGCCATCACCCATAACTATTAATTTCTTCATAAAATCCTGTCTTCAAACTTGAGATTTTTGTTTTTTCACATGAATTATGTAAAATAAAAACGTGTTTATTTTGATTTGATAATTGAAATATATAATTTAAAATGAAAGGAGTAACAATTTAAAGTACTTTACCATTACCTTTCAACCCCCAGCCCAGTAAAAAAAAAAAATCCTTCCTAAGATCTTCGGACAAACCTAATATACCTTCAATCCTTCTGTTCCAAATCTGAATCCTTCCACAAAGCAAAATTCTTTTGCTCAGTTCACATTCTAAAACAGCACCGAACTAAACTCACTGTTGCCCTCTACTGGGAAGACTTGGAACAAAAGCTAAACTGCATAGGTCAAGCAGTTGAAATCACTCCAGTTTTGTTGATAGCATATACCCTTCAATAGCTTATAAATTAAAAATAAGATTCTTGAAAGCACAACTTTTCACAAGTGCAGAGTTATTTTCTTCCTTCGTCAACTAAAAGAAGACATTAAATGACAGCAAACTGGAAAACTGGCTTCAGACTGCCACTACGAGGACATGAGGACATGACCTTGGTCAAGACCATCTCCCTAGGTCTCAAATTTCAGGTCTGCAAATGGAAGACTCCTGATCAGGAGATATTTATGGTTCTGGCTGCTATTTTCTGGTCATACTTCAAAATATTTAGAGCTGTTTTAAAATCAGTCTTATTAATTTAATATATCTAACCCTCAGTTGGGTTACTCAGGATTTCACTGTATGTTATAAGGGTGTGAAGTAAATGAGATCGGCAGGAGCCAGCTATCTAGCATTGTACTTGAAGGTGCACAGTAAGTATGAGTTTTCTTTTGTCTTCTCTCCCTACATCCCCTATCTCACAGCTCCAGACCTTTCCCACCCCTGTAGGATACATTTTATGTCCATGTGTTTGCACCCCTCTGCCTGGACAGGGCCCTTCATCCGTCCATACCTCAGTGCCTATACCTCAAAGTGGTGGTTACAATGGTAGCAGTTATGAGAGCACCAGCAGAAATGGGAAGAGCAGCAGCACTAATAAAATATGTTACAAAAACAATAAAATCCCATTATAATAACAAAACCAATAATGTAATTTATGTGATTATTAAATAAAATGTACTGTATTTGTGATAATAACTTGTGCCTTAATTATTTTGTGCCAACTACTGTGCTATATACATCCTATACGTGACCTAATTTAGTCCTCAAAAGCAGCTATTAATACTTTTCCCATTTTATAAGTGAGACTGAGTTTCTGATGGGTTTTAAAAGCTATTGATGCTACCAAACTCTCACCCTCCATCTCTTCCCTTCAAAATCTCCAGAGCCCTTTTATACCCTACTCTTCCCCACATCTGCCAGAACTCTGATAAACTCCCCACATTCCTACACTGACACTTTAGCATCTCATAGTCACCACGAAAGGTGTGGACAGCCCCTATGTGTGTTAAATGGCAGACAAAATGTTCCAGGAAGGACAAATGTACCCCCACTGCTACTTATGCCATGTACCTCTGTTTACCTTCTCCATCTACATCTCCTTCCTATCCTCTCCCTTCTTCCTTCTGAGGTATGATTTAGTGGAAAGAACATGGAATCAGAAACAAGATTGCCTTTTATTAGCCATGAGACTTTAGGCAAGTCATTTCAGCATTCATACTTTCATCCCTGAAGTATACTAACACCTGCCCCGCCTATCTTCCAGCACAGCTGGTCAGAATAAATAAAGCATATAGGAAAGGGATCTAAAAGTTGTAAAAGAATATCAGCTATGTGTGTATTTAATTCTTACTATTCTTAGGTCTCCACAAACACACACCCTGCACTTCTCATAGTAGAGAGGGTTTGCTGCAGTGAGGGAAAGCCCTGGCTCGTGGCCACTGCAGCGCCTTGATGGGGCAGAAAAGAATACATGAAGACAGATCAATGGCAGCAGCAATGAAATAACAATTGCAATCCTGTTCCTTCTTTTTATAGGCTTCCCCAGGCTTCTTCACTATCCCACCCAAGCAACAGCAATAGAGAACAACACCCCCCACCCCCACCCACCTCACTACCAGGATGCTTTTCTCACATCCTATTTCACTACATCCTTCTAAAATGCTCATCTTCTGGAAACAGGGCAATCATGCTCTTATTTACATGAGAGTCATGGCAGCCACAGTTGACTGAGCATGGTGTCAAAAAGAGCACCAGACATACCATGCAGCTCATCGCCCATCCTCCCGGCAACTCAACTTAAATGTCCTTGGCTCTATTGGACAGATTAGGCCAGAGAGTTTAGGCCGCTCACCTGGTGAAGGTCACTGGTCCAGCTGTTGCTACTCCCAGACTAGAGAGAGAGGCTGGAGCTGCACCCTTCCCACTTCCTACCTAACTCTGAACATCACACACTAGCAATGTGCTTCTTGTCCATAAGATTGCATAAGATTGTCCATAAATCATAGGAAAATGCTATCATTAATAACCTGTAAATATACAATCATACAAGAAAGCCAGGTTTTCTAAAAACAGACCAAGGAGCCAGTACAAGAAGTACATTCAGTCTATATTTTAATATTTAATATACTGAATATGATGATAATGTAGCCCTCCTATCAAGAACTGCTTTTGCAATAAAGAAACCCCCAAGTTACACCTTTATCTTTAAATATAAAGAGCACCATCACCTACCCTGAAATGATTCAAAAAACAGAAATTATACACAGAAATTCTTTGCACTATTTTTTGGGCAACTTTTTTACATTGAAAGTTATTTCAAAATAAAAAATGAAAACAGGACACATTAACACATCAAGTATAAAATAAATGTGAGCTATAATAGTCCTACCCATTGATTTCTGAGTACATAGGAAGATCAACTGGGAACAGATTTGGGTCCTTAACCAATCATACAGCCTGATGTAAGAAAGGCCAGAACTCATACCGTTCCAGTCTTCCCAATGTGCAGTGGCCACACCAAATGTAGCTGTGATACAATATCACTGCCCACCTCCTGATAATGACTAACAATTTCTAACTTGTCAAATTCACAATTGAGAAAATTCAAACAGAAATTCTCCAACGAGTCTTCTTCCCATTTAAACAGACAACCACAATAAAAACAAACAAACAAAACATTCCTCACCTCATACCTCCTCTAACCAATATGCTTACTGGCTGAGCGCTTGCCATTTAGACATCTCTGTAGCTCCTAACCCTGAGCCCCCAACCTGCCACCGATGAGTTTTAGCCACAGAAAATGTGTGCATATAAGTGTGAATGTGGTGACTCAAGGTTCATTTTGCCAACTTAAAGCTCAGGCATCAGCCAACTCTGATGCTTAGATGTTCCTACAGAAGATGCGCTCTGTCCTAAGCATTGCATTCAATTTTTTTTGTTTTGTTGCATTGTGTTTTTTATTGTTACTATTTTTTTCCCTGATGCCTTATTTAGCTCCCCTATATTCCTCCTATAAGTGAACCATCTGGTGTTTTTTTTTTTTTTTCCTTCTGACTTATTTCACTGAGCATAATTTCTTTTAGCTCCGTCCATGTCGCTGCAAATGGCAATAATTTATCTTTTTGATTGCTGAATAGTATTCCATTGTGTTCAATTTTAACAGAGTGACATGCGCCCTTCTCTACCCAGTGAATCCAGGCAGCAGAGAGCCACCACACAAACTGTCAAACCCCACAGGATTGCAGGAAATAGGCCCTAGGAAGTCACATGAAAAAGAGGCATTCTCATCAAGGCATTCTTAACCACTGCACTACAAAAACCATCTATATCACTATATCACCAAGGAAACCACACCTTTCTGTTTCAGTATTTTAATATTTTTTTCCTGATTAGAAGAGTAAATTTATAGGAAGACAAGACTACATAACTTCATGGAATTCTGTGGCTTCCGACCAATGTTTTCCGTTACGGCCAAACATGAATGTGATCGGTCTCTGCTTCTCTTACACCAAAGGACAGTGCTGGTGAGCACCTGGGACTCCCTGAGAGCAGATACAATACCAGCCCCCACCCTCTCTTAAATATGAGAATTATTCATGGTAAAGAAAATGTATTAAAAATATCTTTGCTTTGGGCCTCCCTGGTGGCGCAGGGGGTTAAGCACCGCACTATAAAGCAATCCGCAGCCTCTGCAGCACGAGTTCAATCCCCCAGCCAGCCAGAGAGAAACCCACATGGCATAGCAGGCCTCTCCTGTCTTGCCTGCTGCTCCCCTCAGCAGTGTGTTTCAGTCAGTTTGCCTGTTCTCCTCCCCACTCTGTCTCTGGTGAATTCTCTTACCTCCCCCACCTCATCTCTCACCCCCGGCATCTCTGGCTTGTACCCCAGCTCTTGTATGTATAAATGGATAAATCTTCAAAATAAATAAATAAATCAACACGGTTGGTTGTGTCCATGTTTATCTAAGTCTCCAGAGTTTTGCCAACAGGCCCAGTTGTCATGGAAACACTCATATATCGATGGACTATCTGGAAATAGCTTAAAAACAGCTAACTGAGGAGACAAAATCCAAAGGGCCAACATCAACAAGGAGGCTCTGAGAAACAAATCTACAGCAGGAAGACTAGAGCACAATCAAGTAGGAGACCCCTGAGCAAATGGAAGCAGAAGTCCCTACAGATCATTCCCAAAACAATTAACATGAATAAGGCTATAGACTCCCCTGTACCAACTTTTACATAAAAGTGACCTAAACACTAGAAGAATCTACAATACATGAAGACATCCTCCAGCAAAGACTTTCAATGCACATGGCGATTAAAATAACCTGACTACTCTGTGGCCTAGATAACATGATTAGTTTCAAATCAGAAGCAACATAGTTGTCACCAATATGGAGAGCTCCTGGGAGGGAAGGATTTTCTCCTACTCACAGGAGAATTCCAGGATCCAGCCCAAGGCAAGCACTGCAGAGCTTCACATAAGTAAAAGTAAGAGTTTTAAGTGGCCTTTCCCTGGTACAACCCAGCACATGTGCTCTTTCCATCAGCAAAAGTTTGTAGGTACTTTCTGTGAACAAGATATGCACCTAAATCAGTGCTGTTTTGGTCAGTGTACTTGCCACAAAATCCACAGACCCAGAGTGGAGAGTGGCTGATAACCAAAGGGCGATTTAAAATGAAAAACATGACAGGAAAAGTCAACTCAATGATGTTAAAGAGCCAGGATAATATTACAATGGGCCAACTCTCTTTTCCATAAGATGTTGAAAGAACTCATTTATATTCTTCCTTCTGCTCCTCTGTGTGACTCTGAGATGTGTGGCCATTTTCCATTTATAGGGGAGGGTAACAAAACAGGCCCTGAGGTTTAAGTCCAAAATCAAAGTGCAACTAAATGGCAGAAGAAATGCTTGGAAAATCACATCTCCCAAAGCTCTAGCCACTTATGGTTTGAGATACATGCAAAATGGGATTTGCAAGGCATCACATACTAACATGTAATAAATAATTATATTTTCAAAGAAAGGAAATAAAGTCACAGCCTGAAGAGATTGTTGATTTTCATAAATTTATGGAAGCCTCACAGGAGAGTATGGATTAGATAGCAAGAGATTAGCTGGAATTTAGAATATAAAACTTGAAGTTACAATAATGCCATGAACTCAAGACTAAGTTTTGACCTTTACTTGATAAAATCTTTTTTCTAATTTATTTGCTCTGTGGTTATTTTTGTTTAATTTAGAAACTATTTTTGAACAACTAAATGACATGATCAGAAAGTTAATTTTTCAATAGTGTCAAAAGAATAGAAAGGAGGAGTAGAGGGAGAACATTCAAAAATCTACTACAACTGTCCAGTGAAAAGCAGGAGGGTAATGTCCCAAGCAATGCTGCAGAAAGAAATATGGAAAGACTTGGAAAGTGAATAGATGAGGAAGGCGGGGGGGGGGGGGGGGGGGGGGGGTGTAGGTGAGGAGGTTCCAGATAGAATAATAATCCCAGTGTTCTGAGGTTGGGTGACTTAGAAAGAAATACACAGCACAGCAAAATTAGGTTTGCGGGGGAAAGCAAAGCTTTTAGAAACACCCCACTGGTCAGCCATTTAAACAAGAAGTTGGAGGTGTGAAGTTAACTCTCTGGAGAGAGAACAGGCCTTCAAAAGCCCCTCTCATGGAACAGCTTCAGGATGAGATCACACAAAACTTTTACCAAAAAAAGCAGAGACCCAAAAAAAAAAAAAAAAAAAGTCCTTTGGGGACACATTCTATATAAGTTAATGGCTTTCTAAGAACCTTTTTCAACTCTGGCTGACATTTTAGGGATCTGATCAAAAGGCCCCATGCCAGACTCCAACACCCCCAGGGAATCTCTCCAGGCACCTTCTTTAGCTTTCCCTAGGGAGCTTCAAGCTCTGGGAGGGCACTTCAAGGATCTGTTACCTCAAATGGAAGCTGTAGCTTCTCTGTACTGCCCTTGAGTTGGGCTGCTCGGAAGGACCATCTGCCAAGCTCTCCCCTTCCCTCAGACAGACACCAAAAGACCAGCCCAGCTTGGGTCTCTGCAGTCCACACAACAACCCCCCAGCCCCAGCCAGGCCTCACCCCAAGCACAGCTCACTCCACAGAATCCCAGTCTAGGATAGGCACTCCTGCTCTATACAACAGTACAGAGTGGGTCACTTCTTGAAGAAATACATTCGCTAAATGTATTTCATATAGAATGTTTTAGAAAAGTCAATGCCTGGAAGTTAACATTCAGGGTTACTTAAAACCTGGCATGATGAGATGCAATCTCTAGTGCCTATTTATTTACAGGGCAGATAACTCAGATTCATATCAGCTTTCCCTACAACTATTAACTGTAAAAAGAAAAAATGGGACCGTCCTCTCCAAATCTGTGAGTAAATAATTTTAATACAATTTTAAAACCAAGCTAACCCAACCAGAGGTTAGATTTATTAGGTTTCATACCATAATAAAATCTGTAATTACAAACAGATAAAATTCAGAATAAATACATAAACGAACATATTCACACGTACCACCATTTTACACATCTAAAACCTAAGTGGATAGTTTTTCAGGTAATCATTAATATAATTCAGTTAACATAAGGTAGCCTATAAAAGGGACCGTGTTTTTTTCTTGTTGTTTGAGGAAAGAACCTATATTCTACAAGATTTGAAACTGCTTAAAAATGACGGCGCCTCATCTGTAAAATCCAAAGGAAAGATAGTCAAGGATATTTTTTACCTGTCCAATATTTAAACCTCCTCACAATCCCCTCCTCTATGGCCTCCTGAAGCAAAGCTGATAAACTGCAGAAAGGAACTCATTTGAGTTTCACACCCAAACACATAACAGGAAGCTGAGATAACCAAAAGGCAAAATGCAGTTATCTGAGAAATCACTAAGCAGATAAGCTCTAAATAAGATATCCCAGATTGTGTGGAAATCTTTCTCCTCTTTTTTTTATGCATTTCATTTCTCTGGGTGGGGGCACAGCTCCTACTGGGCCAAGAAGACTAATGTGCTTACCTTTTTGGCTCTTTGGGCTATGTCTGGTGTTCTTGTAAGCAGCTTCTCAATCAGGTATTCTCTGTTCTGCAAAACAAATATTCCCAACAGTTTAACATCAGATACAATACATAGAAATTCATAGTGATTTCAAAATAGCAGATTTACTTGGGTTTTTAAGCATGTTACCTTGGCTTTCTGGAAGAATTTGCATTTTAAAAGTTCTGCTGCTGTGGGCCTGAAAGATCAATAATAAATTAGAGTTGAAACAATGACCACTCAATAAATACACCGCCTTGATGAAACAACGTAACCCTAGATTATTTCTGGAAGACCAGTTTTAGGAATAGTAAGACCAGAAACTAAATTAATCATAAACTGGCACCAAATAAAACAGTGCCAATTTTCCAGTTCTTTCCAAACACCTCTACTGCAAAACACATAAACTCCTGTAGGTTAAATATTTGGGGCATGATCAATTTTCCATCCTTCATCCTTACACTTCACTAAGTGAATTCAGTGTTTCTAAAAGGTGGCAGACTGACATGTCTGTGAGCTAAATTCCTATATTTATTAGGAAGCCATAAAAGCTGCAATATGACCCTGTCAGAGAAACTATCGTCTCCAGTGCTCTATGACTCCCCACGAGTGGCAGTTTCTAAAGGAATCTACACATCAGGTGGACAAGCTGTGTCTGCCCACAGAGTAACCTTGTCTCAAGTGTGTGTGGACAACTATTGCTGGGGGAGGGAAATGTGATGGTGATTAAAAGCCTGCATTTTCATTTCAAAGCTTTACTGGATGGGTGTTTTTTCCCTCAGTGTCTTTTTACTTGTTTCTCTCTCATGTTTCCCATATAAACTGAAAGGTAGGTTTGAAGGCTTGACTAAGTTGAATCCAGCATTTGGCATTGGGTGAATGTCCTGCTGCCAAAAACCTTTCTTCTAATGGTGGTAGCATCTTTGTCTTAAGTAATTATTTCCTAGGAGGTGACAGAACACTGACTCATACTTCTAGTACTCCTTCCGTTTACTATCTGGGCATTCTTCCATTAAGAATAGCTTCCTTCATCAATAGTTCCTTCTAAAGAAAAAAAAAAAAAGATCATGCAGGAAGAATCAGATACATTTAGAGAGCATAGGACAGTCAACAAGGCAACTGGCCTGATCGCTTCAAAAACTCAGTGTCAGAGAAAGGGAAGGGAGAGATGTGAGGGAACTGTTCTGGATTAATACAGACTAAAAGAATCATCAAACCAAGGTCAAGTGTGACCCCTTGCCTGCTTGCTGCATTTGTAGATAAAGTGGAAGAGACTACCAAAGAGATTTGGAGATAATTTAGACATATGGGGGATATGCTAGGTATTAGACAATTTTAGGAAATTACTGTTCATTTTCTTTGGTGTGGAAAGTATTGTGGTTAAGTAGGAACATGTCTTTTAGTAGGGAATGCAAGCCCAGGTATTAAGCCTATTACTTATTTCAATCTGTTCAGCAAGTAAAATGTAGATAAATAATACAGAACATATGAAAAAGGTTGGAATTGTTGAATCTGGGTAGTGGTATAGAAGTAAGTAACACTACTTTTTTTTTTTACCTTTTCTGTATGTTTTAAATTTTTCTTAGTAAAAAAACTGGGAAGAAGTAAGGAAAGTAATACTAAATATTGTGATTTCCAAATGGATAAGCAGTATTATGTTGAGGGGTGTGTAAGTTTAAAAGGAGTCCTTGTATTTGAAAAGATTAGAAGCCACTGCTCTGGAATAAGCAAGTTCCATAAAAAGCTTCTGCAGACCAAACTTGAACATATAAAAGAATTAGGATGGGCCTCCCTTGTGGCACAAGGGGTTAAGACGCAATCTATGAAGCAATCCGCAGCCACTGCAGCACAAGTTCGATCCCCGGGCAGGGAGCAACCCATAAGGCGCCACAGATCTCTTCTGACTCACCCATTGCTCCTCTCAGCAGTGTATTTCAGTCAATCTGCCTGTTCTGTTACCCACTCTGTCTCTGGTGGATCCTCCCACAGCCCCCCGCATGCCTCTGGCCTGTGCCCCAGTTCTAGTATGCATAAATAAATCAATCTTAAAAAAATTAAATTAAAGAATTAGGAACTGTCATTAAGTGGCTCAGTATACAAACTGTCTAAATCTAAAGGGGTTGTAAACTGCCTTTCTGTGCAAAGAACTTTTCTACTTAAACTGTATCACCCTTCTCCTGAGTTTCAAGCGGAATGTTGGTTACAGGTACTCGGCAAAGAATCTCGAATCACCACACTCCCTACAATAAACAGCCAATGATTACTAATTGCTTTGAGTTAAAAAAAGGTCTGAACAATAAGCAGATCATTTTGTGTGTCATCTCCCTTGGCAAGCTGGTTAAAGTTCAAGCAGTTGTACCTTATTAACAAAACACTAGAACTGATACCACTATTTTACATGATTTCAGTTTATTATTTTAGCATATACATCACAATGTTTTTGGCCTCCAGTTACTCCAAATGCATCCTTCCCTTCTCTCAATAAATATTTATTAAGCATCTACTATTTGTTAGGCATTATCTAGGTGACAGGCATATGGCAGTTAATACGACAGACGTAAATACTACCTCCAACAACTTAGAAACTAGCAAATAAGAGCGTGTACTGTTAAGACTATAAGGGGAACATTCAAACATTTCAAAATTGCATTTGGGTGGGAGGAGAGGGTTACTGAGAAAACAGAGAACCCTCATAAAATGGACCAAGCATGTTTGCTACCTCACAACATGAAACCAAATTTAAAGAACCAAGAGGCATATAAAATAACCTAGACTGAGTTTTGAAAAGTGAAAAGAAACTGAAGAAAACCACAAAACGATGAAGGAATCCAAAGTTAGAGCTGAAATCCTCATTGTCTCTAGCTGATACAGTTGTAATTGCCTCCCAGTAGTCTCCTTGCCATTTCTCTCCTCCTTATTTCAATCTATCATCCACACTACTCCTGCGTTGGCTTCTAGAACATCCCAATTTCTTATCCATCCTAACAGATTTCAAAGACTTGGGAGATCCTGACTTCGCCAGCCCACTTTCTCATCTCAGCCCATGTAACTTAAACCTGCCCTCCAAATACAATGATGCCTTCATCCATTTCTTGCTTACTCAAGACAAAGAAAACACTGCTTTTCTTTCCTTGGATTTTCTTTTTGTAACCAATTGGCACACCCTTGTTCATCAGTGAAGAACCAATTTAAATATCATCCATCTTCAGAGGTACTTCTCCCAGCTCCTGTAAGTTAAAATCATCGCCTCTTTTCAATGCTTCATACACATCTTCATACAATGCTTCATTCATACCCACACTCCCCTATTTTGTAACTATCTGTTTCTTTTCTCCCTGCCTCCACCTCACTAGGTTATAAGTCCCTCCAGGACAGGAACCACATGGTATTCATTTTTAATAACCTTGACATTTCATACTATCATCAAACATGGGGTGAAAGTGACGCTATCAAACATCTCAACACAGAACCACAACTCCTGAAGCTAGCACGGAGTTCTAATGTCTCATTCAGAAAAAATGGGGAGCAGAAGGACACAATGAATATAATGATAGCAAAAAGGGGGAGGGAAAATCTGTGCACAATAGAGGTAGTGAGGTCAAGAGTCAAAATGCTCCCTTTTCTCCTCTGCACCCCCACCTCCTCCATCGTACATCAAGGCCTAGAGCAGCACCAATGTAGAGAGAAGGCTGGGAAATGCCAGACATAACTTAAGATAGAGGCCTGGGAAAATACTTTCTCTTCCCAGCAAGGTCGTTTCTATGGTAACCAAAACTATAAAGGGGAAAAGCATGCTGCAGCGAAAACTCTTTTCTCTGTTCTCCACTCTATGCTTCATCAATAAATACAGAAAAACAACAACATAAGAAATGCAAAATGGCTTCAAGAAGCCAATTCTCTTTTTTATAGCCTTAATGTTTATATTAAATAATTGGCAATTTCTACTCTAAACAGAGAAGAACAAAATAGCAGGTCCTTTTTGTGCTCAAATTAGCTCAAGTGTCTTTAACCTTGGAGCAGAATTTCACATGTGCCAAACTATCTCCAAACAAAGTATGGAAAATTGGAACTGGAAGGAATGAGGACTATCAGGGAGGGAAGAAAATGATAAAAAGTACAAGAAAAGCTAAGGTGCATGCTGCCCATTTGACTGCAGCTTTGTGAGTTTCTTGTTTTAATTTTATGCTACAAATACCAGCGGAGCATTAAGATAGAGCCTCAAAACGACTTCCCCTTAGCTGAGCACTATAGGAGAAAGAATTCTGCAAATACAGTCATATCTTATTCACCCTCTGCCAATTATCAAGCAATACCATGTAACATAAATACACACATTGTTTTATGAGAATTGCTTAAATGCTACACCAACCAGCAACTCAAATAATGGTGCAGGCTTTGAATGATGATTCAAATTTTAAATCCTTATAAACAATGCTGTAGTCTGCAAGTACCAACATTCTCAGAAGAAAAGCTCTTCGAGGATTCTGTTAATACATATGGATGAATAAAAGTCCACTGAGACTTAAAATAATTTTCAAAGACTCAGGATGAATATGATAGAGTTTAAATAGGTCTAATAATTTGCATTATAATTTCTAACAGCTCACTGACCTCAGGCAGAACTGAATATCTCACCCCACCCATCTTCCCCAAAGAAATATTCAGGTTTTATTCATTTTTAATGGCTTTGTCTATCCAACTTCTACTCTTTTTTTTTGCTCAAAGAAAATGCTCGTTCCTCTTTAGTTTCCTCCACAGGAAGCATGCAATCTAGAAGATTAAAGTTCTTTCTTTTCTTCCCCCAAGAAATAGAAAATTTTTCTGCTATGCAATTATCAGTAACTTTTTTTCTATAACAATGTAGAATACAGACTTTCATACAGAAAATAATTCCAACACCCCAGCTCTCTTTTATTAGGAAAAGTTTCATGAGTTTTCACGGGTGATAGAAAAAACAGCCCCTTCGGCTAGCCAGAGGGCCCTGCATAGGAGTCCTGGTTACTGTTCCTCTATAATATTTTTAAACTCATGACTAGAAAGGAACTCACCAGGCAACCACTTTGAGATTACAAGTAGGTAATCTATACTCAGCAACAGAAACCAATATGAACTATTAAAAATCTTGTATTCATCCCTCAACCCATTTGAATCTGGCTTGTTTCTGAAACTCTTTTCAGTGGGTCCAAATGATCCCCAAATTGCAAGTTTCCAATCATCTCCAGTTGTTCGTTCAAGAAATACTACTAAGTATGTAAATATAGACCGAACTCTGTGGACGTAAGATATAAAGAGGCGTGGCAGAGGCTCCCTTTCTAAAAAAAATTACAAATTCACGAAGGAACTGGATATAGAAGTCAATAATTGAATAAAGGGTGATAAGTGGGACAAGAGACACATCTTCAACATACTAGAGGAAAACTGTAAGTTGCAACAACTTTACTGGGTCAGGGGGTAAAAAGACAAATATACAAATAGAACAGTATATACACTGTACTTCTGCCTTCAGTACAACATCTCACTCCATCCTCAGAGCAATCCTACCAAGCTGGTGACAAGAGTCCTCTTTTACAGACAGGAAGCTAAGCCCTGCACATGGTGATAAAGTAAAGCAAGAAATCTCACCCAGATGTATCTAACTCTTAAGAGGATGGGTCCTTTTAAGTGTTGAAAGACAAGTGAAAGGGGGGACAGAGGAAGAGGAAGAATATGAGCAAAGGTACAGAGGGCAGGAAGTATTTTTTTCAGAGTAATTGTGCAGCAATTACTTATTAATTTAGTAATGAATATCATTTTTAAAAATGCATCCCATATAATAAATAATTCATCAATATTGTGTTTTGCCATCTCACATTTCATGAATCTTATTCCCCCAACTTCCCTGTATCCATGTCTTTTCATTTAAAGAGGCACCTGGAAAGTTGGCGCACCCACCACTGACACTATGTTATAGAGGACAACCACATAGTAGTGGGACTACATTGTTACAAAGAGAATTTCTACAAGAACTTCTTACACTATTCATACTTTGTAGATCAATAATCTCAGATAGAGTATTCTGAGGGGTAAACTGTAAGAATTTGAATATATGACTTATAGTTCTTTCTTACAAAGATTATTGGGGAGTAGGAATGGTAGGTACCGGATATTTGATCTCATATAATAAATAAAATCTGGAAAAACTTTTAAGTCTTTATAAAAGAAGGAAGGTTTTCTAAATATAATATATGATTTAATCTAATTTATTTTAACCCAGTTAGAGGTCTCCCAGAGAAATAATTGTTCTATCATTCAGTATAGTAACAATTCTACACTACAGAATCATTTTCTGGAGTTGGAATTGTGCGACATTCCACAGCACCACCACTAGGTGGGAACTCAACTAGTTCAGGAATCAAAGGCCTTTGGTAATAACCCAGTGCTAACTGGGAAGACAAATACTTCTCTCACTGGACTGGACTATGAAAGATCAAATTCTGTTTCCTTGGTGATGCCAAAAAATTATGTTTGGAGATGGCACCTTATATTTGTAGACCAAAATTAGAACCTAGGAACATTTTCACTCAATAGAAGGGTGAAAAAAATGACCTCAAAGAGAGGCTAATTTAACTTCAGAGGAAAAAAAGTCCTATAAATCAAATATAAAGGACACTCAGGTGCTCAGCAGAAAGAGCCTATAGGTGTGACAAAATAAGCATTCTTTCTACAATAAATAATTTCAAGATGCTTAAGAGCAAGCAGTCTTTAGAGCAGGCTCCATGAGAAAGGTGATTGATGTGAAAAAGATGCAAGGCAAATTCAGTAGAATGTAAAGGCATGAAGAGAGCAGTGACAATGAATGAGTAAAATGAAATAACGGAGATTGTTTTTAACCTCAAGAAGGGCAGCCTACTCAAACAATAGGTTACTGTGTAAAGGTAAAAGGCTTAAGTTTCATGAAGAACTTAAGAATAAAGGAATCATTTAAAAAGCAGGATCCTTCCCTGAAAAAGAAAGTTTCAGAAGAGAAAACCAGTTTTTAAGTTTTAAAATATAAATATCAACCTGGACCCTTGGATGGATTAGGAAAACCATTAACTTCCCAGTTCAAGGCATATTAGGATGGTGCTACATACAACTAAGTCCTCCAAGGGACAACACCAGGCAAGGCCTGCATGTGGCTCACATCATTAATACTCTCCCTTAAATGATAAAGAACCCTGGGCTCTATTATCACTACCCAGGATATTTCAAAGTCACTGAAATTAAGAAGGAAGGAACAAATTCAGAAAATAGACACACTACAGTGCAGGGTAATAACCCAAGAACAAAGAGGAAACACTAAAGTTAATTTCAAACCATTTGCTTCTGTTTATATGATTAATCTCTCTAAGGTAAAATTCTTAAGCTTCTTTACTGATAATCTTTCAAACAGCACAAACAACTTGTTCTGCAACTAAAAGAAAGCTCATGCAAAATTCAATAGCTCTGCCTGGTTGGGACTGGAGCTAGCAGGATGTTCAAATCCTGAGAGGTCAGCTCAACCTACACAGTGAAGCTTCGGAGTCAGTGCACCACTGCCAATTTCTTCTGATTTCTGTTTTACTTCATTTCCTTTGATGACAGAGCCCATACCTAACAAGCACAGTGAATCTTATTAGCGCTAACAATTTTCCTCTGCCTCCTCCTTCCTCACTCCTCTCACTCTTGGACTCATGCTATCTGTCTTGCACTAACAAGTTGGAGATCTGGGGGCCAGAGCTGGAGTTCCCTTGAACTGGAAGTACCTTTTAGGTGTCCTCATACAGCCTTTCCCCTCCATAAACAGAGCTTTGGCATGACTCAAACCAGATCATTAATTCATCCACTAAGTTGGACATACCTTTTGGAAGGATCTTTTTGAAGACACAGTGAAAGCAATTTTCTAAAGGACTTGCCGTACTTTTTCATCATTTCCTTATCCTCTACACCGGTTTCTAAAGTGGGTGGATCATTTTGCAAAGTCAACATTAACACCTGCAGCAGAAACAAACATGAAGACAGAGTCTCAGTATAGCAATTACTACAATCAAGTTTTAAGTGTTTCTTAAAAGAATCAAGAACCATCCCTGATTAGGCACAAATGCACTTTCCCATGATTTTAACTTTCCAGAAAGTGTGTAATGGAAGTAATGGTTTCCCTGCACAAATCTGTCCATGTGCCCTTTAACCTTTTTGTTACTCCATTGACAGAACTTAGAAAATCTGCTCTGTGTGTTAAGAATGAGCTCCCAAAGCTACCCGGGAACGCTTCCTGGGAACTGGCCCTCACACAGCCTGGAGGAGCACGTAGCTGGGACTCTGACAGGGGGTGGCGGAAGGGAGAAAAAGAGAGGCCAGAGCAGCAGTGAGCACTCATGTGGACAGGTCATTCATAACCAGAGAACCGCCTGTACTCAAAGCTTCTGTAACACATTACCGACCCTAAAAATAAATCCACAACATCCCAGGAGGTAACACATGACTTCCTCTTTGTTTTTTTTTTAACCCAAATGGACAAACGTACAGAAACTTGTTCAAAAGTCTGGCGAAATTGAGACAGTAAGACATTGAAAGATAGCCAGAATACAACTGAGTTGCTAAAAATCATAAGGAGAGCTAAAAGTTATGCTATGCTTCTCTGAGAGTGGGACAAAACAAAATCAAAATACAGCTTCAACTAAAAAAGGTAAAAATCCCTCTCTCACACTAACATCAAATCACTTGCTTTTAAAAAAGGAAAAATCTGTAGTAAACTATTGACCTATAAAATGAATAAACCTCACTAATGCATAAATCAGCCTTAATTTATGCAAATGCTATACATGCCAAGACTCTTAAACACTTTCAGATGTGTGAATAGATGAAGGATTAAAGGGACAGTTTATTGTTTGTGGCTCATAATAGCAAACAGCAGACAGCTGGGGACTGTGAGGGTTGAAGAACAGTCCTGCAGGACTTCAGGCTGGAATTAGCAGTGTGACTTTGGATTCAGGTGGGAAGCACCAGGAAGCCAGGAAAGCAAGAAAACAATTAAGAAAAAGAATACAGAAAAAGGGGCATGAGGGAAAAGGCCTCCGAGTTGCTTTGTGCTTTCCTCTGAAAGGTCAATCTAATTATCAACTTAAAATTTTCTTTTTCATTTAAATTTTCTGCTAACAAAATCAGGTTTGGATACACCTCACCCTACTGCCAGAACATAAGCCGTGTTAGAAACATGTATATAAATATATACGGAAAAGCACCTTAATGAACTACACTAAAACCTGACAGGGATTGCCTGTAGTTAATGAGATTATGGAGAATTATTTTCTTCCTTATTGTTATTTATACTTCCAAAATTTCAAGATAAGAATGAGGAACTTTTTAATCAATGGAATAATTTAACTTTTTAATTCTTGGATTTTCTTTTTGATCTACCTAAATTTTCCTAATATTTACCTAAGTAAATTTGAGGCCAACATAAACCATGTTTCTTGATAAAATACCTTCTTATTTTCCACTCAAATATTTCAGCCTTAAAGCAAAATCTTTTCAGAACTAAGACAAAAGATTTCAGCTAGCAGTTAAAATAACAAAAATCTGAAAGCAGTATCCAAACATACGTTATTTCATAAAAGCACTATGTTTGCTTATTTCAGATGCATTATCAACATGACACTGTAAGAATAGGAATGAAATATTATAGAGCATTAAGGGGAGGGAGAGGGCTGAAAATTTGGGAAATCCATCTGCAAAGATGACATCATTAATCTATTTTTAGATTTTTGAGGCAAGGAGTAGAGATTCTAGTATCAAAAGGGTAATGGCCAACATTTGTCAGAGCTATCAAACTCCATCGACCAATCTGATCACATTCTTAAGTCAGCTCTGTGCTAAGAATATCAAGCAAGTTTCAAAGCTGGGAATTACACCACTTTTGTCCTATTCTGTCCACGGAGAAAATCAGACAACATTTAACTTGGCTTCATGCCTCCATTAATTCTCCTCAGGTCTAGGAGAAAAATGACTAGGTTTAAGAGAACTCCAAAAGTGACTAAGTTCAATCATATTTCAAACCCAACATAGTATTTCTAATAGTAATTACTTTCATAGGAGGGTATTTGTGATAAGGCGCTGCTCCTGTTGCTAACTCAATGGCAGTAATTCCAAAGCTCCACATGTCAGCCTTGAAGTCATAGCCTCTCACCTAAGAAAGGAACAAGAAGGAAACACAATTATCCATCAGTCATGTTACACATCATGAAGTCCACATTACGCTGGAAGTCCACAGTGGCATATGCACAACTTTGACATGATCTTGCTAAGGTCCAGCAATCAGGAATTAAATCTTAGTTACATGATGCATGCTAGTAAAATAACCGGTTTGAATGACATGTTAGTGTTAATGATACATATACTACTGCACAAAATACCACTTTCTTTTTTACCTGTTCCATGACTTCAGGGGCCATCCAACACGGGGTGCCAACAAATGTTTTCCTTACTTTATTGCGGGTAACATCACCCCCTGTTGCTAAGAATGCACTCACCCCAAAATCTGAAAGGAAAAAAAAAACACCGTTATTTTATATCAAACATTATTACTTACGCACTCCAACTTTATGAACATTGCTTCCTAGCAAGCTCTGCAATGGTAATGGATGCTCCAAACATGTTCATGGAGCTCTCTCAGGTCCACACCAGGATGGCCCTGCCCTCTGACACCCACAATACTCTGGAGAACACCATCATGGGCAGCATCTGCATGCTCGTCAGACCCACAGCTCAGAGTGCCCAATATATTTTGTACCATAAAAGTATCAACTCATAACTCATCATTAAGTATTACATGAATTAAAAATATAAACCTATTTCCAAAGGCCTAAATACAAAGGATCTTAGCTTTTAGAAAACCATTTATGGGCCTCCTCGGTGGCACAGCGGTTGAGCGCTGGGCTGCAAAGCTGCCCGCAGCCTCTGCAGCACCAGTTCAATACCCAGCCACCGGTGAGGGTCCCACATAGTGCACAGACTTTCCAGCCGCACCCGCTGCTCCCCTCAGCAGTGTGCTTGGTCAGTCTGCCTGTTCTGCTCCCTGCTCTGGCTCTGATGAATTCTCTCACCCTCCCGCACTTCTGACTGTACCCAGTGCTTGTATAAATAAATAAATAAATCTTTAAAAAAGAAAACCATTTATAAAAACAGCACAAGAGTCTGTTAAAATTAGTAGGTAGTGTGTAGTGTAGTTTCTTCTAATGTTTTTCTTTTATTTTGATTGTTTTCTAGCCTCCCATTACACATTCTCTTTAGGATCTTGATTTATCTTTTTAAATAAAGAATGAATAGCACCTATCTTCCACATTCTTGTGTCCTTGCTGAAACAGTGCTCTCTAACACCTCAGTCAGGATCACTGTGGCAAACCCACAAATCCATGTATATAAAGCTACCACACCCAGGTTTGTCCAGGTGCAGCAACCAACACAAAAGAAAAGCTCTGTCAGCAAAGATTTTTGTTTTTCAATGTTTGCTTTCTGGACAATTTTTGAATAGATGGAATGGTATGTAGAATTTAAATAATATTCTTAACACCCATTAGATATAGATGTTCTTTTGGTGAGATGAATTAATGAGACATTCATACACACATATGCAAAAATGATGCCTGTATGTTGACAGCAGAGAAGGGACTACCCAGTGGTTATCATTTCTGCTTCCATTTTTACTACAGGTTAAAATTAGCTAATAAATTAAAGTGCCATCTATTGAGGGCTAGGATAGACCTATGAGTGAAAGCCAATTCAATAACAGGTTGCTGGTAACCTGGTGATTATATTTAAAAATGTAGACAGCACCTCCAAACAATGCAGCAGACTGTGCAGTATGATTCACGTATTTATTCACAGCCCCTTCTTAGAACACTCACTTTAAAGTCATAAACAGATGGTTAAATGTCTTTAAAGCTCAAAACAAAGATTCCAGAGGCAGAAAACACTAATACTAACATGTACTCACCCTTTTGAGTACAGAATAAGTACACAATTTGCTCCTATGTATGGTTAATGTGTATAAAGAAAGATTTATATGAACCAAGAAACACATTTTGACCAAAGTACACAGTATGCTTATATAAACAGGAAAACTGGTATATTCTGTTGAGACAGCTTACATATGACAGCGAGAATGAGGTGGTGGAGCACTAACAGTGAAAAGCATCCTTGTTTCTTAGGGCTACATCTATAGAGCCAAAAGGGAGTGGAGCCAGACACACTTGGGTCAGAAACCATGAGCATTTCTCTGGCAACCAGAATGAAATGCTGCCCATAAAGCAAGCCAGGCCATCTTCCCGCCTCCAGGAATAAGTGCCTCTCAGACCAGAAAGAATGCTACCATCCTGGTAACTAGAGGCCTCTCACATCATCTGAATCCATCTGTTTCTCTCCTTCCCACTGCCGCTGCCTTAGTGGGAGCCAAGATTCCTGTGGCCTCTTAAGTCCTCACTCTGCTTTCCCAGATGCATGCTCCACAGCCACCTTTCTATGTCATACACCTGGTCTTTAAAGGTTCCCTGCTTCCTCACTGTCCAGTCAAAAGGCCTTAGGGTAATATGCAAACCTAATTCCCCTTTCCTGTCCTTCTCATCTGTTACTATTCCCAAATACAGACCCTCAACTCCAGCACTGCCAACCTACTTACTCTGTTTCCTGACTCCATCAACACCTTTATCCTCACCAGTGTGGCCCTTGCACACGATGCTTTGCTGTGCTCTAGGTACATGTTCCCTCCTCCACTAAGGGAAGGACCATGGGCAGAGGACACTTGGCCTGTCCATATTAGTGGTGGAAGCAGCTTCAGCATCCTGACTCTTGGTGCCTTAGAGTTTGTTCACACCTCCACTGTGTTAGTAAATGGTTCTCTGATGTATATTCATCACCTTTGACCACTTCGTTGTGTGTGATTTAAGTAACTTAGGGAATTATCTCATCTTGATGTGTGAATGCTAAGCCTTGAAGAGAATCTGCAGGATTCTGTAGTAAAGCTACCTGATTTGGAGAGTGTTAAACCCTCTAGCAAACAGCAAAGTCCTAACTGGGCAGGGTGGGTACAATAATGCAGAGTCTGAAGATGGGGCTACCCCCCTACCATGTGACTGCAGCCAGACCTGTAACCTCTCCGGGCCTCAGTTACTTGATCAGGCTTCTTGGTGATGCCTACTTTTCTATTACTTTCATATTTATAACCCTCTCCTACTGCTTTTTACAATGTATAAATATGCTTTACAATAACTATTAGGGTAGATCAATTAGTTACTGTTCTTGCATTTCCGATAGGCTAAAGGGATAAGCACTGAGTTTTACCATGGTAGAGATAAAATAGGAGAAAGCTATGTTTCCTGACCTTAAGAGTAGTACCATCTAGGAAGGCGACAGCATGAAACAACAAGCAACAAGAAAGTGTAAAATCAAATGTCCTGCTAAGTTCGGTGCAGAAGCAGAGCAGCTAGGACCATAATAGCCATGAAATATTTTGCATCCAGTGGGCCTTGAACCTGGCATTGAAGATGGCTCAGACCCACATCCAAGATTTGGACAGGCAAGCCTAACAGGAAACAACATTAAAAAAAAAAAAAAAAAAAACCCAGCTTGAGTAAAACACCAGTGTTGAGTCAAGAAGACAAACTGTCTGACAGCTGCTAGGGTCAAAAACTCAAATGCCTACAGGGGCCTCAGGAAAACAGCAGGGAAGGGGATCCTTAAAGCACAGTCTCAATGGTTTAGAGGCACTTGACACTTGGTCTCAGTGTAGGGAGACATCAGGAAGGGCTGGGCCCTGGGGAGCAAGAGTCTCCTCTGTGCCCTCTCAGCCCAGGTCTAACACAGGCTTCTGTTACTCAGCTGGAAAGAACATTGTCACAGAAGACTGACCCTGATAGAGCAGATCTCCCACTTTTCCCAGAGAAAGCCAAGCATCAGGATCTTTACTTAAAATCTCTCTTTTCTACGATCCTTGGCAACAGATTCATTCCTTCCTCTCCCCAGCAGAAGGTAAAACAAATAAAGCAATTTTACCTCCTTGATTTAGCCGGCAAAACCAGTCTGCCAATTGTGTTGTTACCATATCTAAAATTTACCTAAAATACTTCCACATATACCATGCAACATAATATTTGTGAGACACAAACCAGGTGTTCAGCCAGCATTCTGATCCAGATTGCCCAGTGTGGGGGATTCTGGCTGCATCTGATTCAGGATGCCAGGGGCAGCTGCTAAAAGTTTATCCACTATCTGTATCTAAGTATAGATAACTATGAGCCAGGTGAATGCACCAAAGGGGCATTAATGGGGAAAATAATGACCTGTTGATAGGCATGATGCAGGTTAGAAATGGGCTTTCACTGGTGAAAATAAAGATAGCATGTCTAGAGTGGCTAAAATATTTTAGATATCTTCCCTAGTCTTGCATGAATAGAATGAAGAAATCTAGCCAGGCTCAAGTGTAAACTAAATCCTTAGCCAGTTCTATGTCTAATTGGATTCTAGGTGCCAAGTACAAGGGTCCAAGCAAACTGCAACTGGAGTCTTGGTAGGTTTGCTGCAAGTGAATCTGTCATTCACCCAAAAGGACAGAGAGCAGGAATTTCCTTGAGTTGCCAGCATACATCGTGAGAACTCTTTAGGGGCTTGCTGGCTAATAAATGACCAACTCTGGTCTGAAACTTCATTTCCATAAAATCTGGGAGTGACATTGTGGGTGGCAGCCAACCCTAACCTGACTCAAACATCCACAACATCAACTAATATGGACAAAAAGGAACGTGATTTGTCATGAAAAAGACTGGCACAGGTAATTCAACACTTGGCTAAAAAGTAACAGAATCAGCAATTGAGAGTTCAGGGTTTTCTAAAATGTTTTCAAAGTGGGTTATGAGAGAGATCGATCCCTCAGGCCTCTAAGTGGTTGGATGGGAGTCTAAGCCAGCAAAAGACCTCAGACTGCAGGGGTCCCTGATAGTTCCTTACAGGAAGCAGCCTCTTTGCCCCCAAAGGCTATGATGTAGAAAAAAATGAGGAGTCACTGAGACAGCTGAATAGCCCTACCACAGAGTCTATGTACCAGTCATGGAAAGGTGAATTTTATCCAATGAGTATCCTAGGATTATTGTTGCTCTCTGTCTAGGGAAGTGGAAAATTTGAGCAAAGTGATCATTCCAGGATGTTCTGGAAAGGAGAAAGACTAGAAGCAGAGGCGATCACAGCCATAGGACAGGGGTAAAATCGACAGGGTCCGTAGTTGAATAAGACTCTGGAAATGGCAAAGATTTATAAATTTTTAAGAAAATACTATGATTCAGTGGAATTGAAAAAGAGGAAGGAGTAAGAAAGATTAAGTGACTGGTTGGAACACATTATTGGGGGTCTGAATAAAATCCATAGTCCTTCACAGAGGAATTAGTCATTTAGCCTCAGCCTCCTTTTAGGGAAAATTCAGTGTATTTTCCTGTACTGAAAAGGAAATACATACTGAAAAATGGAATAATGGGGTTAATATTCTACAACTCCTAAGCTCTTCCCTGAGTAAAGATCAAGCTGTGATTACCCAACACAGAAAAACTAGTTTGAGGTTCTCTAGTTAATCCTAAATGTCATATTTATATCATCAAAAACAATCCCATTTGGTTTGATTCCCAGTTTCTTTTCTCATGAGAGACTCCCAAGATTTTACTTGCAAAATTGAAATGTATTTCTAAATGCCCAGGCACATTTTTGGGGCTGCCAGCATCCAGCCTCCCTGCATCCCACAAATTTCCTTACAATGTTAAACCACTCATGTTAGATAAACAAAGAAGCGTGATTTAAATTATGTAAATTATATAATAATGGCTATAAAACAGAAGCAAATATTTTCTTAATACTGTTAGGAATAGACTAGGGAAAATTGTTTTGTTTTAAATAATGAATTTTTTAAATGTTGTTTTTATAGTAGAACGTGTTTCAGTGGGGCAGTACCCTACTTATATTATGTGAGCATGGGGTGTACACAACAGAGTCTCAAGGTCATGGGTTTAGACACCACAGGAGTTACACAGATTTGATTTAGACACAATCTGGCCCTCTACAAAGAGCTGACATGGGAAGTAAGATATTAATTTAAATGGAGTAACAATTACATGACCTAAGCAACCTGGATAGAAGAAATATGCTAATATGGCCAAGATACTATACTCAGGATGAAAGGTGTCATCCTCTGTTTACTGGTAACCTCTAGGTGCTTGTCCCCCCTGTATCTCCCGTCCTTTCTGAATACCCCTGATTTTCTTGGTGAAAAAAAAAAAAAAAAAAAAAACATAGACCACGGAAAATCACAACTTCTGCAGTTATAGAATCAGAGGCATGCTTCTTGCAACTGAAATCCAGACTTCTTAGTCCACCCAGATTGATTCTCATATAGTGCTGATCATATAGCACTCTCTGGTCAAAATCTCTCTTCCCATCAAGCACCTGAAGAATCCCATCCCAGGCCATACTTCACCATGTACATTGGAGCCAACAGGTCTCCAGTACCATGTCCTCCTGATTGCCCTGTTTACACAATTAGCACATCTTCAGCAGAGTGCTTTTAGCTTCTTCAACTGGCCAAATTACCATTTCTCAAATTTATATTTTAATATATAATTAGTCTTTTCAACCAGGGCTTCAGTTAAACCCAGTATTTTCCCTGTGTGTTTTATTTTTGCTTTTAAATAAAATAGGAATATCTTCTCACACTCCTGGAGCCTTGCCATCTTCACAGTGTCATCAGATTTCCGGGCTCTAAGAGCCAAGTCTGAGTGGAAGTGGAGGAGGGTTGCCCGACTTACTGCTGGGAATCCTGCAAACTGAGACAAGAGAAAGAGTGATGCAGCACTGCCTTGGAGGTGGCAGAGGGGACACCTCATGTCTTCCAGGGGGACACTGCATGTCTGGGTCCCTGGCCCTTGCTCAGCAGAACTCAGTCAACCCAAAGCAAGAAGCAGAGCCCAGAATTCAGGGGGTCCAGAAAGAACATGGCAAAATTTAGGGTAGTAGCCAACAACACTCACAGGACTGTTTTCCTCTTGCAATAATCCTCCTGTCTTCAGAAGAGTCCTTTTCTCTCTATTCCAATTGTGCCATTTCACACTTCACTAATGTGAACATAACTATCAAGAGTCCAAAAAGTGACACACTTGATGTGAGAGGTGTGCCCCCCAATCAGAGGCATGCCAGTGGGGCCCTGACCTTTCCTAGGGAGTCTCTGAAACTAAAGGCCTTCCAGGGGAGGCCAAAGTGACTGAGAAATCCACCCCGAAGAGGCACCTTGCAGTTGACAGGCTGAGTGTGATCCCTACTCATTTGCTTAACTTCTTTGAGCAACAATTTCACAAGCTACAAAGTGGGAAGCTCAGAATATATGTAGTAGGTTCTTGATATGAGTCCTAATGGCACACACTGCTGGTTGCCTATCAGTTCTATATGCTGCTTCTCTACCAGGATCCTGATGTTTATCAAGACTAAGGGGATTAACTAAACTGACCTAACCCAATCATGGCACTTGATTCCTCCCACGGGTGAATGATCTGAGGCTCTGCCCTAGTCCTGGCCCATGAAATCCAAAGGGGAAACAGTGCAGGCTCTTATGGGGAAATTTTTCGCCTGAATAACAGAATTACCCTGCAAGGCTCCTTTGCACCGCACTCTCCTGTCTATTTAAGACACTGTCATGTGCAGAGGTCATGCTGGGAGCAAGAGCAACCGATGGAGACAGGTGCTGCCTGACAAACTGAGGTACAGAACAGAAAACAGGAAAGGGCCCATGACCTCTGTGACATCCAGGGCTTCTGCACCAAGCCTGGAACCAAATGAAGCAGACTTCTGTTACCAAGATAATTAAATGTCTGTATGGCTTTTAATCTCCTGCCTGTCAAGCACTCTGGTATTTGTACCCAGAGGCTTCTTAACTCTTAGAGTCCCTTGCCTTTCCCTAGTGAAGTTAGGTTGAGTCCTACTTCCTGACTCGAAGGGTTAACTACTGCATCAGAGGTCAAAGTCACTGCAGTCCCCACAAAGACTTGGTAAAAATGCACAAGGAAACAATTTAGCACACAATGCAATTTCAGAGTTTTAAACAGCTTCAATATTAAGCATGGCTTTTAACGCCAGGGGCACAAATCAAAACAAATAAATGCACAGCATCTCAAGAGGAGGGAAAAATAAACATCCTGCAGGAAGAGTCTAATTCACTTTTTTTTTTTTTTTTTGCCAAGAGTTGCTGTTTGGGGCTACAATTACATAAACCTACTACAAATGTAACAGTAAGGTAAGGTTTTAAGAAAAGAAAAGAAGGGATAGAAGTACCTCCAGTGTTCTGTTCTAGACTCTTGCTATGGAACAGAATCATAGAATCACCTGGGAGCCTCTGAGAATTGCAGAATCTTGGATCCCATCCAGACCTATTTTTTTGAAGATTTATTTATTTATGCACACAAGAACTGGGATGTAAGCCAGAGGTGCGGGGGTGGGGAGTGGTTAGAGGATTCACCAGAGAGAGTGGGGAACATAACAGGCAAATCTACTGAAATACACTGCTGAGGGGAGCAGCGGGCGAGACAGGAGAGGTCTGCTGCACCATGTGGGTTGCTCCCTGGCTGGGGATCGAACTCATCCTGCAGTGACCGATGACAGCTTGATAGAGCTGTCTTTAACCCCTGCACCACCAAGGTGGCCCCCATCCAGACCTGTTGAAGCAGAATCTGCATTATAGCAAGATGCCACTGATCAATGCACAGGGAGGGTGGAAAAGCACTGCTCGAGACACTGTCTTTCTCGAGGTGCTGTGCATGATCAGGTATGGCTGGAAGACCTCAAAGTATGGCTTCCCTCTTTACCATGTAGATGAAGAAAAACAACAGAGTGGAGAGTAGTGGGAAAAACGTATTTGTGTGTGTCCATTTGGGCAGTTTGTGATGCAGTATGTGTTAGGGCAATATTAACCATGCAAATCACATCCTGCACAGAACTGTCTGAACCAGACCTCCCAAATGTGTCAATGTGTCAAGCAGGACAAACAAATTCACACACAGGCTACCCCTTTATGGGGATACTCAGATTTGCACAAACCCTTTTTTATACATAAAATAGTTTATAATCATAATACTTATTAACAGCCCTGCTCGCTGGAGTGCCAGGACACAGAGGAGATAGGTCAGGGGCAGCTCCATTCCTGGCACAGATGTTAATAACCCTACTCCTTTCTCCCTCACTCATGCAAACTTTAGTGTACTTGTGCAAGAATGATATTATTAAATAATAACTTTCAACCCACTCATGTTTTAAGCAAGTCAGAAATAAACATGTTGGCATCTTATCCACTGTTAGTAATCAATTACTCATACACCAACCACTTCACTTCAGATAGGGACATAGCACCTGTTCTGCTCGGGATGGAGGGACCAGACAGAGCCAAAGAGAATTCTCTGAAACTCTCTTTCTCTACCCAATCTCCTTTCCTGCCATCAGTCTCTGGTTTTCAACTGTATTTGTTCCCTTTGGCAAGTAGATGATGCCTGATGGCCTTGTTTGAGTTTATGGGCTGCATCCTGATGCCCGAAGGCATTCAGTTGGGAAATACAATCTGCTATACTTCATCAATCTCGACCCTCAAGAGTCACTCCTCAGCTGCTCTAGACAAATCCATGCATGTTTCCCATCTAATAATGAGGGAGAGGTGGTCTTGACCTTCTTTGAAACATCAGAGAATAACAATTTCACAACCTTTTCTGACATCAAAAGAAAGAAAGAAATCAGAAGGCATCATCTTTTTGTTCCCTAAAGGTAGGGTTTTACCTTTCAAAAGAAAAGAAACACAAAGAAACAAATCTTCCTACTACTGGCATCTCGTGTAGGTAAACTCTAGTAATTGCCTTTAACAGGTTTCTTTGCAAATATGCTACCTTTTCACTTATAAGGGATAAGTTTTTAGTACTTATTTGTCCTTTGTATGTGGAATCAACATCAATTCATGAGACAGACAAATTACAAGAGCAATTCAACAGGACTCTTGGTGAAAATGCCAAGATTATGCAGCGGACACTCCTGCCCCATTCCTCAACCATTCTCACAACCAAGACAATACAGGCTTAAACAGACAAAAAGATAGAAGAACAAGTGGTGGTTGATGTCAGTTCACATTTGGCTTACAGTTCAGTTGACTAATATAGCCAATTAGCCACAGCATGAAGAATACTGTTTTAAGATAGTTGCAAATCCCAGAGATTCTACCCACCATGTCAGAGCCACAGAACTCATCTCCAAAGCAGGTGGATTTCTGTTGAGTAGTGGAGCCAGTGGCCATTCCTGTTACGGCAGTTGCAAAAAGGGAACTGGGGGTGGCAGAAAGAAGCTGGAGCAGTAATCCTAGGCCAGCTGTGCTGAAGGTGCCAGGAAAGGGCAGCCTTTCTCAAGAGCAAGAGCTCACCAGTGGCCAACTTTCTATCAAATATGATAATTACAGTGAACAAAGACAAAGCACTGAGAATGCCCAAATTGCAAATCCATTTTTCCCTGACTCCCCAGGGCAAGTTAGGAAGGATATTTTTGCAGATGCTCTGGTAAAACCAGTCACAGGAGAAATATTGATTTGCTCTCCCCTCCAAGCCCAGGACCATGCTCTGTCCTAAATGGTTTAAAATGGGTTCCAGAATGTCTTTAGTGACTGAGGCTAATGAAGGGCCACTCAAACATTATGCTGAAGACAGGTCCTTGGAGACCATCTTGTCAACCTTTCTTATTTTACACTGAACAAAAAAAAAAATGTGTCCCTGGGTGCAGCTGAATTATCCAAAAGATATAAAGGAGCAAGGGGGGTTGGGGGAAGGAAATGAAAGGAAACTAAATCAGGAGAGTTGAGAGATCTGTTTTTACGACCTTCAGAATGACTTCACACAGTCTAATTTACTCAGCAGTCCTCATTCCCCTCATATTTAAGACCTACTCTGCTGAATTAACACAGTTGTGAGAACAGCACTAGGTAAGCATATTATACACGTATTATTCATTTCCCAAGCCAAAGGCATACTCTGTAGTCAGTGGGGGTTCCTGGGCTGACCAGACCCACTAAGACAGGCGCAAGCAACTTAGATCAAATATTAATAAGTCTAAATTTCCAATGCAATATTCATATACCTGCAGGTGACCTTTTTAATACAAATCTCTGCTCAAGTAGTTCTACTATCAGAAGCCTCCCTAAAACTAGAAAACCCCATCTGTATACTTTAAAAGAGACAGTCCCTAAAGGAGATGATTAAAATAGCACAACTCCAATTGCCACAAAATTATTTAAAGCCATAATTTACATCATTTCCACCGTTTTGAGAAGAATTAGTGGAGGCTAACACAATTTTCAAAGAATCTGGAGGCTGTTTTTAATCTGTGATTTTAAAAAACCCTCACATTTTAAACTACTAATACTGAAGAGTCTCTAAAATATGAAGATCACATATTAAACACTGTGGCTCAGTATCCTTTTAATGTGAACTTACTACACAATCATATGTTCATTAATTCATTCAACAACTATTTCCTGAGCTCTTTCTAAGTGTCATTTCCACTTCTAAACACTGGATTACAGAACCAAAATCCCTGCCTTCGAGGAGCTGATCTTTATACTGGGGTGGGGTTGGAAAGGAGAGGTAAACAGATATAATAAACAAGATTACTAAGCACAGTATATAGTGATGGTCTTAGATTTTAGTGTGCACTGGAAATACCAGAGAGCTTCATAAAACATAGATTGCTAGGGCCTACCTCCAGAGCTTCTGTGTTAGCAGGTCTGGGGGACAAGAGCCCAAGAATTTGCATTTTTATCAAGTGGTAGGAGTATGGGCTATGGAAGCCTAACTGATGTGACAAGTTGAGACAAGATCTGAAGGAGGTACTGAAGAATGTTCCAGAGAGAGGGAGTCACTAATGCAATGGTTCTGAGGCAGCAGCAAGCATGGGCTGTAAGAGAAAGAGAAGTCCACAGGACACCAGGCTTTTGGCCTACTCATAGAGAAAGGCGGAGCTGCCATCCTTAAAAGCAGTAAGATAGAGACAAGGGCAGCTAGTTGGGCGGCGCGGGGATTACAGAGTTGTTCTGTGTTCTATCGGTTTTTATATTTGAAAGGAAACTTGAAAGCCCAAGAACCCTCACTTTAGGTGAAGATACTATGGTCAGCACAGAGCTTGGATGAGAGTAGAGGGTAAGTTAATGACCCGGGACCTAGATAATCCTTAGCTGCTACATCCTGAAGCATACTCTGGTTCAGCAAGTGTCAAATTCTAATCCAAAGAATATGTTTGTGTTACTCCTATTTAAATTTTCTAAAAATGCCTAATCTATGTATGATACTTAGCTTTTAAGATGTTACTGATTAAAACATCTATCATCTATTCCCAAATTACTCATATTTACAATACATATTTATGAGTTATCTCCAGTACAATTTATTTGACTAGACCTAATGTTGCTAACTTAAATCTCTCACGTATATGCATTTACTGCCACTAAAAATTTTTAGCATTAAATTCAATAGCTAACGGCTAATGTCTGTTTCATTAAACTTTCATGGAACTGTGAACTCTCATGCTAGACATGACGCCTCCATTGCTGCCCACCTGACATAGCAACTGCTCAATAAATATCTGTCAACTAACCACTTAAGATATATTGAACCCAAATCACCAAATGATCACCTTTTTGCCAGGGAAGGACCGTATATTTTGCTATTAACAAATGGAATTTCTGGGAAGCAGGACAGTAAATTAAAAAAAAAAAATCACGCCACAAACGGCACTGAATTGCTCTGCTCTTAGTCTAAAACTCTTGTTTCTCCCAGACCTCAGCAGTTCTCTGGTAATACACAAAATCTGATTTAATAATGACACTGCAGCCCTTAAAGGCAGGAAGGAAGAAGGGGTGGGGCGAGAGAGAGCAGGGGGAAGGGTAAAAAAGGAGGGAAGAGGAAGAAGGGTGAAAGAAGGTGAGGAGGGAGGCTAGAAAGAAGGTGACGAGGGAGTCCCATCTGCTGCACATCCTCCTACACAATCCTTGCATCTCAGTCCTGTGGCACATGCAGCTAAATGTGCACAGCTGAGAGAAATTCCAGCAGAGGAGCAAAGTGATTTCCCCCCATCAGGTTCACTCAATAAGACTTAATCTTAAGTTGTTACTCAAACAACTGCTAGCAGCTGTTAAAGGACAGGAAGCTGCTTAAAACCTCCCCAAATATTTCTCATCAATGGTGGGCAGATGGAATGGAAAACTAAGTTTCCAGAATGGATTACATTCTTGGTTCACATGCTAGAGGTTTCACCAAATGTGACCACATGTCAAGATCCCATCATTCAGGGAGTTCCGTTCACTCGCAGTCCTTATTTACTTAAGCAGAAAAATTAAGAATATATGAGAATTTTTCCATAACTCATTAAACTATAATTCACATAACTATAAACTTCCTGAAATTCAAAACATATGTTTTGGTTCACGACGAAGCACCTCCCAAATATTTAAATTTGTGCCTGTGTTCTCATTTTTGAGTGTGTGTAATTTGCAGACTGTGTTACACTCTTCCTTCTTGTTATTAATCATTCTATTGCTAACCAACTAAGGAAGCATTTGCCTAAAATCAGAGCTGAAAATGTTCGTTAAAACAAACTATTTTCTCATGTATATACATTTACTGCCACAATAAATGCTTAACAAATATTTTCAGCCTTAAAAATATGCACTGTATACCTCCCTAAATATTTTCAATATTTTCTCCTTCCTCTCTGGTAAGCTGATCAAGTCTTATTTAAACTTGCAGCTAAGCCGTACAGGTGCATCCTCTACAGCAATAGGCATGTGCATTTGCAGAGTCTGCCAATGAGTATCTACATACTTGTACTTCAGGCCACCTGGACCAAAGGTTCATGAACACCTGCCATGTGTCAGGCACTTTTGGGGAATGCTGAGATGAACAACATGGAGTTTCTATCACTGGTAAATATACAGTCTGAAGAAAAGAGGGGGACATAGAGACCCAATTGCAATACCCTGCATAGGCGATCTATTTGGGAGTGTGAAAAGGGTTCAAACCAACAGGAAAAGGTGCTTCACCCAGTGACGATGGGAATGGTAGAGGAAAGGATAAAAAAGATTTCCCAGCAAAAGCACATTCTAAATTGAACCACAAAAGAGAACTGAGTGGGATAGCAAATAAGTGAAGCAGAGAGCATGCTAGGACAAGACTGAAAAAAAATAGGGAAGGACTCCACGTGCGAGAATGTGAGAGAACTGGGGCTTTATGCCACTGGCAACAGTTTTATCTTGATAAAGGGGCTAATATAGAGATATCTGCCTTGTACAATTTTCATGCTGGCGATACTGGGGAAATTGATGGGGTAAAGGAAGAAGGAAAGCAAAATGGTATGACAGGAGATCAATAGGGCCCCTCCAGCTTCACTTCCCTGGCTGCCTCATGAACCTACTACACCCTAAATAATTTAAGGCACCATTTTAATATCAAAGCAAAGTGACATTATAAAATGGAATGTGTGCAAACTCCTTTAACCCTGTAGTATTTTCCCATCCCTGTTACATAGATGTGGAAACTGAGACAGTTAAATAGTTATATGGCTAAAAGCAGGAGTGCCAGGAAGCCCTGCAGTGTGGGGAGTCCATAATATACTCTTAATATGCTGACATCATCATTCCCTGGTCTGGATGCCTCAGAGGCTTTCAGAGCTTTCTGATACTATTCAAAATCTGCTTCTGGTGCACACAGGGAGCCCCTCTCACCTTGTTGGAGGCAGCAGCCTCTCTTCTCTATGTTGAAATAATTTTTAAAAAAAATTTTCCCTCTAAGTACCAAAGATCACAGAAGGAAAATGCAAGAAACTAATAACTACAGGTATAAAAACCCAATCACCCTGCACACCTCCTCTGGCTCCTAGAGAATGGTATCTGAGCACTGGAAGCAAGTTAAGTCTAGTTGCATGTTTTCCTAGCAGAAATTTTAGTCATAGGGCTTTCAATGATCAAGATGCAGACTAAAGCTGAAAATGTACTCAAAGGCCAAGTGAGGATATACTCTCCCTCTTAGAAAACAGAGGTGCTACCCAGTGTGCCTTGGTGAAAAATCTACACCATACACTTGATTTGAATGGGCTCAGACACACTGAGATGTGGCGGTAACTTTCTAGAGTTCTAGGCTGCTTTAGCTCAGATTTGATTTCTGTTATGAAAAAAAAAGGGCTGGTACATTCACAATCACACACTTAGACACACCTAAAAAGCAAAAATAAGTAAAAATGAGCATAAGACCTATCGTATATAATGCAATAATACGCTTCTAGAAGGTTTTCAGAAATCAAATGTTTAGAAATCTTTGTTTTAATAGTACATAAAGAGTGGTATTTTAAAAAATTGTATGGCAAATATATTTACAATGACAATCCCCAAAGTTACATATTTTTTTCCATAGGAAACTAATTTTATTTTTTTATTATAAATTTTATTTTTATATTCCCCATACAATTGCGACCCCCTTATTTTGACCCCAATGCCTCCCCTCCCGCCCCCCACTCCCCATAGAGTGTCTCTGGTTCATAGTTGTTTGTTGATTTTGATTTTGATTTTCTTATAGTTATTGTTTTTCCTGGTCCCTTATTTAAGTTTTCTAGATTCCTACTATGAGTGAGACCATCTGGTATTTTTCTTTTTCTTTCTGGCTTATTTCGCTGAGCAAGATCCCTTCCAGCGCCATCCATGTTGCTGCAAATTGCATGTGTTTATCTTTTTTGAATGCTGAGTAATATTCCATGATATATATGTACCACATCTTCTTGATCCAGTCATCTATTTTTGGGCATTTGGGTTGTTTCCAAAGCTTAGCTATTGTAAACAGTGCTGCTATAAACATAGGCATGCAGGTGCTCTTTGGAATTGATGTTTCTGTGTCCTTTGGGTAAATACCTAGGAGTGGAATTGGATCATATGGAAGCTCTATCTTTAGTAGGTCAAGAAATCTCCACACAGCTCTCCATAGTGGTTGCACCAGTTTGCACTCCCACCAACAGTGCAGGAGAGTTCCTTTTTCTCCACATCCTCGCCAACATTTGTTGTTGCTAGTTTTTTTAATATGTGCCATTCTCACTGGTGTAAGATGGTATCTCATGGTAGTTTTGATTTGCATTTCCCTGATTACAAGTGATGTTGAACATTTTTTCATATGTCTGTTGGCCATTTGCATTTCCTCTTCAGAGAAGTTTCTTTTTAGCTCTTCTGCCCATTTTTTCACTGGATTATTTTCTTTGTTTTTGTTGAGTCTCATCAGCTCTTTGTAGATTTTTGTGATCAGTCCTTTATCATAAGTGTTTTGTGCAAAAATGTTCTCCCAGTTGGTGGGGTTTCTCTTTGTTTTTGTTATTGTCTCTTTTGCTGTGCACAAGCTCTTTAATTTGATGTAGTCCCAGCTGTTTATCTTTGCCTTCACTATCACTGCTTTGGGTGATGTGTCTGTAAATTTGTCTTTGATGTGCATATCATGTAGCGTTTCACCTATATTTCCTTCTATGTATTTTATGGTTTCAGGAAAGTGACATATTTTATATGAATTTCTGTTTGGTAAAATAGTGTCTCTCATTAATTCTGGACAAACAGGCTTAGCCGCTTGTCAAAGTTCTAAGCACTTCTTCACAATATGACAGAACATCAAAGAATTGGAACGAAAAATGCCAGGTCATGGGAAAAGCATGACTTTTAAAGAGCCACTCCTTCCATCCTGGATTACAGCAAAAACTTACACTTACCAAGGCACCCTACCCAAGTTTTCTGTCAGGAAGTCACACAAACAAGTTCTCTGAGCACAGATGATATAAATAAAGTGTTTCCTTTTAAATCCTGAATAGGCGGTGCCCAGGTCTTAATTCACTATATCAAACCTGAAGTTTTCTGATCTGAAAAGAGTTGTAGTATGACTACTGTGCTTACTTCTGCACCAGAGGACACCTAAGATGATTGCTTGTCCTATCCCCAAAGCCTAAGCAGTGAGCCTATGTGTCTCGACTAGATGGACCAAGGAGGGAATGGGGGCTGAATATGTTCCCCGGCCCCCAAATGGAATCAATTTATACAGAGATGTAGATTGATTTATGCAGAGATGTAAAAGTGCCAGTGATTGCTACCACTCTTTCCTCTGAAACCGAGATCATTTATACGTGAATTTAGGGCTTTCTTCCTGGAAATCCTAGAAATTTGGGGTCGTAGGCTCTTGAGCCAGTCTGTGTATATCTAAAGCCTGACACTACTATGGATTATACATGTGACCTGAGCAACTTATTTTCCCATCTGAACCTTAGTTTCTCATCTGTGAAATCAGCTTATTAAATAGCAACCTCCCCCCAGGGCAATGAGGAGGACTGAATGAGTCATATTACACTTGCACACAGAACCTAGCCTGTCACTCAGTCACTATAGTTACTGATTTTATATTCAGTCAATAGATGCTATGTAATTCCCATGGAATTCGTACTGTCAAAGAGAACCAAGCATATTAGCCTTATCCAGCATGCTTGTTGGGTGAATAATAACATGCGAGTTTCTTAGGGTCTCAACCAAACCCCTTAATTTTCTCTTTTCTAAACATTCTGAGAAAGGATATACACACACAATTTTTTTTCTAATAAAAATTATGTTTTCTATTAGAATAGTAAAAATACCCTTTTAGGAAAGAATGCTCATGATAATACTTTCAAGGTAAAGACACACTGCATTCAAAGAAAAATGCAAACATCTCCCAGGTTTAATGTTTATTTCAGAAAATAGGGCCTAAAGAGCATAAAGATGGAAAAGGGTACAAAGAGTCAGAGAAAAAGCAGTGCATTATTTGTCCAGATATAAAAGGTAGCAACCAGAAGAGCTGGCCTAACTCTTAGCGCTCCTGTTCCTGTGAGTCTCTGCTTTCAACCCTCCCACTTACCTCCCTTGATTCACCCTCCACACAAAGATGCTGGGCAAATACCCAAAGACTCCTGGTCCCAAATTTGTTCAGGCATCAAGTCACACTCCTATAAAATGGAATTAGCAGCAGATGCTATCTGGTCCAAAGAAACAAATCATTTTTAAAAGTTTTTTTTTTTTAATTTAATTTTAAATACTGTATGAATTCAGTGTTGGACTCAGATCAGAGAAAAAGAAATGTGAAATTCAAGAAAGTTGTAGCTCCAGAGATGAAGAAACTGCCTGCTAATCCCCCAACATGCCTCTGGGAAATGGCCATTCCAGGCAGTGTTACTACATGAGCGAGATGCTGCACAAAAGGAAGGACCCAAGGAAAGCCAAGGGCAGCGCCGCAAGGTCTCGCAGTGTGCCACGCACAGTTCTAGGCCCTTCCCACACTGACTCCATTAGTCCTCACAGGAGCCCACACAGTGGCTTCCTAGACTATGTAAAGGGTTACACTCAACAGCATTACCCACAATGAGGGAATAAACCAAAGGCCAGAGAGAGAGAGAGAGAGAGAGAGAGAGAGAGAGAAAGAAAGAGAAAGTCACCAAATCTAACTTGCAAGGGAGCCCAAGGGAGAAAAAGAAAAGGACAATGGGTTCCAGAAAACCCAGAGACGGCATTCAAATCATCTGACAAGAATAATGGGCTGAGGGGACTGGACAAGCACCAAGCAGAGTAAGACTGGGGTCCGCCAGCTTTCACATTTCAAAGGCAATTCACTGCTATTTTGCTCCTCGGAGTGAGAAATGATCATTTCATCACAAAACAGAGAAAATTAGTTGTACTTCCTTATTAGCTTAAAGCAAGATCAATGACAAGTTGACTTCCAAATTCCATAATTAAAAAGCATTTCCTTTTTATAATTCATGAAGATCCTCAGAGCTGAATCTCTTACACGACAAATTTGAGGTACAAATGAACACGAGGCAGGGCAAAACAGAGTCATAGTGACGGTAGTAATAGCAGTATCAGAAGCAGCAGCAAGCACTGTGGTGGATTTGTAGTTGTTGATCTTTACCACGTCTATTGGGTGCCAGTCATTGTTAATTAAAATCACTGGATACGAAGAGCCTCATTTGATTTCATAAGAAAAGATGAGGATGATTATATCTGTATCCCTCTTTAAGGAAAAAGAGTCTTAAAGAGGTTACGTAAACTGACCAAGGTCACAGAGTCTGAGTGTGACCTATGAATTTCAACCAAGCCCGAAGATCCCAGAGCTTGTACTCTTTAACAACTAGACTGCTCTGGTGTTAGCTCGAAGCTTTTGTCCACAAATATTTCAGCTGTTACTTGTCTAGTTGAAGGAGTTTTTCAAACTGCCCCTGGCCTCTGGAAGAAGGCCATTCTCCAGAGCGAGGGCAAGATAGGCAGGCATAAGACACTAACCTGAGTGGCTCAGGAACAAATCTCAGCATCCACAAGAACAGCCGCCAAAGTAGGGAGGGGGAAGACAGATCAATGTAGAATGGCCAAAGATGGACTATGACCGAGGCCAAGTGATGGGCACAGGAGGGTTCTGACATATGGGGTATCACCCCAGCAGTCTTAAACCAATGACCAAATCTATCTTTTCAAAGGTTAATAAAAGATAACACTTTCATTATTAGTTCTTCAAGGCAGAAATATTTGATTTGAAACAAATTTCCAATTTCCCTTTTGTATTTCCCCAAAAACTTTTCTTCCCTTTAAAAAATTTAACTTCTTCTTAAGTGAACCTAACAAAATACAGAGCCTGATATTGCTGAGTGTGTTGCACAGACCGGGCATCACTGGAAAGGCTCACTGGCCCTTGGAGAGGGCACACAGAAAGCCAAGGAGATGACCCAGGGCTTGCCCTGTGTGCTGGGGTGTGTTTTGTTTTCTGGTGA
Source organism: Talpa occidentalis (assembly GCF_014898055.3). Lineage (NCBI taxonomy): Eukaryota > Metazoa > Chordata > Mammalia > Eulipotyphla > Talpidae > Talpa > Talpa occidentalis. The sequence goes on from NW_023603184.1 coordinate 99,721,254, forward strand.
ACTCTTGAATTTCTAATAATAACCCTAGCTCCTCAGATTTGTCCAGAAACCAGGCTGTGACCAAACACTATGATTAACTAGTCCTTGTGATCATAGACACAAACTAGATATGTGAAGACCCTAACCCTGTTCCAGAAGAGAGGCCTATTCTACACCAACTCCAAAAGGGACAATGAGGCTGATAAAATCTCCTAGGCAAATGTCAACATTCTTCAACAACAGAAGGCAGATTAGTGATTCTCACAAAGGATGTTCCAAGGACTTGCTGCTAGTAATAGTTAATATGTGGGAACCAAAAGCTGAATGCCCTGCAATGACAGAGAAGCAGTATTCAGTCAAAAACGCCACCAACTGGGAGAACATTTTTGCACCCAACACTAATGATAAAGGACTGATCACAAAAATCTGCAAAGAGCTGATGAGACTCAACAACAACAAAGAAAATAATCCAGTCAAAAAATGGGCAGAAGAGTTAAAAAGAAACTTCTCTGAAGAGGAAATGCAAATGGCCAACAGGCATATGAAAAAATGTTCAACATCACTTGGCATCAGGGAAATGCAAATCAAAACTACCATGAGATACCATCTTACACAAGTGAGAATGGCACATATTAAAAAAACTAGCAACAACAAATGTTGGCGAGGGTGTGGAGAAAAAGGAACTCTCCTGCACTGTTGGTGGGAGTGCAAACTGGTCCAACCACTGTGGAGAGCTGTGTGGAGATTTCTGGACCTACTAAACATAGAGCTCCCATATGATCCAGCAATTCCACTCCTAGGTATTTACCCAGAGGACACAGAAACATCAATTCCAAAGAACACCTGCACCCCTATGTTTATAGCAGCACTGTTTACAATAGCTAAGCTTTGGAAACAACCCAAATGCCCAAAAATAGATGACTGGATCAAGAAGATGTGGTACATATATACCATGGAATATTACTCAGCATTCAAAAAAGATAAACACATGCAATTTGCAGCAACATGGATGGCGCTGGAAGGGATCATGCTCAGCGAAATAAGCCAAAAAGAAAAAGAAAAATACCGGATGGTCTCACTCATAGCAGGAATCTAGAAAACTTAAATAAGGGACCAGGAAAATGAATAACTATAAGAAAGTGAAAATCAAAATCAACAAAAAACTATGAACCAGAGACACTTTTAGGGGGGCGGGGCGGGAGGGGAGAATGGGGTCAGAATGGGGGGGCTGCAATTGTATGGGGAATATAAAAATAAAATTTATTATTTAAAAAAAAAAAAAAAACGCCAAAAGCAGCGATGACTGAGGGGACTGCTGAGGCAGACCTTCATGGACTTTTGTGGAGCTGTGATAGATATGACTACATTTTATCCCATATCTTTCAGGTTACTCTAGGACTGGTAGCAAAATGAAGTGCTGCACATTGAAGGTGCTTATCTGAGGCACTCAGGAGACATCTCCCGAGCATGCGTGCCTACCAGCCATCAAGAATAGCTAAGAAGGGCCAGATTTAAGAGCAAAACAAGCCCTTGATTGTAAGAGCTCACAATTATTTCAGTCACCTCTTCAGAAATAAAACAAATCTGTATAATATTTTAATGATTCAAATTCCTCAAACAACTCTCAAAAGTAGTTTTCTTGCACTTACACAAATATCATCATTATTTATTCTGAAAGGTGGAAAGTATAGTAAAATTCAAAGTAAAATTGTTCTTCACCAAAAGGCAATGTGCTAAAATAGTGTTTATTGAAACAATAGGAAAACAAAGATTTATCGAAACAATAGGAAAACATGTTTTGCCTCAGATGCAAACATGTTATAACAGGCTAGCCTAGATACATTCTTAAAACAGATTACATGCACTTATTTATTAGGAATGATTCCACATTCTTCAAAACTGTAATACTACAGTATAAACACATGAAATTTTTATGATTATCAGTTTTACCTGCTATTTGTACCGAACCGTCCTCACCCAGAAGAATATTACCAGCTTTCAAATCCCTATTTAAAAAAAAAAAAAAATAGAGAATGAATTACAGAATACAAACATTTTATTGCATTAACTCACTTGGGAAGATTTTTTTAACGTCATATAATGCAGTTATTTGAACAAACTTTTATGCTATAAATATTAAGAATTATATCACAGAATTTTAAAGTTACAAGGATAATTTGTGATTTTATAGTTTGCTCCTAGGGAATGGTTAGGATTTTAGCAACAAGTATTTTATGTGAAGTCATTACCTAGATTTAATGAAATTATTAGTGTTACAGAGTTAGAGATTGTCCATAAACTCACAATACTATCATTTCATCAAGAATTAAAGCCCCTTCTGTATAAAGTCATTCTACTGTGACGCAAATTTGTCTGTGTTGTAACTCCACATTAATCCTCCGTCTCAAACAATGGACTTGATCAGTCTCTTCTCTTGGGAGACTGATTATAAATACTTCTTATAATATTCTCTAATATGTTTCTCTACTATATGAAAGTTGTGCTAAGTAGCCTTAACATTCAAAAAAGACAAATGACAATTTATAAGTTTGATTGCTAAAGTAATACTTTTTCTAATTATTGGACAACACAGAAGATATCATTGAATATATAGCTCACATAGTTTAGGGTAGGGGAATTACAATGTTAGTATTACTGGTAAGTGATTATTTACTTGATTATTTATTTACTTAGGCGATAAACAACTCCTAAGAGGCCAAGTAATACTAACCCATTTGAAACAGGTACTAATATTCTATGCTATTGGCTATTTAAAAAAATTGGCATTTTATGTCATAAATGAAGATGAAATCAGGGCCTCCTTTCCTCTCACCAAAATGTCAAAACGATATGTCAAAACAAGAATGTTAAAAATAATTAACATGTTGCAATTTTGAAAGTCTCTCCTATATTAGAAAATTAGATGTGTCATCCAGTTTGACTGAGTATACTCCGAGTGTGTGCAAATCAAAACTACCAGAAACATACGTCATACCTGTGAGAAGGGCCAACATCAAAAACAAAACAAAACAAAAAACCCAGAAACAAATGACAAGGATGTAGACAAAAAAGATCCTTCGTATACTATTGGTGGAAACATAGATTGATCCAGCCCCGATGGAAAACGGTATGGAAGTTTCTCAAAAATATTAAAAATAGATCTACCATATAATCCTGCAACCCACTTCTATGTGTCTACCCAAAGAATGTAAAAACACTAATTTGAAGGAATATATACACTCCTACATTTATTGCAGCACTATTAATATTAGCCAACTTAGAGAAACAACCTATGTGCCCAGTGATGATTAATGAGTGGGTTCAGAAGATATGTTATCTAGACACAATGGAATACCACTCAGCTATATATTTATATATATAAAACAGATAAACAACTTTTGCAACATCAGGCTGGAACTGGAGTGGATTTTATGCTAAGCAAAATAAATCAGAAGGAGAAAGAAAAATACAAGCGGTCTTCACTTACATGTAGGATAAAAAAAAGAGAGAGAGAAAGCAAAGGAACAGATAAAACTAAACCAAAGCAAATCCTACAAATCTCAGTGCAAAACTGAAGTGACCAGAGGGGAAGAGCAGAGGGTGGAGAGTAAAGAGCAGATGGAGCCCAGAGAACTATGTAGAGCATGATGAGCGTGATATGGTAACACACATCTGAAGAGGTGTAAGCCTGTACCTCTGAATCATATATGGTGTTGTAAACCAACAGTGCCACAGTGCAAAATAATATAATTTTTAAAATAAATGAAATAAAATTTAATAACCAACCCAAAAACAGTATGTTAACTGAATTTTTAATGTGTCCACAACATGATTTTTATATTCTACTCTTATTTCAGTGAAAGCCTCTCCCTGTCCTATAACAAAAGCATCTAAATTAATCCTGAGGATATTTTTTTCCACATCAATTTAGCTTATTTAAGTCAGAAATAATGTTGATACCTACCAGCAATATGTTGTTTCCTTAAGCGTCTCACAAACTAGGACTAAAGAAACAGCTGAATTTAAGCATCTCTGCAGAAGCCATACCTGTGAATCTGACCATTTCTGTGTAGATAGTCTAAGCCTTCCAAAACCTCTTTAAGAATTGTTGCTATTATTGCCTCTTCCAGAACGCCATTCTTGTGTTCTCCTCGGTTGACGATGTATTTTATGATATCCAACATTGAACCTAAGTGAACAGAGAGAACAATTTATTACTTTTCCAGAACAGGGCTCCCAATTTTAAAAACTCACCAAGGAACAGCAAAATACATTCCCTCCCTGTTTATTTAACACAAATACTCCCAAAGCATACAAACAACTGCATGGCACCAAACCCCAATTTGCAAACATACTTTCAGTTGAACTTAATGAAAAGAATTCAGGGGCAAAAACCTGAAGAGGTTAGTCCCTCTTCCCCAGACATACAACTGACTGCAGACAAAAAAGAGGTCTGAACTGATAAAGAAAAGATCAGGAGGTAAAGAGAAAAGAACTTGGTGAATTGCTGGGAGAAAGACTCACTGCTCTCAACACCTAAGATACAGGTGGGAGGAGAGGAAAAATATAATGTTGCCTCTAGATCTCAGTTTTTAACTAGTTTCATTTACTTAATGCCTAATGTGCTGACTTCTATAATAAATAAATACCCAGGACTTTGTTACAATAAACAGATTAGTATCCTTGGCACTGTGAATTCATGTTTCAACACATATTAATTAATATTCCAAATCTCAAGGTGATTTTAAAAGCCATAATTACCTGAGGGGTCAACATTTCTGTAGAGTTAACAAATGGCTTACCTCAGGACCCACTCTGGCCCCAGGCTCTCTTTGCTTAACTAAGAGGATTGACCTTCCCTATCAGATATTACTCCACCAATCTAGCCACCCGCCCCTCAGTAAGAGATTTGATGTAATAAACTTCTATAGAAGAAAACAAATACCTATCTTTTTCCATTTCAGAAAGAAACATTTGTTTATTGACTGACTCTTGAATTTTTGGATCATTTAGGAAATGATACATCCCAAAACATTTTATTTTTATCTCATAAGGAGATACCACAACAGGCCTGTGTGCATTTTTGGCCTGATGAAAGGAAAATGAGCAAAAGTCCACAACTGCCCACTTTCCCCTCACCTGTGGAAACCTGTTTAAACCCTGTTTCTCTGCACAGGGAAAGTAAATTGGATTTCTTTAAAAACAATGAAGTTTTTTATCAAGTCCTTGGGAAAGGGGACAGGAGTTATTCTCATGCTTCCAAAAGGTTAATGGGATAAAAATAAAGACAGGAAGTAAAATCCTCAGCTTGAATAGAGCATTTGGGGCTCTCTGGGGACCCCTAACATCAGAATCTCTCTCAGACTTGTGGACCTGCAAGAAGAGACTAAGATCCTCTTATTGACAAAGAGCCCCTACCCGGGAACCAAGGAACTGTCTCTCAGCACTCCTTAACACAGTGCTGCTCCAACAGGCTCTCTTTATCTTGTTTCGTTCCTTTTTTCTTTTTCTTTTTAATTAAGAACCAAAGTAGGCACTCAAGGAAACAATGACTAATAGGATTGACAAGACTGGGAACAAAACTGAACTAAGCTCTCCCAGGCTCCCTGCTGAGACCTACACAAGCCAACCCAAGGCAATTACAATTTGTTCGTCATCTCAATTCTGGGTTTCTGCTTGATCCAAGATAGTTTCTTAAATAAAATAAATAAATAAGATGCCTCCCTCATTCCGCCTTAGCTGAAACTAGTCTGTACATTAAAATGGGCTCTACAATGTGTATCAATTTTGGCTTCACCCACCCAGGTGGCACAATGTTCTCCTCTGCTCCTAAAGCAAACTTCACATCTCAGAATGATGTTCAGGGTGTGACACCCTGGAAAAGAACACGCTGGAGATGTGGGCAAGCTAGGTGTTACAAAGGAAATCACTTGGGCTTTCTAAGTGTCAATTTTCTGGTCTGAAACATGAAGGTGATAATACTTGCAGTTTAGCAGAGCTTTTAACTCAACAGGTCCTACAGTCACAAATTCCAGCACTGCCAATTAACATGTGCATGACCTTGGGCAAGATGCTGAACTCTCCTGAGCTTTGGTGTACATTCTGAAAAACAGGGATGGTGACACCCGCCATTCAAGGATATTTTCCAGATTAAATAACTGCCTTGAACAAGAACTAACCAGAGTGAGTAGTCAATAAAGTTACAGTTATCATTACTGTCCTATCAAATCATGATGTTAAAGGATCAAAAGAAATAAACTACAGGTATGTGAAAGTGACTTTTAAATTCAACTGCCCAACAGTTTATATAACTTGGGTGACCTGAGACTAGAGAGGGAAAGTGAGATCCCTTTCCAAATGTAAACACAGGATGAGAACAGCACACAGAAGGGGTCTCTCCATTTGAACTGGAACATTTATTGAGCACCCATTTGGTGCCAGGTTCAATAAATTTGAAGGGCATTACACCATGCTTCTTCATGAAATCTGCAACCTGAATCTGCACCATCCAGTACCATAGCCACTAGTCACCTAAGGTTATTTACATAGAGGCTAATTAATCTTGAATAGGAATTCAGTCCTGCAGTAACACTAGCCACATGTCAATTGCTGAAGAGCTACATGTCACTAGTAGAAACTGGATAGGACAGATATAGATCATTTCCATCATCACAGAACTTTCAATAAACGGCATGGAAATAACTCATATTGTCAAGTGTGAAGGACTTGCATAACGTTAGAAACAGAGTTTAAAGAAGGAGTGGTTATCTTTTTTGAAAGGAATAAGGGGTGGCTGCAGAAGGGATATGACATTTCAGGACTTGTGGGACAGACATCTGGGCCTGAGGAGCAGCCCAAGTGAGGCAACAGAGACACCAGGGTGCTAGAGTATTTAGGGAGCCCCACCAACTCCAAGAAGGCCAGAGTGGAGAGGGACATATATATTCTAAGAGGTGAAGCCAAATTATGAGAGACTTTGAATATCAATGCAAAGAAATCTGGTTTTGTCCTCTAGACAAAAAATGAACCACACAAAACTTTTAAATACAGCAGCAAGGGGATCAAATGTAAATTCTTACCAAGTGAACTGCATGCACAAAAGGGGAAAAAAAGAGCAAACAACAAAACCCACTTACCTCCACTTAGTAATTTCATGACCAGCCAAAGTTCATCTTTTACCACGAAAGAGGTGTAATAGGTCACTACGTTGGGATGGCTGCACTGACTCATGGCTTGAATTTCTTTCTATAAAGAGAGTAAAACATGACATAGTATCGTGGAGTGAAAATCAGGAAGCAGAACACAACTGAACCACAGTTGAGGGCCTGGGGTAACGTCCCTACTTAAAAGCATACCGCAGGGGCTGCCAAAACCATTACTTCAAAGCAACTACAGGAGGACTAGCTCACCTTCATTGTCAACTGGCTAGAATTAGAAGGGCCTCAACAGAGGAACACAGATAGAGCACTGTGGCTCAGCCACAGACCTGAGGCTCTTCAGATCAGCCGTCATGTCACCCAGAGAAACCCAACTCATCTAAAAGGGGAAAATAAAACTATTTTTGTTTCTCAGGACTGCTGTAGCGGCAAATGAGAAAAATATATAAGAAAAAGGCTAGAATTTCATATCCTAAACTATCTTCCATGGTATATGTTCCATCAAGGAAAAATACAAGGGGGTGGGGGGCACTCTGGCAAAGTGCTATAAGCTTGAGAAACACCAAATACTACATTCCACTATAAGAGTCACAGGGAATATTAGTGCTGTCAAAGGATCTGATAAGTTCTGCAATAGATAAACTGTCATATTTAAGTGAGTCCACATCAACAACATAGGAAAAGGATGTTTCGTGTGTCACGGTTTAGAAAACTCTGCTGCAGGGGAAGAAGTTTTATATAGACACATAAAACACAAAGCTTTGAAATCAAATAAATGGGAAACTTCAATAAGCCATATTTTTTCTGCAATACTCAAATTCAAATTGATCTCATTTGTGAAGTTATCACCAGATGACTCCTTTATCGCTTCAGTCAAATGCTAGCCCTCAATCAAAACTACCAGACCTGTTTAACTTGCTTTCAAGGTGTTGCCCAAAAACCACAAGAAATAACCTAAGTCACCAGAGAAACCTATTTATTGAAAAACCTATGTATTTATGGTAAAAGTACATGTAGGGTATCCTGTAACTAATTTTAATAATAATGAACTTCGAATTAACTTACCAGAAAATTCCAATTTGGGTGGATCGGCTTGCATATGTACTACTATTTAATCTTCAATTAACCAAAATGTCCTTATATGTCAGGTAACTTGGACAAAACACTGTGACATGTAACTCATACACACCTGAACATATGTTTATTTAAGTGATTTTTACCAAGAATAAACTCACTCCTCTATTTTCTTTTCATTATATACACAATATTTTCCATCATCATTTCCTTCTTCCATTTAGTTGATTACAGGTTTCCTAAATCTAACCCTTTGAATTTAGCAACTCCTGTTCTGAACAAGATCTGAAACCTGAGGTTTAGTTTCCATCTGTTTCTGGTGTTAGGTTTTGATACTCAGATGCATCTGAAGAGAGAAATGGAACACTGCTCAGGCCACTGCTGTTACAGGTCACTAGCATCTGCTCCTAGTGGGGAGGGCCCACTTGGAAGGCCTGTGGCATTAGGTGGAGTCCACTGTGAACAATGCCCCCCAGTTCATAGAATTAAGAATAATGCTTCCAAAAAGTAGTTGTGTGCTAAATTCTCACCATGTTATATTCAATGTAAGTGAATGCCTTTCTAGCTTTCTAACTGCAACCTTTTAAATCATTAATCAAAGTGCACAATAAACCACCAATGCTCATATGAAAGGAAATTCTTTTGCACTGAAGAGAAGTTGGGTCAGAGTCTGGAAAAACACGTTTTCTTATTCTTTGCATTTAGATGACTGGTGTCACTTCCTACCCAGAGGATCAGATTCTCTTACAGGGGTTGTATGTGTGTGTGTATGTGAGAGAGAGAGAGATTAACTCTTTTAAATAACCGATAGATATAACCAATCATATTCTATTCCTTCAAAATTTTGGGTCTTAGATATACCAATGGTACATTTAAAGATCCTGAGGATTTAAAGGATAGAAGCGGGGGAAATAGACACCACCACTACTAATACACCTCCAGGAACACTAGAAGGACAGATCACAGAAAAGGTGGGGACCTGGAAATGGACTTGCATGGTCTGATCACTCACACTGACTTCTTATTCCATTAAGTGTCACTGCCCCCTTCACTGTGTGGCTAGGGGGTCCATACACCCCACTCTTGCATTCTCCATTTAACTGCACAGCCTTTCCCTGAAATACAGACTCCAGTGCCTAAAGACAAGATGAAACTAGCCCTGGGGAGAAACATAAGTTACAATGCCTTGGTATATGACCTGAGCCATCATTGAACACCCACAACAAGTAATATTCCTACAAATTAGTAGAAACACACTTTTATAAGGAAAGAAATAGTGCCCTATCTGCCTACCTAACCCTTATTTTATGTATAAACTTTTTGTTTAGTTGTCTTCTAGAATTTATCTTTTCACTATGGACTGAATGTCAATATCCACCCCCAAATTCATAAATTGAATTGATGGTATTAAAAGGTGGTGCTGGGCCTCCCTGGTGGCGCAGCGGTTGAGCGCTGGGTTGCGAAGCTGCCCGCAGCCTCTGCAGCGCCGGTTCGATTCCCGGCTGCTCCCCGGCCACTGGAGGAGGGTCCCGCATGGCGTGCAGACCCCTCCTGCCGCCCGCTGCTCCCCTCAGCAGTGTACTTCGGTCCTTCTGCCTGCTCTGCTCCCCGCTCTGGCTCTGGTGAATTCTCTCACCCTCCCGCGCTTCTGACTGTACCCAGTGCTTGTATAAATAAATAAATAAATCTTAAAAAAAAAAAGTACTTTAAAAAAAAAAAAAAGGTGGTGCTTTGGGGTCGTGAGAGTGAAGTCCTTGTATTATAGGGCAACCCCAATGTGAAATGAGTTGGTCTGACTGTGGGTCCTCATCCACATGCTTAAAAGGGACTTACAATGAAGGCACACACAAAAAAGTTAATAAAGGGTTTATTTACAAAAAGGGTAAATGAAGAAATGAAGAACTTAGGGAGAAAGAGAGAGAGATAAATTGGTGAATGCGTCCTACCAGTTCCGCTGAGCTGGAACCCCAATAGCAAGCTGAAAGTTGCTAAAAAACCAAGCATCCCCAAGGCCCCCATGTCTGGTTTTATACCAAGCCTGGCTGCTTAACTCCACCCTCAGTTCCCAGCAATTCTCCCTTCCGTGGTGATGACATTATGGGATTTGAGGTCCTTGGTGTCTTGGATCTCTTTGGTCTGGGAGGGGAGGGGGGGAAGGGGGGGAGAAGGGGTGGGCAGGGTGTCCATAAAACCTATTTGTGGAGTTTGCTCAGGACATCCATTCCCCCCAACACTTGTGCAAGAGATTAGTGTCCTCATAAAAGGGGCCCCAGAGATCCAGCTCATCTCTTCAACCATGTAAGGAAGAAGGCCCCCCTACCCTCAACCATGCTGGCACCCTCATCTAGGACTCCCAGGTCAGAACTATGAGACATAAATTTCTATTCTTTATAAGACACCAGCCTATGGTATTTTTATTATAGCACTCTGAACAGACTAAGATAATTTTACATATATTTTATATTTTGAGAAATATAAATATGTCTTGAATCAAATATTCCTTTCCACAGATCTATCACCTCCATTTCTTTTCAAAACAGTGATAATGGTTGCTATTTTAAATCCTTCCTTGGAAACAGTTTACCAATTAAATCATCCAAGCTTTTCCCAACGTCCTAACTTTACCCATATAGGTAGGTGATGCCATTTATTCCCAAAATACTCATTTGTTCTTACTCTTAAAATAACAAAAGGATTGTCCAAAGATGAAGAAATGGATACAATTTTTGAAAATACAATTTTAAAAAATACCAAGTCTTTCCAAAGAAAAAAGGCTTCTAACACTCTATTTCCTGAATCAGGGCACAATCATTGGAAGAAGAGTGCGCATTTTTCAAACTTGAATATGCACACAGATCACCTAGGGGCCTTATAGATATGCAGATTCTGATCCTGTGGGTCCCCCGGTGGGGTGATGCTGCATTTCTAACATGCTCTAAGTGATGCAGATGCTACTGGTCCAGAAACCAGACTTTGAGTGGCAAGGGAGGAAAAGGAAGGCCCAGAGGCACTAGGGTGGAGGAAATGTGAAAATGAGAAGCGCAAATGAACTAGAACAAAGGTGATGGATCAGATGGGCCCAGAAGGAGAGCAGGCCCAGCAGGACTGCCTCACTCAGTCTAACCTGAACAAAGAGGTAGGAAGCAAAGAGAGAAATAAGGGAGAATGTGGTAATAAAAGTGCTCGGGATTTCACACAAGTACGGGAAAGGATGAAAGACTCAAAGGGAGAGAAAAACATACAAGGTCAACGTCAGAACTCACAGGAAACTCTGAAATTAAGGCAACCCACTCGCCGAAAATATAGTCAAGGAATGTAACAGTGGTTGCCTTGGAAGTGCAGTAAAATAAGACTCAGATATGTCAGCAAGCACCTCAGCAAGCTACAGCACGGTGTTTAATCTTCCTCATGGCTTACAGAGTTGGATCCGCTCACACAGCTTCATGGGAGGTGTATCACAAGCAACATATCACAAGAGTGGGAAAACCGACCTAAAATGGAGTGACAAGTAAAGGCCTTTCCATCTGCTCAAAGTGAAGTGGCAGCCACAGCAACTCCCTCTGCTGGGAGCCACGTGGGTGGAAGACAGAGCAGAGCAGACACCCACACACTGCTGCTGCGCCCCCCACCACAGGTTCACAACCCAGGCAGGACTCAGGCTTCTCACGTGGGGCCTACCAGGTTTGGTGGGGGATACGAGAAACATATGGTATCACCCCCCTTGAATATGTGAAGGATTGGGAGGGAGAAAATGACCAAAAAAACAAAACAAAACAAAACAAAACAAAACAAAAACTGGAAAAATGGGGAAAATAACCATGTTTAAATATCTATGAGGGATTTTTCTAATATTGTTATGTGCCGTTTGTCCCCCCAATCCCCCTAAGGAAAATAATTTATCCTATAAACCATGTTGAGTACAAGTGGCAAATGGGAGTGACAGGGACATGACCCACCATGAGTGGCTTAAGGACTCCCTACTGGAAAGAGCTGGTTAGAAGCCTGCCTATGCCACTGACTATGCCTGGGCAGGTTTATCCAGTGTCTGTGAGCTTCAGTTTCCTTTTCTGTAAAAGGGACTTAATAACGCCATCTATATAGTATTGTTGCAAAATAAGCAAAACAAACTCTGTGGAACTCCTTGCAAAGTGCAGGCGCATAACACAAATGGTAAACATTAGTCTCTTGGTCTCTCAGTTTCCTCTTCGTATCCCCTTACTGATCACTATGTCAACCGTCCCATATTCTCTACTAAGCCTTTAAGGTAGAAGCACTCACTCTTTCAAAGAGATGTCACATAAAGAGCTCAATGTGGGCCTCTCTGGTGGCACAGGCGGTTGAGCGCAGTGCTGTGAAGCTGTCCGCAGCCTCTGCAGTGAGGGTTTGATTCCTGGCCAGGCAGGGAGATACCCACATGGTGCAGCAGATCTCTCCTGCTGCACCCGCTGCTCCCCTCAGCAGTGTATTTCAGTCAGCCTGCCTATTCTGCTCCCCACACTGTCTCTGGTGAATCCTCTCACCCTCCTGCACCTCTGGCCTGTATCCCGGTTCTTAGATGAATAAATAAATCTTAAAAAAAAAAAAAAAGAGCTCAGCATGCCCCGCTGGCTCCAAGAGTACCTAAGTAACATGCTTATAGGTCACTGAGCCATGAATTTTCAGCTTCATTTCTGACTCTACATCGTCCCCAACCTATATTATTTGTAATTATTGCACACTGATGAATTATTCTATCCTTGGCGGGGGTGTTACAGTGATTATACCTGAGGGAGTAAATCCTACACTGTCAAAACACTAACAGGGATGTTTCAACAATGGAGCTTCAATAAAAATAAAAATAAAATGTCCATCCTGTCTCATTGCACATATCCTGGTAAGCTGCTCAAACTCTTTTGGGATAAGCAGTCTAAATATATACTTATGCAAAGGATTTCAAACAAAGAGAAATAAAGGAGTTTGAAAATATAAGAAATAGGAAAAAGTTAAAGCCTAGTTTTCTTTTGTCCTTAAGACCATGAGATTCACAAAGCACTAAAAGGAAAGAGATTTCATTTCTGAAAGGAAACGATTTAAATGGAGTCTGAATTCAAAATATTAAACTATATATTTAACCAAATTAGCATATTTTCACAAGTTCTATAAATCCGAAATAAATTCTTATCTGATATTGGTGACAAAATATCCTACTCAGCCTTACTTAAGAAATCAAACTTACTCAAGCTCCAACATCTTGTGACGTTAAATCTGCTATTTCTAACTTTGTTCTAAAGCTGTGGTTCTCAACCTTGGCTACATGTTGAAATAAGCTGGGGAGTTTTTAAAATTACCAATTCCTTTATTCCAACCCCAGGGATGTTGATATAAATTGGTTTAGGATACAGACTGGGAATGAAATTTTTCAAAAGTCCCCAGGTGATTCTAATTTGCAGCCAAAGCCACAAACCACTATCTTCAAGCTGAGCATTGAGATGCATTATTCTTGCAAAGAAATCTTGAAAGAAACATCTACCTCTTAGGCACATTTGCACATTGCAACTGAATCTAAAAGGAAAAAAAAAGTCACCTGTGATTTACAAGTACTATCAAATAATTTATATATTTCCAAATGCAAGAGATAACCAAACACATCTTTAAAATGCATGCAATACTCTCTAAACATTTAAAGAATCCCTAAAATATTATGAGGGTATCTGTGTTAAATAAAAAACAGTTTTCAGAAGGTCATTCTTGAGTTTGCATTTCCATCACATCAGCATCATTATGAATAGTAATTAATATTCAGAAATAAACCAATACTACAAATAGCAGAATTTAAAAAAGAAAAACTCATAAACTTCAATGATTTCAAATAGCCAAGAAAATGAAACTAGGGGTGTAGGGGTTAAATATCAGCACTATCACCTCTGGCCTGAGTTAGATCCCTGGCCTGGGAGCTAACCAGCATATGATGCAACAGAACTGTTTTCTCACCCACTGCTCCCCTAAGCAGTGTACTTCAGTGGATCCGTCTGTTCCACTCCCCACTCTGTCTCTGGTGAATCCTCTCACCCCCTACACCTCTGGCCTCCACCCCAGATTTTCTATGCATAAAGAAGTAAATAAATCTAAAAAAAATCAAAGAAAAAGATTGACTAAACTTGTAGAAGAGGGATATATTTTTAGACTGTCATTTTTATGGCAAGTGTGATTACAAGATATTTTTTAATTATAAAACTTACATGCCATGTATGCAGCAAAGCTTTGTCTCTTTTAGAATAAGAGTACCAACAGGGGAAAAACCTACCCAAGGAAAGGTATGCCAAATATCCTGACCTGGACCACTTACAAATGAATCAACCAATGTCCCTTTCTGCTCAACTTCGTAATTCTTGTCATGATTTGCTATCTGTGTTTATCCAAGTGCAAGCCAGTTGAAAGCATGCTTAAAAATGGAAAAAGTCTAGACATTTTGCAGACAGGGAAACATTTTTAAGAAATTAGAAAAAGGGAAGCATAGATTCTGTGATGGCCTTAGTCAATGTCTGTAGAGAAGTGTTTAAAGCTGGAGAGAAAAGGTGTACAAGGTTATGTGTCATGGGAGTTGGAAGTCTAGAAAATGCCTTGAAAGCAACAGGGAATCACTATGGGTAAGTGTCTGCTTGCTCACAGAATAATTGGATGCATATCCCAGAACCTACTTGTTTGGTTATGGTATCACAGAGCCGGGCACTCTGAAAAGCTGCCTCAAAAAAACTAAATGATGTTGCTTAGAAAACACTAATATGTTATTTTCTTCAAAGAAAACAAGGTGAAAGAAAAGAGCAAGAAATACAACAAAAACATAAAAATACTACAGGAAAACCCAATACTAGAGGAAAAAACATTTTCTTTCGGAGTTGGCTAAAAAAGTTGTTCCACAAATAGTAATAATAGTTCCTCAGATGTTGAAATCTCCTAGCTGGCCATCAATGTACCTGCATCAGACTCAGTCATCAACAGCTGCTGCTGGATAGTCTAATTGTAGATGATAGGGGGGACTGGAAATAGTAAATTCAAAGACTTCATTAAAACTGAACACCAACAATTTTTCTTGGCCGGTTTATGCTGCTGGAACCTCCAGGCCAGCTGCTAGTGCCACTCCTTACTTGGCCTCATCACCAAAGGAAGAGAAGGTGAGGTGAAATGCATCTTTTTCTTTCTCGTGGATATGACCCACAGAATGCTAACAAGGAATAACCTTCCTGCAAAAGTGACAGCAACTCTGCCCATGACCCTCCAACCTCGGCCCTCAGTATTTCAGAGGCCTTTTTCAGCAGCCGCTTATTTAATCATGAAAATAACCAAACCAAAATAAGAAAGAAGACACTGCAGGAAAGGACAAAAACATTTATCTCAAACCAAGCAACATTTCCCAGAGGTCTTTGAGAACAGTAAAAGTGAGGTATTAAAACTGAGATGTAACTGAAGTTGATTCAATCCAGAAATATTTTCCCAATTTTCTCCTACTCTGAAAATGTTTATGTACCTGGTCGCTTTGTTACTGAGTATATGTTGAGTCCAGAAACATATGTCCCTGCAATGTTAATATTTACTTGCTTTTTAGAAAACAAATGAGATGTTAGACAATTTAGCAAGCAGTTTCTAATACGTGCATAAAAACACTAGCATATCCAATTATTATCTGAGTCAACTATGATATAACTTTTAAATTTGATGTTCCAAAAATGAAAATTTTCTCCAACATATCATACATATTCCTAAGCTAATGTAACTTTAGAACTGTAAAGGTAAATTAGTTTTGCATATATGGTATTTATTCCATAATTTCTTAAGCATGTATGTCTTCAAAATATCCCAAATTTTCCCATTTCTAATTCCGCCTTCGACTGGACTACAGTTGGGTAAACACAAACAACAAATCATATGAAAGTAATTACAAAGCAAAGTGGCAAGGGTCAGATGACAATACAAATTTAATGTTCGAGACTTGAAATACTCAAACCAGTAGTACATTCAGTGAAACAGGTTTGCATTTTAACGCTATAACCTTGGTATAAAAGACTCAAGAAACAGTCAAATGCAATTTGTTACCACATAAGATGAGGAATGACCTGGGATATGAATAATTTCTTTACGAATTAGAAAAATTTTAGATTCAAAAAGAAAGGAAAAATACTTTCATCAATACAATAAAGAAAACACATTATAGCATACAGCCCTTTAAAGCTGACTTCCTCAAAATCATAAATTTTTTTTCTATAATAAGCAAGACCTACAATAGTATCAACAATGACAGAAAATAGCTAAACCAGTGCAATTTTTAAAATTTATTTTTCATAAACCGCAGCTAAAAGGGATGGGACGACTTCTGACAGAAGGAACAGCTTAGAGGGCCATAAATATAATTTCAAAAGGATGAGAGAAATTTATGTCAGCTAATGGTTAGGGGAAAACTAAGCCATTTTCTCAAATGATCATTAGGCAAATTCTCCTTTATTCTCCAAAAGAACCTATAAATCATAGCTAATTCATTCCTTTTAAAGAGAAGGAGGAAAGAGCAGATCAAGAGAAATGAGAAATAATCAATAAAGTAATGCTAGAGAGGAAAGGAAAATAAGGGCAGTAGCTTTTTTTCTGAGTAAAGTAAGCTTTTTATCTATATACAAATACTGTCAGTGAGATAAAGCCAAGTATCTCCACATAAAGTTAAACAGGAAGAGAAGGGTAAATGCCGGAATTTTTCCAGTTCAAGACTGGGACACTCTTTTTTATGTACTTAGGGAAACAGGTGGCACAATGTGTACCCAAATCTATGAATTCACAGTGGAGTTTTGTCACACCATAATATTGGAGTGACTTGACTCCACCTTGAATTAGAAAGCATTCTTTGCTAGTAATCTGCATATCTGTTCAAGTGATTTTTTTTTAAAGATTTATTTATTTATGCATACAAGAGCCAGGGTACAGACCAGAGATGCGGGCGGGGGCGGGAGAGGGGCGGATGAGAGGATTCACCAGAGACAGAGTGGGGAAATGAACAGGCAGACCGACTGAAATACACTGCTGAGGGGAGCAGGAGACGAGACAGGAGAGGTCTGCTACGCCATGTGGGTTGCTCCCTGGCTGGCCAGGGATCCAACTCGTGCTGCAGAGGCGGCAGACTGCCTCATAGGGCAGTGCTTAACCTTTTGCGCCACCAGGTAGGCCCCTGTTCAAGTGATTTTAAAAAAAGATTTAATAAAAAGAGTTTGTAAATACACAGAATCTTAGAACGCAGGCATTGAAAATAAATTTTTGCCATCGAATGTAATTCCTTGTTGAAGGAATGAGGTCTTCAGATGGACCAGAAGAGAAACTGATTCATCCAAAGTCCATGATCCAAGAGAAGAACAGAGGCTATGCGACCCAAGGAGCTCTTTTCGCTCTATCAGCTTCAGGACTCATTACCTGGATGTAGCCATTACTTTTTGAAATGATTTTGCTCACATTTGTACTCAGCACAAGCTAAAATATTTTAATGATCATTACACACACTATTCCATAATAATCACATTGATTAGACATCTTTACTTTTCTCTTAATAAATAAGTACTTTGCCTGGCCCCTGGGCCATGATTTCTCCTAACATAATAACTAAAGTATGAGTTTTGATGACACTGACATATGTAAAAGAATGATAAAATGCTGCCAAGCTTTCTTTACAAAGTAACAAAGACATTATATATGAGTTGAATTCAGAACAAAATATGTGAGGATATGGTTACAATGTAAAAATCATAAAGTCAAGTAAAGATGATGAACCAAAATGTTTATCAATCCCTGGATAAAAATAAAGTCGCCTAAAAGTTGTAAAAAGTGGTGTTAAGAGAAATAAAAGGAAGGACCCTTCACATTTGTGGAATCCATTGTCACCTGATGGTAGAGACTGAAAAGACAAATGACTTCAGAAAAGGCAGATAAATTCTTTACTCGTGTAATATATTTTAAGGGAAACCAAGTGTGCCCTAGAGTAGCATCCCTAACCTTTGAGGTTGACCACAAAACCAGAGAGCCAAGCTTTTTCAAGAAACCTCAAGGCCATCTTCACACAGAATTTACCAGTCTGCATGACAGTGGGTCAGACCCATTTAGCAAGCCCTAAACCCCTACTAGAAAGCAAGAATTCCTTCTTTGAAATACACATTAGGGAATCTGTCTATTAATCTGCTAAATCATTTCTAGGCAAATAGAGGGAAAAGAGGAAGAAAGATATCCCTAGCTCAAAAAGCTCATCAATCAAATACAAAAACAAAAAGGATGCCTCTTAGCCCAACTCCTAGTGTGGTACCTAGCACCTACTAGGCTTTAATAATTAGAGTCAAGTTCTGTTTTAAATCTATAAATATCTCTCAGAAGATGTTAAGCTAATTACAACGAAGCATTTACATGTCTGTGGGATTAACAAACGTGGAGTTAACAACAAAGATGGATTAACAAATCTCAGAAATTATCAAGCACCCAGGTTCGATGGGTCAGGATGGGGCAGTCTAGGATAGATGGTCAGGAATTTAGGACAGACCAGTAACACCTTCTTGGCTCCTGCAACCTTAACCACCAAGATCATCATACCCAGAGATGAAAATACAGCTAGAGGTCAAAGTCCAAGACATACATGGAAATATAAAAGAATACATGGAAAAATAATTAGTTTTTAGATGAACTAAATTCTACTTATGTGATTCCAAGGAAAAGATTCATTCTAGGGTGTTCTAATTGAAGTGCTATTAAAACCAAAATGAATTTTTAATAAGCATATAGTTTTGTCCTCCCATTATACACCTAAAACTCATCCTTTTTATGGGCTGGGTGCAATATAGAAACTCATTAAGTATTTACCAAATAAATCAATTAATACATATTAGATTTGGAACTCAGTTATTTTTGAGGAACATTGCAGTACTTGTTTCAATAATATAAATTTTTTTTTTTAAATATTTATTTATTTATTTGTACACGCACTGGATACAGTCAGAAGCGCAGGAGGGTGAGAGAATTCACCACAGCCAGAGCAGAGAACAGAACAGGCAGACTGACAAAGTACACTGCTGAGGGGAGCAGCAGGCGGCAGCAGGAGAGGTCTGCGCGCCATCTGGGACCCTCGCCTGGCAGCCCGGGAACAAACCGGCGCTGCAGAAGCTGTGGGCAGCTTCGCAACCCAGCGCTCAACCGCTGTGCCACCGGGGAGGCCCTCAATAATATAAATTTTATTTACTGATTATTTAGTCCCAATGATCTCATCTAAAATTACTTTTCCTCCATTCTCAGAAAAACTGTCAATAGCATTGTGTTTCAGAAGTCATGACCACTTCAATTCTGCTTCAGGTAAATCTGGAATGAGCTCCATGATCATAGGGAAAAAATCTCCTGACAGCCCCCGCCACATAAAGAAGCAAAGTCCAGAGTCAGATATCCAAAATTGCTCTGTGCCATCACACTTGACCGTTGTGTGTAAATCTCACCTTACTATGGGAGTTGGGGCAAGTGAGGTAGGAAAAGGGCAGGGAGTAGGGGGTGGGAGGTGTCCCAGTCTCAGCAAGAAAGGCTGATGTTCCAACAGCCAGTAAGTAGTTGTTCATTGTGACTTCTATGCCTTAAGACGCTCACCAGATGAAAATTCCAGTGGCCATTGTTTCCTATAGCAGCAACAGTTTCCAGTTAACACCTAACACAATTTATGAAATGATGCAGAGCTCTGGCCTTTTTATAATGCTACACATGGAATTAAAGGATTATTAGGATACTGGATGTTCAAACACTGCTAAAATGTGAACCCACCACAATAATAAAAGTGTGAGCAACAGCAGTATTAGAAGTCAAAAGGATAACTTTTGACTTTCCTCTACATAATCCCATGGACCAAGAGCTAGGCCACAAAAGCCTCAACAGGGCCTCCTCAGTGGCGCAGCGGTTGAGCGCTGGGTTGCGAAGCTGCCCGCCGCCTCTGCGGCCTTGGTTCGATCCCCGGCTGCTCCCCGGCCACAGGAGGAGGGTCCCACATGGCGCGCAGACCTCTCCTTCCGCCCGCTGCTCCCCTCAGCAGTGTACTTCGGTCCTTCTGCCTGCTCTGCTCCCTGCTCTGGCTCTGGTGAATTCTCTCACCCTCCTGCGCTTCTGACTGTACCCAGTGCATGTATAAACAAAACAAACAAACAAATAAAATAAATAAATAAATAAAACATGCCTCTATAAAAAAAAAAAAAAAAGCCTCAACATTAGGCAGACTGTAATGTAAATCCATTTCTTTTTGCTTGGAACGGACCTAAGAGTAGTACATCCTGAAGAACCACTGCCATTTCCCTGGATCTCTGGAAACATCAAGACATCAAAAGGTTGAGAGTTTTACATGAAGGATAGACCAAAGCAATATATCAATATATCTTTTAAATGGAAAACATAATTATGCATATATGCTATATACTCTATTAACACAAGATGGGCATTACAGGGAACAAAATAATGAGAGAAATAAATTAACTGCTAATTAGAAACGCATAACCCCCAAGATTAATGCAGCCAAGCACAAAGTCATAAAAGCAGTGGGCCTTACACTGACACTGCTGACTGAATTCAGAATACCTCCAAATGACACTGGTGTGTCCCAGGGAAACAGACAAAAGGGCCTGGAGTGACAGTCTCTCTGCTAACTTCCTCTCAGACCCTTACATGTCACTGGCAGCTGACAACTGATAAAAAGCCAGCAGAAGGCAATCCTGGAGGTTGTGGGTACCAAGAACTTGGTACAGACAGTGACCACAGCCAAAAGCTGGTTCTTGAACTGTCAGACACAAATGTGCACAAGTCTTATACAAATTCTGTAAAAAGTTTCTGCTGGTGGCAAAAAGATAGTTGTGAGACCTCCAACAGAGCACCACAATCAAACACAATTATTGTGGCCCAATTCTTGAGTGATATTTCCAAACAGTGCGTGAGTTAAAAACTCAAAAATATATTTACTTACTATAGGAATAGAATTTAAGGACTACTAAAAGGATCCTAGAGATTCCAATTCAACTCTCTTTTTATATAGTGCAGAGCTGTTAGGTAACTTGACTAAGGTTAATAAACAAGTTAGTGGCAGAGGCTAGACCCAATTCTCCCTAGAGTTTGCTCAAAGCTATTTCCACTCAGGGAAAGTGACTTTGAAAACTGGCTGGATAACATAGGAACAATCTTATAGGTCACCATGATAACATGCAACAGAAAAATGCAGTAATAATTTCAGTAAGAGCAAAGCACAGCTGAAATTTTAAAGAGGGTAAAGCCTTACATATACACCAATTTTTGAAAGTAACATTAAATTATGGAAGCCCTTGCTATTAATCAGAGTTTTGCTGATAATCTGTTGCTTCGATTCTGGTGAAATCTATGCCTGTGTAACTTAATTTAAAATGTAAGGCCAAAGATATTTGGAAAAGTACAGCTTTTTATCCTTGTACTTAATTTATACTATAGTGTACTATAATTAAGCCTGAAATAAAAGCTATATTCTGAGTAAAGACAAAAAGCTCTTGTTAACGACATTCCATTCCCAATGTAGACTATAACAAAAGGCTTCTTCATTTGGAGCCAACTGTCATTATACTTTGTAGCTTGTATGGTGCCATTGGACTAATATTTGTACTGGGATTAGTGTTGGGATAACCAATCAGTTAACTCCTCCAATGCGGTTTTCTATTATACTCAAATAAATGACCAAATGGAAAAAAAAAAATTGGCAGGCAGAACGACAACTATATTTATGAGATTAAATTCTCAGACCCTTCACAGTTTGCTGGGCAACTAATCACCATTTGCCAAGTTATTCATTTAATAATGAGTCAGTTAAGCCAAAAGCAAATGTTCCCTCAACCAACTAATGCTACTACAGTCATAGTCACACTGGCAAGTTCCAATTATTTATGTAATATACTTCATTTAGATAAGAACTACAAGTTGTGAATAGCCAAAGCTCTCCTGAAAAAAAAAGAAGGGAATGGAGGCATCAGACTCCCAGACTTCAAACTATACTACAAAGCCATAATCATCAAAACTGCATGGTATTGGAACAAGAACAGACATACAGACCAATGGAATCGAATAGAAAATCCAGAAATAAACCCACAGATTTATGGTCAACTAATCTTTGACAAAGGAGCAAAGAATATGCATTGGAGCAAAGAAAGTTTGTTCAATAAATGGTGCTGGGAAAACTGGGTCGCTACATGCAAAAGAATGAAGCTTGACCACCACCTCACACCATACACAAAAATCAACTCAAAATGGATTAAAGAACTAGACATAAGACCTGAAACCATAAAATATATAGAAGGAAATATAGGCGAAACACTACGTGATTTGCACATCAAAGACATCTTTACAGACACATCACCCAAAGCAGTGATAGTGAAGGCAAAGATAAACAGCTGGGACTACATCAAATTAAAGAGCTTTTGCACAGCAAAAGAGACAATAACAAAAACAAAGAGAAACCCCACCAACTGGGAGAACATTTTTGCACCCAACACTAATGATAAAGGACTGATCACAAAAATCTGCAAAGAGCTGATGAGACTCAACAACAACAAAGAAAATAATCCAGTCAAAAAATGGGCAGAAGAGCTTAAAAGAAACTTCTCTGAAGAGGAAATGCAAATGGCCAACAGGCATATGAAAAAATGTTCAACATCACTTGGCATCAGGGAAATGCAAATCAAAACTACCATGAGATACCATCTTACACCAGTGAGAATGGCACATATTAAAAAAACTAGCAACAACAAATGTTGGCGAGGGTGTGGAGAAAAAGGAACTCTTCTGCACTGTTGGTGGGAGTGCAAACTGGTCCAACCACTGTGGAAAGCTGTATGGAGATTTCTGGACCTACTAAACATAGAGCTTCCATATGATCCAGCAATTCCACTCCTAGGTATTTACCCAAAGGACACAGAAACATCAATTCCAAAGAACACCTGCACCCCTATGTTTATAGCAGCACTGTTTACAATAGCTAAGCTTTGGAAACAACCCAAATGCCCAAAAATAGATGACTGGATCAAGAAGATGTGGTACATATATACCATGGAATATTACTCAGCATTCAAAAAGATAAACACATGCAATTTGCAGCAACATGGATGGCGCTGGAAGGGATCATGCTCAGCGAAATAAGCCAAAAAGAAAAAGAAAAATACCGGATGGTCTCACTCATAGCAGGAATCTAGAAAACTTAAATAAGGGATCAGGAAAATGAATAACTATAAGAAAGTGAAAATCAAAATCAACAAAAAACTATGAACCAGAGACACTTTTAGGGGGGCGGGGGTGGGAGGGGAGGGATTGGGGTCAGAATGGGGGGGCTGCAATTGTATGGGGAATATAACAATAAAATTTATTAAAAAAAAAAAAAAAAGAACTACAAGTTGTGATGTACGAAAAACCGACTCCTCTTACAAACCAAATACATACTATGCTGTAGTATTTTGAACACCTGAGATACGTGGATGATTCTTGAATTCATGTAAGCCAAAATCACCAACAAATTACTGGGAGAGATTCCTGTTTGTATCACAATTCTAGACTGAGGCCAGAAGCTCAGCAGTATCACATGACCTCAGGTCATCTGAGTCTGTTCCCTCGTTTTATGAAACAGTGTCAACACTGAGACCATCAGCACCTGGTGGTTATGAGAATTGAGCAAAGTACTATTTGTTGAAGCAAGGTAAATTATACATTATACAATGCAATCATAAGATATGTTACAATTAATCAGGGGAGGAAAACACTTTCCAAGAAATGTGTGTATCAGAAAAGGAGATAACACCAAGTTGCCTTTGCTCTTTCGACTCCTCTTTCTCTCACCCATCTCCACATACCCATCAGTTAGGAAAAGTAATCAGAAGACACAGTGACTTTTACTTACTAATAGCTCATCCATACTGGTCTGGCATTTTTCCAAGTTGATCCGCTTTATTGCTACACGTTCTTGCCTGGGTTTGCACAGAGCTGCCTGAACTACAGCCGTAGCTCCACTGCCTGAAATGAAATCAAAACAACGTGGGTTATCAAATGGCACACAGGCTGGAACTATGCATGATCCTCTTCATAAGTAAAGACCTATTTCTTTTAAAGTCTTATATTTAAGATCAAGGTCATTTGCTTTTCTTTTGTTCCATTTGACATATTTTTAAAGAATTTAGGTATTAAAATAATTATCTGGAAAGAAAAAGGAAAAACTAGAATTTGCTAGAGGATGCAAAGTATCTGTCCTCCACAGAAGGACAATCCAGTAAGGGGACTCCCATCAAAAAAGCCCATTCCAGTAGAGTGTGTTCACTGTCTCTCAGAATGAACGACATAGCAGAGGACACAGGGATGAGGGACAGGAGCATCTCAACAAAACCCTGCAGGATCATCTGGCAGGATTAGCCTCAGATCCTGATATTTTCCAACTTCAGTGCCAGTAAAATATCTTAAGTTCTTCTTCCACTTCAGTCCAAGCCAAACCACTCCAGCCTGAACTACTTGAGGGCTTCCATGAAACACTGTGACAACTGATCTGCTTTGAGCACTCTTTGAGCTTTTTGCCTCTGAGCTTGCTCTACAATTAAAAGAACAGGAATCAACCCGGTATTCTCATATTGAAAGAACAACTTTCAAGGATGCCAAGCAAAATGATGCAAAGCTCTCGGCATTCATATGAATTTCCTATTTCTAAGGTTTCATGATCATTAGCTAATGCACTCAAATTCCTAGGAGACGGAGTCATGTCATTATCCATATTTCATAAGAGCAAAATGTAGACATGTAATGATTTGTGGCAGAGCACAAAGAGCTCCTAATCCGATTTATATTCCATAGGGGCAAAAAGACCTCTAGGTTAGAGCATCTCAATTTTGCAAATAATACCAAAAATTTTATTCTAGTCACTAAATCCTCCACTGCTGCAAGACCGTCAATGAGAAAAAGTCTGTGCTCAGGACGGTGCAGAAGGGGACTAGATATGATAATCTACCTTTCTCTATAAAGTCTATCTTCCAGTGCTACTTCCCAAATGACTCATCAAACATCATCAAAAAGGGGCAGGGGACCATCTTTTGGCCATAAGGAGGAGTGATCTATACAGGCTTCCTTATGTATGGGACAGGAAGGCATGACATTTATAGTGCAAATCAAGACTTTCCCACCCACCCCCCAAAGAAGTGCCCAGACGGGTGTCTTTAGAGCAGAAGGCCTGTCCTTTCTTCAGCCCTATAGTCCCATCAGCAGCCTGGTGACATGAGCAGATCACCCTAATGCTCCAGTACCAGGTCTCCAACCTCCAGAATCCCAGTCCCAGGTTGTCCAATCTGTGTTCACTGGAGAAGAAATTCCACAATGTACAGTAAGCACTTTATTAATGAATTCTTATAACAGGCTTGTGTGTTTTTTTATCATTAGCCTCATTTTATATGTGAGAAAACTGGAACTTGAAAAACTTGCCCACACAGCCAGGAAACACCAGGCTGGGCCCTGAGTCAGGGCGGCCAGACCTCAAGGTCCAAGCATTTTTGTACATGCATGAGCCAGCGCACATCCTTCCCTTCCTCATTTGGTTTGTCCTGCTAGGAATATAATGCCTTTTGTCCTAGATGGATGAACAGAAGAGAAACAACCTAGAGGGAAGATTCAAGTAAGCCTCAATCTCTTCAGAGTTCAGTTTGAGATGAGAGTGCTGTTGTCAGAGGGTGTTTCGAAGGCCCGTCCGCTCCCTAATCTCGCAGTTTGCTCCATCAGAGGCTACTCCAAGTCCCCCAGCATTGGCCTCACCAGCACTGTGGATCACAGCGTGTTGAGTTAAACCCAGAATGCTCCAGATAACAGAGCCAAACACTACAAAGAGGCCTGCTGATAGCAAAGTGTATTTTCCAGTCAAGGTCTCCAGAACAAGAGACCATCACTTAAGGGAACCACAGAGAAAGTAGTAGGTAGCTAGTTAGCACTAGGCCTGGTACCCAGCAGAGAAATCAACAAACATCTTTAACCAGTTGCTGATGAGTAGCCATGCTCAGCTCGCTACTTGTAAATCTCCCCTAACCCTTCATCTATATTCCAGAGTATTCCCAAATCAGAGTAACTGAAAAAAAAAAAAAATCCCAGAAAGGATAAAACACATGCATGTAATATAGAGCTACCTCTCATGATGAATTAAGTCCTTGAATATAAAAGTCTCCTGACTTCCATGGACACATGCAAAAAAATGGACACAGGCAAGACTTCTAAAGATAGAGAGGGAGTGATAGAGAAAGTGCTTTATTAGAACTTTACAACTAGGAGTTGTTATTGCTTTACAACTTGAGCTGACTAAAGAACAACTGGCAGCTTCCCATCTCTAGAGAATAAATATGAAACTTCATGACCTGAGATTATGGTTAAAGCATGAAGGGCTTTAAGCATTCATTGGACAAAGTGGGAGATTCTGCCTTGAATCCAAAGATTTCCTTCAACAACAGGAAAGATCAAACACAACATGAGAGGTGCCGGGAGTTTTAATGACCATCAAGCCCCTCCTTTTATTGGATGAGAGAAGGAGGGAGAGTTCTCACCAAAAATTGAACTGACCAGCACCTTGATCTGCACTTCCCAGCCTCCTAAATTGCAAGAAATAAATTTGTGTTGCTATGGTACCCAATCCATGGCATTTTATTATGGCCGCCCAAAGGACGAATACAAAAGCCTTTTATTGTGTATTCTAAGTCATTCTCCCACTATCACTTGTGGTAAATTATGACATACAAATTAGAATGTCGCCTACCTTCCTAATTAAGTCAACAACAATAAGAGGCAAGGCCCTCCCTGGTGGAGCAAGGGCTTAAGCAATGCACTATGAAGCAATCCACAGCCTCTGCAGCACGAGCTTGATCCCCAGCCAGCCAGGGAGCAACCCACCTGCTACTCCCCTCAGCAGTGTATTTCATTCAGTCTGCCTGTTCTGTTCCCCACTCTGTCTCTGGTGAGTCCTCTCACCCCCCGCATCTCTGGCCTATACCCTGCATAAATAAATCTTTAAAAAAAAAAAAAAACCAACAAGAGGCAAGATTCAACTGAAGAATCTCTACTAGATCCCTACAGTTCCCTTGTCCAATGCTAGTAAGATCCCTGAAAAGTAGTTTAGGCTGGAATTCAAACCAAGCCTGGTCCTCCCTTTGTGACACTGGGCCCAATTTCTATCTAAACCTCTGTTTTCTTAATAGGAATAATAAACTCTACTTGTGAGCCTTAATAACATAATGTGTTTGGCTTTTGTGCTGGGTCTCATTTCTCCATCTGTGACATGAAGATTATATTTGCAGTTTATCTGTCACCCAGGGGAGCTGAGAGCTAGCAGCACAGCTCTGGGTCAATACTAAGTTTCACTTTTCTTACCAGGAAGATTCAGTTGGCTTAAAAGTGGGGAAGAAGAGGACTAATTTGGAAACCAAAAGACTAAATGATTTCCAAGGTCTGACATAGCATGCTAAGTCAAAGAACCTAAAATATAAGAAAATAACCCAGAGCCTTCAGGAACAGCTATGTGTTAGTACTCTATTGCTAAATTTTGTGCTCATGTTCTTCTTTGATTTCAAACCTTAAAAAAAAAAAATTTTTTTTTTAAATCTTTGTCTCTCCAGAATGGATGCACTCATATTCTAGCCCTACCACATACTAACTGCTTATTCCTGGATGACTTACTTAACTTCTCCATGCCTCAATTTCTTCAATACCACAGCAATTGCACCATGCTCATAAGGTAGCTATGAGGAACAAATGAGTTTATGTATGGAAAGCCCCTGGAACTGGGTCTAGCACATAGGAAGCACTAATTAAATGGTTAGCTACTATTACTCTTCAGGGAAATCCCTCCAGGTCAACTGGCATGCTGCCAATTTGACATTTTAATGCTACATTTCATGATGTTGATGTATAATAACTTATTGTTGAATAACTTATTCAACCTTTTTTCCACTCATGAGTATTCTCTTTATTTCCAGTTCCTCGCCTCCCACCCCCAATATGAACAACACAGCAATAAAAATCTGGGACTCTTAAAATTATGTATTAGCTCACAGGAACTTTTCTTTATGTTTAAGTTAAGATAGGGTCAATTGTCTAGTTACCCTTTCCTATAAATGTCAAGATTTACAAAACAAATAAATGAAAGTTATTACATTGGCCTCTGACATGAGTGGTAGCCAGGGAAGGATCTGTCATCACATCCTACTAAATGAGGAGCACTGTGCCAAAGCTTCCACAGGAGTTTGCCCATCTCCTAGTATATGAATGGCCTCCTTAATTATGCTTACTTGTTCTTTCTCACTGCATAGAGCCCAGAGCTGTATTTCAGGCTTTCTTTTTAGAGGTGCTGGCTGTAGTGTGTAATAAACAAAATGCATGGCTTTGATCCAGGAGATGATTTCTTCCAATTCTCTTTACCCTATGTGCTCTATTTATATCAAGTGTCCAACCTCACAGCCCATGAAGTCGCTATTCATGGCACCTGAGGGCCAAAGCTGGCCAGGGTGTAAATGGACACACGGACACATACATACACACGCACACACACACACACACAAGCTCAGCTGGGGCGCAGCTGCCACTCTGCCACAGTCCATTATCTCCATGGGAGGTGACTGACATAGCATGGCAAGAGTCTGATTTTTACCGAAAAGGTGAAAATCCAGAAATTCGTGTGAATCCCCAATACGATAAGGTTAGCAATTCATCTTCTAAAAATATGAAAGTACTATTGTAAGTCATAGTGAAGCTCACCACAGGCCACATTTTGCCTCCCTATGTCACTGCCTTTTGGTTGCAATATTTAAATTATTTATTAAATTACACATGTGAAGTTGCCATTCTTCTAAATAAAAAATGGTCACATTTCCTATGGTTCAAGAGAATATGGAAATGAACTCATGCTCTGTTGCTGTCCACTTCATTGTATCATTTCATACAAAGTAGAAACTAGGGGAGCTATTTTTGTCTTTCAGTGCCCTGTGTGTGAGAGAATCATGTGCACAGCAAATTCTTGAGTGAAAAGCAACAAAAACTGTGAGAAAGTGTTACATTCGATGAGTTACATGATTTCCTTGACAACAAAGATTCTACTACTGGCCTCTCTGGATCAATGTATATAGACTGTGTGGACACACCCGGCCAGACACAGCAGGTAACTCTTCTGGGTGACCTGCTCATGTGACAGCCAAGCTGGTTGTCCCCATCGAAAGTTTTTTTAAAAAAAGAACGAGCTAAAGTCTCTTTCTAGGGTTGTAGGAGCAGATTTCGAATTTACTGCAAAAAAAAACTGTAATGATAATAAACAAAGGCCAGGGTAAGATGGCCACTCAATGCATGTACTTAGATTTCACCACTGACGTGGACAAACTACCTTACCTGGGAAGGCATGGAACCTACTTGTTGGAACCTACTGAGGTCACAGACCTCACCTAAGAAAAGCAGTGCTTGTCTGTAACTCAGCAAGAGCCATCTGATAATACCACAGAAAAACAAAATGTAGCCTGGGGTTCTGATTTTAAAAGAGATAGGAGGAAAGTAGTGTGTGGAATCAAACTGGAATGAATGTCAATAAGCTCACCTTGGACCTCAAGTTACATCAAAAGTAACAACTAAACACACACACAACACAAACACACACTTAAAATAGGATGGTACACTTAATAAACTCAGAAGGTATGTGGATTGGATTCATGTAACAGAAAATCACTAGTGCAAATTATTAGGGTGCACAGGAGTAAATGCTGGCACCAGAAGAGAGAGTGGAATGTATGTGGGAAGGCAGTTAGGGGCAGATTCTAATTTCTGCTTCAATGTGATTGATATAGGGATGAATTCTTAGACATTTTTGTTTTCTTAATGAAACATAACAGATAAAGAATCAATCTGTGAATATGATGACTTGCCAGTTTAAAAAAATTATTAGTGTGAAGAGCACTCAGAGGTTAGATTTGTCAAAGCTGAAACTGTATTAGGATTTGATACTAATGCTGATAATGACCAAGTAACCAGGAACAAAGCATATAATTTCTCTGTGAATGTACTTTTTTTTTTTTTTTGGAGAAAGATGGCAGGATAAGGGGAGGACTGACCAGCAGTCAGAGGATTGGCCATGAATCACCTGCTTTCTTTGGCAGCCCCAGGCAGAGCCACGTCCTCCCTGCTCCCATGAACTGAGAAGGTGCCTCCCCCTAGCACACTCATGGGGCATTTGCCCTGAGTCTTACTACTTTTAGAATCAGCCTTCCCCAAGGCCTTGTCTAGCACAACGGAGCCCTTAATAAGTGTGTGCTGAGAGTGTGAAATCACGTCAACCCACCACTGTACAAGGCCACCTATACACTAGGCCATGGAGCTGTGTGAGATGCTGGGTCTACAGAGAGGAGTGAAGGCCCTGGCAGGCAATGTAACCTACAAGCAAGGAGGAAGAGCACTTTCACTCCATATGTTATCTGTGCACTGCTCACTGCATTTTCAAGAAGGCAGTTGCGGGATGTGGCAGTTAACTGCAAGGAAAGAACCAAGGGAGGCTGCCTGCCTGAAGGCATTTCTGACTTGCAGAACATCTGTTTCAATTCTGGAGTTAAGTGTCACAGGAAAGCTCATACTGAAGAGTTGGGAACCTTGATTTTCAAAAATTGAATTCCCGGGTCACGGCTCAGCATTTAAGAGCCACATAAAAATGGGGCAGGTTAATACAAAGCAGGGCTTTCGATGATTCTACTTGAGTATACAAAGGTGATATAAAACACGTAACAATGTGAAGAGGTGAGAGACAGGAGCCGAGGATAGTCCTCCAAACCCGTGTCAGGAAACAGAGCATCAGGCTCTGGACTGCAGGGGAGAGAGACATTCCTAAGAGCACATCTGATTTTTATATTCAGTTAAAGGTCACTTTGAAGTCCTTGCCCCCTGCAAAGTCAAAGCACCATGATCTGGAAGAATTAAAAAACTTCCTGTTTTGCTCTGAGGGGGCAGTCCAAGTCCTCCCACAAAACCCACTCATTTCTCTGATTAAATCAGCCAAATAGAAGCCAGCATTCCACAAAGGAATGTCCATTGCTATTCATACAGATAAAGAGATACACCCACTGGCAAAGTCCAAAGGACCCACGTGTCCTGGTTCTAACGTAGTATTTTCACAGGATATGGCGGTGGTCTCAGACTTCTTGCTGCCTCAACCTTAATCCACCTGCATGCATGTTGCCTTGTATGAATTTATAAAAAGATGTCCCTCTGGATGGGCACTCCCAAACCTGGAGGTGGAAGGCCTGAGAAGTAGACAATGCACAATTAGTGAGGAAAGCTCCTTTCTCCAGTTAACTACATCAGAGCTTTCTGGGCTGATCAAGGGTTGGATGTTCAGCCTCCAGGAGCAATGTTGAAACTTGTTAGCTTTTAGTCAAAGATTAGAATATCCATAGCCTCCATCCTATTAAAAAATTTGGTAAGTTTTTTTTCCGACACCCCAAGAACAACAACCCCAGACCTAAAAAAAACTCTCCATGATTTAGAGAGATTGTTCTGTATAAAGCCTCTAAGCCAAGGTAACTACATCAGAAACACTAATGTGTCTATTAAGAAGCACAGGGGACTGAGGTGATGGTGCACAGATGCACCGGTGAAGGAAATTCTATGGGGACTACACCTGAAGCGGGTGGGGGGAGGAAGCAAATATTGTTTTAAAATGAACAATGATGTAAAAAATTAAAAAAATATATTAAAAAAATTAAAAAAAAGAAGCAGATTCTTTAGCCCAAATCCAAGCTATTTAATTGAAATATTTGCAACTGGCATGCTGGAATAAGCATTTAAATAAGCTTCTCTAACAATTTCCCTATACTATTAAGTTCAAGAACTCAGATTCTGGGTATCAGATTCTCTCTCTCTCCCTCCCCTGCCAGGAAACTCTGGACTTGGGAAAATCTATTAGTCAGAGGCCAGTTAGGATAAAAGAAACAATAATAGGCTTTGCAGCAGACAGTATCCGATATGTAGAAATGGTTGTAAAGGTGGTAGAGAACAGAAAGGGCATGAATAATACACAGTCACCGGAGGGTGGGGAGAATCAAAGGGAGGAGGCAGGATTATTGCAACTCACAGTTTAAGGGAGAGACCTCTGAGTCTATGGGACTCAGCTATAAGAAGTAGGGGCTAACACCTGAGGACCTTCAATCAGGGTCCATGTGGGTTTGGGACTCGAACAGCTGAGGACTGGCTGAAGAGAGCATCACTGAAGGAAGCCAGGAACAATCCCGAGATGTAGAAAGAAGATGGAAACTAGAACTAACCATCACAGGTAGAGTGACAGACCCTTTCTGGAGTGAAACTGACACACAGCAAACAGGATGAAGTGTGGCTCTCCTCCCTCTTCCAGGCTCCCAGAATCCACCCAGGGCCCCCATTAGCAAAGCTTAGCTTAACAAAGGCAAAGGAGGAATAAGGTTTACTGAGGGCCAAATCTGATATACAAGCAGAGTCTAGAAAGGTCTATGCAGAGCTCAGAGACAATCGTTTAATAAGGAGCCAAGGAAGTATCATGTCCATCAGCTCCAACAAGAGGTTAGCACATACTCAAAGTTCTACCTAACACAAGCCAGGCTATTTACCCTTAATTCTCGTTTCACTGAGAATTTCTAATATGACCCTTTTTAATATCTAACACTCTGAACTTCTAAACCCAGCTCAGGTCCACTATGCTTACTCTTGCTCATGTTGTACTTGTTGAGGGGTGAGGGTGCCTGAGACCAGACAACCCTACCAGATGTGTGATCAGAGGCAAGCTACTTGTGCATTTGTACCTCAGTTTCCTGGGTTACAAAAAAGGAATAGCAACTATATCTACCTCACAGGATAGTTTATAAATATTGAGATAATACATGCAAATCAATGCTAATAAATGAGCATGCCTGTTCTGTAAGTATTGAATTATAGTTTGACTGTATTAGTATTAATAGTCTCTACAATATAATTATCCCAGACACCTGGATGGACACTAGAAATAGGTCTACTACAAGCTTCTGAAAAAATACTGTTCTCTACCCTATCCCTGAAACCACCTCTGTTCCCAAGGAGCCCCAATTCCTTCTTACTAACTCCACCACTTGGAACCCCACTCCCAGTAACAAGCAGTGACAACTCACTCTTCCCCAGTAAGGACTGTTTAGACAGAAAGTTATGCAGGGAACTGATTCATTATTAAAGATCTACTTAAATATCCTTGGCTCTTATATCCATAAAGCAGCAAGTAACCAAAAAAATCTCTCTAACTCATGGACCAAGGGGAAAAAAACGCCATTCATTTGAATACGGTCAACCCCTCCCACCTCTTCAACACATTTGATTTTCCTCATAATTGAACGGCTGCTTATCTGGTCTCCCCTGGCAACCTGAGGTTCTCTGCAAAGTTACACAACAGGAAATAAGGACAACCTCCAAAGGGTAGAAATCTTCCTTCCCCTGCTCTTGACACGCTGTCCCCAGAAGCAGGAGGATGATCCCTAGTCTGAAAGGACAGCAGAAAAGAGGAGGCACGAGGGAAGAGCAGCTCTAACTACATGAACCCAAATGTCCCAGATGGTGGAAAGCTGAGTCATGGTAACCCCAGCAGGCCCTCAGAACACGGCTGAGTGAGGAGGACAACGAATAAGTGCCTGAAGAAGGGTTCGACAGCCCCCTGGCACTGATGACAGCAGCAGCAAGCTATCAGCCCAGGCTCCACTAGCCCCTCCCCCTAGGTCCTCCTTATGGATGCCACCTGCAAGTTCCCAGCTGCCAACGGTGGAGGTCTGGCAGGACATCAAGAGAACTCCCTCTTTTCCTCCTTCTGCCCTGTAGTCTTGGCATGAACAGCCAACCTGCTGGAACTATGCAGGAGTTGGAAGAGGTGCTGACAGCATAAGGGGTCAACTGGGTATAGCATGAAAATGTAAACTACTGATTTAGCACCTCTGGGGTGGAGGACAAAGCTGTATGTTTCTACAGGTGCTCAGGTGGAATGGTAGACCATACTCTGACCTGCTGGATCATAAAGATGTAGCTTCCCAAAATCACCCCCACAGGTTCCCTCCTAAGAGAGGGGTAGAGAGTTTAGAAGCTTCCTGATCCACCTCCTAGTTTCCTGTGTAAACTGGGGAGAAAGGGTGAGCCACAAGAAAGCAGGTGGCTGGGGAGTCAGGGATGAGAAATGCCAGTCTGGAGTAGGGGAGCCCAGCCTACCAAGAATCCAGAAGGAGCAAATCCCTCTCCCGGGAACCACACTGAGGGACTTTATGTGTATTTAGCTCTTCAAAAATGAAGACTCAACCTCCCTTCCCCTGACATACAAACTTATTATTTGGTTGTTTAGGTACATTTTCAGAAATTCACTGGAAATGAAAGCTGGAGAACAGCTGTCCCTCCGGCTTCAGTAGACAAAGTGCAATTAAACTTCAGAATTATGTCCAGCAAATATGGCTGAAATGATGTTGGGCTTCTGTATCTGGAAATTTATTTTATTAATCTAGAAAACAGGATTCCTCAAATATTATGGGTAACTAAAGATGCACAGAAAACAAAGTTTAACAGCTAGATCATATTTGCTTTCATTTAACATATATTGACTCCCCAGTCACATTCATATTAAACCATTAAACTTTATAGTAGCAATACATGCCTACATTTTGCATATACAGATTACCTGTTAGGATATTCCAAGACAAGGAATCATTACAAATACTGTTTGTTTGTTGTTGTTGTTGTTTTTCATTGAAACGACTTTCCTGCAACAGGAGGCCTAGGTCCCCGGATGTGTGGCCGTATCTCTAACTGAAAAGTCAAAGTATATTTTATGGAGAGCTGCTTAGAAGTACATAAATTTCAATATGACTTGTAGTCACTCATTTGTTACCTTTCTTTTTTTAAGCTAGCCTGATTAGATTGATAAGCACTCGTTAAATTGATCTGTTAATAAACTTCTTTATTTCCTTTCTGATTCATTTACTCAACAAATGATAAGAAGTACATAGTTTTACGACTGTGTTGTTAACTTTTTGGTTAACTACTGTTTCCACCTTGAACTCTAAGCAATCAGAAGGCAGTTACCTACACCATTGGTTTGCCTTGTTTACAGCAAAAATCACTCTTCCTGCAAATAATTTAATAGAAATCTGCAGAGAGGTCTAGGTGGTGGGTTTCAGTCTATTAGTTTCAGAGCCAGAGTCTTGAGAAGGTCCAAGTTTCAGATTCAACTACCTCATGTCTCAGCCGGCTTCATTTTTGTTATTTGCACCTCCAGGGCCAGTAAGAAGAACAAAGTAGAGAGAAGGGTATAATAATGCCACCACTATTAATGGGGAAGGGTTGGGAAGGAAAAAGCAATAGCACATGACCTACAATATATAACAATTTTAATAATGCCTTCAACACCAAAAAAAATAGTATATTGGAGTTAGAAAGAACCTCAATTTATAGCTTGTACAACCATATAATAACAGAGTCTATGTACTTGTTTAGTTATTCAACAGATTTTTGCAGCCTCTAGGATGTGCCAAGCACTATTTAAGAAGGCAGTGAGCAAAAATGTGTATTCCATCTTAGAATTTACATTTTAATGGGGGTCTGAGGGGCAGGTAAATGAATAAAATAGTTTCAGATTTTCAGATTACAGTAAGTGCTATGACAAAAATAAAGCAGATGAGATAAACTGGTGAGGAGAAGACCTGAGTATGATGGCCAGGAAGCCTCTCTGAGGCTGTGACGCCTGGACTAATGACACGGGGCCATCATGCAAAGATCCATGGAAGGAACATTCCAAGAAGAAGGGGCAGCACATGTAAAGGGCTGAGGCAAAAATGAGTTTGGAGGGTTCCAGGGACAGATACAAGGACGGTGTAGCTGAAGCTTGCTGACTGAGAGGGCAAGTAGAAAAAGAGATGGCCAGATGGATAAACAGGGGGCTAGAAAAACTGGACACTGAGGTTCTGTATATCAAAATAAGTGCTTTAGAGAATTTTAAGAGGAATGATGTGTTCTGGCTCACATTTTACAGCACTCACTCAGGTTGCTCTGTGAAGATAAGGCTGTGTGAGGGGCAGGTGCAGGCAGACCATGATTAGTTAGGGAGCTGCCATAACATGCAGGTCCAAACTAGTGATGGCCTGAGTAGGGTGACTAAAGTGAAGAAGAAGGAAAGTAGTAGGATTTTGGGGTAATCTGGAGGTAGAACCACAGGCTATGCTGATAGATTGGAAGTTAATTGGGGGAAAACATTTTGAAACCAAAATAAAATATGTAATCATCTCTAGTCCAATCTTCACTGCATTTTCCAGTGAGTATCTCAATTCTCTTTTCATCCTCCTCAACACTCTGCCAACAAAGCTGGTCATTTACCTGATTGTATCCTGCTTGCTTCTGGTGGTTTAAAATGCTTGGGCTACCAGGTTTGTCAACCAAGCTCCAGCATCAAGAACAAGGGAGGGTGGAAGGTGCAGGGGACTGAGGTGCGCAGTCGCCCATGCGCTGAGTGAGAAGAGAAACCCAGACTCCAGAGGTGTCTCAGGGTGAAAGAATTATTGTCATCTCTTGCAAGTGAATATTTGTGTGTCCTGGCTCTGATGAAGAAATATTTTATAATGCCAAAGGAAGAAATCTAGGTATTTGATATTCGGCCCTCTGAATATTTTCCATGCCCCTCTTTTTCTTTTGGAGGCTCAAAAGAAATTATTAACCAGTCAAATGAATGTTCTTTCCTCCCTTCCTTAAGCCACACAAAATAACAATTACAAAGTGTTTGTGTATTACATTCTGAAGCTTATTTCTATGTATACACACACATATACAGAACACATATACAGAACAGTAGTTCTGACCATATTATTCTACTTGCGTTGTGAATTAGATTGTAAACATTTTTCATGATTTTAAAATGTTTATAATTACATTATTTTCAACACAACATTCCATCATGTTATTGAGCCACAAACTATTACTAAAAACACTACAATTGGGCATTTGATTTGTCTTCCGTTGGTTTTATAGAATAATTTCAAAGGGATAACCCACCCTTGGTGCCAGAAAACCTACAACAATGCCCTATGTGTTAACTTCAAGGCTCTTGTATAGTCGCTGTATCTGGTAACTCATTAAATTGCTTATAAAATCACTTATCTGTCAATGATTTGTCAAACCAAGCAAGTAAAAAGAAATACATCAATTTCACTCAGGGATTATTTACCTAGGAAGCCACAGTAACGCACAAAACACAACAGGAAATCAGCTGAACCTGCACCAGACGTTGGGCACTGTGTTTTTTTGTTTTTTTTTTTTAAATGAGTGAATGGAATATGGACTTAAGGGGACAGCAAGTTCTCTGTAATTTCGCCTGTCTCAGAATTCACTAGATGGCTAAGTATTATTGGCAAGAGTTCACTGCAGAAAAAACTGAATGTTTCAAGGATAGTTCTACATTAAAATGGTTTACTATATTTAAATGTGTGGGTAATTGAGAACTATATATATAACATACAGATAAATGTTCCATAGGCAGCAAATACTACACTGTATTCTAAAGGTATCTTTCCTTTAAGGCTTCCCAACTTCTCCATGCAGGTCTAAAAAAAAAAGTCACAGCTCACACAATTACCAGTTTCCCAGCTGTCCTCCAGAGTCTTCACTACAGCACTACAGCTGAAAGTGGGGGAGGGCAGAGAAGGGGCACTTCAGGAGCCTTAGCTTCAGGAAATGTTTAAAAGTCCCACATTGCTTGATACCCTGATACTTAAGAAATTAGGCCATCCAGTGGACATGAGGCTGCCCCACTGCAGTTTGCGCTCTGCCTCAAAGGGAGGCCAGCAGCAGCCTCCCTGTGAAGAATGTCACCAATCTTGGAGACGAGAATGCCGCTTCTTCCTGGCTTTTATTAACTGTCCCTGTGTGTGAGCCTAACTATTGTGGGAGCGTGTCTAAAGGAGGAAAACCCAAAATGTGGCTACTTATAGACCAGGTCCCACACGAGAGAACTTGAGCACCATCAGCTTTGCGAACTGTACAGTCATTTGAAGTCACAGTGCCACTCTAAGGGATGCCATGCTTCCCTCTGTAAAGGGAAATGGTAACCCTGAGGATTTTCACATCTTCTGCCAGGGCTTACACTGGACAAAGACACCAGAGGACGTCCAAATTCTTTGGACAACTGGTATTTGGCCATATCAAATATTGCTTGAAATAATTAAGCTGTCAGCAGGGCCTTGGAGATGTTTGGGCTCCAAGAGTATCTGGATGTCATATTGTGTTTCCTGATAGCATCTGATCTGCATTACAATTCCTCTCCTTCTCCAACTAGACCCAAAATGACCAAATAGGGCTAACAACATAATGCTTATTTTTCCCTTCACCTTCATTTCTCTCTTGAACTTTAAAATAACATTTCCATGCTTTTTTTTTCCATCTATGAATCAAAAACTATATATCAAAGTATTTAAAAAGTGGGAAAGGCTATGACTGATGAGATAAATAAAAAACAAAGACAAAAACAGACCAACCAACCCTGGGGAAATGTTAAGTGCCATGCCATCAATATTAGAGACCACCACACTTTAAATCTACAAATCTACAAGACACATACATACCCACCCACCAACTTAACCTCCCTCTCAACTCTAAAGCAAATGTTAAAGGACACCAAAAGTTAAAATTGAAATAAAAAACCTATTGTGTTGAGAAAATGCTCATTTTTCATTGCCATGTGATCACTGGACATGCACCAATTATTATTTATAAGTAACTGAATGTCCTCTATTTGGGTTTATTTTGATGAAATCCCCACAAATGTCTACCTGCCATGGGTACAGGGATGCAATATTCTCAGACAGAACAATCTATTAACTCAGGGAAACAGACTTACTTTACAAACATCCTATATGTGGGAATTGGACAATACCAACCCAGAAGCACCTGACTGCTTTGGTTCACGTTGCCTACAAAATACACATTCACAACTTCACATTCATTAGATTGAATGCTTGAGGGAGGAAGCTGCCAACAAGGAGTTAAAACTTTAAAGGAACATCTTACAAGGTTTACATTTTCCAACTACACTCATCAGTTCACTTTTAATTTCGACCTAACACTTTCATTTAATAAATGATGGAAATTCTTTCCAAGATTTTCTTTTTAAATATTTTGGATTCACAGTCCACACTGCAGTGGCCAAATCTTAGCCGGCAGCTAAATGCTGTGCCTGACAGAAAGCTGTGGGTGAAACATATTCCATGGAAAGAAATCTCTCTGAGAACACGTGTAGACCCAGAATTCCTGCCCAGGGGAAGCACTGAAATAAATTTCTGGGCAAGCCTGGGATGTTTGTTTTGTCCTTATGTGTGGAAATTATAAACATCCATTTCAGGCGTTAGCAAGCCCTGGTCATCACCAATCTACTCAGTGAGGCAGCGGACCCCTCGGAGCCAGACCAGAAAAAGAAATTCTTTGAATACTAACGCAGTCAATATCTAGACCACCAAGCTTCATGCAATGAAAGAAGAGATAACCAGACAGAGATCATTTATAACTTGCTGGAATATGGACAGTTTCACCCCATTTCTAAAGGAATGCAATCTGAGGCTAGGAGAAATCCTATGCATGTTTCATTTCCTTTTTCCCCCAAAATCTTCCAAGAACCCCACTGAGAATAAACACCACCTCTGTCCAACCTGCCCCATCCCCACCCCGTATCACAATTCCATCAGCCAATAAGCAAGCAGAATTTTCCGGCCCAGGTTCCCAAGCTGGCTCCCAAAGAATTAGGACTCACAGTCAAAACAATGTTTGAGGAGACCATCCAATAAAAAGATATCTCTAGTTGTCATTCAAAGCAAAAACAAAGAACAGCTTTGTCCTGCTTCAAACAGATCTAAAAGATTGTTCTCTGTCAGTGGTCGCAGAAAAAAAGGCAGTAACTTCCTAAGAAGACTAAGGTCCTTCCTTTATGCTTCCCTGGTAGCCAGAAAGCCAGGACTTGTCCAAGCATTACTGTGGGCCACCTGCATCACAGCCACCCAAGTGAGCGTGAAAAAGACAAATGCCCGCAGACTTGGTGAAAGTTTCCATACAGACTCCCGGGGGTGTAGCCTGAGGATCTGCACTCTTCAACAAGCTCCCTGGGAACTCTTCTGCACAAAGAAGTTTGAAAACCACCATGAAACTCAGAGGGCCTCTGTGGATTTCCAAAAGTTTTGACTCTCTTCTCTAAGAGAAATCACAGACACAGCAAAATAAAACACCAAGTTCCTACTTACTCACAAGTGCTAACCATCATTCCCATAGACACAGTCCCAGCCACATTATATACTCCAACAACCCTCTCAGGTATTTTATCTCTCTCTGTGGCTGAGAAACCTGAGGCCCAAAGTCATACTTTTCATGAATAACTTGAGAAGTAACAGTTTCCTTGCTTTCCCACTGGTTATTGACATGGTTGGACCTGATGCCCCATTAATTCCACCCTGAAAATAAGCACTTCCACCTTACATAGCAATGGCTAAATTGCTAGAAGCTTTTCTCTGGGTTGGGTCATACAATTGAAGAGACATCATATGCAACAGATGGTGAGCACATGTTTTCATTTCCACTTCAGAGCAACTGACTGAAGGATAAGGAACTTAGGTTAGATGTACAGAAGAACTTTCTGATAAGGAACAGTGTTAATACTGGCATGGAGTTTACATAATGCCACTGATGGGAAAGATTTAAAAAAAAAAACAAAACACCTTTATGCCTAGGACAGGGCTTCTTGGCCTCAGCACTATTGATATTTTGGACTAGCTAATTCTTTTTTGTGGGACCTGTCCTTGTGTTATAGGATCCTGACTTCTACCCTGTAGAGGATAGTAGCATTCCCTCAGCCCTCCCTAGCTGTGGCAACCAAAAAAGTCTCCAGACATTGTCAAATATCCCAGAGAGTGAGGGGAGAAGAGGGCAACTTCTCTCTCAGTAGAGAATTGCAGCTCTAAGAATAAGAGAGGGTTCCTCCTGAGAGAAGAGAAAGGAGGTGAGGGTGGGGAGAAACCAGCTGTCCTTTCTGCTATCAAGGTCCATGCGAACCCAGTCATTGGGAACTGAAATCGCCTGAGGGAGAAATCAAGGAACCTGAATAAACCAGAAACTGGATGATCTGCTTGATATGGCCAAGAATCAATTGCCCTCAGGAAGAGAACAAAGGAAGAGATGGAGACAAAAGAAGGAAAGCTTTGCCTTATGGGACCTGGTTATGTAAAGCCAGGGCTCCACAGATCTCTAGGCAGGCATTTTAGCTGAGGTTGAGTTTATGAGAAAGAACATGTCAGAGCTGTCACCAATGTCAGAGCTGAAGCTTCTTATCGTTTTAAATGGCGCTGATGTGACACTGAGGTTAAAAACCCTGGAATGCAAAACATTGGCAAGGAAGGAGGGGAGATACCCAGAGCCTACAGCCTCTGGAAAACACAAGAAAAGGTTATAAGTTTTGAAGAACTGATGTGTGTTCTTGAAATGCTTGTGAAAGGCAGTGCATGCTTGCAGAGCAGAACAACTATAGGAATTTGGAAAGGTTTACAGGGCAGGCTACTTGTCAACCAGCAATTGTTAAGAGGCTAATACACAAGGTGCTAGGACAGGAACTGTACAAAAGGCAAAGTCGCAGCCCCTGCCTTGGGATATAAAAGCAGGAATGGGAGAAACACAGGAAGAGATGTCTTCTGTGCCTGCCAAAACAAAAGTATCTGTCAAATAAAGAGGGTAAATGGGCAGGAAACCTGTTCACACCTGGGCAGAGCAACACCCTCAATCCCCTGCCCAGGGAACCCAAGGAGGGAAGCATGGTAGACGCTGTCTCAGGTCCCACAAGGCATCTGGGAGTCAATGGGCTCCACCTGGAGGCTGGTGGCAACCACGCTGAAGTGCTTTTCCAACCAATTAGTTAATCCTATTTATCACTCATGGAGGAGGTCGCTAACAGAATTCAGAACTAAGAGGCAAAAAAAAAAAAATCTAAAGATTGCTTTGTCTCCATGCTAAAGTCTGAATTAGGCATAAGAGCAGACGAGTGAG
Organism: Talpa occidentalis; assembly: GCF_014898055.3. Lineage (NCBI taxonomy): Eukaryota > Metazoa > Chordata > Mammalia > Eulipotyphla > Talpidae > Talpa > Talpa occidentalis. Next base: position 99,763,550 of record NW_023603184.1, read on the forward strand.
AAGGAGATCGTTCTTCCTGGTTCGTTATTTGCCTCTTGGGGTGCTAATATGGTATTGCACCAAGGCAACTTTTATATCCCTAGATGTTCTTTCTCATTACGCCCAACAAAATTTTTTTGGCAAGTTGTCTGGACTTTCCTTTATGTAATCACATAAATTCCTTTAAATATTGATGTATACCAAGTACAATTACGAAGGTAAACTAGCTTGATTAAAAGTACTACACTGAAATCTAAAATGCAGGGGAAAGGCAATTAGATGAAGGGATGGAAGAAAGGATGGATGGATGGATGGATGAGTAATAAAGCCAACATAGTAAAATGCTGATAGTAGAATATAGGTGATGGACATATGGGCATTCATTTAAATTTCTTTCAGCTTTGCTGCATATTTGAAAATTTTTTAAATAAAATGTTGAAAGCAATTTTGAAATAACATTGCATATAAGTAATAACGAGGAAATACAAGGACATTTAATAGAATACTAAAAGGTTATAAAACATTATGTACAATCTAATTCTAATTTTGTGAATATACAGTAAACATTAATTGTGATAATCTTTTAGAGATGGGATTATGGTTGACTTTTATTTTCTTTATTTTTTCTATATTTTCCAATTTTTCTTGAATTAGTATGTTTGTTTGCAATCAAGTAATTTACTTTAAGAAAATTTGTAATTATGTATGGTGATGAATGTTAACTAGAAATAACATGGTGAATATTTTGCAATATATACATATATCAAATCATTATGTTGCACACCTGGAACTAATATAATGTTATAAGTCAATTATGTTTTAACTAAAATTTTACTTTATAATACATTTTAAAAAAAATTCTGAAGTCAAATCTAAATTACTGTTGGGAATTACTGAGAACTTTATACACACACACATAACAAAACATATACCTATTATATAACATGGTAATTTATAATAATATATACATTTATAATTATAAATATTATATAAATATATACATTATATATGTATATATTCAGTCCCCATGACAGAATTTTTATAGTGGCCCAGTAGAAGAGAAACCTATAAGCACCATTTTTAACAAAGCAAAGGAAACAAGAAATGTGTTTAAGCAGTTAGTTCCTTTTAAGCAGATTTTAAAATCAAAGTCCCCAATTCATGTACTACTACCATCCCCACATAGCCATTGGGTTTATCAACACCACCACCTAGCACAATCCTTGAGAGCAGTGTTCTCATGGGGGCCTCCTTTTGCCTCCAGAAAAGTCCAGAGCTGGCCCATATACCCATGTTTCTCTGTCCAGAGCATACTGCACAGCACCTATCTACTAGGGTAAGCTAAAAAACAAAAAACAAAAAACAAAAACCGCTGATGAGTATTGTGGCAGACATAAGGAGATTCAAGACTTCATTCCATGGATGAGCAAATGACATGACCATAAAATGGGAGCATGTGTCTTGGTAGGCTAAGGTCTCTACATTCTTTAATATTTTATAGTGGGGGCTCCCTGGTGGCACAAGGGGTTAAGCATCGCACTATGAAGCAATCCGCAGCATCTGCAGCACGAGTTCGATCCCGAGCTGGCCAGGGAGCAACCCACATGGCGAGGCAGACCTCTCCTGTCGTGCCCGTTGCTCCCCTCAAAAGTGTGTTTCAGTCGGTCTGCCTGTTCTGTTCCCCACTCTGTCTCTGGTGCATCCTCTTACACACACACACATCCCACCCCTCACATCTCTGGCCTGTATCCCAGTTCTTGTATGCATGGATAAATAAATCTTTAAAAAATATATTTTATAGAGTTATATATCTCAAGACAGACACCAAACTTTCCATTCAATAATAGATGAGAATAAAGGAATGTGGAAAAAAGTTTTCTCAAGGATATATTTGAGAAGCAAATGTTCAAAGATGATCAATCCAAGCCAGGGGAGTAGCAGAGAAAGGGTCTGTGTGATGCCCTGGAAACAGAGGCAGAAAGACCAAGGATGCCCTTCTAGAGGGAAAAAAACCAACTCCCATTAACACAAGGTAGGTCCACATAAAAGCATAACAGTGGGTGAATCCACTATCTTTAGGGGACTTCAACTTCAGGAGAGATTCATTTAATACCCCTCTTTTGCTTTAACAGGTGTAACTTCCCATATGCAAAACCAATTGAAATAAGCAAGAACAAGAGAAATAAGTCACCTTTTCAGTGACATAAATGACCAAGATCACATTAAGTTTTCCTCTGAGCACATGTGAACTCCTTATGACTGTGGCTGTGATAACCTTTTATGCTATTTACACTTTTTCATTACTTCTTTAATTTTCCTTTTTAATTATTACATTAAGGTTTCAATTACCTAAACAGAGTCATCTATGTACTCTAACCAGGGAAGAAAATGAGTCTTATTTCTAGGGTAGTTATATTTTCCAACTTATGAGATTTTACCCAAGGCAGGGAGGTGTGGGAAGAGGAGAGACACTGTTTAATAACTATAGTAGAGACCTCTCCCCTTCTATCTCATTTTGACTCAATTTGACCTTTAATGAAGGACCTGTTACTTGCACCGTGCAGCAAAGGTAATACACAGATACTGCAATGAGTGAAGGACACTCACTTGATATCATTATTAATTTTCAATCTCAGTGAGATTATTAAGAGAGTTATATGTACTCTAACACATGTTATATGTTATGAGGATACTGGCTTTCCAAGACTGTTCATTATCTGACCTCAACATTGCAATGTATGGCCATACTTCCACTAGAACCAGAACATCCACAGGGGAGGGACCTAATCAGTCAGCTTTTGCCTATTCCCAAAGATGATGCCCTGAACAAGCAAAAACAGAGGGAAGAATAAAGAGGAGTTGCTGAAGAGGGAGACTAGGGGTAGGAAATGCAAGATGAGGTTGAAAAATAATAATGAAATCATTTTTACCAGCTTACTAACTAAACTCTGACCAAGACAACCTGGTGTCATCAACACTTTGGATCTGCTGACCTACAAGATTGCACCACCCTAAAATGATCAACCAAGTGCAAGTACACTTTTGAAGTCAGATAGGGTCAACAGAACATGAAAATCAACAACAGTACCAAGAAAACTTTCTGACTTCTCTGGCAGTGGCTATAGATAGCTAGCCTTACATTTTTCTAGGGCAGTATACTGCCTGGGCTATGAAGAAAGCTTTATGTAGAGAAACTGGAACATTGAACCCTCCTTAAGTGTATACTCTCCCTACTAAGTTAATTTCAATGTTTTCCTTTCTGTAAGTGATTTCCCTCAAATCCCCATCTCCAGGTCCAATCTTTTCTCTGAGGTCCCAATCCTCAAGCACACACATGTGACAGAACTTTCCAGGGCTCACCAATAACTCCTTCCCAGGCACAAGAGCACTGCAGTACCTGGAAATAGACAACAGGGCCATGTACTGGTCGGCCAAGGAAATGTCAGTTGTCAAAAGAGACATCATCTCTGAGGCACAAGCAAGACTCTTGCTCTGCCAACTCCTCCCCTCCTATGGTTCTCAAAGTCACAAGAGAGAAGCAGCCTGGGTCACTGAATTGTTTCAGGAAGGACCGCTGCTGACATGTAGCATCTCCCAGATATACAGGAGTATGAGAATGAGAAATACACTCCAGTTGGATCAGATTCCTGTGATTTCAGGAGCTTAATGTATTTGTGTTACCAAAGCCTCTGCAGACTGAAGAACAAGGGTAGTGGAAATGCCAGGGGAACCAAAAATCTGTCTTAACGTCAAACTTTCCACCTTCTTCCACCTAAATCCAGAGAGGCCTTCCATCCAAATCCAGACTACCGACTTCCCCTCTACTTTGATTAACTCCCAGAACCAGGGTGTTCCCCTCTTCCTTTGCATCCTGAGACCTTCATGAAGAAACTGCACAGTAGCAGTTTCTGATAGATTTTTATTCTTGGCGATGAAAGTTTTAAGCAAAAGTCAAATGAATTTGAGTAAGTTAGTCTTTAAAAGGAATGTTGGAAATTATTAAGCCCATGAAGGAAAAAAAAGAACATTTATTTTGGAAAAAAAATAAGGCTCAATCATGAAGCTGCTTAAATAGTTTCTCTTATTAATGTAATTAGAAAAATCTCAATTTCTATCTATGCCGCAAGGACAAGCTGACTGACAACATCAGAGCAGATAAAACAGGTTTATCAATGGGTTTACATTTTTTAGTGTCATATCACCACAATTCAGAACACAATGGAAACAGATAGTCCTGAAATAAGTCACAATCTTAAAAATAAAAAGCTTAAACCCACAGAATTGTAATGCAAATATCAAAGGTTCACTTCAAAGGTCATCTATCACACTTTTTTTTCCCACTACTTGAAAAGGGGCCTACACACAGGCTCAGAGAACAGCTATGAAAAAAATATGTATGTTGTGGTTTCATAAAAATTTCTAGCTTAGAGGTGCTGCAGATTTCATTACCAGTTCCCAGACCATACAGGTTACAGAGAAACACAGAGACACACAATTCTTTTGTTTATCTACTAGTTAAGCAAATTGTCACACTTTGAATAATGGGTCAAAAATCCTCACTCAGAAGAAATTTTAATCTCTTTTTTGTTTTCTGTGGGAACACCAAGGAAGGTTTTCCTTTCTTCTGAAAGACAATCTACACAAAACGTTGCACGATTTAATTATTACTCCACTTGTTTTTCTTTGAAACAAAGCAAAAACTCACTCATCAAAGTTTCAATCATGAACAGGCATTCTATAGTTATTAACCCCCTAATTAGTTCACTTTTTTTATGGTCATCTAATCACACTGAAGTGAAACTTCAATTCCTCTTAACTGAATTTAAAAATCATGCACTTTCAACACTGCAGGGCAAAAGATTGTCAAGTAGCTATAAATCTAGACCATAAAAAGGTTTTAATTTAGATTTACTCAAAAGGGAAAGCATGCCTGGGAACTCTCCCACCCTACCTGGTCTCAAAAGTGCTATTAAACACAGCAGGATTGCTCAACTTCCCTGCTCAACACAAGTATATACTGCAATGAGAGTGACTAGCCTTCATTTCAACCACATGAGTCAAGAGGAAGTAGTATTAATTATTTATTGGTTAGCACACATTCATCAGTACTTACCACACATGCGCACCTATTTATAAGGGTCATTTGTGTTCCAGAGTTTGTACAGAGTTCACCACCCCTGGGGACAACAGATAAGCCAGATTTCTACCTTATCAACTGTGCTCAATACCTGTAACCTCCAAACCAACAAGTGCCAGTTAATACATACTGGTGAAGGGGTCTCCCTGGTGGCCTAGGGGTTAAGTCTTAGGGCTACCACTGCGAAGGCCCATTTGGAAGCCCTGAGTTCAAGCCTCCGCCAGGGAGCTAACCCACATGGCGCAGCAGACCTCTCCTGTTTCACCCGCTGCTCTCCTCAGCAGTGTATTTCAGTAGATCTGCCTACTCTGCTTCCCACTCTGATTCTGGTGAATCCTCTCATTCCCTTCACCTCTGGCCTGTACCACAGTTCTTCTATGCAAAAATGAATAAATAAAAATCTTTAATAAAAAATTTTAAAAATACATACTGGTATTTAAAAATACATACTCCTGTCTTAAAAATATGGCATTATATCAGCAACTGCCTCTCAATTTATTCTTATTTTTAAACATGACTTAGTTGTAAGTAGAAAACATACATGCACTGCAGAAAGCATCATCAACCACCCTTCTTCTGTTTCCAAGGAGCACATCCCAGGAACCATGTATTATCACTGGGCAAGAGTGGGAAAGAACGTATCCATGTAGAGCTGTGTGCAAACGCCTCCTCCTTCTGCACAGTACATTTGTATAAATAGCTATCCCCAGTTCTGAAAGTAAAATTCTGACACAAACATTCAGTGGTTCTGAATGTGATGCATCACCAAGTGATGCACTATCGTCAGGGTGTGGGTGAAGTCGAGGGAGCCAGAGATAGGAGAGGTCCTTGCAGGTAGCTAGTCCACTCCATCAGTTACTTCAGAAGTGACTTTCTGATCATGAGTCATTTAGGTTGCATAGGAAGAAGGCACCTCAGTTGAAACTAAAATCCAAGGGAAACCTGAATGGCACCTTTAAAAAGTATCTTTTCAGTCATCCAGAACCTTCGCTCTCTCACTTTAAAAGAGGAAGAAAGAAGCTTAAGTTCTAACTTGAAGACCACACACCTTCATTTTACAGAGAAGTCTTGAAAGGCAAAGATTATCTTAATACCTTGTGCTCAGTAAATAGACCAAACAAACATATTCACTATTTGCACAAGGAAGTTAATGAAACTAAACTGTTCTTGAGACTGTTTCCTCACCACCTCACCTGCAGGAAAACAGCACCGACATCCTCCCCAGCTCCCCAGAAAGAAGGCTTCTGCTCCACCCACCTATCCAGCCTCGCCTCTCAGGTGCAATTCCACTTGGAACTTGGCAAACTCTCGCGACCCCGTGCCCTTGGGAAAATCACATAACCTCTCTGGCCCACCTGAAATGTGGGGGACCTGGATTAAAAGTCTAAAGAGAGCTGACAGTTATTACTTGGATAATTGTATCGCATATGCCTCAAAAAGCACCAAGCCGCAAAAGAATTCATCCCATGCACCATGACTAATCTTAACCCACACATTCACAATTCCAAATGTGTTCATAGCACACAACAGTAAACTTTAGGTCAAAGTTCTGTTTCTAGACATTTTTTTAAAATCAGTATATTATAGCGACAAGTTACACACAAAGATATTTTCCGTACATAGTGTCAAGTAGTGACCAATAGGACTCAAGCGCTCTCCCACCATCCTGTCCCTCCTGTCCCTTTGAACAAGTTGCTAATGTTGGCAGTTTGGTATACATTCTCCCGGCCCTTTCTCTAGGTATTTATGCACATATTCTGGAAAACATCTAGCATAGGGGTATAGTCTCCAGTATAATCATTCTGGAAAAGAATCTGCCTTGTCAACACTGAGTTATAAGCCTGTATATATCCCCATGATCCATTTATCCTGCTGCCAGCAGTTCCTCCCACAGGTCCATAAGGAAACGGACAAGGATGTTCCCCTGCTGTGCAGTGCTGGACCTGGAACTGCAGGAGAGGATAAGGAAATCTGTAGTGGGGACAAATGTTTAGGTAAACACAGCAAAGTAAATAGATTAATCATAGTGCTGAATTTAAAAGATATAAAACAGTAAAAGCTAGAGTACAAAACCATTTATGTAAATTTAAGACATGCATAAATCACCACACTCCCATATGACTTCTGTGAAAATGTGTAAAACACTTAAAATAATCCCTTGTCACATTTTAAGCACATAGTAAATATTCACTATTGTTAATTAGAAGATAAAAGATGTTCACAGTATATTGTAAACCCTAACAAAACATCATTTATCATATCATTCTTTCTCCAAAAGGGGTTTCTTTTTCCCTATTTAAAAAAAAAAATGTATAAATGAGACTGAAAAGTTATGTTAAACAATGCTTACAGTGGTTACCTCTGATGGGAATTATATGTACGTTTTGGCTTATTCTTCCTGCTTAGCCATAATTTTACATATCTTTTTTGCCCTCATGTTCCTTTCAATATGATTTATAACTGAAAAACAAAATAGAAATATCCTAAAAATTCAATAATGGAGAAATAATTCCATTATGGTACATACAAACAGAAAATATCCAAAATACCCCATAACTTGTGGTCAATGTGGGAAAAAGAGCTACTGTGTGAGGGAAAGCAGGCTCGGGAATGGCATGTGTAAGAGACCGGAGCATCTGTGGACAACAGCAGCCAGCAGTATGGCCTCTCAGCATCTCCCCCCGCCCCCGCCCCAATGCCTCAAAAGTTATGCCTCCTCAGGCAAATCACAGAGCCCCCTGAGCCTCAGTCCTCAGCTGCATAATGCAGGTGATGATGTAGTGCCTGTCTCATAAGTTGCTATATATGAATGCAAAAGATCCAAAAAAAAAGAAAAAGACCTATGCATGAGTTCCGCTAAAGAGAAAACGTACAATTTCTTCATATAAATTAAAACTTAATTAGGTTGATTTAAAAACACAACACACAAAAGGTCACATATTGTATGACTCCATTTATATATAATATCGGGAGGTTAATTAAATCCCTAGGAATAAAAAGCAGATTGTTGTTGGCCAGAGGCTGGGGATAAGGGAGAACAACTGGCGAGTGGGTTTGGGGTTTTATTATGGGGTGATGGAAATTTTGGAACTAGACAGAGGAAGTGGTTACGTAACACTGTGAATGTATTAAAGGCAACTGAACTAACTGTTCACTTTAAATAGGTCCGCTTCATGTTGTATGAACTTCACCTCAGGGGAGGAAAAAAGCACGTGTATGCAAAACACATTTCACAAGAGCATATACAAATTGAAAGATAAACATAAACCTTCAAAAAAGTTGAAAGGGGGAAGGAGTGAGCAGAATAAACGAAAGTCAAAAAATAATGTGACAGCTTAATTCTGCGAGGAGGCTGTCCAGCCCACTGATAACAGGGGCCAGGAACTGATGGGAGGTAGGACGGCTGCCACACCTGAGAGGGGAAACACTGTGTTGGCTGCCTTCCCATTTTTTTTTTTTTAAATACACAGTGCCCACCTCTGTTCTTCTTTTGCTGTTCCCACCTACTGGTGTAGACCTGGAGCTCTTTTCACATTAGTACATCTCCCTGCATCACAGTGTTCGGGAAGCTCCAGGATGACCACAAACCATGCATTTTCCACTTGCTTTACTGGATCACCCAAAACATGCCAAGAAATGAAAGTTCCCTACTGAAGGATCAAACACAGTCTACAACTGCCTCTACCAAAATAAAACCCTGTTTGGAAATAAGTTTAATTTTTAGAGCCATTATAATACAAAACCTTCACAGCCAAATCTTTCCCAGCAACCACTACTGCCACCGCCAAACAGGGCAATGATACCCCAGAAGGAGGCTGATTTAATTTGATTTTAAAAGGAAAAACGTGTGTGTTAGGCGGACAGGCATTCATTGTATGATTCTTTGCAAGATAGATGGGTGTCACCTAAGCCCAGTGACTGCCTGGTCTGACAGTCTGGTATTAAGTTTAAAGGTCTGGAATAGCTTCAGAGGACATACTCAGTGTCAGTAATAAGTCCACAAACTTCACCTTGGAGTTACATCTGTCTCCACCAGCTACCATGCCAAAAACCTCTACTTCTCCTGAATCTATTTCCCAAGCACCAACATGTCACCTGCTCAATTATAGTGTTTATAACAGAGCTCTCTGAGATTTTGTTTTTGTCAAAATAAACTAAAAGGCTGCCCTTTTTAATAATTAGTCATGAATGTCAGTTGCCTCGAGGTGACAAAGAAGAGGCAAACTTGACATTTGTGAAGAAAAGGCAGCTGGAAAGAAGCACACAGGGAAAGCGCACACACCACACACAGAAACATTCCCTTCTGGGCAAAGGAAAGACTAGCATTTTAGAAATCTAAAATAAGCCTATTATCAGAGCTGGGGTAAAGGTCATCCCTATGGCACCAGGGTGGAGGACAGAGGCACTTCTCAAATGCACTGCACCCTGCTCTCCTAGGACCTGCCAAAGAGGAGGGTCTGTTCCGGTGCCAAGGGTGATCTGGCATCTCTAAGGACTGGGCAGTTATGCAATACAATTTTTTTTTGCATAGCATCCCTCCCACAGGGCATTCCAATAATCTTGACAAAGGGGATCATTCATATACTTGATAAAAGCAAAGTAAGGAGAAACTTTGTAACGTGGCAGAAAGATGGGAAGTAAACAGTTGAGATATGGAAAGGGCTCCAGTACCTCCCTCCTAGTCTTTCATCTCCCCACCCGAAACCCAAGGCAGAGGCAGAAAACAGCAAGGTGACCATAGGAAGATGGAAGTGGAAGAAGGAATAAACTCACAGAGTATCAGGGGAAAGACTTCCCTTCTCCCAGAGAGGGTACAAACCTCACACTGGCAAACAGCAAAACAACCTTTTGTCAACTAACCTGGGGTAGGTTTACATTTTTGTTTTGTTTTATTTTTTCAGGTCAGCTGTTTATTTTACTTGTTAAAAAATAATAAACACAAGTCACAAAACATTTTCCTAATTTATGACTTACCAGTCTAATTTATTTTGACAGAAACAGAAGTGTGCCTACACACTAAGGGAAGAGTTGTGTTTGGCTGCTTAAAGATCTTGGAATTCCTGCCAGAATTTCCTGGGTCAGGATGGTCCAGAGAAGGCACTAACTGTCTTTTCTCAGTGAGGTGAGTCATCTAATGAACTGGCAAATCTCCATTCTTAGCTTGAGCAAACCTTACAGAAATACCAGTCTTGAGGCACAGAAAGTTTGTTATAAGCCACCTACAAAAGAGGACATTATCTGTGTCCTTTCAGTCTTCTGATGGCAAACATCATGCCCCTAGAGGCACCTCTTATCAATGGATGATCTCACAGAGCAGAGAACTTTGACCTTCCAGAGAAGTCTGGATCATGTCTGTCGGCAGAGCTCCTGGCTTGGTGACTCCCAGTTCCTCCCTTCTCCACATATGAAGTTTCACCCAACGTCTGGGGAGCAAGCTCTTGTCAAGTCAGCCCAGCAGCAGGGGTTGCTGGTTAGGGTATGTGCCATGTCAGGTAAAGGAACATCTCTTTGCCGTACTAGGACTGGGCTTCCCTAAGACATTACCTTATGAATCCGAACAAACTCCCCAAACCAAATATGTAATTACGTATTTTTTTGCATCTCTTCCACCATAGGCAAAAGCATTCCATTCTCACAAGTTCCCTAAGAATATTCCACAAAGAGTACCTGGAAAGTAAGGCTGCTGATTCACTAAGTCACACAGGGAAAGTGTTCCACTGTAGATGCACTTTGTTCAATTTCCTATCTACCTTCCACATGAAGGAGAGCCATGTTAGAAAGCCCCACGATCAGAACAAGGCCACTCTGAAGATGCAAGAAGGGGATGAGCTAAATTGTTCCAACATTTTATTTATAGTAACATCTACCACCTTTCTATACAGCAGAAATGCAAATCTGGAAAAAAATTAAAGAACCATATCAACTTACATTTCAAAAATTTTTTATTATGTGAGAACAGGTTGTATAAAAAAGTGTGTGTGTGTGTGTGTGTGTGTGTGTCAGTCCTAGTAACAAATGTGTTTCATAAAAAGATATTTAAAAAACAGCATAACTACTGATTTCAAGGTTATGTACATATTAGCACCATGATTTAGACTGAAATAGCCTACTAGCAGCAAGTCACCAAAATTCTCTCTACTTTGAAAATACTAGGAAATATAGGGATCATATTAACATCTTATAATGCAGTGCATCATTAAAGAGGCAATAAATGGACATTTCTGGCGTGACTTTTGCTGACAGCGATCTTAATAGAGAAGGACTTAAGCAGGACTAGACTGCATACACTGGAATAGGGTACCACCAAGTCCTGTACTCTGCCCAGTCGGAATCAGCAGCACTGCTGATGCCCACAGGATTGCACAGGTTTTTGTTTTGTTTTTATGGAGGGTCCAGCAGCCAAGGATATCCAAAGTAGGCAAGTTACTTAAACAGGGTCATAAAAGCCAAGAAAAATCCCAAAATAAAGTCTCAGGATAAGGTCACCTTCATCCTATCTACACATATCACCTTTTCCAAGAAGCTGACTGGAAAAAATGTGACCACATGTGCTAAAGTGCGACATGCACCAAGCTAAGTAAGGGTGGAGGTGCCCGAGTTCTCTAGTCTCCAGCCTCCATGGCAAATACTCCAACCACATGGGTGCTGGAGAAAAGGGGCCAGGGTCCTGACTGTCCTGAAACTTCTTAACCTCAGACTGGAAAACCTAAGAGACAAAATCAGAAAGGTGTCCTGTTTCTCCTAAGCTAGGACTATGCACAGAGAGCAAAGGCAAAAGCACAGGCTAAACTCTTCCCCCAAAAAAGTAAAATAAACAAAAGATACTAAGAGCTCTAAAATGTTGGGAATGAAAGTCAGACTTGGACACAGAAAAACTAACAGGAAATCAAAAGATGATGTCCATGCAGACACTCAACAAATTAACCAGATCCCACCAAGTGGCAGTAACCAGGCTGATGATACAGAACCCAAAAGCTACCAGGGCAAACCAGTTTTCTGGCCAAATAACTACATTATCAAAGATTAGTTGAACATAAATCTGTGGGTTTATTTCTGGATTTTCTATTTGATTCCATTGGTCTGTATGTCTGTTCTTATTCCAGTACCATGCAGTTTTGATGATTATGGCTTTGTAGTATAGTTTGAAGTCTGGGAGTGTGATGCCTCCATTTCCTTCTTTTTTTTTCAGTAGAGCTTTGGCTATTCGGGGTTTTTGGTGATTCCATATGAATTTCATCAATAATTGTTCTATTTCTTTGAAGAATGACATTGAAATTTTGATTGGAATAGCATTGAATTGGTATATTGCTTTTGGTAGGATGGCCATTTTAATAATGTTTATTCTTCCAATCCATGAGCAGGGGATGTCTTTCCATTTCTTTGTGTCTTCTTCTATTTCTTTTAACAGTGTTTTATAATTTTCTTTGTATAGGTCCTTTACCTCTTTTGTTAGATTTATTCCCAAATATTTGATAATCTTTGACAAAGGAGCAAAGACTATGCATTGGAACAAAGAAAGTTTGTTCAATAAATGGTGCTGGGAAAACTGGGTCTTGCTACATGCAAAAGAATGAAGCTTGACCACTACCTCACACCATACACAAAAATCAACTCAAAATGGATTAAAGAACTAGACATAAGACCTGAAACCATAAAATACATAGAAGGAAATATAGGTGAAACACTACGTGATTTGCACATCAAAGACATCTTTACAGACACATCACCCAAAGCAGTGATAGTGAAGGCAAAGATAAACAGCTGGGACTACATCAAATTAAAGAGCTTCTGCACAGCAAAAGAGACAATAACAAAAACAAAGAGAAACCCCACCAACTGGGAGAACATTTTTGCACCCAACACTAATGATAAAGGACTGATCACAAAAATCTACAAAGAGCTGATGAGACTCAACAACAACAAAGAAAATAACTCACTCAAAAAATGGGCAGAAGAGCTAAAAAGAAACTTCTCTGAAGAGGAAATGCAAATGGCCAACAGACATATGAAAAAATGTTCAACATCACTTGTAATCAGAGAAATGCAAATCAAAACTACCATGAGATACCATCTTACACCAGTGAGAATGGCACATATTAAAAAAACTAGCAACAACAAATGTTGGCGAGGTTGTGGAGAAAAAGGAACTCTCCTGCACTGTTGGTGGGAGTGCAAACCGGTCCAACCACTATGGAGAGCTGTGTGGAGATTTCTGGACCTACTAAACATAGAGCTTCCATATGATCCAGCAATTCCACTCCTAGGTATTTACCCAAAGGACACAGAAACATCAATTCCAAAGAACACCTGCACCCCTATGTTTATAGCAGCACTATTTACAATAGCTAAGCTTTGGAAACAGCCCAAATGCCCAAAAATAGATGACTGGATCAAGAAGATGTGGTACATATATACCATGGAATATTACTCAGCATTCAAAAAAGATAAACACATGCAATTTGCAGCAACATGGATGGCGCTGGAAGGGATCATGCTCAGCGAAATAAGCCAAAAAGAAAAAGAAAAATACCGGATGGTCTCACTCATAGCAGGAATCTAGAAAACTTAAATAAGGGATCAGGAAAATGAATAACTATAAGAAAGTGAAAATCAAAATCAACAAAAAACTATGAACCAGAGACACTTTTTGGGGGGTGGGGGCCGGGAGGGGAGGGATTGGGGTCAGAATGGGGCATGTGCAGTTGTATGGGGGAATATAAAAATAAAATTTATTATTTAAAAATAAATAAATAAATAAAAAAGAAAAGTAAAAAAAAAAAGTAAGTCTAATGACAAGCATTTGAAGCCTAATTGTGAAATGATAAAGTGGATAACTGTATCTAGACATTATGAAAAATATCTTTACAAATTACATAACCACAAAGGCATGAGCCAGTGCAAATAATGGAGAAAAAAAAAAAAAAGACAAATAACTACATTATCCAGCCCTTGGTGATTTTCCCTAAGAACTGAATGAGTTAAAAATTTTGGATGGGTATTTGGGTTGAACCTTGAGAGAGTTCTATTACTTTAATATTAGAAACAAACAAACAAAAACACAAAAGAAATGCTTGCACTCTAGAAAGACAAGAGATGCTTGCACCAAGAGCAACAATGGCAAAAAGGTGGCACCAACCATTTAATTTCAGGAACCAGGAAATAGTACTGTTGATAATAATGACAGATGATTTGAAAAAGCAGAGGAGGACCAGAGCATGGAGAGGTTTAAATAATATGTAAGAAAAAAAAAAATGAAGTCCCCAAACAGCAACTGGCAGAGCTGAGAGGAAGAGGGGCAGCGATACATCAAGGCAACAAACATCACCATGAATATTGCTGACTGCCCCACCTTCAAAATAAAATTAAACATTGCAGAACAAAATGTGGGATGGCTGGTGCTTTTCTCGCTTTCTTTTCCACTGAGTACGCTTTGTTTAGGAGAAAAGAGGTGGTCAATTAGTCTGAAAGATAAGCAATGACACTGGGTACCCAAGAAGGCAACCCCAGTCCTTATGGGGCACTGTGACCTTGGCTAGGCAAAATCTCAATTCTCTTACAACTCCTGCAATAGCTGAAGTGACCCAAACATGTCTCTCTGTGTCCAGCAAGTGGGAAACAAATTTAAAAAGAAATATTTCAACTAAGACACTTTACTCACTCTCGATTTGTTTGTTGCAGAGCACAGGTTAAGTCACAGCTGGGAGACTTTGTCCACCCCATGCTGAGGTCTTAAGGCATATCCCCTTCTTCAAGAAGGTATTTCCTGTGGCTTCTTTTACTTTCCTCCTACTAAATCACAGAGGGTTTGTTGGTAGACCCCTCCACTCTTCACACCAAATGCCAATCGGAGAGATGTCCTCAGCCAAAGAAAAGCAAGCAAATCCAATGCTCCCTGATCTCTTCAAGAGGTCTGTACCAAGTTTGTCTTTTTGTTTCAATGCAAAAACATTCTGGTCTCGGGCCTCCCTGGTGGCACAGCAGGTTGAGCGCAACATTGTGAAGCTGTCCACGGCTTCTGCGGCACGGGTTCGATCCCGGAAGCCGGGGAGATACCCACATGGCGCAGCAGACCTCTCCTGTCTCACCTGATGCTCCCCTCAGCAGTGTGTTTCGGTCAGTCTGCCTGTTCTGTTCCCCACTCTGTCTCTGGTGAAGCCTCTCACCATCCCACACAGCTGGCCTATACCCAGGTTCTTGTATAAATAAATCTTTAAAAAAAAAAACAAAACATTTTCTGGTCTCTCTATTGCTTTCCCAGCAATCTCAGTGTTGTCCAGCCATCCAGGTTTAGGAGCAAACTAAAGTTATTTCTGTGAATCAACATTTAAAAAATGAGACTGGCTTCACAACTCACAGACACCTTCCAGCCTTTACTTCCCTTGATGTCAGGATAAAGGACAACTTTCTCTATCTAACCTGCTTTTCTTCATCTAATTTTTTACATTTTGCTAATTTTGATTCACAACTTGATTTAAACTTTGTTATGCAAGCATTATTTATCTTACTGTGGAACACACCTCAAAATATAGAGGCAAGGTTGTGGCACATTCATGAGGGAAAGAGAAGGGCTCATGAGTACTCGTTTTGTCTACTTGAATCAGTGTGATAATCAACATTGCTCTTTGTTAGCAAATTTCAGTGTGAGAAAAATAATGGAATGATACTAAACAGCTCAACTAACAACAGCAGTGAATGGCAAAGCAAGGGCCTCTGAGCAGTTGCAGTAATGCGGGGGTGCTGACTGTTTTACCTGGTGACAGTTCTGGACACAGAGAAAAGGCCCTTTTGCTATGCAGCAGTCATGGCTAAGACTGTGGACTCCAGAGAGAGAGAGAGAAAACAAACCTGGCCTGGCAAATTGTTTTCATCTTCAGACTTCAGTTTGATGAGTATTAAATGAAATGTACACGTAAAGTCCTTGACAGGGTGGCTATTAATACGGCACTGATGAAGTGTAAGAGATGACTAACAACGGGGATAGAGATTTTCTCCCAAAGAGGTGGCATGTACAGCCAATGCCAAAGAGAAGTCATACTCAAGGCCAAGACATTTCAATCGGATGGAGAAAAACAGTTCATAAAATGAAAGCCAATGTTTCTAGAGAAAGTTTCGTTCTTAACTATTCTCACTAAATGCCGTGGTTTCTTCTGGATGAAGAACCAATCTTTTATTTAAATTGTCTGAGATAATAGAATTGCACATGTGTGCGGCTGAGATTAAGATTATAAACCCCGTCTCAGTGCCAATCAAACAATGCCTCCAGTTAAATCAAGGCTGCACTGAAGGTTAAAGTAGGTCACCTTACAGGAAAAAAAAAAAATTCCCAGTAAAAGGTGAAAGTCCTTGACATCGAAACTGAACTAGAAGACAGAATCAGAAGTAATAGTTCCTTCTGCTTCCTGAGGCCATTTCTTTTATATTGAAATTATTCTTCTCTAACTTGGTTAAGTCACAGTGAACTGCTATTGATTTTAGCACAGGGAAGCAACTGAATATGTGAACAGGATGGTGGGAAGTAAAAAATTCCACTACAACCAGGACACCTTTGTTCAAAGGCACAGCTTGATTAAATTCACATCCTGTGGTCATTTGGTGAGTTCTCAGAACAATGGTAAATTTAGTTGCTGGGAAAACAAAAAGGCTTTGTTCCTTTTCATTATTTCTTTTCCTTGTTGAAAGTTTAAACACTGATTGTCTCAGAGTCCACAGTTTACATACAAGATAAAAAGCATGATGCTAATTAATACATGAACATCAAAAAGCCAGACATAGTATATACTTATACACATACTTACAGATATAGTCAACTACTGTTAGGATTTAACCCGTTTGTATGAATAGCACTAAATCCCAGAAACTGTTTTTAGAGAGAATTACCAAGCTTGATCAAAATGTTATCTGTTTTTTGCTATAATTCTATCTTGGAACAATGTCTACAACTAACACAGTATATAGTGGGAATTTCACAAAGTGGTTTTGAAATTCCTACCTTTAGGATTATGATAGTAACTGTATGACTTAGCCGCTGATGAAAGACACAAGGATTTTGAAGATGGGCTAGCAGATTTGCTCTAAGTTTGTTACTCACCTCCACTAGAGAAGTACATCACTGCGGGATAATCAGTTCCCCGTCTGTTTTTGCCTGTAGACATTCTAAGTTCCTCAAGCTCAGACCCCTAGGGGAGCTTCCTCTTTATATTACCAAGAGTATCTAGGTCTGGCACACACTAGAGCTCAGTGAAGACCAAATAAATAGATGGAAGATAATCAACCCCCCTCTGCTTAAGTAAAAAGAGGGAGGTATAAATTCTGACCATCAGCCAGTTCAGAGTTGCTCAGATCCTTGTAAAAATTCACCAATCTCCCTACTCTTTTTCCTATTTTGAAAACTGGGTTCCAACATGTGAGAAAGCTGCACCTCCCAGGAGATTTCAGGACATTACAGGAGTATTTAGAGAGTGATGTGTTCATAAGATTTTTTTTTTCTTTTAAATATTTAACAGTCTGCTGTTGTGGGTGCTTTTTGGTCTGGTTTTAATGCTGGGAATATGTGAGCAAAACTCTCCAATTTCTCACCTGGTGTGGGAATCTCTCTCTTCTGTAGTAAAATTTCAGCTCACTGCCAGAATTCTCTGTTCTATCAGTCGTCAACACTTTTCAAACCTCCAAATCATTGATTTAGGTGGGTAGCAGGTCATAAAGATAATGCCTTATGCAACTTATTTATGAACTGTAACTTTAGGAAATTTGTATGAAAAAGACAGGGTAAGAGGACAGAGGACAGAGCATTTTTCAAAAGATGCCTCATCCTCTCATATAATCTCTGGAAGCCTGTCTACCAACCTAATTTATTTCGAGGACACATAAAAATTGGCTTGCAATGTAGGAACTTCAGTCCATGATTTTTCCATCTGTGAAATGTTTAAGTGCTTGAGTTATCAAAAGATGTGTCAAATTTTTTTTTTATAATTTCAGTTTTTCTTTTTTCTTTTAAAGATTTATTTATTTATTTATTTATTTATTTATACAAGCACTGGGTATAGTTAGAAGCGCAGGAGGGTGAGAGAATTCACCAGAGCCAGAGCAGGGAACAGAACAGGCAGAGTAACGAAACACACTGTTGAGGGGAGCAGCGGGTGCGGCAGGAGAGGTCTGCGCGCCATGTGGGACCCTCGCTGGCTGCCAGGTATGGAACCAGCGCTGCAGAGGCTGCAGGCAGCTTCGCAGCCCAGCACTCAACCTCTGCACCACCGGGGCGGCCCAAGATGTGTCAATTTTTAACAACACAAAAGAAATCTGCTAAAATATTCATTATGGATGTAAAAAGTCAATAAAATATACACCTGAGGAGAGAAATTTTATCACTCTTAATAACCATATAATAAGTGCTTAATAAATTTAAGTTTACTGAACGACAGTGAATTTTCTAGTCAGTGAATTTTCCATTATCAACACCAGTGAATGGAAGGACACACCAGCATAATATCTTAACAGTTCTCACGTAATGAGGACTTTATACATAAAAACAGATAACTGTACCTATCTAATTGGGTTGTTGTAAAGATGAAATGGACCATGAAAAGCTTTTACCCCAGGGGCTGACACATAATAGCATCTCAGTGCTAACTGTTATTATTAAAATCATTACCACCATTATTAGTTATTAAACATTATGCATTCATGAAGTCTAATCCTTAGACAATCCTACAAGGCTGACACAATGATTCTGATTTTGATGATAAAACAGCATGAAGCACAAGGAAGCAAAGAAGCTGGTCCACAGTCACAAAACTGGCAAGTGGTGCCAATGGGATCCAAATTGTGGGTAAATTTCAGCTCTAGCTACCATGGGATGCTGCTCTGAAAAAAGGGACCTTCATTCTGGAAGTTAACTCCTCCTCCAGATAACTTATGGATCCTAAGTGCAGGTCAGATAGCAAAAACAGAAGCAGTCAAGGGAACCCTGGAAAATGGAGGGGCTTCACAATCAAACATCACTGGTTTCCTATCCAGCTATGTCACCTTCAAGACAGGATGTAATTGCCTAAATCGCTGCTTCCTACTCGGTAAAATTGGAGTAGGCATACCAATCCTCAGGAGAATGATGTAAGGACAGTACATAAAGTATGTAAAAGACTTGGTTGACTTCTTGGCAGATAGCAAGTACTCCATTAATTTATGTCATAATCATCTTGTTGGCTAGAATGGCTTTACAAGTCTTTAGAACTAGAGACAAATGCCCTCCAAAGAATTTTAATTCTCAGTTTTTCCAAGATTACCATATCTCAAGAGATATAATAAAATTCTCCCCTAAGAGTCAAATAACTTTTATTGCCCACAATCATTTTTCTTTGGTCATGTCAAATTTTATACAAATATGCACACAATGACAAAAGTCATATACTCTACATATGCAATCTTACATCCACACATTGTCACCTCCACAGGAAAGAAAAAAAGAATGTAAAAAAATAAAAATAGAAAAGAATGGGATATACTTAAAAGACAACCAAAAATCGCTCTCCTAGTATACCATCATGCTACAAAGTAACTAAAGGCATCTATGCGCACATATACACACAGAGCATTTTAAAAAGGACAAACGTAGGGACATACTGCCAAAAGGGACAACAGTTGAACTTTTCCTTTAAATCTGGTACTCAAATAGCCAAATCTATAATAAAACAACATGTAAGAAAATTCACTTCATTATTTCACAAAATGAAGACCAAAAAAGGAGCACATTTATAAGCACACTCTAAGCCTGGAACTAGGTAGGTGATTTTCAGCTCCCCACCAAAGCAATCAAATAGAGATTAACATGCCTATCAGCTAAAACCAGGCTGTCAAAATGAAAGACTTAAATTACAAGTGCTCGTACCAAAATGTATTTAAAAGATTTTTCTCCTAAATAATAAAGACCATTGCACAGACTTTAATAAAATAATATTTTTCTTTATGTACTTTAGGGCATTTTTAAGTAGTTTACAATACAGAATTCAAGATCACTGGAAGAAACTTTCCGGAATATTAGACATTTAGTTGTCTCTTCCAAAGGCAAGTATGTTGTTCATCTTTGTTTTTCCCAAAAAAATTCTTACAAAATGAAAATCAAAACCTTTTCGTAAACAGGAGCTTAAATGCTGCTCTCAAATCAGATTGCATTTCAAGTGATCTGAAACCAAACTAAGGCGGCATTTTATGAGCATGGTTCTCATTTAAAAAAAAAAAAAGTAACAGGAAAAGTTGCTCTTTGAGATGCTCAAGGACATAGGCACCAAAATTAAGGTCTCTGAGGACTTGGAAATTCAAGTCATTGAAAAATCCGACCCACCAGCCATGATTTTGAGAAGCAAACAGACTGAGGAGGCAGGAGAACAAGAAAAAAAAATACATACTTGACTGTTACCCATGAGAAGAAAACAAAGCAGCTTGGAGAAACCTTTCAAAGGAATATTAACAACCCTTCCACTCAGAAACACTGTGTGGCCAAACACTCAATAAAATTAGCAATGACCAGATACTCTTCCCAGTACACAAAAGAGATAATACAGCTCAGATAAAACTATTGACATAGGAAAATAAGTTCTTCCAGCCATATCAAGTTCCAGGTATATTTTTTTTCAGAACTTCAAGTCATTACATAAACAGGATAAGCTATTTCATAGTAGTTTAAAGTCCAACAGGAAAGGGAAGACCATATCTCACGGCTCAGGCAACAGTGGTTCAGAATTGAAGGCAATTTACAGCTGAGATGGAGCGAAGTTTTCCCTATTTACACTCCATACAGAAGATGGAAGGTTGCTTCCCCAGGAAGTATTTATTGACTTTAAAGAACAAACTGCTTTTTAAGTAGATCTGTTTTTTTAAAAAAAAACAAAACAAAAAAAGGTACTTTAATTAGGAGTATGTTTTGCTGAATAGAATTGATTCTTTCTCCCTCCCTCTGTCTTTCTCTTCTTTTCCATTTCTGTTTTAAGATGAATACCATCTTGGCTAGGTACTCACCTACCAGTAATGTTACACTAACCCTAGTGGTACCTGCCATACCCTTCCCAGACAGGAGCTTCCAATGTTACATTTTTAATCCAAGAGGGCCCCTGAGCCTAGGCTAGCACTCCCTGGTGAGCATGTGTCCTATGAGAGTATCCTGGTCCAAACTGGATTCTCAATCTTTGGGGATTTGCAATCTTTGGGAATAAAATTGGGAAACAAAGAAAGAGTCTAGCAATTAGCAGGCACAGTTATTGCTAAAAGAAAAAGAGGAAAAGAGAAGCCAGAAAGGCCAGAAGAGCCAAAATTGTGACTCAGCAGAAACTATAGGCTAAAGAGATGAGCAGGTAGAAACGAACAAAAGCAGATGCACGATGACTAGCTAAGTCACACGAAGGTTAGAAGATTCAGAGATGAGAATACAAATATCTTTGCTGCTCATGAGTTTCTTGTCCACTTTCATGGCTCATGAGGACATTTGACTGCAATTCCCAAAGACCCAGGTATTCCTTTTTTCCTGAATCTTTGCCAGAGGGCCATGGCAAATATAGGATGATGGATAAGATTTTTGTCTTCCATTTCCGACATCTTTTGTAATAAAGAATGCCCTATTACTTGGGGATTATTTTATTGAGTGCCTTGTCCTTGTAACCAGAAGACTATATTAATCAATTTTGCTATCATTCAGACTTGATACCAATTCATAAAATCTTACAATAAATTAGTTTATAGTAATTGATTTTATGACATTTCATTTTTTAAGTCCATAAAATGATGCAACTTTCATTTCCTGAACTCAAATTATATTTTTTTTCTCTTTTGCAATTTATAACCACCCACTTCATTCATTTTCTTTTCCTAAAAGTTCTTAGATATACTCTAAATGTGGGCAAGTAGGGGAGAAGGTAAGGTACCTTCTCACCCTCTCTTCTAGCTTGAAGGCTAGAAATGGGAAAAACTGAGGAGGCAATTAATTACCCTAAAAAGGAAATTATCATAGTGTCTATCAAAAGTATAAATGCAATACCATCTGTCTCTGTAATTCTACTTCTGAATATATAAATATGGAAGCCTGGAGCCAACCAACAGGTTCATCAATAAAGGATTGGTTAAAGAAGGTACATCCACAGAATAGAAATGAATCCAGCATAGAAGTGAACTGGCACATTTTTAATGAGCTGGACCTATGAGAAATGACCTAGAATAATTAGCTGTGAATATGTATAATGCTTATATTTTACTACAAATATCTATAGAAAATATACAGAAAATACATAAGCAATATATATTACTTTGTAGTAGCAATATTTATAAGTTGTAGAATAATATGCACAGTTAAACATTACATGTGTAATAGTTACATTATACACATACACACACATACAATATATAAATACACAGAAAAATATCTAGAAGGATATATACCAGGCTGGTCATAGAAGGTATCTCTGGAGAATAGAAATTGAGGGTTGTCCAGCAATTCCACTCCTAGGGATCTACCCAAAGGACACGAACACACTGATTCAAAAGAACACCTGTATACCTATGTTTATTGCAGCACTATTTACAATAGGTAAAACCTGGAAAACAACCCAAATGCCCAAAAATAGATGACTGGATCAAGAAGACATGGTATAAAAATACACAATAAAATATTATTCAGCAATCAAAAAAGATAAACTCATACCATTTGCAGCAATGTGGATGGAACTAGAAGGAATTACGCTCAGTGAAATAAGCCAGAAGAAAAAAGAAAAATATCAGATGGTTTCACTTATAGCAGGAATATAGGGGAACCAAATGAGACATCAGGGGAAAAACTAGTAACAGTACAAAATACAACAAAGCAAAAACAGACAATTATAAACCAGAGACATCCTGCAGGGGAGGAGGAGGGAGAGGGATCCGAGGGAGGGAGGGAGGAGCACAGGGGACTGAGGTGATGGTGCACGGGTGCACTGGTGAAGGAAACTCTATGGGGACTACACCTGAGGGTGTAGCAAATATTGTTTAAAAATGAACAATGATATAAAAAAAATGAAATAAAAATGAGATGTATTAAAAAAAAGAAATTGAGGGTTGTTACCTTCACCTATTTGATATTAAAGTATTTATTATCATCTCCATCATTTATTATGATTTCAAAATTTTAAAAAATTTAAATAAAAATAAAGACTAGTCATGTCTTTTATTCAAAATACCATAAATCCTTGACATTTCAAAGACCTAGATTCCAACATTCAGATCATTATATTGAATTCCTAGAGATTCATTTCTCCCACTCGCCCATGAAATCAAAAAACTAGTTGTACAAAAAGATAGCATACATAAAATGAACCTAGAAAATTCTCACTTGGGCAGTTCTAGGTTTGATAGAAGACGTCACTGTGAAATCTAAAAGTCATTACTACGCTCAAACACACCCACCTGAAAGTTACTTAATCTTACCTTCCCTCTACCCCCAAAACATTCTGTAAAAAGTTTTCTCTTCCAATCAAGAAAGTACCAGATGATTCATAGCAAGCAGGGACAAAAGCGTAAAAGATACTTTTAAGAAATAAATTGTAACACAGATATTAAAGATTAGATTGTAAGTGTATTCTATAATTCTGAAAATATTTAAGCATGAGAAAAATACACAAATATACTCTGTCCAGTAATCATACAGTATGCTTGACTCTCACCATGTACTACAGTCTTGAAAAACAACTCACTTCAGTCAAGCAGATGCTAATCTGAGACTGGTTTACTTTTCTCACTCTAAACAAAGCAGGTGTTACAGTATTAGGAATGCTTAAAAGTACCAATGTCAAAAAATATTAATTCACATTTTTTTCCTAATCTTGTCCCATAAAAACCCATACTCCTACACTGAATTTCAGACAGTATCTAGACCAAGGTGAATCAGGTAACTGATTCATCCGTATGATCCAAATTTTCTAAAATGGTCATCTATTTTGTGTACTATATCTGGGGAGTTCAAAGTAAATAAGCTTAGAGAGTTTAATAATTCAGGGGTCAAGGTAACATCATTTCCTCATTCATTCTTCCATACATGAGAAAGAGGTGTCAGCCAATCTCAGTAAGGACACTCCATATATCTAATCCATGTACAAATCTGTCTCCCCTTTGGAATAAAGAAGCCCCTTGGCATTTAAATCTCTAAGTTTACAGAGATAACACTTAGCCCCCTTCCCACATCTAAAAGCACATTATATTTAATGATAGGGCTTCTACCAGAAAGATGTTGCAATTTAGCAAGTGGTATCCTTGCAATTCTCTAGTCCTCCTATTATTTCTGCCATTAGTGTATGATAAACTAAAGAAAATGAACAACTTCTCTCTACAACATTACTCGATTTCTAATCTTTTTATCCTAATAGACTGGCAATGCTTTTTTTTTTTTAAAGAAAACTAGCAGTAAAATACTGCTGTATTGATTTTAATGTAAAGAAACTTTTTTCATAATTGTCTAAACAATCTACCCATAAACTGAGTATTCATAGACAATACGCTATTTTTAGAGTTGTGTATATCTAACTGACTTCTAGGTGGCAGAAAAGATAATTACACATGCATGCAAACAGTCTACATTTTTAGTGTACTATTGAGTTTTAAGATCAGTCTGGAATAAAATGCCTCAAGGAGAGAAGGACCAAGATTACACACACACACACACACACACACACACACACCCCTTTGCCCTTCAAATGTCACAGTAAAACATCTTTATATTTTTTAGGAAGGTATACTTTTCTAAAGTCATTTTAGCAAACATCACTCCACCCAGAAATTAATTTATGAAACCTATAATCAACCACACTGTAACAACCAGGGTGGGAAGGAACTTACAAATAAAGTTAAATGAATGACAAACATTGTACACTGTCACCCTCAAGCTTGAACCAAGCTGCTGTAGTAGTAGGTTTGTAAGATGGTGATAGGAATCCTCCCCTGCCTGTATACATGTCCTTTTGTCATGCGATTATGCCACTTCTCCCAACAAATAGGGAAATGGATTTCCCTTTAGTTTGAATCTGAGCTGTCATTGTGATGTCCTTTGACCAAGTGAGCAAGGTAGAGAAACAAGTGTGACTACCAAGCCTAGATCTCAAACAGTTCCTGAAGTTTCCATCTTACCTACCTTGGAAGGCTGCTGCAGCCAAGGATAGAGTACCGGAGTTTTCTTGAGAATGGCGATTCAGTAGAAGGAAAGGACCAGCCACCACATAAGTGAGAACATCTTTAAATAGGCAACCCCATCCTAGCTGGCCATGCACTGCCCTAGGCAAGACCAGCAGACCTGCCCAGCCCAGTCAAGCCCAAATGGATGACCAAAAGAATTGTAAGCAAGTAAAGTGGTTGTTATATTAAGTCACTAAGTTTCAGGGTGGATGTTACACAGCTATACATAGCTGACACACATATCATCAGCATCCACTTAACTTTACAGTTTGTCAGAGAAAGCTTGAAGGCCAAATTTCAAAAGAGGTGCCCACCTCAGTAAAGGCTGCTGCTGAAGCTTTCTTGGAAAAATTACCATACTTGCTCTGACCCCGTGCAAGTTTTGAACTTGGAAACAACCCTAAGTTCTTCCTCCCTTACTCATTTCTTGCTGAGGTCTGCGGTCTTTTGCTGCCTTGGGTTTGTCTGTGCCTTTTGATGATCCCATCTTGTCTCTGCCTTTACAAATCTGATTCTGGAATTCTACCCCTCCCCCCCAAATGTAGTACTCATCCTCTGGACAAACAAGTAATAATTCCACACTACAGTCCCAGATAACCTCATTAATTCCATGAAATAGTGATGCAGAACCTATTAAAAACAATAAACAAAACTGACTTTAAACAACTAAAAGCACCCTTCAGGCTAGAGTCACTGGTAAGGTTAAATAATCATTCCAATAAAGCTACAACTGCTTCAAACATTTTTGGAAATATTGTAAGAGCAAATTAATGTCACAATAGAAAAATCATTCTCATTTCTTCATAGGCACAAAATGATATTTTTTTTAATTTAAAACAAAATGTACTTTTTTTATTGTGGGACCCTCACCGGCAGCCGGGGAATGAACCCGCACCGCAGAGGCTGCGGGCAGCCTCGCAGCCCAGCGCTCAGCGCTCAACCACTGTGCCACCAGGGGAGGCCCTAAAACAAAATGTACTGGGCCTCCCCTGGTGGCGCAGAGGTTGAGCGCTGGGTTGCGAAGCTGCCCGCAGCCTCTGCAGCGCTGGTTCAATCCCCGGCTGCTCCCTGGCCACCAAAGGAGGGTCCCAAATGGCGCGCAGACCTCTCCTGCCGCCTGCTGCTCCCCTCAGCAGTGTACTTTGGTCCTTCTGCCTGCTCTGCTCCCCGCTCTGGCTCTGGTGAATTCTCTCACCCTCCCACGCTCCTGACTGTACCCAGTGCTTGTATAAATAAATAAATAAATAAATAAATAAATAAATAAATAAATAAATAAATCTTAAAAAACAAAAACAAAATGTACTTATAAAGTAATAAGTGGACACCCTCTCACCAAGTTCCCTTGAAGGAAATAATACTTCTTTTATATATAGAAAAGTTATATATATAAGTTAACATATATATATAACATATATAACATATAAGTATATATGTATAACATATAATTTATATATAACATATATATAAGACTTATATATATAACTTCATATAAAAGTCTTATATATGAAGTTATTTTATTTATATATTTATATATATAAAAATTCTGATATGATCAATTTAAAGTCATGCGTATCTCACAAACACTGCTTTTCTCATATTTATCACTCCCTTTCTTCCAAATAGCTCCAAGACACAAGGGAAGATTTAATTTTCAACAACTACATACAGGTGAAAACATTTTCACTTTCAATACAGTAGACTAAATGGGCCCTCATATGTAAGTACAAGGAGAACAAGTACTTATGACTTTAACCTATGCTAGTGGATGAATGTCAGTTATCCTGGTCTGCAAGACTAGTTAAGCAAATGTTTAAGCTACAAATCTGCTTGCTGTCTATTTTCAATGGGCTTTAAAAGAGTAGGATATTAGAAAGTCCTGTCGCTTTTCTGAAAACAATCAGGAAGATTACTAGAGATGAAATGAGAGGCTCATTATCTCCCAAGCTTAGAGATCATCATTTTTTAAACAGTTAGTAAAGATAAACAATCCAGCCCTGATCTTGACTTATGCCTAAAATACTACTACTTTTAAGCTTATCCTGATAATCACAATTTGAAAGGACATAGAAACACTTTACCTAGCCCTATTTCAATCACCCAACTGCCAAGGAAAGGTGCCATGATAAAAAATGTTTCCACAACAAGCCTTGTTTAAGGTCAGGCATTAGATTTAGGACTCCAGAAGCTTGAAAGGGCATCTACAAGGAAAAATAAAAAGGATTACATAGTAAAACATTCCCTGTTATGGCTTGGTCACCCAAGGGACACTAAACATGAGAAAGTACAGAATGTTCCTGAATTTCCCAAATTTAAATCCAGTTAATTTCTCTATACAGACTTTCTTCCCACCCCTCAGTCATTAATTTCCTCTCTTAACAAAGCAGGTATCCTACCCAAATGGTTGCTATTGAGTTTGAATCTGTTATAGTACTAACTTTGCTTTACTGGTGGATGTTTGGTTTGCTTTGTGATATTAACACAGCCTAAGGCATTAATCCTTTCAGTACTCAAACACCAAAAGGTTGTGGATTAAAAGGAAATGAAAGGACCATGATTCAAATTCACCATATAAATGACTTAGCAAGGTATCACTTTTCCTAAATTAATTTTAGAACTTCATTGTAGTGTCATCCAAAAAAAAAGTCAGTTCTTTCCTTCCTAACACAGAAGACAAACTAAAGTGACTCTGTCTACCACAACTAAACTCTGAAGTGATTGTTTTCAGGAAATGTAACATTTTGATACTTCTGAAAATGCTGGATTTCCTTAGGGAAGGTTCTCTGTTTACAGTAATCACAAGAACATCCCAGAATGAGTTAAGTGGGTAAGATAAAAACTCACTTTAAAACAAACTCCCCACTCCACAGTGGATATCTGTTTCACCAAAAACACAAAAAGAATAATTGTTCTTCTGAAAATATGAATCAATTAGCTTTCAAACAGCCCAAAGTGAAAACAAATTTTGGGGTTTTTTTTTTTTTTATTTTGGATTGGGTTTTTGTTGTTGTTGTTTTGGTAAATCAGGTCATCTCTGTCCGCCTCTTCGTACTAAGTCAGTGGCAAGGCCTTAGCATTCTCTCAGGAGGGTGACCTCATACTACTAAGTCATCATAATAATATTTAGTCAGCTTTTTAACATTTCTGGTAAATTTACATGCAGCATGACCCAATACAATTTTTTTGTGACAGAAATTATCTACAGTCTGCAGCTTACAAGAGGGTTCACTCTGGCTGCTGTACATTCTATAGCTTTAGACAAATGTGTAATGGCATATATCCATCATTACAGTGTCACACAGAGTTTCACTTCCCTGCCCATCCTCTATGCTCCACCAACTCATGCCTCACCCCTCAAAAAAATGCATTTAATCATTTTAAATGTAATAGCCACATGAGGCTAGCGGCTCCCAAACTGGACAGCGTAGAACCAGACACTTGCTAGCAATGTTGCTGCAGCTCTGGTATAAACATCAAAAGGCATTGACTCTAGTTACTCCAGCTAATGATACGTGAGCTACATCTTCTTCCATATACTTTCTTCACCCATCAACTTGTTGCTCTTCAAACTTTTACTTTGACACACACACACCCCCAGCTCCACCTCACTGACAGATTGTAAGCAAAGATTAAAAACATTGCTTTAACAGATCAGGCAAAAGATGATGGCTGAAATGAAACTATTTTATGCTTATTTCTCACTAGGTTTATATGTTAAACAAAACTGCCTGATCAGAAAGAAATATATTAATACTCCCAAGGAAATAAATAAAAATTGAACTGTGATATCTACCTGGCAATTATGTTCCAAAACATATAAATATTTACTCTATTAAAATGGCAGTTATATAATTAATTCATTGAGTCGATATTTCTAACTTCTTTCCCACCAACAAAGAATCAATGTGATGTAAGTAAGTAAAATACTGAACTATGTAGGTCTCATGGGTCTGCGATTCCAATGCTTGGACCACAGGCAAATTACTTCAACTTAGGCCATTAGAGTCCTCACCTGTAAAATAAGAATGTAGGAATAGCTTTTCTTTTCAGTCTATTCCAAAATTAAGTGTTCCTATTCTCCCTATAGTCTTATGCCATTCCTCACTTGGAAAGTGACTTATAAAAGCCAGCACTGACTTTACCATTCCTTCCCCTGAGCACTCTCTCCCTGCTTTCTTGAGTCATCCCCATAATTAAGCAAAAAGGATGGTAACATTGACAATTAAAAAGGAAGGAAGGAAGGGGGGGGGTGTCGGGGGGGGGGGTGTCTGCCTGCCTTCCTTCCTTCCAGATACTTCAATAAGCAATACAAAATAGGTCAATAAGCACAACCTATAACCCTTTTTCAGTTCCCAAACTAAGCAGGGCAAGGAAAAAAGTAATTGGAATGCACCTTGTGACAAACCCTGGTACAAACACTGATGTTACCAGTTTAACATAAGATCATGAATTCTTCTAAGACCACAACCATTCATAGAGTGATTATGAGAACTCTCAGAATTGTCACAGGACACTGGCTTCTAAAATAGCCTCCAAATGAAGATCTGTTATTGCTATGGCAGAAAGCCACTAATCTCTAATTACTGTACTAGTTCTTCTGGTTAATGGCTTCAGCAGTGACGAAAAGTTGGACACCTAAACCCCACAAATGTCACCTAAGGGAAGAAATGAATAAGCACCTTCAGTGCTATAGGCCTCTGAGAGTTATACTACATGCCACTTATCTTGGAAGAAGTTTGAAAATAAAACTATCTTTTAAAATATATTAAATGCCATCTTAAAGTGATGTTTCCCCATATATCAAATACACAATCAGTTTAAAAGGTCAGTTCATCTAATTCCTCAATGTTCAAGAAGACTCTCAAAGCTAAGCCACATTTTATTCTCAAGTAACTATTTGGCAAGTAAGGAGAAAGTTGAAATATGTCAGTATTTACATCAGATTCCGAAGTGTTTACCTAAATCAATTCTAGAACAGAAATGGTGCCAACCCTTCTCTAAAAGGCCTTTATTTCTCTACTCTTTCCAAGTTAAGCCCAGCCTAAAATGCCTTTTTAACTAGGATATTGAATTCTTCTTTAGACTCAAAAAGTAAAGAACCAATAGCGTTTATGCATACCAGGCAAGTCCCTGAGCTAGGCAGCAAGTGATTGATGAAAGGCAGATTTGGAAAAAGCAGCACTGCAATATTTGAATCACCTGTATTATCCTGGAATCGGTTTTGGTATAATTTAAACAAACCATCCTGGAGGAAAATGTAAAACCTCACATGATTACACAGAAAATATTACTGAAACAGAAAAAAAAAATCCCATAAAAGTATTATAACACGTATGAAATCAGTTTTGGCTTAAAGACGCAGGTCTATGATCTTCTCAGGTGCCACATCAATGCTATCACCCTCGCCTCCCCATCATTTATAAAAATACAATTGCCACCCCACACCATCATAACAACCTATGAAAACCACCTGGCCTAAAAGTCTGCTCCTGTGTTTCAACGAGATACATCCTGGATCTCCTCTAACAGTCCTGATTTCTACACCAGAGAAGGCCCCACAGAGCTTCAAGTTTGTGTAATACATAAATGTCAAGAGAGGGAACGTTGGTACACGTAAGAAAGGAAAAATCCAGAGGAGAGGAGAACAGTGGGGGATTTCCTCATCTTGTTCGCCAATGGCTAAGTGAAAGGACTTGCGACTGTGGCAGGGAACACTGAGTCCTTTAATTCGGGGAGGCCACTTCCAGCAGATGACCTCAGGAAATCCAGGCGCCCTCCCGCCTGCCCGCACAACACAGGCAGGTGGAAGCACTCAGAGCGCTTACTCTTGATCTGAGAGGATTAATGAACTAATTTCTACAGAGCCCTTTAAGCTGACTGGCCCAAAACAACTAACTAAGCATCATCATTAACCAGAGACAAGACCAAATCCTCAGCACTCAGAGACAAAGTTTCAGAAGTCAGGCCATGTTCCTTCCCCGCAAGGAGGGGCGGGGGGCATTTGTACCCAGAATTCAGAACTTAATTCTGAAAACATTCATCAGACTTAATTTGAGGCTCCAGGAGCAGAGACTGTTTCTGTGAAATCCATTTATTCCGGGTTTTAAAAGGTAGCGTGGATAAGGGTGTGTTCAATTTATAGACACACATTCAAGCTATACATCCCTGGTATACTCTCTCCCTTTTTCTGTGTGCACATATAGCGTTAGTGAAGGTAAATTTAAGAGGCGCTCTCTGCTAGAGTTGAAAATGGAAGGGAAGGGCGGTGGAATGGTATTTCAAGCAGAGGGAAAGCTTGCTTAGAGGCTAGGGAAGCATGAAGATATCAGCAACTGCAAAAGGTTCCCACTGGCAGCAGAGTCTGTCCTGAGAGTGGAAATGACACAGTATGGCTGGAAAGGAAGTCAAGACACAACCTTGTTTCTAATCTTGAGGACTGGGGGAAACTGATAAAAATCTTGGGATAGCAAGAATGGAGACAAGTAACCTGGCTAGAAAGTTAATACAATAACCCAATAAGAACTGATAAGGGCCTGAATTAAATTGGTGATGGCCAAGAAGAAGGGTCAGGGACAGATCAAAGAAGGTAGCAAGTATGCAGGATATTTAGGACCCACGACCAATTAGATATAGGAGATGAAGAGAGATGGAAAAACACAGGATGAAGACCATGTTTCTGTTTCATGCCAAGGATCTTAATGGAGAAGGCTGAAGGCGCAGGACTAGGATTGAAGCAAAGGTGGAGGGACCATGAGTTTAATTGTGAGTATGAAGGTTTGTGAACTGTGTAAACAAAGACATAAAAAAGGAATCGGAATGCCAGCCCAAAGACTAGGGAGACCCTCGGCTTTTTTTGGTGGATGAAGCCTCAAACACAGAGAAAGAAGTGGATGCTGGAGCAGGGGCAGGCAGGGAAATAGAAAAAGAAAGCAGAGATGATGCCAAAGCCTGCAGAGAGAGGGAGAGGAGGGAGAAGAACTGCAGTGTCCACTGGCTCTGGTCTCTGAAGGGTCACAGTGATTGTGGTGAGCGCAACTCTGGTTTCTTGGAAAGGGGGCAGAAGCCAGACTGCAGTGGGCTGAGTGAATGGGAGGTTCCCCAGTGGCGCAGCGGTTGAACGCCGGTTTGCGAAGCTGCCCGCGGCCTCTGCGGCGCCGGTTCGATCCCTGGCTGCTCCCCGGCCACCAGAGGAGGGTCCCACATGGCGCACAGACCTCTCCTGCCGCCAGCTGCTCCCCTCAGCAGTGTACTTCGGTCCTTCTGCCTGCTCTGCTCCCCGCTCTGGCTCTGGTGAATTCTCTCACCCTCCCGCGCTTCTGACTGTACCCAGTGCATGTATAAACAAAACAAACAAACAAATAAATAAAAATAAAAAAAAAATAAAAATAAAACAGCTTGGCTGTGAAAGGAAGGAAAGCGATAAGGTAGTAGTGAGAGGAGGAAGGAGGAGTGAGAGTGTTTTGTTTTGTTCCCTTTTGTTGTTAAAGATAAGGGGGAGGCTTAAGAATATTTATAAACTGAGGGAAATGCAGAGAGGGAAGGAAGGAGATAGGGAAGCAATAGTGATGACTTTATCTGAAAACAAATGCCCCTGTCCTCTCACTCGCTGGGACACACAGTGAGCATTTCTTTTAGTCAGCAGCATCTCCTGCCAGCATGGCAGCCTCCGCAGGGCGACTCAGAGGTGGAAGAAAAGTGCAGTCTTAGCAGGTTGTTCTCAGAGCCCTTTCATAATGGGCTGGTCCTCCTAGCAACCTTCCCGCAGGATGCTCTCACCACTTGTCAGTGGGCCATTTGGCACCTAAACCCCTGAGCTGTCCAAATCACCAGGAGCTCTACAGGTCTCTCCAGCTTCCTCCCCGCAGCAGAGGTGCCAGGTGAAGCCACCCCCACGCGGACCTCTGTCTTGCCCTTTGCAAGCTACCTGCTAGCCACCCACCGGAAGGAGGAGACAGGAGGCAAACTCTCCCCCCTGCTTCCTCCTTGGTAGAATCCAAGCAGAGAAGTTCTTTGAGCCACCTCAAAAATCCTGCCAAAGACAGAACTGTGTTCTCTCTTGATAACCTGAATCTGATTAGCTAATGCAGTTTATAGTAGTTGTGGCAAAGACTTAATTGACAGCATACCCTGTGCCAGGCACTATTCTAAGTGCTTTAAATTCTCTCAATCCTCACAACCCTATTTTTATCATCTCCATGTTACAAAGCAAGAAACTGAGTGCAGACACATCTAAGTAATTTGTTCAAGGTCACAAGGTCAGTGACTGCCATCGCCAGGATATGAAATAGAACAGGCCATCTGACTCCAGAGCCCACAATGTTTTAATTTATTCTTAAACACCATCAAAAATGTAGTATAAAACAGACCATAAAAGCCAGGGGAAAATCCATCATGTTACTCATCGCAAATCAAATGTATAAATAAAGCAAGAATTACAGCAATTCTATCATAAGTTTCTTTTTTACCTAGATAATTTTCCGCGTGTGGTAGTTTAAATACTGAGACAGTCAGAACAGCACATTTAAAAGAGCATTTCTGTCATGAATGTAATTAATGCCACAGAATTGTACAATTCAAAAACTGATTAAAATGTTAAATCTTAAATATATCTGTATATTTTGCCACAAATTTTAAAAATGCAAAAACAATGTTTCTGCATGCATTTTTCTGTTGACGAAAAGGAAACTGTGAAATGCTGTTAAAATCAAAGTCCTATCTTGGGTCAAGAACCTCAGGCATCTTAGTTTAAAAAAAAAAAAAAAAAAAAGCCAAACTAACAACTGACAGAGGCAGCAAAGCAGCTTGGTTTAAAGGTGTGTGAGATCAGTGCCTGGACTCTGAAGCCCTATGAAAGCGACTATGGCTGCGTGCAGCCCCCACTGTTCTCAAGACCCCTCTAGAACATCTATATAAAACCAGTTCTAATTCCTAAACCACAGAAACGCTGAGAGCACACGGCAAAGCAAGAGTGCTCTGAACTCTTCGCTGTTCTCATTTTAGGAAAGGCTGTTACTACTTGAAGGCCTAGCCACAGGACCTATTACCTGGGCCTGGGGAAAAGCACCTAGATAGTTAAACCACAGCTCAGGGGAAATAGAAATACAGTACTCAGAGGAACCCTCTGTGAAACTACAGTGAGGATTCTAAGAAGCAGACGCTGCCTTGTTGACTAGGACTGAAAATTAAGTGTTATTTTCAGATCAGTCTAACTGGCCATCCAGAATAAAAATGAAGCAATACTGAAAAATCAAGAGCAAAACTACACAGAGTCCATTCCAGCAAAAACTGTAAAACCAAACACACTCTGAAGCACAAATCTGTTTAGTGTTGCTTAAAGGAAAATCAGCAAAGATAACAGTTCCTGTTGGAAAATTATCTGATTCAAATATGGAAAATGATATTGCTATGACTACGACTTTTTAACAGGAAAGCTTCCCGAGGTTGTTCAACATTTACAAGATTCACCTTTTAGTCTTTAATAGCATATCAGGGTGATTCTATTAGTAACACCAACAAATAAACTAATTTTTCAATGCGCATATCTTTGGGTGCCCCATACACTTCTGAAGAAGGAATGAGGGTAAGATGGTAGGGAATGGGGAGGAGACTAACAATGCTAAACAGTAGGAAGAGGCTTGAAAACCTCCAAAGAGAATTTACTTTACAGGAGACAGAAATAATTTGGAATCTATTAAGAATATCAATACCTGAAGGAAGAAATTTAATAATTTCACATTTTTCAATCCCTTTCAACATAAAGCTCCCCCCACCATTTTACATCACTTCTAGGTCATACATAAAAGTCTGAACCCGATAACCCCTACGAGAGCATTACAAAGTCTTCACTGATCTTGTACAGTACCAGAACAACAATAAAACAAAGAAAAAAAATATTTTTAGACATGCAAAATCCTGTGTTTATTTCTCTAAAACAGAAGTCAAACAACTGAACCTGCTTTGTTTGGACTTTCGTAGACCTATTCTCTCCTAATCTCCAGGCCCAAACTTCTGCCCAGAAGAAAATGAAAAGAAAAAAAAAGTGCTCAGTGCTGGGTGCCACGCTGGAAAGTCAAAACACCGTGCCTACATTGGCTTTCAGCTCAAGCACATCGCAGCCTCCTGCTGGTCACGGTCCACACTGCTCCAGTCCTATCATATGACACCTGCCGTATGGCAGGGAGAGGGAAGGCTGTCCACTTTCATTCACGCTGAAACTGGTTCAGTGTTTGAACTACTGACTTCACCTCTACATGCAGTGTTTACACAAAAATGCTTAATTACTCAACTAGAATTAAACACTAAATGGAAATGGGTCTGTAATTCCCTATAAACATTAACTTTTACAAAATCCTATTTCAGCAATTTGACTTTTTGATAACATCGCCTCCACACTAAAGGCCATCTCTTTTAGTAGGAAAAAAATTTGAAATAAATTTAAAATGTAGAAAAACCCTTCCGGCACTGTGAATGTGTAAAAATCCATGTAGAATAAGCAGGTATTTTTGTTCTCAAATTCATCAAGTAAATTTCTTTTTCTTTTTTAATTGTTAAATTGACCAGCCATAGTTAACAATACCGTTATGGGAAACTAAGGGCCCTACAATTAATCACATCACTTCAATTAAGCTAAAATAAATTTTTATTCATTAGTTCACAAAACTGGTCAACTCAAAAATAACGTGCACTGAACCCCTTTAATGCAATAAGCACAAATTCATTGTAAGGAAATCTTGGTCCCAGTCCTATGGAAAACTATATAGCAGATACCATCACTCAACTTTTAGGGACCAACCTACATGTTGGTGACAGGAATAAGTAAGATTGCAGGAGCTCACAGCTGGTTAGGGATGGCAGCAATGGAAATAATCAAGCACCTTACAAACTCTAACTCAGGCTTCAAAATTCAGCTCAAACATTAAGCCTTCTGTGGAATACCCCACTTCCTTACTTCTCCTGCCAGTCACTCCCTCCTTTGTGCTCTCCCAGGGCTCACTCGTCACATTCTACAGAATCCTTTACATAAATCTGTGATGTCCCAGACAGCCAGACTATTTTTATTAATTTCTATACTGCTAGCACCTAGCACAATGCATGGGACATTGGCTGGCCCTCAGATTGCATTGCTCAAATAAAAACATGCTATACAGCATATAAAGAGGCACAGAAGGCGGCACCATACTTTGCTTCCAGAGAAGCAGAGGCCTCTCAAGGAATATTCACTGTGGCCAAGTAAGTGAAGCGAAATTCACAACAAAGATGAGTACTTAGAGGAGAAAGCCTGAGCAAAGCCAAGAAGGGAAAACCAGACGAGCCCCTAGGACAGTTGAGGGCAGGCAGTAAAACTGGGAAGATGAAGGGGTTCATGTGCCAGGTGTAA
Organism: Talpa occidentalis; assembly: GCF_014898055.3. NCBI lineage: Eukaryota > Metazoa > Chordata > Mammalia > Eulipotyphla > Talpidae > Talpa > Talpa occidentalis. Next base: position 99,800,218 of record NW_023603184.1, read on the forward strand.
ACGATTTTCTTTGAACACGCTAGGTTTTGAGAAGCCTCCGAAGTTATTAAATACAAAAGTTATGATAGGTCCACGTTTTCAAAGAATTTTATGTAGATACCTAATTTTTGGTTATTTGGGTATAGACATATGGGCTATTCACACAGTAGCAGATAATAAAGGCTCATTTAAACATCCAAAGTAAGTAAATGCTTTAATTTTTTTAAAGGGGTGAATGTTTTTTTTTTTCATGAAAAGCAGGAAAACATTTAAGATAAAATATCTTCATTTCATTTTTTTCACGGCATGCTAAAACATCAAGATATGGGGAAGCAGCATCCCCTTCTAGTGCCGGTATGGTTAGAGACAGACGGCCCACTTTTCAGGGAGATTTCCCTAAGACTCAAACCGGGTGATCCAATAGGGAAGGTTCTGAGTGAGGGGTCAACACCCCTCCCTACCCTTCACGTGCTTGGCCCTGGGAAATGTAAAGCCGACTTCTTGCCTTTCTACTTTGCTGGGCTTTTAAAAATGTAAGATAAGGTGATATTTGTGAGCCGACTACAAGGCACCGAAAGGCAGGGAGTAGATCACCGACAGCCTCAGGTTTCACCCTTGCAGCTTGGCCCTGGACCAGAGCGAAGCATCGGCTGGGGGCAAGGCAGGAGGCCAGGGCGACTGCTTTACCCCGGTGGCCGGGTAGGGCGGCAGGCGGCTCGCCCAGGCACCGAAAGAAAAGGATACCCAGGCGCGCCCCGCGGCGCGGAGAGCCGGGCTGCGAGGCAGGCAGCGGGCGGCAGCTGTCAGGCAGGGAGGCCAGCATCTTCCCCTGTCTCCGGAAAGAACCTGGGCCTCCGCGATTCCTGGGTAACGTGGCCCCGTTACCCAAGGCAAGAGGCAGCTGCCAGGAGGCTCAGCGCGAGCTTGGAGAGCAGAGGCGCGGCTGCGCCCGCAGAGTCCCCCAGGACGCGGCCCCCGGGGCCGGGCGCGGGGGCGCTGGAAGCTCAGGGCGGCGCCCCCGCATCCCCACCCGCCCCACCCGCGGCCGCCTGCCCGCGTGGCCACCGGCCGCGGGCTGCGGCCCCGGCGCGCGGGTGGAGAGAGATGCAGCGGCGTTGCCGGGTCCCCCGCGCCGCCGACCCGGCGATCCGGGAGATAAAAGTTTGCAGCATGCGGCTCGCCTGCTGCGCGAGTCACATCCGCCGCGCCGCCTCCTGCAGCACCGCGCGCTCGGATCGCACAAATGAATTTAAAAAAAAAAAAAAAGAAAGAAAAAATATACACTGCTGCAGCCGGTAGGCCCCGAAGCCGGCCGCTCCGCCGCCCGGGCTCCCGCAGACACGTCCAGCATCCCGCGCCCCCCGCCCCCGACCGCGCCTCCCACCCGCGGGCGCCCGGCCTGGCCAGCCCGCCGCCCGCCGCACTGACCGATGACCTCCTGCAGCTCGTACGCGTCCCTGCAGATGGGCCAGACGACGGCCTGCGCCGCCGGGGCCGGGGCCGGGGCCGCGGGCGCCGCCGGGGCGGGCGCGGCTGTCGCGGCCGCCGGGGCCGGGGCCGCGGGCGCCGGGGCCGCCTGCTGGGGCTGCTGGACGTGCGCGGGCGAGCCGCCGGGCTCCGCCATGATGCCGCCCGGGGAGCGCGGAGGGCGCGCCGGCCGGGGACGACCTTCCACGCGAAACTTCCCTGCCCTCGCCGCCGACACCTCTCGCCGGCGCACGCCCTCCCCGCCGCCGCCGCCGCCGGAGCCAGCCACGAGGGGCGGGAGCGAGGGAGGCCGCGCCGGCGGAGGGAGGAGGCTGCGCCGCGGAGGCGGGGAGGGGAGGAGGCGGCCGCCGCGCCCGCCGCGCGCCCCGGGCCTCGCGCGCGCAGGTCTCCGCCTCCGCGAGGGGAACCGCCGCCCTCGCCCGCTCCGCTCCGCTCGCGCCCGCGAAGTTTCCAGCCCAGGGGAGCGAGGGGGGCTGATGCTCGTTTCGGGGCCCGCGTCCCTCGCCCCCTGACTCCCCGCCTTCCCCGCGAGCGAGCCGTCCGGAAGACACCCCCGGGGAGCCCGCGGGCGGGGTCGTTGAACCGCTGCCAGGTTCTCAGATTCCCTCGTCTCCCGGGCCAGGGAGACCCCGGAGAGCCAGAGGGACCTGAAGCTCCTGTTCAAGGAGCTACACTCCGCCGGCCGTGTAGGACGCCAGTGAAGAAATAACCCAAGTTGTAACTTTCCGGTGCTTTACCTGCCAATATCCCCTTCCCACCTTCCCTAATCTAATCACAGCCCTACTTTTTCTTAGTGAAACATGAGTCCTTCGGTCCTTGGCTTTTCACAGACTTTCTTCATTTGCACCAAGCCCGCTTGGATCCCAGGGAGGTGATAGAAGGGCCTGTAGAGGTAGAATAAGAAATGTAAGAGTTTAGACACTTTATTTCAAATTCTGTACCCTTAATGACATGCCATATTAACCCGTTAGGACAACACAGAGCAGGCGTTTCTTTTACAGAGCATAGTGGGTGTCAAAGAACGCACTGAGGCATAAACAAACTCCGTTGGAAACGCTTAATTAATTGCTGTTTTTCCAACACTCCCCAAATTACCTCATCCTTAAAATTGCTATGGTATAACCATAGGTCGTCCTAATTATAGGTGTCATATTTAACACTGAATGCACTCTGTGTTCCTTTGGTAGAAGATGACCAAGATTGCCCCATTCTTGTCTTAAGCTTAATAAACAGTATAATGAATCGAGGGTCTACTGGTCATTTGGCCAAGATTATCTCGTGTGGTTTTCACCACGACTATTGGATACATGAGCATGGACAACGAGCATATAATAAACACTGAGAAAGACTGTGACCCTGTGTCTTCTGCGTTTCTGTGCAAAGATCTTAAATTTTTTTAAGATAATTCAGAGGAAACCCAGAAAAGTAGTAGGAGAAACATTATATGTCTAATCAAAACATTGATGTAAACTGAAGGTGAGTGTGCTTATTAATCTCTTCTAGCATGACGGAACACTTGGGGTAAAGCAACTATGGTACTCTGGTCTCTGAGCGAAAATGTATGCTGAACTAAAAAGTGTACATTCTTTTATGCATGGGTGTTCAAACACTGTCTATTGATTTTAATGACTGTCCAGAAGCAGACAACTTCATGAACAAGCCTCTGATATTTTAAAGGACTAGGAGAAATAGGAAACAGCGACGTTCTCTAGCCAAGTCATATTACTCACTTTGTCAAATGCTGCCCCCCCCAAAAGAACTTCTAAAAGACTATTTTTACGGGAAAAGTGATTGAATGAATAGGACTTCCATTTTGTCATATGGATTTATATTTTGACTTTCGAGCCATGAAATGGGACTGTGAAGGCCAGGAAAGTTCTTGGAACTTAATAGGAAAACATGATGTGATGCTGTCAAGACCAATAGCACAGATAGGAATCAAAGATAGATCACTTAGTTTCCCACAAACTACTGATTCATAGTCAAGGACCAGATACATGCATCCAGTCCAACACTTTGCATATGGCTGCTAAGGTGAAGACTTAAGAATGAATACTAGCATAGACCTGTAACAGGGTGGTCCCCAGGAAAAGGGGAGGTTCCAGGTTCCCTGCCCCCACAAGTAAGGGTAGAGTTCTCATGTACCCCTCACCCTGCCCTGTAACACACATAGCACTTACTCCTAATCAATATAAAGAAGAAACGTCACGGTGGCCTTTAGCATCATTTTTATATAGGAAGAGTAGAATATGAATGCTATTTTTAAATTATATAAATCTTAAAAAATTAGATTTTTAAGTTAATGTTTCCATAAACAATTCAGTAAAGCGGGACTTAAGACTTGGAAATACATGTACTTTAAAAGTATTCAACTGATATACAGTTTTCCCTAATAGACCTTTACTAAATTTAAACTGAAAGATGTCAGGGAGGAGGTTTTTAAAATATAAATAAAGTTTATTTCAGTACATAAAGAATACTTTCAGTCAAATAGAGACTTTGAAACAGATAAAAAGAAATGAGTCTGAATTTTTTTAGTGTTTACAACTGTCTCATTGTATGTCAGTGTTTCTTAACTTAGCACTTTTGCTATTTTGTGCCAGATAATTCTCTGTGTTGTAGAATTCTGTTCCTCAGGCCTTTACTCACTAGATGCCAGTAGCACTCCTGACCACACCTCCAGTTGTAACTATCAAAAATGTTTCCAAACATTTACTAGCTGAGCCCTGGGGAGTAAACCATTGGTTCAGGTAAGCTGAGTATGCAAATTTTTCATTTTATAAATAGTTTATTGCAGTGGTTATTTGGTTTACTAGAAGAGGTTCAACAATTTATTCATAAATCCTGAATATGCTACCCTAAAATATACCATAATGGCAGAAGGATTGTTTTGAGCTGAAGGCAATTAAGACACAGCAGACACAAGAAGAACATAGAAGCAGGGCATAAATTTCCCTTTGTAAAGGAAATTTCCATTTCTAAAGGTGTCATACTTTCCCATACCAGGAAAAGAGCGACTCCTATGGCCAGATGAGATGAGTACGTATAAACAACACTTACCTACCATTAGTTTCCCCCTATGTTTCCTAGTCACCTTTCCATAACTTACCTGCAAAAGAAGCCCAAACCCCCTTTTTCTTTGCCTACTCACTTAACAATTTATCACCCTTTGTTAAAAGGGCATATAAACTCCCAAATCTAACCACCCCTTTGAATTATTCATCACTGAGTACTCCCACTTGTATGCACAATGCACTAAATAAACTTTGTTTTTTCCTTCTTGTTGATCTATCTTTTGTCAGTTTAATTTTCAGGCTTCCCATAGCTAAACTTGAGAAAGTAGAGAAAACATTTTTTCCCCTCCTCTATAAACCTTTGCACATCTAAGAGAGAATATATAGTGCAGTGGCCAAAACCTTGAAGAAAGTGCCAGATTCAAACCTTATCTCCAGCATTTTTTTTTAATCTTTGACTTTGGACTTACTTAAATCCTCTGAGTCTCAATTTCCTCACTCACTTGATGCCAATAACATTTTCATTAAAATTGATATAACAACAACTTCCATACGGGTGGTTACAACATGATTTGAATGTAAACAGCTTAGCATAATGGCTGACAAGAGTAAATATTCAGTAAAATGAAAACCCTCATCAATGACATCATCATAGTATTATTATTCTTATCTTCCAAAATTTGTGACAAAATAGACAGGGAAAGATACAGAATAATGGCAAGCATGAACTGTACTGATCATAAGGTCCCCAAGGGCAGGAATTTTTCTTCCTTTATTCACTTCTGTAGCCCAATGCCTTGGAATAACATCTGGGACAGAGTATACTCAAGTTAATATTTATTATATGTATGTAACACTTTGTAAATGTATAAAAAACATTCTTTTAAGCATCAGAATGAGTCACCCATGTCAAGGGTAGATTCAACGGGAGGAAACTGGAGGCGGAGAAACCTATTTGGAAGCCACTGCAATAGTCAAGTTAGAGAAAAGTGTATTTGAATAAAGCCATGTTATTGAGGCTAATGATGAGGGAGTAGATTTAAGAATTAGGAAGCAGCGAAATGGAACAAGTGAGATTTCTTTAGAAAGTCAAATTGCCCAAAGGTGTTAAAAAACTAGATATACACAAGTGCAACTGATGTTTTAGAAATACATCTATTGAAGGAAATGGGAAACTCTCTTGAGTGACAGATGGTCTTATTCCCATGGCTAACCTGTAATCTACTATAAAGTCACTGCCACTGCAAGGTGGAAATGGCAGATACTCTTGGGTAAAGAAAATCTATCACCATATTTTCCATATCCAACTCTCCAGTACTTGCTGTTCTAGTATTTCAGGGGAAAATAGTAAAAGAACAAGATTCTGGTTTAAGCTGTGGTTTGCAAAAGATAAGGATCAAACTTTTTTTTGAGTTAGGATGATGGCATTGTATGAACAGTATGGGCTCAAGTCAGTAATAGCTTGGTTTAACTCCCTATTCTCCCTATTCTGCAATTACTAGCTGGCAGCCTGAATTCCCTAGGCATGCGTTTTCTTAAAATAAAGGCAATCAACTCAGGAAGACTGGGTCACTATAAAGATAAAATGAGATGCAACACACACGGTAGTACTACAATGGCAGCTCCAGAATTTCTGAGTAAGACAAACGGGGTTGGGGGGGGCAGTTTCAACAGAAGGTGGGTTTTAAAGGTTGACTTGTGCTCCCCCAAAAGATATGTTGTAGAACTAAGCCCTGGTACTTGTGAATGTGACCTTATTTGCAAACAGAGCCTTGGCAAATGTAATCAAGTCAAGATTAGGCCATGCTGAATCGGGCTGGGTCCTAATCCAATGATTGTGTCCTTATAAGAAGAGGAAATCTGGACACAGAGACGTAGACACACACACGGACTGCCCTGTAATGAGGGAGGAAGAGCTGGATTGATGTGTCTACAAATCAAGGAATTTCAAATACTGCCAGCAGCAACCAAAAGCTAAGAGAGAAGCATGGAACAGATTCTCCATCAGAGGGTCCATTTGGAAGAAACCCTGCCAAGTCTTGATTTAGGACTTCTGGCTTATAGAGTATGAGAAAATAAACTTCTGTTGCTCTAACACTCAGTTTGTGGTACTTTATAACAGCTGCCTTAGGGAACTACTAGAACAGGATTACATGGAATTTGTTTTTTAGTCAACTGCATTTTATTTGGACTGACTTTGAGCCATGACCACTAATGGATATTAGCCATTGTTTTGGAGCCACCACTCTTCCAAAGCTCTGGACTTTGCACTACAATGTGTTTTTAATATCATTTTAAATTAAAAAAAAAACTGCATAGTAAGTATCTGGATGAATTCTTGGCAGAGTTATCAAATGTCCATCTGAAAAATGCATTAAAGAATATATGAGCCTTTCCAACTGAAGACCAAGCTATCTTACAAGTAGTATAATAATAGAAGTGCTGTGTCTTTTCTACCAACACAGCTGAATCTACCTATTATCCAAAGTCTAGAACTAGATATCATTAGTGTCTGTTTCTCTATGGTAAATGGAAAGAAGGGCTTAAATCTATTTTAAGCTGAATTATTTCAAAGACACTGCTTTTAAAATTCATCACATGTGATTTAAGGAATTAAATGCATATGAATTATAACTTCCATACATGTGTTTTCATTTATTTTCCAACCAACTATTGAAGTTGACTTTCTATTGCATTTTATATTATAGACAAAATTGCTCTAATAACAGTTAATGTTTTCATGAATCTTGGAGGTTTCTGGCCATGATTTGGGTCCTGATAGAAATCTCACTACAAGTCAGATTCTCTCTACCCACAGGGTAAGACATTTGTATTTAGCAAGGCTTGTCCTCTGCTAAAACATGAAAAAGCAATATAGTAAATCTTGCAGCGTACATATTTCTTTTATGATGTAATCTGCCTAAAACCTGATAGTCTGATCTCAGGAAGAATAACATAAAAATGTAATTTAAAGCAATTTGACTTTTTACTGCTGTCTCCTTTGAAGAATCACAAATAGGAATCCAATTCATTACACACAAAATAGCACTGTCTGAAAATATTTTGTTCATCCCCTCACCTTCAAATTTTTGCAAATACCAGAGATATTATCACAAAGACTCTCTCTTCTTCCCTATTAAAAATCCTCCTACCAGAACTATTCACAAACCCCAAGCACTCTTCCATCTGTTCCTCTAGCCTCCCTCATAGGTACAGATATTTATCAGAAGAGGCATCTTGGGCTACATGTATTCTGAAAAGTACAGGTGGGCCAGGACTGCCATGGTTTATAAGGAGTGGTATGAAATGAAACACTATAACTTTACTTATTAATAGTCTTTCACTCAGAAACTTCATGTTTAGGGACTACAAACTGCATGGCACTTTACGAACTGCAACAGGAGAACAAATGGCAAATGAACTCAGCTTTATCTAGTATCCCATTTTCCAGCACCCCAGTTGCCCCAAATGTTACCGAAACACATGAACAACACTTAAAATAGGGAAAAACCAGAGGCCACAAAGATATACTATGATTAATCAGATTGCTGATAAAAATAACTTCTTTTACTATTGACTGGAAAAGTATTAAAAAAAAAAAAAGTCCTTCTGGTGCTAAAGTCAAGAATCTTAAGAAAAATGGGGAAAAATTAAAATAAAAACCATACAAAAGAGAGGAAGAGCAGGAGCGGTGAGTCAGAGACAGCTAGAGTACACTGAGAGGTAGATACCTTTGATATTAAGCAGTTCGGGGAGGACAGCAGAAATGGCCTTGAAGAAAGAAAAGAATTATAATGGAAGGAAGCTCAGTATCAGGGGCCAGGCCTGTACAAAAGGAGACACGGTCCAGGTGCAAGCACATATGTCTCCACAGTGTGAGCAATGGGACCATGTCACACCGAACAGTGCAGGCCCAGCATCGCACGTTATCCTGCCAGGAAGCTAGCCCAGTGTTGCCAGATCTTCTGAGTGTTTCAAGAGACGCCAACAAATCTGATATTATGTGAAACTGAAATTTTTTCAGTTTTTAAATATTGGCCCAACTTTTATGAATTACGGTTCAGAATCTAATGTTTAAAAATGAGAAAACAACACTAAATACAGATTTTGAATAAATACATATTTAGTGAAACATGGGTTAACATGAAAAACTCCAAATTCAGATTAGTTGTTAGCACTGGAGTCTGAAGGAGAGAAGAAGGGAGGGGAAAGGCACACCAGGAGCTTCTATTGCATCTTATTTAATAAAAAGAACAAAATAAGATTTGTTAGAATGGATGTTTATCTGGTCCAGTTTATCCATATGTATGGATAAATATTATTACATTATTCTCCTCCTTGTTCTGCACATTTGAAATATTTCACAATTTAAGAACAGTAATACTGTACAGATCAAGCATTCTTAGTTCACATCAGGCCAGGGAAGCACCATTTTGCAGCCTTGCATAGCATGCCCCAACAGACATAGGGCCCATGAGCAGGTTAGACCAGGGAGACCTGCACCTGGGTCCCCTCAAAGGAAGGCACAGGTGAACCAGGCGGTTATCAACCTGACTGGGCATCAGAAGCACCTGGCAGCTTGCTACACACCCCTGTGCTGGAGTCACACATGTCTTCTACTAAACCACAGCCTCAGGTAGAAGCTAGATATCTAGATGATCCTGGTATATGGTGAGAGTTAAAAATTACTGTGATATCTCTAATAACATCATAGTAACACACATCTATTACAGCCACTGGGAGACTCTCTTGAGAGACAGATGGTCTTTCTTCCATGGCTAACATATCATCCACTACAAAGTCACTGCCATTGCAAGGTGGGAAATGGAATATTCTTGGGTGTGAAGAAAATCTATCACCATACAAGAAACCACAACAACTAGTAAAGCACGGGAAGGACAGCAACTTTTAAAAGAGTCTGGTCACCAATAGCTTTCCTGAGTTAGACAATAAATGGCAAAGCAAAATACCAATTAAAAAAAGGACAGTTTTTTTGAAACAAGAAAATTGGAATAAGAGCAACTACTATATCCAATGCTTTATTTTGAAGAAATACAGTGTGTACCTACACGGTGCAAGCTGCTTCATGGGACTGTGGAATGATGGAAAGATGAATGAGACATGACTTTTACTGTCAACGGGCCCTTACCTCTCTGATGGGGTAAGGACAGGCATGTAAACAAACCACCTATCCCTTGGAACTAGGGAGATTGGTCATGTAAGATTGTGCTTTTGTGACAGACTCCAAAATTAGAACTCTCAAGTTATTGGGGTACAGGCTCCTATTTTAACCATTTTCTGATGGTCTGATTTTGGCGGCAAGTACCTGGAAGCTGGAGAGAGGAGGAGAATGGAGAGAAAGGACCGTTTAAAATAATGAAAGGGCCATTTAAAATAATTTAGAATTTAAGAGCTGTAAAGTGGTAAGTCTTAAAAGAATGTTCCTACACAAATTAATCGGGTTATCCCCCTAAATTAAACTTTTTCCTTGATACAAAGAGATATTTTTCTTTGATAAAGCAGACTCCAGTATGACTTTCTCTTTCATATCCCCACATGGCAATCAATGAGTGAATGAATAAAATTTTAATGCTCATAGCAAAAATAACCTTGAATCAGAATATATTGCTTTAGGATAATTTTTGAGACTGTCTCTAAAGCATTTCCTCATAACAATTACAACAGCTACAGTTTAAGGAGGCATGGTGGTGAGCATTTTAGATATATCTTTTCCTTTGACCTCACTTACAACCTGATGAGGTTGATCATATTATATGCATTTTTATAGAACCTGAATAGAAGAAAGGGACAGAAAGGAAATAGGTCGATATTTGCAACTTAAAACAAACCCCAAAGGTCTCATTTGTAGCAGAGTCAGGATCTAAATCTGTCTGGGTCACAAGACCCTGCAATCAAAACCTGAAACGTAAACTCTCATTACATCTCTAACTCTTGACAAAGACATATTTGCTATTATTACATTAAAACGCTTAAGCAAGATTTATTACTTAAATTAAATTACAACTTAATTTTAATTAAACAGGACTCAACATGTGCTATGCACGCTAACGCCAGAAGGTATTTAAAGCCAGAAGGTAAGGCTGTAGATAGCCAGGAAATGATCACCAAGAAGGGAGTATTCTTTCTTAAAGCAACAATTTTTGGCACTGCTGAGGTTAGACACGATTCCATATGTGTCCCTACTGCTCCATTCAAATATTACAAAAGTTAGTTCCAAAATTGCCTTAGGCAGCCTCAGGAATACTCTTGGAACAATGGATATTGCTAATCTGTGCTTTAAAAATGCTAAGCAGGGGCCTCCCTGGTGGCACAAGGGTTAAGACGCAACCTATGAAGCTATCCACAGCCACTGCAGCACGAGTTCGATTCCCAGCCAGCCAGGGAGCAACCCACATGGCATAGCAGACCTCTCCTAACTCACCTGCTGCTCCCTTCAGCAGTGTACCTTGGTCAATCTGCCTCTTCTGTTCCCCACTCTGTCTCTTGTGAATCCTCTCACCACTCCCCACACCTCTGGCCTGTACCCTAGCTCTTGTATGCATAAATAAATAAATCTTTAAAAAAAATGCTAAGCAACTGCTAGGTTGAATGATCAAAGTAAATAATTTTTTAGTTTGTTCTCCAAATTAAGTAAAAATTAAGTAAAAAGTATTTGACAGTATATTATGGTTTGTTAACTAAACGGAGCAGTTATTCAGTCAAATATTGAATAATCTTCAAATCAATTAGTTGAAGTGTGGTATATATACAATGGAGAATAGTACACATATACAATTCAACAGAACAGAAAAGTTCAAGTGATATTAAAGAACACTGAAATATGTTTCAAAAGAAAATTCAAAAAGAAAAAAATATTTGCAGTCTATTGGGTGGGGAGCAAATAATTTTTTCAGTAAGTTCTTTTTTACAAATACTTGCAAGAATCATGCAATGCTGCCACCATCAGAAGCAATCCTGGGCCTTAAATCTGCACATTCTTTTGCAACTGGTCCAATGATGGCAAAACCTTTCATCTCACCTTTGTTTTCTACGCCTCCTGTGATATCAAAATAAAGAAATACACTATGTTTACTTTTTTATATGATTTCATTGTCGAAGTACCTGCTGGTACATACCTTCTTCCTAAGCTCTGGTTTGCCTTTCTTGACTGTGCCTTTCTTGACTGTTACCCACGCCAGCAGCAACAAGTCTGTTCAATAGTTTCCTTATCGCCTTCAAAAAGATGGTGTACAGATTCTTGGCTCCTGTATTATCAGCATGGTTGATCATGGCTCCTAACAGAAGACCCAAGGAAATCTGGAATTTCACACTGAAAGACCCACCATGTCCTTGCTTAGATATCTTGAACAGAGGAAAGGGACAGGAAGGAAAAAGGTCAATATTTGCAAACTTATATTCAATAGTAGATTTGTATCCTGAATATACAAAGAACTAAAAACTCAATAATTAAGACAAAGAACACAATACAAAAGTAACCAAAGTGTTTGAGCAAACTAGTCTCTAAGGAGGATATATAGATAATAAATAAGTACCTGAAAATATGCTCAATAAAAGTAGTTATTAATAAATATAAAAACAGAATAAAGGAAATATGTTTTAATAGGTAATCCAAGACTTGTTTTTCACTTTATTAATTTTTTTAATTCTATAAAACATAAAAAATTACTATTTTTGTTTTTAAGTCACTTAATGCATGCATTATTTAGATATTGAGAATTGTAGTGAGCTTATTACTATTTTGCCTTCCTCTGACTGAGCTGTTAAAGCAAGCTGGTCACTCCTTTATCAGCTGTGCTCACAAGGAAAGAGCATTATTATTTTTCCTCCCTCATGAAAATAAGTGGCCCTTTTATGCATTTTCCAGAGATATTGTATAGATTGAATTCAGCAAGTGAGATACTTACCACACTAAAGGAAGAGGATATGTAAATATCATGTCAATATTTTTATTGGCAAAAAAATTTTAAAAAATAGCAAGAATGTTTATTGCAAAGCAGAAAGCAGCAACACAATAATCTAAAGGGTTCAGGTATCTGTTGACAGAATTAGAGATTTGTTCTTTCAACTAAGAAATCAGCCATGAAAATAGTGGCTGATGGTAAGTTAAGAGTAAAAAAAAATTTTCCTTTTGAATATATATTACATGTACTACTTAGAAAAATTAAAAGGTAGAAAGGGTATAAAGTGAAAACTCCATCTTCCTCTTGTACCCACTTGGTTATCCTTCCTAGAAGGAACTACTACCTTGTTCTTACTCCTTTAACAGATACTCTATGCATAGGCAATTTTGTTCATATACTGTTTTCTATACTAACAGCAATAAACATACTGGTCTATAGCCTGATGTTTTTCACTTAATAAATGCCTCAGAAAAGGTTTCATGGAATCCTATGTTTTTTTTAATCTAACTTCAAGCGGCCATATTACTTTTTTTACTAAAGAATAATTGTTATTCACTAATGCACAAATTCAATTTGATACATTTAAGACTGAATACATGAATTTAATCACTCCCCAAAGCAAGACATACAGCATATCATAATTACTCCTTTTAAGAAAAATTAACTCCTTCTCTAGTGTATCATTGGAAGATATCTTCTTCCATTCAATAAGTTATCTGTTGTTTTGGTGAGTTAAGACCTAAAATACAAAAAGAATTCATATAACTCAACAACAATAGCAAAAAATAAACTGATTAAAAGTGGGCAAAGGATCTGAGTAGACACTTCTTTGAAGAAACCATACAGGTGGCCAATGGACACATTAAAAGATGCTCATCACCACTTATTATTAGGGAAGTGCACAAAATTATAATAAAAGATATCATCTCACACCTGTTTGAATAGCTATAATAAAAGAGACTGGAAACAACAGGTGCTGGCAAGGATGTGTAAAAAAGGGAATTCTCCATACCCGATTGTTAGGCATGTAAACTGGTTTCAGTCACCATGGAAAACTGTATGGAGATGCCTCCAAAAATTAAGAATAGAAATACCATATGACTTAGCTATTCCACTTCTGAGCATTCATCCAAAGAATGAGAAAACACTAATTTGAAAATATGTACACCCTTATGTTCATTGCAACAGTACTCATAATAGTCCATATATGGAAACTGTTAGTGCCCATTGATGAATCTGCAGAGAAGATGTGGTATACATACATACACAATGAAATAATACTCAGTTATTAAAAAAAAAAGAAATCTCACCATTTGCAACAACATGGATGGACCTAGAAGGTATTACACTAAATGAAATGACACAGACAAATACCATATGATTTAACTCATATGTAAAAGATAAAAATACTATGTCAAATGAACAACTATAACAAACCAAAATGAAATCTTAGATTTAGAGAACAGTGTGGTTACCAGAGGGGAAAGCATTGGAGATGGATAAAAAGGGTAAAGGGGGTGCAACTGTATGGTGATGGATGGAAACTAGACTTTTGAGGAAGATGAGAATGTAGACTAGACCGATGTCAAAGTATAATGATGAACACCTGAAACTTAGATAACATCATAAACCAATATTACACAATATATATTTGTTAAAAGAACTAAGTTTTATTCCATTACATGAATATGCCATAATTTATTTAATCAGATTTCAAGTGATTAACTCCTTTACTGTTTGTTACGAAGTTGCAGTAGATACGCACACTATGATATTGCATGTGTCCAAATTCATCCATGTGAAAATTCCTAAAAGTAGGACTGCTGGATCAAAGGGTATGTACATTTTCAGCTTATAGATACTGACAGATTACTTACCATAGGCTTGTACTAATTTATACTCCTGTTAACAGTGAAGACTCCATTTGCAGTAAAATGCAGCTATTATACTGCTTTATCTTTGCCCATCTGCAGGGGAAAAAGTGTGATTGTAGCTTTAATTTTGTTTCTCTCATTTGAGGGGATGCTGAGCATCTTTTCCTGTGTTTAAGAACCATAAACAGCTACTTTTAAGAGAAAATTTGAGCAAAAGCAAAGGTGCTCTGAAGACTGTGCCACCCATTTGGAGTGATGAACAGATACAGAGAAAACTTGACATTTATTCTGACCTTTCAAGAGAAGCTGGTCAATGTAATAGAATAGGAACTTGGGAAAGACTTGATATTTTCAGAATGGCCTGAAAATAAAATGCCAAAATCTTAAATAGAAAATTCCAACAAACCAAAGGTCTACGAAAGTATGCCTGATGAATCACAAATGAAGACAATGTTAATTTGTTTCTTCAACATAAATGGTATTGTCCGTGCTGAATTAATCTACAAGGTCAAACAGTCAGGGAGGCTTATTATGCAGAAACTCTAAAACATTTGTGGGATTGTGTGCAGCATGAACCATTGCTCGGTCATCCATTTTACTCACTACTACACTTAGCTTTGAACAACTTTTGCCTAGTCTCTAAAATCAGAGCCACTCTAAAAGGAAAAAATAGCAACCTCAAAGTAAAGAAAACTCACCACTGAGGATATTTTAAAGGATTTCCAATTCTAATAGAAATCCCAACAGAAAAGATGCAAAATACTGTGGACAATACTTGAAATCATGACATAGATCTAAATGTGACTTATCTGAAGAGGACAATACTCCCTTAGATTTAGAAATTCTTCTTTTAGATTGATTCTATTGCTGGATAATTACATCATTTTTTACCATGTTAAGTTATCAGAGATACAAAAATCCTTCAACTACTCTCTTTCTCCAATAAATTACTTCATTGAACAATAGAGCTATAGAAAGAACATTATTGTTTAGACTTTCACTTATAAAACCACAAAATTTGTAAATGTTATTTCTTTCCTAGGTCTCAGTTTTCTGTTAAATTTAGATAACAAATTGTACTTGCCCAGTTTATAAAGTATCTGGCATATAATAGTCTCTCAATAAATAGTGGACCTTTTCCCCTCCTCTGTATCTCATTAGAACTTTATTGACAGACGCAGAAGAAGCTATTAAAAATAAAATTCTTGATCTCAAAAGTACTGATTATGAAAAATTGAGGTTTCAAAGAAGCATTTTTTAAATCACATACTTGTGATAAAAAGCAAAACCTTAAGTTTAATACTTAAAAAATGTATTAAAATATATTGTCAGAATTCATTTGCAAAGAATATAATTCATTCTAGCTAGTTAAATAGTAAGGTATATATTATAGTATATTAAAAGACATTCAGATTTCTGAGGAAGCCAGAAAGGTACTAAGTATGCTAACTTTTAGATAAGATTCCCATAAACTATACTGCAGAATTGGGGCACTGTATTGGATAGAATGGAGTCCTCCATGATTCATGTCTACCTGAAACCTGTGAATGTGACCTCTTTGGTAATAAGATCTTACAGATATAAACTAGTTAAAATAAGGTTGTACTGGATTCAGGTGGGCCTTAATAAAATGACTGGTGTCCTTAAAAGAAAACAGAAAAAAATATTCAACCCATGAAAGAAGGAAATGTAAAGATTGAAGTGACGCATTTACAAGCCAACGAAGGCCAAAAATTGCTGCCAACTACCAAAAACTAGAAGAGGCAAGGAAAGAATGCTCCTGAAGCCTTTAAAGAGAACATGGACTTACTGACACCATGATTTCAGACTGTTAGCATCCTGCTGAGAAAGAATACATTTTTATAGTTGTAAGTCATCCAGTCTGTGGTAGTTTGTTAGACAGCCCTAGCAAAATAATATCAACACCAAGGGAGCTACTGAGTCTTCCATAATCAGGGATTCCTCAGTTTCAGAACCACGCTTCTATTTCTGAAGTGTGTGAACCTTCAAGATCAGAAAACCAAGAGGATAGTGCAACCTGCCATGGTCAGGAGATTGTCATTACTGCTGTTGGCTCCAGAATTGTGTCTCTCCTGCCACAGGCAACCCACACCTGTCTTCAACATCTTGGAGTAGTCTTTGAATAGCAGGACCTTTGCTAATACTCCACAGAAAAAGCAAATGCCTCTATCATTATTTTTGCCTGCATTGGAGAGGAAAATGCAGTAGCAGTCTAGGCTTTGAAGTAGCAAGAACATCCAATTAGTCTATCCCAAATCACATCCAGAACCCTAGCTGAAAATATAGCTATTAGTTTTCCAAACTCCACAGCACAGAAAAATGAGATACATGTTAAGTATCATTCTACTACCTCTACTACAGATAGTTCATGAAATTCTCCTTGAATTTAGAAATAACTACTATTAGATTTATGAAATTGCTTAATTTCCTAGGCCTTTATACTTTCATCAGTATAAAACTTAAGATTAGAATTGATCTCCAGTGTATGCAATAGATTTTAAAATTTTGAATTTTTAACCACGTGTATGTCTGTACATACAAAGATACTTTTCTAGACCTCTTAACAAGAGACACTGGATAGAAATTCTACAGCATTTCTATGCCAACACTATGTAAACTTTCAACTGACTGCAGTTGAAAAAGGTGCATTGAGTTACTCTTTGGAGAGGAAGAATTTATATAAGAGTGAGTGTGTATGTGTGGTGTGTGTGTGTGTGTGTGTGTGTGTGTGTGTGTGTGTGAGAGAGAGAGAGAGAGAGAGAGAGAGAGAGAGAGAGAGAGAGAGAATGTATCTTCCATGTAAACTGAAATCAGCTAAATTTTCTCATGACTAAAATTTCTCATGACCAGGTAAGAGCAAACTGGCAGAAATTCAATACAAATAGTTGAGATTGACAATGAATTGGATTCTGCTTGATGTTTTTGTTTGGTTTGAATTCCTTTATTTGCTTCTTAAGTTTCTTTTTTTCTAAAACAAATCAGGCCTATTAAACTCTCATGGATAAGATTACCCAGATCAAAAAAAGGTATAAGTTGAGGATGTCTCACCTTGTTGAATAGCTATTTTAAGAGTAGAAATTTTAATTATTAACCTTTGTAATTAATTATATATTTAGTTGTTGATTTTATTTTTACATTGGACAGAAATGCCCACACATTATTTATATCCTTCACATTTAGTATATTATTTATTTATAAAGAACAAATATTCAGGGTAAGAGATTGCAAAAATGGTTACAAATTATTCCCCTTTTTGTGTCTAAACCCCTTTGTGATTTGACTCTTCAACTCTTTTCTTAACAAGTACAGTCTCTTCTATTTCTGGCATCTGGGCTGCTCTGGTGATGTGTTTTGGACAATGGGATGCTATAGAAGCAATGTATGCCAGGTTTCACCAGGTCCTCCACAAATCTTGACACTTCCATTAGCTCAGGTGGAAATTTGTCAAGTGGCTATGTGAACAAGTCTAGACGAGCCTACTAGAGGATAAGAAACAGCATGGAAGAATGTCAGGATACTCCAGACAAAACCGGTCACTCACAGTCAATCTGATACCTCATGGTCATCTGAGATAATCCAACTAAGAGCAGAAGAGCCACCTACCTTAGCCCAATCCACATGTTTGACATACAGAATCATTAAATAAATAACTATTTATTACTATCCTCAGTGAACCTTGTTTAAATTAGCTGACTACCTCAAATATTTTGGTTACATCCTTTCAAGAATAGCAGTTATTCTCTTTCTCTATTCAAAATTAATTTATATCAAGTAGAAAACTTGGAAAATTACTGAAATGCAGAAAAAGGAATAATAATAGTGTATGACATTCTACTGCAGATACTTGTAAAATTTTAGTGTCTATCTTTCCAGACTACAGTCTAAATATAAACACAAAATTGTATACAGTTTGACTTATTTTTTTAAATATCTATTTTAAAAGCATTTTATAAAAACTTTTCCATGAAATTGATATTGTATAATTTTTAAAGCTTGTTTGACATTCTAACATATATATAACTTTATAATGTTGTCAATTAAAAATCAACTCTATTTAATTCATGAATAATGAACGTTATTTACATATCAACATGCCCATCAATCATGTTTCACAGTGCCCATTTCACTGAACTCTAGTTAATAGTGTATATTTACATTAAAAACAAATCTGCTGCCTTCATAGGTAGGTAGGTGTTTATTATTTATTATATTTATTCTATATTAACACATGCATATCATGAACTATTTGTGTTATATTTAAAAGTAAAATTTATATACAGCAAAGTACCCAGATATTAATATATTTTCCTATGTAACCTATGCCCTAATCAAGATAGAGAATATTGCAAACTAGCATTTGAAAGTTCATTCTTTTCTCAGGTACTAGTTACCCTAATCCTTCAAAGGCAAGCACTGTTGTAATCTTTTCCACCAGGGATTAATTTTGCCTGTTTGAGAACTTTATATAAGTGGAAAAATATATGTATTCTCTTGTTTAAAACTTTTCATTTAGCATATTGTTTGAAAAATTTATCCATACATTGGGTAAGGATTTTTTTTTCTTTTTTTTTGAGCAGCATCCACTCCATTTGAGCACTACAACAAAAATACCAAACTGGGTGGGTTAGAAATTTATTTCTCATAATTCTAGAAGCTGAGAAGTCTAAGATCAAAGTACTGGCAGATTTGATATTTAGTGAGCACTCTCTTCCTGATTAATGTGTGATTACCTTCTTGCTATATGTCTTCCACAGGGTGGAAGGGGAGAAGGAGCTCTCTGAAGTCTCTTTATAAGGGTGCTAATTCCATTTATGAGGGTTCTACCTTTACAATCTCATCATCTACATTAGCCTGGATTTGGGCATTCACACAGTAGTCTCCTAAACACTAGCTGCTCACACTTAGAATGGCAGCATGCCATTACAGAATCATGACTATATACCATTTCTTATATGATTCTCTTGAAAACTTAAATCATAATGTAAAAGACTTTATCACATTAAATTGTTTATATCCTTTCTCTGTGGCCACATTTTTAGTGTCATGAGTCAAACCCTTGTAAATTCCTCTAATTATTGACAACTAATCAACTTAGACAACCAGTCTAATTCATCCAATGACTTATTTTTGACAAGGCGTTACTATTACATTAATGTGTAAAATGCTCTTTGTTTGTATATCATTTTATCTTTGTCAAAGCTATGTCAGGTTTTTTTTGCCATTTCTGCTTTTTTTTCATTTTTTATTTTATTTTTATTTTATATATATTTTTACATCATTTTTCATTTGTGCACAATGTATGCATTTTCATCTTGGTTATATTCCCCATACAATTCCCACCCCCCTTATTTTGACCCTATTCCCTCCTCCCCTACACCTCCCTTTATTGTGTTTCTGGTTTACAGTTGCTTGTTGATGTTGATTTTGATTTTATTATAATTAGTCTTTTTCCTGGTCTCTTATTTAGGTTTTCTAAATTCCTGCTATGAGTGAAAGTGAGCCCTAATTCTATTTGATTTGTTGGAAATGCACGCAAATCAGTAAACACTGCATAACAGAAGTGTCAAATGTCATCAGGATAATATAATTTCTTTTGGTATCATTTAGACTAAAAGAATCATTTTGCCTTAAATGATATAATAAAACCTATGGTTAAATACTAATCTTAAGAATCTGAGTTCAAGCCACTGATTTAAGTGAAATAATTTTTAAATATTTAAATGGTATATTTTTACTACAGTGTAATTTTGTTGACTAATTTATTTTTCCAAAGGAAATTAACTTAGTATATTAAAGGTTGGGTTAAATAATCAGCAGATTATTCAAGCTGCCAATTGTCTATTTCAACTTGAGCAAAAGCTATGCAAGAAAAAAAAAGATGGGAAATTCAAGTCAATCGGATTTGTACCTTTTTGAAATAAGTAGGGGAAGTATGTCAGGCACAGATTGTGAAGCTCATTTTAATAAAGTCATTACTATACCTATCTGAAGATGGTTGGCATTCTGGTATTCATCTGGAAATAATAAGATAAATATATGACAAAACACACAATGGCAGTGAGACAAGTTTAAAAAGTTTGGGTAAAATATGTGTTAAAGGAAAAAAATGTATATTAAAAGAGAAATATAAAAATGCTTGCTGAGGAATTTACCTTACCTGTAGTTCATAAGCCCATCAAGATATTTTTATGTGTACAAAAAAAAATGTAACACTAAAATTAATGTCTGCACATAATATTCTTTTGTTTACAAATTTCCCATCTTCCCAAAACCAAAGGAATATACTTATTCACTGAGTAACATCATTTGGGGGAAAAATCTCTTTATGATAATTCCTTAAAATAACATGTTTTGTATAATGTAGATAAGAGAACAGTCTTTAATTCATCCATCCACACAGCCATTTAAAGTTGTAAGAATATATAAAGTATAATGTGATTTGCTATATTTTTATTGTGAAACATAATATTAAAATGGTTCAGAAGCAAAAAAAAAAAAAAAAAACCAAAAAATAATCTCATCACCTCCCAAAGGCCCCATGTCCAGATACTATCATGTTGGGCCAAGGAAGGGTAATAAATTTCAACATATGAACTTGCAGAGGACACAAACATTCAATTTATAAGCAAATAGTTTCTTCCATTTTCTTACCAAGTAGTCCATAGTATTAATATACCACAGATTTATCCACTCTTTTGCTGATGAACATCTAGTCTCTTCCTAGTTTTTTGGCTATTTAGAAAGATGTGGTTATGAATATTCTTTGATTATCTTTGTGTGTGAACATGTATTTGCATTTCTCTTAAGTAAATATCTAGGAGTGACATTATACTCTTGGGTGGATACAAGTTTAGTTTTATAATAAATTGTCAGAACTTTTTTCAAAGTGATTTACAGTTCCACCATGAGAACAGAAGAATTATGGCTACCTCATATCCTCACTGACATTTGGGACTTTTGGTCTTTATAACTTTTTTCATTCTGGGATTGTACATCTGTCTTCTTTTTAATCATCTAGGGATTTAAAATAATTATCAAATATTTTAATATATTTATAATATTTAATATAATTAACTATCTAATTTGAGGTGCAAAAGACTATACTTGAAAAGGTAAGTCCCTCTTTAAACTTTATCTTACAGTGCAATTTCTTATGCATTGTTCCAGATATTATAGTGCATACATGTATGAATTCTTTTTAAAGATATTTTTACACAAAAAAATGACAGTTTTTTTTTAACTTAAGTTAATATTTTGGATATTTTATCTTTGTAAATATAATACTTAATCAGCCTTCTTTTTCTGTACAATTTAGGTTATTTCTAGTTTTTTGCTATTATCAAAAATGCTGCAATGATTTTTTTCATATATGTTTTGTGTGTGTTTGGATGTATACATAACATTTTACAAGTTCAAGTATACTTAAGATAAACTCTTAGAAGTGAGACTGGTGAGTAAAATGGTAGGTTTTAGGTATCACCTGACTATAGTACCAAGTTATTTAATCAAACACTAATCTAGGTGTTGCTATGAAGTTTTTTTGTAGATATGGTTAACATCTACAATTAGTTGTCTTTAAATAAATAATATCTTTAATAATGTGGATGAGTCTCATAGAATCATTCGGAGACCTTAAGAGAAAAATCTAAGATTTTCAGAAAAAAAGAGGAATGACCTTATTAGTAAGATTGTGCATTATTGTTAAGTTCTAAAAAAGACACTTAGATTTACCCAGAAAATCAGTCATCACAAGCCTTCCACTCCCTCCATAATTTACTATGGGATTGAGTATGATCAGCTGACTAGCTTTGGAAGGAGTATAAAGAAAATATGGTACTATTTGGTAGATACTCATCACCAACATGGTTTTAGAAGATTGTTTCTTAGAGTCAGGCTTGGTGTGCAACTTAAGTTATCAACATTTCACCAGCGAGGGTCCCACATGGCGCAGCAGACCTCTCCTGCCTTGCCCACTGCTCCCTTCAGCAGTGTGTTTCATCAGTCTGCCTGTTCTGTTCCCCACTCTGTCTCTGGTGAGTCCTCTCACCCTCCTGCACATCTGGCCTATACCCCGGTTCTTGTAAAAATAAATAAATAAAATCTTAAAAAAAAAATTCTGTGAACCCAATCTCCACATCTTTCTTCTGTTTGCCTGGTCTCTGAAAGATCTATGAAATGTCTTATCAATTATTAAGAAATATTAGTCATGTCCATTCTGAATAGATTCAATCTCATTGTAAAATGTGATTAGTATTAACTTTGTTAACCACCTTTCTATCAGTAAAATTTACTATTGTTTTAGAGGTGATAATTACAGTATTAGCATATTGGTCACTTTTTAGTAAGGACTTTAGTGCATGGAACTGTTACTTTTAATCAACGAAAAGCTACATTTATATGTAAGGCAGTTTGCTGATAGTGGAATTATTTTGATCCACAGTGTAACACATACCCAAAGCATAAGTGAATTCAGTGTGCTCTGTTGTTTTCAATTTTCTGATTAATGAAAAATACCAGTAATATCTTTTGATTATTGTTCTATACTTTTATATGTTTAGTTAACTTGCTATGCTTTCACTGCAGAACATTAAAGCATTTCAGATATTTGTTTATGAAAGTATTACATTTCACATTAAGAAGCCAAGCTCAACACAAAATAATTAAGTTACAGTGGATTCAGTATAATATTTTAATGAAAAATAAACAAATGGATAGTCTGAGAAATAAGTGACTGAATTTCAAAATATTTTTAAAAATTGTTCAATGTTAAGATAGTTATGCCGATTAATTTAATTATCCATAAGGTTTCCTTTTCACCCCAAAATCTTACAGATCTCTAGGGATATAAAGATCTCTTGCCAACATTCAGAACTATGAATTTAGAAGTATAGCTGTAATTTCAGTTTTTTGTTTTTGTTTCTTCCTCAGCTTTTAAGAAATAAGTTCGTATCTCTTTTGCCTAAACTGAGGATTCTCAACATCTATGTCACAGAGATAATAGTGAAAATTACTTTTTCAACATGATGGTAATATCAGTTTACTTGTGATTTGTCTCTTTTTCATAAACATAGAAAAGATAGGATATAGATGACTTTCTAGTGATGATTTGAGAATTTTTTGGATTTATGGAAATTTCATTCCATTGTATGTTATATTACAGAATTCTAAAATATTTTCTCCCTCATTTTCTTTTCAAAGTATTGTTATAGATTGCAGGTATCCCTTAGAACTTCAAACACCCTGAAAGCAAAGAAAAAAATAGTATCAGTTTATTACTGTAATTTTTTGCTAGATTATTTGTCCTTGGTGATTATTAAGAAATAATGTTAAGGGGCCTCCCTGGTGGTGCAAGGGGTTAAGTCTCAGCACTATGAAGCTATCTGCAGCCACTGCAGTAAGAGTTCAATCTCTGGCCCACACAGAGCAGCAGACTTCTCCTGTCTCTCCTCTTGCCCCTCTCAGCAGTATATTTCAGTAGAGCCAACTGTTCTGCTCCCCACTCTGTCTCTGGTGAATCTTCTCAATCCCCACACTTCTGACCTGTGCCCCAGTTCTTGTATGCATAAATAAAATAAATCTTTAAAAGAAATACCAGTTAAATTCTTGCTTTCAAAGAAAAAAATTATATCACTTATTCTAAAATGATTTATCCTGTGTTCTTTAGTTTGATAACAAACTACTCAAAATAGTGTAACTCAACGCTAAAACTGTTTTATTATAGATCCTGGTTTTGTGGGTCACAAATTGGACTGGGTTTGGTTGGGCGATTCTTCTGTTTCACATGGCATCAATATGGGTCACTCAGTGGCCTGGAGGGCCCAAAATAGCTGCACTTCTATCACTAGAGGCCTGCTGGGAAGAGCTGAAAAGCTCTTTGAGCTAAAAAAGCTCTTTGACTTTCATTGGCTTTGCCAACAAGGAAGTCTCAATGTAACTGGTTTGTTTCATGGTTGCTCTTAGAGCTAGTGCTTCAGTGATCAAGACGGAAGCACCAAGGTGAACAAAGGCTCTTTGGAAAGTCACACAGCCTCACATCTACCATCTTCTATTGGCTGAAGCACTTACAACTCTCTCAAATTCAAGACCCCATCGAACTCCACATCACTTTTGTTCTGACCAAACCTTACTTTAGGGAGTTTTTCCCTATATTTTCTTCTAACGTATAAAATATTTTTGTACTTTCCTTAACCCAGAAATGATGCAATTAAGTGAAAAGTCATTTGGCTTTAAATTCACTGAAGCTAGAGTTAAAAATTTCATGATCTACATATTTTTCCCCTAGTATTTCTTGCCTCTTATGTTTGTGTTTAATATGAGTAAAGTTGGAAATACTACAAACTCTCTTCAGTGGGAAATAATTCATTTAGTGACAGACTTTATATTCCCATAACATAATATAGATTTTCTTTAAAAGTCAAAAATATAATTCCAGCTTTTTAGATGTAATATCCTAAGAAAAACACAAAAGAAGAATATTCTCAGTCTTACTTTTTAATTTAATTACAAATACAAATATATTTTTCTACTTCAAGACCTTTCTTCCAGCATTTCTCCACAAATAATCAAGCAAGCCTTGATTGACAGACTAGGCTTACTAATATTGCCTTCCTCTTTCCTAAGTGAGCTGTTCTACTTACATTTTTGACAGCTGAAAATGACTGCTTGCCAACATTGTCAATGATATGTTGAGTAAGAAACTGTCTTTTTCTATATAGTTTCCAGTTTCCCATTTTTCTTTTTCTCTTAATAGTCACTGTTCTTATTGAGATTGAAAAAAAATAAACATGACTAGGATCTGTCTTCCCGCTATCAAATCCATTTATGCTTTGCTTAGTTTTGAAAATTTATTTCTTTGGAAAAGGGAGTAAAAGATATTACTACTCTGCTTCATAGTACCCACAATCCTGACAATATCTTATCTGATGGGTGCTGCCATTGGCAACCCCACTCCATAAGGACTGGGCCCACCATCTTGACTGTTCAGAAGAAGGGCCATAAGACATCTTCAACAAATTCTGGCAATATAGGATGGGATAAGTCTCTTGTCTTTGCCTGGCCCCAGTGAGTGTATCCCTGTGCATTATCCCGAGGGCTGAATTATAGCATCTTGGTAGAATCAACACTGGAGTAAAATTCAGTATGTTGGACTGTAGTAGAAATCTGTATCTTGAGAAAGAACCCAAAGATATCAATACTCCTCACTTTCTGGCAACATGGTTCATGTGGATCTCCTAGATCCATAGGCAGATACCCGGTACTGCTTGGCTAAGCAGCATATTTCATGCCCTTTGCCACAGTTTAGGAATAAGCATATTCTCTAGGTAAATACAGTAATAATTAGGCTTGGCACTTTTGCTATAATTAACAGGAAGAAAAAAGTAGAAATTTGCCATTAGGGTTGTTAAATAACACAGCCCTTGAACTTTGGTAGCTACATTTGCCATCATTTAAAGAAAATCTGTTGTGAATAGGTTAATTGAAAGAATACAGAGCCAAGGAAAAAGATTAATTCCTGATTAAATTATTTTCAACCTACCTAAATTCAAAACTACTCCCTTGAATTTTCATTTAAAAAAGATCTATATGCTTTGATGCCAATTTCAAGTAGTTCAAAATGCAACAAATCTCATTCATAGTTGGAATCAGAGCAATGTTAGTCAGTTAATGTTAAATTAACTTATTAGTTCTAGTAGTTTATCATAATATTCTTTAAGTAGTGAGAAGTCACTGACAGGGAAGGTGCACAATACAATCTTTTCAAAAACCAACTGACCACAAAAGTGTCGGTCTAATTATGGACTTTCTATTCTGTCCAAATGATCACATGTTTAGCTTTACACCAATACCACACTGTCTTAATTATTGTAGCTTTACAGCGAGACTTTATATCCTATAGTGCAAGACCTCTGTACAACCTGAATATTTATATTGAGTATCCATATAAATTTTAGAATCAGCTTACTAATTTGGGAATAATTGACATCTCAACATCACTGAATCTTCCAATTCATAAACATGGTCTCCCTCTCCATTTATTTAATCTTCTTTAATTGCTCTTGTAAATATTTTACAGTTTTTAGTTTATGGTTAGTGAAGATATTTCTATTAAGTATAGCCCAAGAATTTCCAGTTTTTTGATGTGTTTGTAAATGATATTTTTTAATTTCAATTTTCAACTATTTGTTGCTAGTATTGTTAAATTTAATGTTAAATTAACTTATTAGTTCTAATAGTTTATCATAATATTCTTTAAGATTTTTGATATACATGACCATGCTGTTTATAATAAAAACAGTCTCACTTCTTTAATCTATATGTCCTTTAGGTTTATTTTTTTAAGATTTATTTATTTATGTATACAAGAACTGGGGCACAGGCCAGAGGTGTGGGGGGTGAGAGGATTCATCAGAGACAGAGTGGGGGACAGAACAGGCAGACTGAAATACACTGCTGAGGGGAGCAGCGGATGAGACAGGAGAGGTCCGCTGTGCCATGTGGGTACCTCCCTGGCTGGTCGGGGATTGAACTTGTGCTGTAGAGGCTACAGACAGCTTCACAGTGCTGTAAAGTGAAATAAAACTTTTAAAAGATTTATTTATTTATGCAAACAAGAGCTGGGGTGTAGGTCAGAGGTGCATGGGGGAGGGAGGTGAGAGGATTCACTAGAGACAGAGAGGGAAGCAGAACAGGCAGAATGACTGAAATATACTGCTAAGGGGAGCAGTGGGCAAGACAGGAGAGGTCTGCTGCACCATGTGGCTTAGCTCCATGACTGGGGATCAAACTTGTGCTGCAATGACTTCATAGTGCTTCACAGTGCTTCATAGTGCTAAGATAGCTTCATAGTGCTAAGACTTAACCCATTTCCCACCAGTGAGGCCCTTTGTTTTGTTTTTGAACCTAGAGGAAAAGTATTCTGTATTTCACCATTAAATATCATGTTGATTTTAGAGTTTGCATAAATATGGTTTCTCAGATTGAGAAAGAAGCTTCCGTTTATATTGGTTTACCAAGAGTTTGTTATAGTTTTATCATGCTTTGTTTTGTTTTATCATAAATGAATATTACATTTTATCAAGTACCTTTTCTGCATGTGATACAAAACACATGATTTTTTCCTTTATTCTGTTAATATGGTGGACATATTGTTTGACTTTTCATAAATACAGAAATATACATTTCCTTAAAACAAGTATATGCTCTGACATAATCATAGTATAATTCCCAAATATGGTTGACATTTCATAGAAATGGGATCATACTTATGTTTTTTTTGTGTCTAACATCTTTCATTAAGCCTAATGTATTTGAGGTTTGTCTTTATTATTTTTTATCTCTTTTTCGATCTATATTTTAGTTTTCTTTTCATTGCCATTTCCAAGTTCACTTATTCTTTTGTCTACCATATCTAATAAAAGTCCATCCAGTGAATTTCTTATTTCAGTTACTTTAATTTTCAGTTCTAGAAGTTTGACTTGCTTTTTAATTTTGCTTTTATGTATCTATTACTTACTTTATTTTTATTATCCTTAAATCTTTAATTACATTCATTTTTAGCTGATTTGAAGTGTTTATTAATTTTACTGCCTTTGTCACTTCTGTCCATTTACAGATTTTTCTCCTAGTTATGGTTCATACTTTCCTGCTTTCTTACAGTTTCAATAAATTTATATTGTATGCCTTCTATTGTGAATATTACTTTACAGTGTGTAAGAAGTTTGTTAGCTTTCTTTGAAGAAGGTTGGGTTTTAATCTTGTGACCTGTTAATCTAGTGCAGATCTCTTTGATCTTTTTGAGACTTGTTTTAAAACTCTGGCAGGGCATGTGTAGAGTAACCTGTGCTGTAGTGGTAATTTAGTCCTCATCTTTCTGGAGCTTCTACTGAATATTTAATTGTTCAAGGATCTTTCTCCTTTCTAGCTCAGGACAGAATTTGAATATCTACTAGTTCTGTGGAAGTTCAAGTGATCTTTCAGTATATAGTTCTCTGGTAGTTATCTCCGCCAGATGGTTGTCTGCCTGGCCCCTGAGTGTGGCCCTATGCAGGTCATAGATTAATATTTAACCAAATATTCAAACAGAAGTCTATGAAGATTTCTGAAGCTAATGTTCTGTGTAGATCCCTGTTCTCTTGTTTTCTGTGCCACAAACTATAGCTGACTGGCTTCCCTAATCTCTGATATCCTTCTTCCTAGTTCTGTGAGACTGCTTTGCTTTGTTCTCCCTTTCTCTGGAAGGTGACTCTATATATATAGTCAATCTGGGTAGTTGTATGACTTTCTTTGCTTGTTTTCTTTCTTTCGGGGATAAGTCCTACACTGCTTGTAGTCCAATATTAAAATTAGTCTTTCAAATGTTTTACCTTATTTTCTAGCATTTTACCATGCCAAAGCAAATCTACTACCACAAATTACTATGGTAAAAACCAAAAATTCCAAGACTGTACAAATTTTTAAACAGAAGTTTTTTTCCCAAGAGATACCTTATAACTTGAAAACTATTGTTATTGTTCCAGATAATCTAAGTGATTTATGTATATTAACTTGTTTAATAAGTTTATGAGGTTAATGTTATAATTTTCTAATTCTATAGATGAAGAAACAGAACTATACAGAGATTAAGTAATTTTTCAAGATCACACAGCTAGAAAGATATATTCTGAACATATTTTGGAGAAGGTGACTGTGTCCTAGTCCTAACAGCAGACTTCACCAGATGATGTAATTATTTACATTTACAATCCCTTTAATTACTGGCTCAAGGCCCAAACTTATACTCATACTTGAGGAAGATCTTGCCAAATTAAGCTAACTGGAGTATTGCCTGTATAAGACTCATCTCATCATAAATATCCTATAATTGAGATCAGAATTTTGGAGAAAAGTGGTCATTAATATCAACAGTGCTACCTGGATTGAAAAAATCCGGGGGGGCCTCCCCGGTGGCGCAGCGGTTGAGCGCTGGGTTACGAAGCTGCCCGCAGCCTCTGCAGAGCCGGTTCGATCCCCGGCTGCTCCCCGCCCCCCGGCCACTGGAGGAGGTCCCACATGGCGCACAGACCTCTCCTGCCGCCCGCTGCTCCCCTCAGCAGTGTACTTCGGTCCTTCTGCCTGCTCTGCTCCCCGCTCTGGCTCTGGTGAATTCTCTTACCCTCCCGCGCTTCTGACTGTACCCAGTGCATGTATAAACAAAACAAACAAACAAACAAACAAATAAATAAATAAATCTTAAAAAAAAAAGAATAAAAAATCCGGGGGAAGAGGGGTTAGCATCACAATAGTTTCTTATTTACAACATTGTTCGTGTCTATTTAAGTGAAAATAAAATTCTGAATTGGTTCACTAAAAAAATTATCTTTCTTACAGTTCTGAAAATTGAGACACTTAGATGGTACTTACACTTTCTGAACTACTGGCCCAAGGTAAATCTTTCTTTCAGTATATAATATTATTATGATTGGGTTTTAGGCATGCCAAAAGCCCCAGAAAGGAACTGCTCATCTCATTTGATAAGGAATCTTTTGAGGGAGGCAGGAAGTAATGACTGAAAGGAGGGAAAAGAAGGTGTCCCTGGCAAAGATAGGGACGCAACTTGAGATAGGGGTGACTTGGTAAAAGTCACATCATCTGTGGAAAAGAAGGAAGTATTTCCTGGCTCACCTAATACTTGATGGGTTTCATTCACAACCAAGCCAAAAAGAAGAGCTACTTAGGTGGGTAAAAGCTCTCAAGGGCTGAGTTATGGTATACTACAAAGTTCTATAATTTTTTCTGGCAACAGAGGAGAAACTACAGACCTGGATTTGTGAGAAATATCTAAAATTTCTTTATAGGGAACAAAAACCCAGGGGCACAAAGCATAGCTATACTACTTCCTCAGGAATTTCCTTCCATTTGAGTCCCTGGCTGGCACGGCTGAGGACATATATGGATTATATCTGACCTAAAATAGACTATTACCTGGTGGACACAGCCTGACTTGTGCAAACACATCTGTAGTAGAGCCTCTGAACATAGAAAACAAGTAAAAAACAACTGGTACCCCTTTCCCAACATATATAGCTAAAAATAAAATCAATTTCAGCCAGAATATGCACATTTTATATTAAAAAGAAAGTAAAATAGTATTTCCCCCTGGATTTTCAGCTTGCAATATTCTGAATAAATTCATTGAAGATGAACTTTTTTCTTTCTCATTCTTTTTCTGATACCCCAAGCATATTTAATCTGTTCATTCAGTGATTCAGCATAGCTCACTATACAGTTCAAATATGAAAGCTTTTTTTAAATGTCATATCTTTAGTTTTGAACTTACTTATTAGTCATTCTCAACTAATTAGCAACACAAAATTAAATTGTATGTGAATGTAGCAATAGCTAAGACAATAGTGCTTACTTCTGTAAAATTTTAGAAAAAAGTTTAAAATTTAAGGGAACTGCTATAGCCCTTTTGTCTTTAATCATTATAAACAGCCCCTCTATTTTTTAAAAAAAAGATTTATTTATGCATACAAGAACTGGAGTATAGGCCAGGGGTGCGGGGTGGGGCGGTGAGAGGATTCACCGAAGACAGAGTGGGGAACAGAACAGGCAGACTGACTGAAACACACTGCTGAGGGGAGCAGCGGGTGAGAAAGGAGAGGTCTGCTGCACCATGTGGGTAGTTCCCTGGCTGGCCGGGAATCGAACTCTTGCTACAGAATAGCCCCTCTATTTTTAAAGCAGCTACTGTTCCTAGGTTTTACACATGGAAATAGCAGGCTTTGGGGACAGGGCAGAGTAGAATGAGGTTCAGCACATTCCATTTAAAAACATTTTGACAAACATTTCTTCTGAGAAACAAGGGAACTGAACAATTAAAACTTGAAATCTGTAATATCTACAGGTATTAAAAAGTTACAGAGAATTGGAAAACAGTAGAAGAGTGAGAAAGCACTGAGGCATTATGCATATTAGTGCTATTCTGACATATTGGTATATTTGTGACATTAATAATCTATGTATAGGAATTAACATAATTTTATAATTATAAGAGAGTTAAATTTCTAAGAAAAGGATGTAAATTGAATGAATCACATATTTCAGATCATTACTACTTACTCATTTTATGACAATCATGGATTATAAATTAACAGTAGCATTTTCCAAAGTAAGTCAATAAAAAATCCTCATTACAATTTTGAAGTTGGGTTAATTCATTTGAAAATTGGACCATTTTTACTACGAATTTCAACACATATACAAAGTCTGTTAAGTACATAACTGTACAGAAAACAATTATTTGCAATAAGTTAAACCTGCCTAAATGAAACCTCATTTAGAACTTAAGTAAAACAGTTAATATTTGTAAATATGCTATTTGTTGAGATATTATGGACTGGAATATTATTATTAAAAATTATAACTTACTGGGCCTCCCCAGTGGTACAGCAGTTGAACACTGGGTTGTGAAGCTGCCCGCAGCCTCTGCAGTGCTGGTTCAATCCCTGGCCGCCAGGGTGAGGGTCCCACATGGCGCGCAGACCTCTCCTGCCATGCCCACTGCTCCCCTCAGCAGTGTACTTCGTCAGTCTGCCTGTTCTACTCCCCGCTCTGGCTCTGGTGAATTCTCTGACCCTCCCGTGCTTCTGACTGTACCCAGTGCTTGTATAAATAAATAAATAAATAAATAAATAAATAAATAAATAAATAAATAAATAAATCTTTAAAAAAATAGATAACTTACTAATATTTAAATATATCTTGAAAACCTTCATTATTCACTTAAAAATGCTTTTAAATAAAGTGTAGTGTTTTAATCCATAAGTTAAGTGTTTTGGGTAGGTGGGTATGTCCCATCTGCTAAGTTAAGGGGGAGTCTCTTATGAATTGGAGTATTTCTAAGTGTGGCATATTTGTACAAATAGCTCAGGGGTGAGTTGTTAGACTACAACTGCCCATGTCTTCATAAAATGAGTATGAACTGTTCCACTCTACTGAGAGTACAAGTAAATCTAGTCTATTTTCTTTTCCCCAAGTTAAATTAGACTTTCTTAAATCCCAACATTCCAGGTTAGAAGGAAATCCTATAATATTTTCTTGGTGCTCCCCCAACCCCTTTGCTCATCCAAAAATTGTGGTGATTTTCATCCAACAAAGGGATCTATCTACTTTCACTTCTATATATCTTAAGATCTGCTATTACCTTGTGGCCACTGTTCCTTGCTGCCACATATAGTCCCTCTTGAGCGTCCACTTGAGTGTCCAGAACCTCAGGGACGTTACCCTCCACTTCTGCCACAAGTCATCTAAACTGTCAAAGAAGGTCACATCCATGAGTGGCAACACTTGACCCAATGTCCTCTCCGGATTCCCAAGACATCGCCTAAATGTCCATGAAGCTAAATTCTTCTGAGCAGAGAAATGCGTGTTCCAACTGGGGAATTAGCCCAACACAAAACATGCAGCTACTGTCCCTCTTTTTTGTCTCAGATAATCAAGTAGGTTGGGAAAGGGTTGGCCAGTCTCTTTTCTTCCCCAACTTTCAAAACACAGAGTGTTCATTTCATACTTTTCATCAGAAAACACACCTTTCTTGCCTTTGAGAAAGGTCCAGGTTATTTTTAATGGGAAATACATTCTTTGTTTCTAAAGTAACAAATAAATAACCACCATTACAACAACACAATTCAAAACAGAAGTAAAATCTTCCCATACCAAGTGTCCCCTCTATTTCCATACTGTTATATACCATAAGAATTTTCTGTTTTTTTAACCCTCTACAATTTCCAATGACTTAGTATTATCTTCTGTTAGGAACTGAATTTAGGTAATAATTTTGGATGGATTGTATTGCTGTCTATTCTCTAGGTAGGATATAAAGCAGTGCTGTCCAGTAGAACTCTTAGTGAACGTGGAAATGTACTATATCTGTATTGTTTAACATGGCAGTCACTAGCTACATGTGGTCACTGGGCACTTGAAATGTGCACATGCAACAGAGTAACTGTAAGTTTAATTTTATGTAATTTAATTTTAATAGCATATATGACTAATAGTGAATGCACTAGGCACATGGAGTATTTTTTCTTAATTACTCTTGATGAAAGAAATTCATCAAAATTCATTTCCATAGTAAATTTTCTTCTTATACTCTCAGCTAAATGTGGATTCACTAGACTCCTCTTTTTAAAAAAAAGCACTTCATCGTGTATTAAAAAAAGCACACATGCTAAAATACGTGTTTTTGTTCTTTTATCAAAACAAAAGCTTATTATAAACTTCAGAACCAGATATTTTTGCTGGATAAATCTTACCCATCAGCCCTTCCCTTTCCCACAGCATGGCTTTTTATAAGTTAAACATTTGCAATGGTAACATAAATAATTTCTCTCCAAAATTAACACATGCTGAATTCTGTGCCCAGAGACATTCTCCACCACTCTGCCCCTCCTCAACCCACCTCAACCCATCTTTCTGTCAACATAGCCTGTCTCACAGAGCTGTTCTCTGAATTGATCCATTTATGAAATGTGCTTTTTGCCTCTTAAGAATAAGACTCCACTGTGTAGAGAAATAGAAAATTAAAAATAAATGTGAACTTATGTTATTTATTTGGATTTAGTATTTCTTGCCTTCAACTAAAACAGGATTGAGTTTGGTTAATATTCTCATCCACACTGTGATTTATTTCCCACCCAAAAAGCTAATTATATAGGAAGCTTGATTGTATTTAGTAAGTGGTATTTTTTAAAATATTTATTTATTCATGCATACAAGAACCGGGGTACAGGCCAGATGTGTGGGAGGGTGAGAGGATTCACCAGAGACAAAGCAAGGAGCAGAACAGGCAGACTGACTGAAATACACTGCTGAGGGGAGCAGCAGGCGAGACAGGAGAGGTCTACCACGCCATGTGGGCATCTCCCCAGCCGGCCGGGATCGAACCAGCGCTGCAGAGGCTGTGGACAGCTTCACAGCACTGCACTCAACTGCCTGCGCCACCGGGGAGGCCCAGTAAGTGGTATTTTAATTTATCACCAGGCCACACTTTCCCCATGGTTATCTTAGAACTGTGTTCATATTGGACAATTGTATCCTCTGCCACAAAAGCTAAAGTTAGATGCCAAAGATCCATTTATCTTCTCTCACTTTCATTGGGCCTTCAATCTCTAAATTATTTTTTTAAGTCTGATTTCTCAGGAATAATTCCTGTGTCCAAATATACATTTTTGGGTAGCAAAGAAAAAATAATTCACCTTTATTTTGGTGACAACAAATTTCACTTGGAAAAACATATCTATATTTAAAAGTCTAATTTAATCAACTTGTGGTGAAGAGGTCTTTTAATAAACAATTGGTGTATCTGGGTCTTCAGTAAACATGCTTCAAAACTTGGCTCTGGAAGAATCTGTTTGAATAAAATTACAATTCAAATTTAGTTACTGGTTTGCACAACAAATTATTTTCTACTGGAATGAAAAATTATAGCTGATGTTAAAAATATATTTTCCTCTAGACTATGTAATACAGAGTTCTAACAGATGCACCATGATTATAATAACTTATTAAAGAATTCAAAGTCACTGTATAGTCTATACAAGTTTCATATAAAATCATGCTTAATTTAAAGTGCTTGCAACTGAAGGAGAATCATACATGAGCGTGTACATCAAAAATGTGTCAAGGGGAATCTGTGAGTAAAACATACTCTGCCAGGTGTATGTTCCTGGATCTGCCAGGAAACTAAGGTTGCTGCCTCAGAAATCGTCTCCTGTCAGTCTGAGCATTCAAAAGAACTACATATTGGAAGAAACAGACTTGTACCAAGAGATGATTAACGGAGCGTCATTAGGTTGATGAAGCTCAAATTGGGTAGATGAAGTTACTCATCCAAACAATAAGGCGAGGGGCAAGCACCTGAGAAACACATTATTTATTTCTGTCGTACTTAGCACAGTGGGATCTCGGCCATATAAAAAGTAACTATTTAGACATTGAGATTGGTCATTTGGAGTCTGTGAAGAATTTGGTATAGGAATATGTTCCCTGTCTTTACCAAAGAAGTG
Organism: Talpa occidentalis; assembly: GCF_014898055.3. Classification (NCBI taxonomy): domain Eukaryota; kingdom Metazoa; phylum Chordata; class Mammalia; order Eulipotyphla; family Talpidae; genus Talpa; species Talpa occidentalis. Next base: position 99,835,563 of record NW_023603184.1, read on the forward strand.
ATAAAAGTGTACAAATCATGTAAGAACTCTGCCTACAAGGGAGAAGAGGGAATATCCTAATGAAATTACAAGGAAATTAGTACAATCTCTGCCCCCCCCCAAAATTTCAAAATATAGAGTACTTCCCATCTGTCTAGTAGGGGTGCCTTAAATGCAATTACTATGGAAATAGGGGTCATTCTGTGACAAAGGCTTGGAGGTGCCCATATTTGGTCACATGGCAGGAAAACAGCTGTATTCCTCTATCCATGGACGCTATATATGTTCTGCTTTGTAACTGAGCCAACAGAGCTGAATAACTGTTGGACCAAATGAATAAATGCATGAAGAAATGAGGAAGTTCGTTATCTACTGTTACCTAACAAACTATCCTGTATTTAGTAGGATACAGATTGTGTAGATCAGGATTTTAGGATTTGGTTAGCTAAGTGGTTCTAGCTCAGTCTCTCATGAGATTGCAGTTAACATGCTGGCTGGGCTGTGGATGCAGAAAACAGGTTCTCTCTACCCTAGCAGTTTGGGAGCCAAGAGAATTATTCAAGAGCAGGAGGCAAGCACAATAAAACAGTGATGGAGACTCTAAATTTAGAGTTACCTGGAATCAGGCCAAGGAAATATAACTACACAAGGAAGAACTGGGAGGGCTTAGAATGTCAAAGCAGAGTGAAGAAGCATAAGAGATGAGCCAGGAAGCGAGTGGCTAGTACCTGAGGTAGAACAGAGAGGGCAAGAGAGGAGATCACATGGTGAGAAAAGAGATCCACTGAGAAGTACCAGGCAGGGCATCCTCATTGCGACCTCTGTTCCTTCATCTCTTTGCTTGCTCCGCCCAGGTAATAGAAAGAAGTTAACAGATGGGATAGGTGGAGGTAGAGTTTTAGGAGGAAGTTTAGAGAGATGGATTTTTCACCCTGAAAGCACCCCTCTGTCGGTAGTTGTCTGCTCATCCTTGGGTAGTTCTGGCCCTGCTTCTCCTCAGCTCAGTGCAGCTCCTGACCTTGACCAATTTCCAAAGTGATAATGCTACCACTTCTGTCATCATGGAATTCTAACATTATTTACATCACCCAAAGATAAAATATGAAGCCAATAAACATTAGGATCCATGAGTCCCTGAAGATATGTTACTATAAGAAATGTGCAAAGAATTTTCCTTTTGTTTTTTAACAATGGGAAAAATTAGAAAATGGATTAGGTACTAGATAACATTAAGCAAATAATCTTTTTTTTCCCTTTTAATTTAGGTGTGCAGTGTATTGTGGTTACCTGGGGAAAGGTCATTGGTGCTTTAAGGTCTGGGACCAAGACTAGTAGCTAGATGCAATCTTACTTGAAGATTCCTGTTTCTGAATGACCTGCATATTCTTTAGAGTGTTACTGATACCATATGTTTGACACCTTCATGCCTGGCACAGCCTTCATCCTGATCCACTGCCTTATGCTCCCCCACCCTGTGACTTTGGAGTTAGGGCAAATCTTCTAATATCTGACATATCTGATGGCCTTGCCTCACTACTTAGATTTGAAATAGGACACTGCATTTTCATCTTCAATATTTAGGTCCACTGCCTTATGCTCCCCCACCCTGTGACCTTGGAGTTAGGGCAAATCTTCTAACATCTGACATATCTGATGGCCTTGCCTCACTACTTAAATTTGAAATAGGACACTGCATTTTCATCTTCAATATTTAGTTTCCTTCCTCACCTCTAGTTAAGAGAACTCCTTCTGGCTATTTGATACAAGTTTTTCTAATATGCATCTTTGGACTTTACATCTTAGTTCTGTTTGTGTGCACATGCTATGGCCATGTTACAAACCATGAAACCTGTCTGAAACACATCAGTTCTTCTTCTTGTATTTAAAGGCCAAGTCCCTCCTTGCATCAGCCACTAGATCTGTTTTCTATCTGAAGGATATTTCCAATACTTAACTTATTGGCTGAATAGAAAATAATGTCATGCAATATCTCTCATGAGTGACCAAAATTATGGGGCTTGGACTATCAGCCCTACTCATGTCTCTTCAACAACTTATCAACCAGGTTACCCCAGATAACCACTTCTATGTTATGCCTTTATATATTAGCAAATGATGCTACAACTTCTACCAAATGTTTTAGTAGTTTATTCACTTATTAAGAAAGCCTCATGGAGCATCTGGCTTGGGGAATTTTTGATCACCACAGAGATGGAACATAAACTTCCAAATTTCATTATAAAAATTCATAGAAGCAATGATCTAAATCAATTACACTGAGAGTAGCAAATTCTTTTTTTTTTTTAAGATTTATTTATTTATTTATGCAAGCACTGGGTACAGTCAGAAGCATGGGAGGGTGAGAGAATTCACCAGAGCCAGAGCGGGGAACACAGCAGGCAGACCGATGAAATACACTGCTGAGGGGAGCAGCAGATGGCAGGAGAGGTCTGCGTGCCATGTGGGACCCTCGCCGGTGGGCGGGGATCGAACCGGTGCTGCAGAGGCTCTGGGCAGCTTTGCAGCCCAGCGCTCAACCGCTGCACCGCCAGGGGAAGCCCTGAGAGTAGCAAATTCTTCTTCACCTCACTATTAAATAGCAAAATTGAAAACATGAGCATATTCTGCAGTAAGCAGTGACATCTTTAGCAGTTAACTAGTATTCGCTCTTCACTTGAGCCAAAGGAAATTTCAGGCAGCCCCTGTGTGTTCATTCACTTACAGACTCACCCTTACATTGTATTCTGGGACCTGCACTCTAGTGATTATAGGTCCTTGGAGCAGCATAAACTGAGATCCAAGTAAACAGAAAATTTCTCACTCATTTTTAGGAACCCAGGAAATAGTTTATACATATTTGACCCTAATTAAATTCTATTACAAATACTTGCTAAGTTTATTTTATCTACAACTCATTTTCCTTGAGGCTGGAATACTAAAAGGAATTTATAAAATGAAAAAAAAAAGGTAAGAAATAATCCCTACCCTCAAGAAGCTTTTAGCTTAATAAAAATTTATACATATTATCATTATATAATGGAAAAAGGTAAGCACTCTGAGAGAGCCCAAAAAGCCCTTAGGGGTGCTCAAAGGAAGGAGACTTATGGGCAACTGGGCAAAAAGGGTAGGTAGAGTCTGGCAAATTTTTTCTGTAAAAGGTCAGACAATAAATATTGTAAGATTTACAGGTTACACCCTGCCTCTAAAGCATATTTTACTCTCCTACACCCTTTAAAGTAAAGACATTCTTAACTTACAAGCTATACAAAAACAGGCTGCAAAACAAATCCCACAGCACATAGTTTGCTAAATCTCTTGTAGACAGTATGAACAAAGATGTGGATGTAGGAAGCTGCAATGTGTTTCCTTTGGCTAAAGGTTATGGAAATTTGGGGGGTAGGTATGGGGAAGAAAGGAAGAGATAGAATTGGAAAAGTGTGCCTTGGATACCACTGTAAGTTTATCAGGCAACAGGAAAAGCTGCAGGTTTCCAAGCAAGGAGCATGATATGATGGAGCTTCAATTTAGGAAGATTAATTTGATGAGAGTATGTTGGATAGAACAATGTGGGGGAGATGGGGGTAGTACACAGGGGAAAACAAACAGGGTCTGAATTAGGATGATAAATATAGTGATTGAAAGGCAGAGAGAGAGAGAGACAGGAGAGACCAGGTGCTTTTTTATGAAGGAAAGAAGCAAGTACATTGTTACGGAAAGTACATTTGCATAAATAAAGCACAGCATTATGAATGCAAGGTCTGCAGAACCAAATGAACCACAAATACAGTCATTAGTAAAACAATAGTTCCCAATGTCACTGTCAAGTTTTATTTCACACACTGAAATTTTGATGCCAAGCCTGCTAAACACAGCAAAGTATTTTCTCATCAAATTGACACCTGGCCTTGTGAAATTCTTGCTGAGATTTCCTATCTGATGTTCCACTGGGGATTTATTAAAGACTATTTGTCACTGGAGATGGCCATATCTCAGAAGTAGACAAGAGTCACATATGAAAAAGAACTTGAGGGAGAAAGTGAAATTCAAGTATATTTCTTAAATATGAACAAGAAAACAACTGAAGCAATAATACTGGAATTAATTCACAAAGTAATAACTTGAACTCTCCTTTGTAAAGCTTTGCAGAAAAAAATGAATAAAAACTGAGACCTCACAAGGTCCGATATCGCCAACAGATAATCTAGAAATCCCAACCTTTCTCATAGTCATCAAAGGGTTCCCCCACTCCCATTCCCAAACCCCAAAAGAATAGAAACTCTATGCCAGCATTGTTCTGTCACCACTTACAATGAATGCCTATGGACACCCTTTGTGTAACTCCAAACCTGGTCTTGGATTAGACAGCTCCCCAGAATATTCTGTCACTCACAGAAAGATCTTCAAGGGAATATGGGAAGGAAGTGAAGGGAGAGCCCTATAGTTACTTACTAGTACTAGTGAAAATAGTAATATTGAAAAAGACAAATACAAACTAGTAAAAGCTCCAAACATTCCCATGTATATTTGAGACCTTTTCCGAGACCTAGTAATCACTGAGTCTTCAGAGACTAAGCAGACCAATTTCCTGGAAGATCCTAAGTGGTTATTGGCTGCTGTGATCACAATCTATAAACATCAGGAGGTGATTCCCTTCATGAGTTTGTGGAACAGAGGATTTGATTTATAAAGTGCTCTTCAATAAAAATAAAAAATATTCTTAGACAGACTAAGCACCTTCCTGCCCCCATATTCACTAAGTAGTTTTGAATTTAATTGAGTGAAAACAGCTTCCTTTCATATTTCAAAATATTGTAGCATAATTTTAAGTAAGATTGCTTTCTTCATGGAGTCTATATATCTAAAAGTGGCCAACTTAAAACAAATGTTTTTCCTGTGACTGTACACAGCTTAAGAATTTGAATATAGTTTCTTTTTTTTTTTTTTATAGAGGCATGTTATTTATTTATTTATTTGTTTTGTTTATACATGCACTGGGTACAGTCAGAAGTGCGGGAGGGTGAGAGAATTCACCAGAGCCAGAGCAGGGAGGTACCCTGCTGAGGAGAGCAGCGGGCGGCAGGAGAGGTCGAACCGGGGCCGCAGAGGCCTTGGGCAGCTTCGCAACCCAGCGCTCAACCGCTGCGCCACCGGGGAGGCCCCCAGCTTAAGAATTTGAAGCAACACTACAAACTTATTCCAAATGCAGAACTCTAAAAAAATTATGTGTTTTTAAAGAAATAATACTACCTTCAATGTTTAACCCATTTTAAGTTGTGGATAATTATTGATGAGAGAGAATTTGTGCTCGTAGCCAAAAGGGCGACATTTCCAGAATCTTCCCAATTCTGCTCTGCATGCAAAAAAATTCATTGGAACTAGAACTTTCATTATTCTCCACTGAGTACACTTAGCCACCAGTTACATGAAAATGAATTATAAAAATAATTGCTTTTCATCCTCATTAACCATCTATTAGGGAAAAAAATGATGGAAAAATCATTCAACATTTTATTAATTCTACAATAGCATTTCCAATGAATCCTCTTATCAAGTTATGTGTAGAAAAGCATTTCCCTCCCATTTTCTAGTGAATTAGGCAGCACTTGAACAAAAAGATAGATACCGCCATTATGAACACATTATAGCATTCCCCATGGACTATGGAGAGTCTTCAGCATCTGGGGAAAAAATTAAATCTTGCTTTCCAACTGTTCCTCCTTAAAGGCTTTGTAGAAGATTTAATTGAACCTGGCAAACCCTCCTAGATTTTTTACACAAAATTCACCATTTATTCCTTTTTTGAGTAATTGCAAGGACGCTTACACATCCTTCAGATAATACGTGCCATAAATCTTGAAAGAAAAGGAAGTGCTCTCAGACAGCTCCATAAACCCGCAGGGAATGGACTGGGAACAAAAGCCTTGCACCTGTGTTTTCCCTCCAGCCCTTTCTCTCTAGTGGATGCAGGCAAGGTCTGATTCCCCACCCCCACTACCCATCTGTTGCTACAGCTGAGCCCCACTCATTTCCTGAAAGAAATGTTCATCAGGGTGCCACCAGACTGACTGTTATACCAGTTCACACTACCCACCTTTGGTCCAGGGTCGCTAAGTCATGACTGGATTTCTCTCTGAAGTGTCCTCATCAAAAATTTGGAATTAACAAGGTAGCGTAGCCAGATTGAAGGGACCAGTCTATTGTCTGAGAATTTTCTCTACTGCCTTTTAAGTCGAGTGGCAGTAAAGGACATCTATTCAAATCAATAAAACGTAGTGTTACCTCATGAGCAACACAAGCCAGTACCAGTATGGGATGAACTGCCAAGTGGCACACTGCCAAGTGCAGAGCTGGGAGAGGGATTTCCCACTGGGGAGTCAATAGAAGGTTCAATGAAGAAGATTATAAATTACTTGGGGCCTGGAGGCCAACTACAATTTGACTGGATAGCAAAAGAGAGTGCTCTCTGACAGGTGGGACTGGACAAGAACGCTTCAGTGCTGCCAGGTGAGAAGTATTTGGGAACAACTATCACAAAGGGCTTGACTACAGCAGAGGGTCTCAAGTTCAGAATCACCTGGAGGGCTTATTAGGACACCAGTTGCTGTTAACTCCCTCAGCAACTCTACTTATGTAACAGATCTGAAGCAGACTAAGATATGTTTCTAACAAGTTCCCAGGTAATGGCTGATGCCAGGGTGAAGCATTTGCAAGGAAGAAGAAGCTGGAAAGATGACTGGGGCCAACTATGAATGGCTCTGAAAGTTAAGCTAAGAAGTTTTGATTTTATTCTTAGACTATGAAAATGGATGAAAGATTTTGGAAGAGATGGGGACGGATTTGAGGAATAGGTGTTTCAGGAAGGGTACTCAGACCATTGCACTGGGAATAATTTGGGAAAGAAAAGAGGAGATTCTTGCAGGAGATGAGGCCCAAGGTTTTAGTACCTTAAGAGGGATGTAGAAGAGGAAATAGCAAGAGAAAGAGGTTGTGCAAAACCCATTCATTCATTAAACTAAATTTCAAGGTATGGGCCTCCCGGTGGCGCAGCAGTTGAGTGCTGGGTTGCGAAGCTGCCCGCAGTCTCTGCAGCGCCGGTTCAAGCCCCGGCCACCGGGCAAGGGTCTCACTTGGCGCACAGACCTCTCCTGCTGCACCTGCTGCTCCCCTCAGCAGTGTATTTCGTCAGTCTGCCTGTTCTGTTCCCCGCTCTGGCTCTGGTGAATTCTCTCACCCTCCTCCTGAGCTTCTGACTGTACCCAGTGCTTGTATAAAAATAAATAAATCTTTAAAAATAATAATAAATTTCAAGGTACATTTGCACAAGATTTGACAAATCAGTTACTAATAAAGCCTCTAAACTAGTGGCTACCAGACCTCTAACCTATAGGGTAAGAGGGTCATTAGAGTAGCTCATTAAAAATGCAAAAGACTTGTTAGCTATAGAATCAAAAGAACTAAAGGGGACTTCAAAAGAGATTTGTACGCCATGTTCACAGCAGCAGTACCTACAGTAGCCAAAAGATCGAAACAACCCATGTATCCACCCACAGATGAATGCGTAATCAAAATGTTTTATATTCATATCCTAGGATGTTACTCAGCATTAAGAGGGAATTAAATTTTGACACACGCATTGACGAATATTGAAAACATGCTAAATAAAAGAAGCCAAACATAAAAGGAGAAGTATTTTATGATTCCACGCAGATGAAGAACCCAGAACAGTCAAGTTCATAGAAATAGAAAATAGAGGTTACTAGGGCTAGCAAGTGTGGAAAACAAGAAGTAATTGTTTTATAAATAATGAGTTTTAGTTTGATGATGAAAGAGTCCTGGAAAGGAATGGATGATGACTGTACATCAACGTGAATTTATTTATTTATTTATTTATTTTTAAAAAGATTTATTCATTCATTCATTCATTCATTTGTTTGTTTGTTTGTTTGTTTGTTTATACAGGCACTGGGTATAGTCAAAAGCATGGGAGGGTGAGAGAATTCACCAGAGCCAGAGCAGGGAGCAGAGCGGGCAGAAGGACCGAAGCACACTGCTGAGGGGAGCAGCGGGCGGCAGGAGAGGTCTGCGTGCCATGTGGGACCCTCCTCTGGTGGCCGGGGAGCAGCCGGAGATTGAACTGGCGCTGCAGAGTCTGTGGGCAGCTTTGCAACCCAGCGCTCAACCGCTGGGCCACCGGGGAGGCCCAACGTGAATGTATTTAATGCCACTGAATTGTGTGCTTAAAATTGTTAAAATGATAAACTTTATCTTATGTGTTTGTATATACATATAGACACACTTATTTTCACACACACTCAAAATCATTTTGTGACTGAAGACACAGGGTTTTGCTTAGTGGGAGTGTTTTTCACGTACCACTTAGACCACAAGATTCTTTTTCCTACAGGTGGTTATACTGTATAACATTTCTCTGACGACAAGAAATCGGAATAGAAGGCTCTGCTCCCCATCGGAAGGGAGTCATGTGGGGAGTCACCCTACCTGCAGTTCTTGCATGTTTCCTGCAGTAACTACTAGAAGCGAAAATAGAAAGAACAATTGTACACACATATGATGACCTTTGTGTTGTTGCAGCAGAATGTCTGAATTTTATGGCTTGAACTTTGAACGATTATTGACTGAGAGCTCTCTACAATGAGTATTAATTAATATTAGGCAGGAAATAGTACAGGAAGAAACAGAATGGAATATAGATGAGGCTAATAGGGGTTGGAGAAATAGAAACAGGATAACAAATGTGAACTTAGATCTGCATTAGGACTAAAATGGAGATACTACCTCAGTTGTTCTCTGAATGATTTAAACCTGTAGGTCACAGAAATGATTCCTTCCAGTCTGACCTTGTGCATTACATAATTCAGGTATAATGCAGATTTGCTTCTGTGAGTGTCTTTAGGAACTGAAAATTTAGGATCAAATATAAAGTGGCTTTCTAGTCACTCCAAATAGTAATTTAGGGAGAATGTCTCCAAATCCTGATGTTAATAGAAAGGTGGGAAATAAAATAAGAAAGGCATATTGTATGCTAATTATCAGGAAATAAAACAAATGCTATTTTTAAGTAATTCTTCAGGATATACCTTCACAGATGAGAGAAACTTAATTTCTAATACATTATTTGTTAGTTGTTAGCAAACTGCAAATAGTTAATTTCAAAGACTACTCAAATTTTCTTTTTGTTGTATCTTTAAAACAAGGAATTTTTTAACATCATGCAGTTGCTACCAAGGAGAACTAGTTGATCTGGTATGGACCTTACTTACCTGCATTTGAAAGTAGTACCATCTTGTTGCCCATTTATCTGGTTGAGTGGGAGAGATGAGCACAGATTTTCAGTACTTAAAGCTACCAAGGTATATTACTGATATTGTTTAGTGTAAGAAATGTTAAGCCCTGTCATATGCAGATACAGGGCTCAAAATAAGAGAAAAATTTCTCTTTGAAAGCACATATTCACTATTTTAATATATTATTTTTTTAAATAATAAATATATTAATAAATATTTAATAAATATATCATTTTTTTAAAGATTGATTCATTTGTTTGTTTATTTATTTATTTATTTATTTAAGCACTGGGTACAGTCAGAAGCGCGGGAGGGTGAGAGAATTCACCAGAGCCAGAGCGGGGAGCAGAGCAGGCAGAAGGACTGAAGTACACTGCTGAGGGGAGCAGCGGGCGGCAGGAGAGGTCTGCGCGCCATGTGGGACCCTCCTCTGGTGGCCGGGGAGCAGCTGGGGATCGAACTGGCGCTGCAGAGGCTGCAGGCAGCTTTGCAACCCAGCGCTCAACCACTTCGCCACCGGGGAGTCCCGTAAATATATTATTTTAAAAGTATACATCACTCTCATCAGTTTTTTTAAAGAATTTTTTGAAGTTAATTCAACCATATTTATAATTTCTTTTATAGTGAGCCTGGAACATTTAAATGTGATGAACATTTACAAATACATAGACCTGATTTTGTGACTCTTTAATTCAGTGAATGCAGTAAGATGTGCTCACTTCAAACAACAAGGCAATTGTATTTAGTGGAAAAGGTACCTTCGTTTGAGAATCCAGGAAAATACTACAAGTCTACAGAGCCTTTGTGTCAGGCATAAAGGAAACAATTCCCTAAGTGATGGGAAATGCATGCTTCCAATCCTTTTTCTAAGGCGTTCTAATAGTTTAAACTTGGCAAGGTCCTTTCTGTATTTTTAGCTTGGTTGGTCACAAAACAAGGAAAAGGAATAAAAAAAAAAAGACTGCACAGAGCTAACATACACTGGATCTGGAATCTGGAATTAAACAATTTTGTATCATTTGTGTTATTGCAATTATCTTATTGTAATTAAAATTTTTTATGAAAATGACTGTAACAGAGTACAAAATTATCCAGGATATACAAAACTTTTTTTTTAATTCTGTTTAAAACTGTGAACTAAACTAGCATTTCCTCTTGCCTACTCGTTTATTTTCTTTCATTTTTTAAATATATTTTATTTTATATAATTCTTCCTCTTGCCTACTCTTTCTTTTCAAATCCCTTTTCTCTTTTTTAAATTTAATTTAATTTACTTTTAGGATTTATTTATTTATTTACACAAGCACTGGGTACAGTCAGAAGCGCGGGAGGGTGAGAGAATTCACCAGAGCCAGAGCGGGGAGCAGAGCAGGCAGAAGGACCAAAGTACACTGCTGAGAGGAGCAGCGGGAGCGGCAGGAGAGGTCTGCGTGACATGTGGGACCCTCGCCGGAGGCCAGGGATGGAACCGGCGCTGCAGAGGCTGTGCACAGCTTCGCAGCCCAGTGCTCAACTGCTGTGCCACCCGGGAGGCCCCCTCTTGCCTACTCTTAATATAAATAACTTAGACCTGGGAATTCCACCTCCCTTGGGATCTCCGTAGTCTGTACTTTTTTAAAATATTTTATTTTATGTAATTCTTAAATTATTTTTTATTTTTGCACAATGTATGCATTTTCATTTTGGTTATATTCCTCACACAATTGCACCCCCCCCCTTATTTTGACCCTAGTCCTTCCTCTCCCAGCCCCTTCTCTCCCCTGCAGTGTGTCTCTGGTTTATAGTTGCTTGTTGATTTTGATTTTTACTTTGTATTAATTAGTCTTTTTCCTGGTCCCTTATTTAGGTTTTATAAATTCCTGCTATGAGTGAGACCATCCGGTATTTTTCTTTTTCTTTCTGTCTTATTTCGCTGAGCATGATCCCTTTTAGCTCCATCCATGTTGCTGCAAACTGCCTGTGTTTATCTTTTTTGATTGCTGAGTAATATTCCATTGTGTATATGTACCATATCTTCTTGATCCAGTCATCTATTTTTGGGCAACAACAAATGTTGGCAAGGTAGTGGAGAAAAAGGAACTCTCCTGCATTGCTGTGGGAGTGCAAACTGGTCCAACCACTATGGAGAGCTGTGTGGAGATTTCTTGACCTACTAAAGACAGAGCTTCCATATGATCCAGCAATTCCACCCCTAGGGATTTAAGTCCCAGGCACAAATAGTCGCTGGGGCTTCTACTCATGAAGGTTTTAGAGTAGGTAGATTTGCTAGATGGCATCTGACTTCCTCACAGAGAGTGTTCCAAGAGACAGGATTTGAAAGCAGCTAATCTTGTGAGGCCTGGCCTCAGTAACTGGCACAGCTTCACTAATGCTGGTCAAAGCAACCACAGAGTCAGCCCAGATTAAGGAGGAGGGGAGAAAGATTCTGCTTCTCAGTAAAAAAATTGTCAAAAGAGTTTGAGGTCATCTCTAACCTGCCATGACCCCCTTCCCCCAAAGTCCCTGGGGCTTCAACTACTGGTAAGAGCCTTGCTATGGTAACTGCAACAGCAGCAACTGGACATAGCTGAGTCTACTCCATCTGTGTCCATGCTGCACCCGACATATTATGTGCCATTACTGATGAATGCCTAAACCTTTCTCATGAACTTGCTGCACCCTTTTGGGCACAGTGCTTGGGCTGCCCAAACCCCCATACTGAGAGTAGCCATCAGAGACAACTTAGTCTCCCCTCCTCCATTTCCAGTCTCAAACCCTCTACCTTTACCGCATGTTCTCTCTGGGACAAAGTTCACTCCATAATAAAAGCGCCTCTGTGCCTGAATTTCAAGAGAGTCATTTCCTTAAAATATAACACTTCTTCTGATAATGGTGCCATTGCTGTATGGCTTGTGATTTGTTTATGAGGATAATTACTTAATAGTCAACCCCCCTACATATCGGGGTACAGAAGCACAGCTGCCTGTGCATGCGTAATTAGACAGCTGTGTAGGCAACAACTGAGGCTTGTGCAGGGACAAGTACTAAGGGATACGAATGATTACAAAATGCCAGTATTTGTCCTGCTTTGGAGAATATATTACTTACAGTAGCAACACGATGGTAAGTGATTGACAAACATGTTCTCCATTATTTCACAACTACTAGTCATTCACTTATTCCACAAATATTTACTGAGCGTTGAGCCTTGGAAATATGATGAGAGAAAACAGATGTGTCAGTTCTCATGATGCATGCAGTCAGCCTATGATAGGAAATTAATGTTAATGAAATAATATCATATATCAATACAAATTTAGAAATGTAATTAGTGCCCTGAAGGTGAGGTACATGGTGGTAGGAGACAGACATTTGGTCTAGTCCCTGACTAGACACACAAAACACACAGCTGAAGAAAAGGTAGGCATTTACCTGATTAAGGAATGGAGGTGAGGCGCCATGTTCAAGGTGGAGAGAAAAGCTTTTGCCAAAACCCTGTGGTAGGGGGTGAGCTCTATTTCTTCCAAAAGGAAAGAAAGCCAGTGTGCTTGGAGCATAAACCCTATGGATAGGTTTAATATTAATCCCATAGACAGGGAAAATGAAACCGAGGTTATTGGTCATCATCTGTCTGGTAATATAGTCAAGAAGTATCAAAGCCAAATCTTGAACAGAGCTCTTTTCATTCTTCAGTTTCTATTCTCCCCCATATGGTTTGCTATTTGAAACAGGTCAATTTTAGCAGTGTTTCCAAGGAAAAAATGTAGCATGGCCAGGGTGGAAAACTGATATCCCAAGCAAGGCGAGAGGCTGTTAACAAAAACCTAGAGAAGCTGCCAAAAGACATGAGAATTTGAAATTAAGGGAGCTGAGCTCCTGTATGAACTGGAAGGAATGACTAAAATCAAAGCAGTTCAAAGAGGATGGGGGAGGCTTGGGCTGAGGGGGTGTGCTGTGATTAGGACTCTGGATTTGAAATAATTGTAGGTAAATGAGCCAACTAGTCCACTCACAACAGAAGATGATTCCAGGGTTTGAACAGTATGATCTAGAACCCTTTTCTTCCCAGTGGCCTTTAGAAACAGGATCAATGTTCATCTGAATAAAGCAGTTTCACTTTCATTCTCTCTGGAGGGTCAGGTTGAAATGACTCAGTGACTTCTGGAATTCTTAGTGATTCATACAACAGTAGGTCTTCTAAGTGTTTTGTAAACTATAGAGTTGGCTAGATTTTATAGCAAATACTCCTTTCCAGAAGTACTAATGGCTGAAGAAGGACCTTAGTGGTAAAGATGTGATAACAGTATATGGATAAAAGATATAAATTATATCAAGGAGAAATACAAAGCTCAGTGAATTCATATACTTGGAAATCAAGGTTTTCAATATATGAATGTGTGCAGCAGATATGAAATCCAGGACATGAATACAGGCAGGTTAAGCCAGGAATACCAACTATACTCCAAACAGGAAACCTTGAATGTCAAGTAAGACACTCAGGACACACTTGTAAAACAGAATGTTGAATAACTAATTGAGGGAAGTTTCATCATTGATGGGGTTTGGGACTGAAAATTTAGCTTAGAGCATTGGCAAAAAAGTATCGCAATGAAAGGAGAATCAAGTGATTCCAGGAGCAGGACCTGGGGATATAGGCTAGAGGAGGACAGAAGTGGTTTCCTTCAGAGCTGCTCTGACTTGAGCTGAGTGTCACCTGTTGGGTTTACAGGGAGAATGACCTTTATTCTCTAAGCATTTAAGAAATTGGAAAATAGGAAAAATTAGAAAGAGGAATGAAATTTCTAAAGCAATGTCAATTAAAATGAAAATCTCCAGGTTCTACTAGTCCTACTAAATCAGTGTCTCTGGAAATAGGACCTGAGAATCTCAATTAACATGTTTCCTAGGGACTAGTAGAGGAGCTACGCAATGAAATGACTTAAAGAATTAAAAGATGTGGCCTCCCTGGTGGCGGAAGGGGTTGTCTCAGCACTATGAAGCTATTGGCAGCCACTACAGCATGAGTTCCATCCCCAGCCAGGGAGCTAACCCACATGGTGCAGCAGACCTCTTCTGTCTCACCGCTGCTCCCCTCAGCAGTGTATTTCAGTCAATCCTCCTGTTCTGCTCCTCACTCTGTCTCTGATGAATCCTCTCAAACCCCTCCACTGCCTGCCCGACGCCTGCAACTCTGGCCTGTACCCCAGCTCTTGTATGCATACATCTTAAAAAAAAAAAGAATCAAAAGAAAGAATCCCCCAACTGATTTCAACAAAGGAGACACTCTAAGTCAGGATCACCCAGTTGAGCCCAACCTATCCACAAAACTGATAAAGATAACATCAAGTTTTTCTTTAAATCCGCTAAGTTTTGAAGTGGATTTAATCAAACACAGCCTCAAAGTCTAAAAAAGTGTTTCTGATTGGCAGGTAGTTTTCTCTTTTTTTTTTTTCTTTTTTATTTATGCACACAAGAGCTAGGGCCAGAGATGTGGTGGTGGGGGGTGAGAGAGGATTCACCAGAGAGCAGAGCAGGGAACAGAACAGGCAGACTGACCGAAACACACGGCAGAGGGGAGCAGAGGGCAAGACAGGAGAGGTCTGCCTCACCATGTGAGTTTCTCTCTGGCCGGCCAGTGACCGAACTTGTGTTGCAGAAGCCGTGGATTGCTTCATAGTGCAGTACTTAACCCCTTGACCCACCAGGGAGGCCCAACAGCAGGTAGTTCTCTTACATCTCTGAGGACCCTGGTGCTTTCCAGCTGTGGCTCCACCATCTTCAACACATCTTCCAAGATCATTGTGAAAAAAGATAGAATATGAAAAATAATGCAGGGAAGATTCTCATGGAGTAAGTCTGAAAATAGAAACTCTCACTTCTACCCACATTTTATTAGCCAGAATTAATCTACATGGCTGTACGTAACTACAAGGAAGGCTGAAGAATGCAGTCTAGCTGTGAGCCCAAGAGGAGGGAAAGGGGTTTAATGAACAGTGAGTCAATCTGTCTCATGAAAAATGTTCCTCCCAAGTTTCTTTCCCATGAGAGGGGGGTAGAATTAACTAATGTAGACAAATATCAATATGTGAGTCTCTACTGGTTCACACAGTCCTTTCACATTGTATTTCTTCTACCTTCTGCTCCTCACTAAAATGGTATGTGGGTGTTGGGGCTGGGGAAGAGGTAACCTTGTGGCTTGGGAATAAAGAGGCCTTAGATCAGCATATTTGGGTTCAAGTAAGAATTACTGTCTCACATCTAGAACCTGATCCTCTGGATGGAGTGTGGTCCTATTTTGGCACTTGTGGATGTTATTCTTTCAACTTCAGAGATGAAATTGAAGGTTTGGCCTGTTTCTTCCTTTGCTGCCTCTTGGATAGAATCAGTGGTCACTGGCGGTTTAGTGGCCCTCTTAGGACTTCCATGTCATTTTGCTGGGAAGACAATGGAACTTCTACCTTCCCCTGGCCCCCTTATGATAGGCTTTGGAGAATGTGGAGCTCTTTGGCTTGGCTCCATTGACTTATACATGATCTATAAAGAACACTGGAAGCTCAGTATGGCTTAGAAAGAAATTGAAAAGAAATAAAAGAATAATTCATGGAATCTTTATGCTTCTCCTCTGGGCTCCCAGAATGATTAAATCACAGAGGACATGACCTTTTCTATGGCTCCTATCATACTACTTGACAATACGGTGTCTAATATTTACATAGTCAAACTACTTTACTTTTTTTTTTTAAGATTTATTTATTTTTACAAGCACTGGGTACAGTAAGAAGCACGGGAGGTTGAGAGAATTCACCAGAGCCAGAGCGGGGAGCATAACAGGCAGATGGACTGAAAACACTGCTAAGGGGAGCAGCAGGCGTGGCAGGAGAGGTCTGTGTGCCATGTGGGACCCTCGCCAGTGGCGGGGGATTGAACCAGCGCTGCAGAGGCTTCGGGCGGCTTCCCAGCCCAGCGCTCAACTGCTGCGCCACTGGGGAGGCCCAAACTACTTTACATTTTTATTGAGATGACACTTCAAATTTCTGAAATCTCTAACAGAGCACAAAAATATAAAAATAATTAAAATGTAAGTATAAATAATCCCAGTAACTTAAAAGTAGTAATGTAACAATTAAAAGAGGAAGGCACAGACAGCAAAAGTATGTTAAATTTCTCAGTGTTACTAAGGCAGACAACAACATGTTTTAGGACAGATAAATCCAGAAGTATAAGTATTTGTATTTAATTCAGTTATAATGTTAAGTACCAGAAGAGGAAAAACAAAAAAGCAGCAAACATAGCAACAAAACTCCAGGGAATGGTAACTGGAATGGAGGATGAGAAAAAAAGAGCTTTAATTTCCATTTCAGAATTCCTGTTCATGGTTTAAAGTTGAAAACTCAGAAGCTGATAATACTTTAATTAGAAAACACTAATATTGAATTGCAAAATAAAAAAGGGGTATCCTCATCAATAATAACTAAGATAAGATCAATTCATTCAATTGAATACATATCTTACAGATAAAAATGTAGTAAATGTATCGATTCGGACAAGGAAGGAAATCCATGCTGCCATGTTAGGCGGCAGAATGAGTTGTATTAGAATGCCCCATTTATGTAAAAATTATACCTATTCATAAGCAGAGTTATATGTCAAGTGTGCAAGTACACATTTGTGTATACAGGGAAAGTCTACAGGGACGTAACCGAACAACATGATTATATAGAAGGGAAGGCATATTTTTTATATTTTATTCTTCTCTATTTTTAATACTTTTTAAAAAGCAACATGTCTCAGTTATAATTTTAAAATGTGAGTTTGCATTATATAGCACTGCCTCTAGGAAGCTGGAATATGGAGAAGCCATGTAGCCTCTTTGCACCTCTGTGTGATCTTATCATAGAACTTCCATCCGTTACACAGTGGTATGTGCAGATGAAATGCGCAAACGTAGCCTGGCAGCTTGCTGGGATTCTACACAAACTGCATCCTTTCCATTTTATCTTTTCTGAGTGAGAAATGGTAATCTGGGTGACTCATGAAGGGAGGTGAGGTGGAGACTGGAGGGTGGAGGAGGGAGAGATGAGTCAGACTCTGTTTAAGACCAGCCTTCAGATGCATATGTACTCGGTCACCTCCAGCTCCGAGACAACAACACTCCCCTTTCCTACAGCGTTCTCCCCACACCTCCATTCTTTCCCTCCTAGATTTCTCCTAATATTTATTTTAACTTGACATTATCTGTAGAAAATGTTTGGAGGCTGTTAAAATGTTCCCAGGTAGGAACAGCTTCTTTTTTCATGCTCCTTAAGTCATCACACTAGCTAGTGGTGAGTGCCTGACCCATTAAGCTCCTGAAGAGTACAAAACTGATTTTGTCATTTTTTTCCTTTAATGTCTACCATCATGCCTGACACATGATAGTTACTCACTAATATATACTGAATGACTCCCAGGAAAACCTTTTTTGGTCCTTTCCATAACATTTTTATGATTCTCATGCCAGGATCATAGCTCATTATGAGAGAAACACATTTTTTAAAATTTTTTTTCATTTTATATATTTTTTACATTATCTTTCATTTTTGTACAATGTATGCATTTTCATCTTGTTTATATTCCCCATACAGTTCCCACCCCCCTTTGTTTTGATCCTACTCCCATGTCCCCGCCATAGAGTGTCTCTAGTTTATAGTTGCTTGTTGATTTTGATTTTTACTTTATTATAATTAGTCTTTTTCCTGGTCCCTTATTTAGGTTTTTTAAATTCCTGCTATGAGTGAGACCATCCAGTATTTTTCTTTTTCTTTCTGGCTTATTTCGCTGAGCATGATCCCTTCCAGCGCCATCCATGTTGCTGCAAATTGCATGAGTTCATCTTTTTTGATTGCTGAGTAATATTCCACCGTGTATATGTATCTCATCTTCTTGATCCAGTCATCTATTTTGGGGCATTTGGGTTGTTTCCATAGCTTAGCTATTGTAAACAGTGCTGCTATAAACATAGGGGTGCAGGAGCCCTTTGGAATTAATGTTTCCATATACTTTGGGTAAATACCTAGGAGTGGAATTGCTGGATCATATGGAAGCTCCATCTTTAGCAGGTTGAGGAATCTCCACACAGCTCTCCATAGTGGTTGGACCAGTTTACATTCCCACCAGCAGTGCAGGAGAGTTCCTTTTTCTCCACATCCTTGCCAACATTTGTTGTTGCTAGTTTTTTTAATATGTGCAATTCTCACTGGTGTAAGATGGTATCTCATTGTAGTTTTGATTTGCATTTCTCTGATTACAAGTGATGTTGAACATTTTTTCATATGCCTGTTGGCCATTTGCATTTCCTCTTTGGCGAAGTTCATTTTTAGTTCTTCTGCCCATTTTTTTGACTGAGTTATTCACTTTGTTTTTGTTGAGTCTCGTCAGCTCTTTGTGGATTTTTGTGATCAGTCCTTTATCATTAGTATTGTGTGCAAAAATTTTCTCCCAATTGGTGGGGCTGTCTCTTTGTTTTGGTTACTGTCTCTTTTGCTGTACAGAGGCTCTTTAATCGGATGTAGTCCCAGTTGTTTATCTTTGCCTTCACTATCACTGCTTTGGGTGATGTGTCTTTGAAGATGTTACTAAGGTGTATGTCATGGAGTGTTTCACCTATATTTCCTTCTGCATATTTTATGGTTTCAGGTCTTATGTGTAGTTCTTTAATCCATTGTGAGTTAGTTTTTGTGCATGGTGTGAGGTAACAATCAAACTTCATTCTTTTGCATGTATGGGAAATCAAGCTTCAGTCTTTTGCAAAACTGGGAAAACCCAGTTTTCCCAGCATCTTTTATTGAACAATCTTTCTTTGCTCCATTGCATATTCTTTGCTCCTTTGTGAAAGATTAGCTGACCATAAATTTGTGGGTTTATTTCTGGATTTTCAATTTGGTTCCATTGGTCCATGTGTCTGTTCTTGTTTCAATACCATGCACTTTTGATTATTATGGCTTTGTAGTATAGTAGGAAGTCAGGGTGTGTGATGCCTCCATTCCTTTCTTTTTTTTTCAGGAGAGCTTTGGATATTCGGGGTTTTTGGTGACTCCACATGAATTTCAGCAATATTTGTTCTATTTCTTTGAAGAATGTCATTGAAATTTTTATTGGAATAGCATTGAATCTGTAAAGTGCTTTTGGTAAGATGGCCATTTTGATAATGTTAATTCTTCCAATCCATGAGCAGGAGATGTCTTTCCATTTCTTTGTGTCTTCTTCTATTTCTTTTAACAGTGTTTTATAGTTAGAGAAAAACACATTTTTTTTAAATAATAAATTTTATTTTTATATTCACCATACAATTGCAACCCCCCCATTCTGACCCCAATCCCTCCCCTCCCGCCACCCACCCCCCAAAAAGTGTCTCTGGTTCATAGTTTTTTGTTGATTTTGATTTTCACTTTCTTATAGTTATTCATTTTTCCTGGTCCCTTATTTAAGTTTTCTGGATTCCTGCTATGAGTGAGACCATCCTGTATTTTTCTTTTTCTTTCTGGTTTATTTCACTGAGCATGATCCCTTCCAGCGCCATCCATGTTGCTGCAAATTGCATGTGTGAAAAACACATTTTTTAAGGAAGGAATGTATCAAAAATACCTGATACGTGTTTGCTTAATAACATAAATACACCTCTAACTGGTCAAAGTTCAAATGGGGATTTTAGTTTAATTTAGAAAAACAGAATATTTTGGAGTCATTGCATTTTTCCTTCTGTAAATATTGTCTACTTTAAGTCCTAGCCAGCCCCAGGACGTAGGATTCTGTCTTTTGATAACTGTTCTGAGTCTTTCTTTTCAGTCTTACTTTAATGGATGAAAGATTAAGAGGACAGTATTTAGTTAGGACCCAAGAAAATATCAGTAACCAAAAGTTGACCTCAACCATGTGTCATAGTCCCACTCAGATGCCTGGGAAAATACCTGCGCAGACAGCAAAGTCAGCCAGTTTCACATTTTTTATTGGCATGAAGATTTTGCCACCATCCTCATTACAGATCCCAGATGACTACACTGGACCACCTTGACAATGCCTTGTACCAATGGTAGACACAGACCTAAGGAGCAGTGCACCATGGGAAGTAGGCTGGCAGCTTCTTCTAAAAACAGTTTCAAAATCTCAATCCTGCATCTTTTACAATCCAATGTTGAGGAAAGGGGAGACTCCCAAGCAGATGCAACCCTTCCCATTTATCCCATAAATCTCAATATTCTCCTCCTTGGAAATGCAGTGAGGGAAGAAGCAGGCAGGAGGAACAGAGGAGCTCCGAGGGACTCACACACCTGAAGCTGGGACCTTCTGGGGCCACCTAAATTATTGCTGTAAGAGTAATGGGTGCACCTGGGTTTTCAAATCCAGGGTTCTTCAGAGGAACAACCTTTGCTGTCTCTAAATTTTCTTCCCTACAGCTGATTCCAGAATTTCTTAGTTTGGCTTTGTTGACATGACAATAATTACAGTCATTTTCATTAATTGCTCCCTCTTTGAGCCTAATTGCCATGGAGTACAATAAAAAAAATATGCACATCATTCAATGTGCCATATTAACTTCAGATTTTATACCATTCTAACACTAGATTTAGTTCACTTGTGCATAGTGTCACTCACATGCCTTGGTTACATACACATTTTTTAAAAGTAGAAAAAAGGACACATGTCTATAAAGCAAGTCAGTGAAGTCAGCAGAGGAGCCTCATGAGGGGCTGGAGCCAAGAACAGGGAAGCTGTCCTCTTTCGTTTCCTCTGTGTAGCTCCTCTACACTTTCTCCTGGCCAGCTTCTTGTTTCTTCATGCACATGGCAGAAGATGTTCTTCCACCATGAGTTTATATGATCTCCATTTAAGTAACTATCCTAGATCAATGGCTCTCTTTGAAGTCTAATTCCAAATGACCAGTAAAAAGATCAGCATGGTTGACTGTTTCTGACCCAACCAACTATGGCCAATTAATGGATCAAAGTAGTTCAAGAAGGGCTTCAGGAGCTCCCAACATGTAGAGGGGCAGATGAGAGTGGGGATAGAGAAGCTCTCAACTTCTTTAAACCTTTCTACAAAGAGTGTGTTTGTGTTGTATATGGTGATAATGCGTACAACTTGCCTTGTAGGTATTAGTGAGTGCTGCAAGAGGCAATTTTCACAGGGTACTCTGCATATTCCTGGCACACATCAAGCACTGAATATAATGCTTTCCATTATTGTTATTACTATGATATCTAGGCTCTTAAATACTTTATTTTCAAGTTTTGGAGCAGTTATGATTTGAAATCCATAACTCCACAAAAAGGCTTATACAAATACTCAAAGAAGCTCAGGGAAACAATCTGAAAAAGCTTTACTTATTTTTTGCCCAAAACTCTGAACAATTTAGGCATATTTCATGAATAAGATCCAATTTTAGAGAGCTTTGAAAACATGGCATGTAATATTTCACTAATCCAGCAGGGGGCAGGCTTCCCAAACATAAGTGGTGTATGCTACCCAGACATTGCTCAGTGAGAAAGCAAGGTAATTCTAATGAAAACTAATTGTTGTACAGAATCTGTTGACTTTCAGAAACACAGTTTTACTATTAGCGTCAATAAATGTAAGAAATAAAAAATGCCAAAACAGTTTTAAGACCCAACAGTATTCCTGGCTGGGCGGTTACAGTGGCTTCTTGTCACATGTCAGGACCTGATCAGCTACAAGCTTGGGGAATAAGCAAAAGTATTTACCAGTGTCCCAAACCATCCTTATCTTTGTTTTTATCTCTGGTCCTCTGCCTCCTTTTTCCCCCGTGTCCTCCTACGTCTTTGTTCCCTTTTCTTATGAAAACATATCTTCAGGAAAAATAATTATGACTTAGAATTTTAAAGAAATAAAATCCCTAGGCATTTTAGTTTACTACAAACACACCCAAGAGTGTGATGGTTACTAAAAAGTGGAATTTTCACATGCCCTATCTTATTAAGGGAGGTACAGTATTATTGCTTTAAAGCAAGGTTACTGAAGACAGGCAATTTTGGGTTTAAATCCCGACCTGGATTATACACTACATTATTACCACCATGGCCAGTAATGGCTCTTGTAGTAATTTGAGCAAGCTACTCAACCTCTTTCTCCTTATTCTCCTGTAAATTGGGGATAATAATAGAACGTACCTCTGGACCTCCTAAGGATTAAAAAGCTAATGTTTAGCACCTAAAACACAGTTAATAGCACTGTAATAAAAATTTTTTATAGTGTCATTAAATTAATAAATTATTATAGTATAATGACGCTATACTGCTTTATTATTATATTTTTATAACAGTCCTATTTTACCCTATTTACATGTTAGGCAATTTCTGCCTTTAGGTCTGAATTGGAAGAAGAGGGCACAACTTAAATGGAACACTGATATATTAGACCAAATATAGAAGAAAACAGATGATGACCATTCTGGAAATCATCATATAAAAAATGAGTTGAAAGACTTGTGACAATTCGAAGAGGAGAGTACGTAGTTTATGAGGAATATAAAACTATCTTCAAATTCATGAGTAGCTGGAAGAAATCCTGAGAGGTCTGGACCACAGCCTAATCCTCCAGAACAAGAGGGTTTTGCAATTATTAGCTGCCCATAGAGAATTACTGTCCCCACTTTGGTTTATATTTATTTCCCAGCTTGGGTGTTCTTGGAACTAATGTAAAGACAGACTCAAGGTTACAAATTCTCTAAAACAACTTTTCCCTCAGAGCCCAAACCAAGACAGAAAAGTCTCCTTATTGTCTCCTTGACACAATAAGGAGGGGTATTTCCCTTAATACTGTTGGGTTTAGTCATTTCTTCAAACTCTGGTTATGAGGCTTATGACAGTCTTTCCAGCACAGCAGTAAGTTTAAAGAGTTTCTCTTCCACAAGTATTTTCTTTGCAACAAGAGTCCTATGAAATAGACAGATAATCTAGTCCCCATGATAATTTGTCTAAGGACACACAAATAGACAAAACAGGAGTTGAATTAAAGTCTTGGATCAGATCATCTGATGCCCATTCTTTCATGCAAATTTTACTCATTCTCAAGTCTCTGGCCCTTCCAATATCGGTAAGCTAAAGTGTTTGGTTCATTTTGGAGGCTGTGTCTAATCAGAGTCTCTGCTCTTATTTTTTGAGTGTGATTTAAGTACCCCTTAGAGAAGAGTCTGATGAGTGTTCACTATGGTTCAAATACTATGCCTTTGGTACTTAGGTGCCAGGTTACAACCACAAGCAGTTGTATTTGAATCAATGGACTAACTCAAAACAAATATTTTGTGGAAAAGAGTAGCTAATAGACAAATGGAGGCTGGACAAATTTCAGGATAACAGACAAATTTCAGATCAGTTATCAAAGTATTAGTAGAACAGAAAGTAGATTTTAATAGCAAGCCAAGTAGACTAGAACAGCAATCATTACAGCATGAGGTCAGGGCATGAGGTTCTTGCAGGGTGTTAAGCAGCAGTCAATGAAAGTATGTAAATTCCTTCCACCCTCTTTTCTGTGGTCCAACCTCTGGTAACTTTGCTCATCTATTATTGAGGGCAGACAGCTGCATGAGGATGTAAGACGTTGACCTATTCATGCATCATATGTTTTACTTCTCTCTACAGGATAGAAAGTGAGCATTGCAGTACAGTGTGTTGGATTCATTTCTTCCATGTTGATTTCACATAAAGGTTCTATGTGTCATGGGATTACTAACTTTAAGATCAGTCTGCCTACTGAAAATATTCATTGAAAGTACTACATCAGGAGTATTAACAGCTGATCACATTTATTCTTGTAACAAACACCATCATGCATACTCCTCTAGAATCCACAGAAAAAGCATGATAATAGCCAGAAATAATTGGAGGTTTCAGAGGATAAAAAAGCTCACCTGGTAAACAACAACCACCAAGAAATCATGTCAATAGCCCCTTCATCTTTCTAGCCACAGTCACACAAATATGATAGTATTCTAAAGAGCCAATAAGCCACTGATAGTATTATCTACTACAGTAAATGGAAGATGAGATATAATCATTGTAAGAAATCAAGCGGTTTGTTTAAAATCTCATGACTTTTAAAGCAATTGTGATGATATAAATCTCCAGATCTCAGTAATTTCCCTGCAATGCAAAGTTGTCAGAAACAACCAATATCAGTAAGAGATTTCAGTATCAATGAGTACAAGTGTGTAAATATTTTAACAATGACTTTCACAGGTATGGCAAGCAGTACCCTATTAGATTTAACTCAGCTGAAAAATCTAGAACATTGAAACACCAATTACCCCCTCTATTGGTTAGAAGTTTTATAACATGAAGGTAGGAGAACTTCAGTGAAAGTAGTTCGGATTACATGGCGGAAGCTGAACCACCACTTGAATATTCATACACCCATACAACCTCCCACCCACAGTGCTTGCTCATGAAGTTTGGCTTCTCAAAGCTTGGCTTCTCACTGCTCCGATCCCAAGTAAAACTGAAATTTGTCTATAAAGCTTCCAGATTCCTAGTTGCACCCCCATTCTCACTGGACTCATATTCGCAATCAGACAATTCTCAGTTCTTACAAAAACAATTTTTTCCTAAAACATGCACCTGGTAATAGCTTAAGAATCACCTTCACCTCTCAGGGGAAGTTAGAATTACCAGACAAGCACATCGACAAGGTTTTTATTACTGCATTCCACATGTTTGAAATGATAAGTAGTGACATAAATGATTTTTTAAAAGATCCACATCAGATTTCAACACATGAAAACCATAATGTCTAAGGTAAAAAACAGAAACCCAGCACAATGGGTGAGATTAAATATATATGAGACATTGCAAAAGAAAAGATCACTGAACTTGAAGATATAGCCATAGAAGCTATTCAAAATATAACACAAGGGATGTTTTTAAAAATGAACATCAGTGAACTGTGGGACAATTTCAACTGGTCTGATACAGGTGTGGCTGAGATACTTGAAAGAAAGAACAGAGCAGTTTGGGAAAGAAGAAATACTGAAGAAATCATTACCAAAAACATTCCAAGTTTGATGAAAACTATAAGCCATCGTTATGAACAGTTCCATGAACACCAAGCACAAGAAGAAACCAAAACTAAGGAAGCTTACAGCTAAAAACCAGTTTATAAAGGGGAAAGTGTCAAAGCAGTTGGGAAAGCAGTGAGAAAAAGATAAGTATGACAGCAGTTTTCTCATTGGAAACAAGGCAAGAAGACAGTGAAGTAGCATCTTTAAAGAAGCATTGCTTATCAGTGGAGATACATTTTGAGAAATGCATCATTGGGCAAATATCATAGATTGTACTTACGTAAACCTAGATGATATAGCCTATTACACACCTAGGATATCTGATGTAGCCTACTGGTGCCATCATTATATATGTGGTCCACTGTTGGTGAAAATGTCAAGCTATGCATGCAGCAAAACATAGTAAACATACCTATCATTCCTGGAAGTTTATGCATGCCTCTTTATAAATCCTCCCTCCTGCCAATCTTGGAACTACCTTCTCCTTGTTCCCCCAGGCAACCTTTCTCTGCCACTATTGATTAGTTTGCAGTTTCCATAATTTTATACAAATAGAATCATATTGTATGTATGCTCTTTGCCTGACTTCTTTCACAAGGCATAGTTTTTGAGATTTACCCATGCTCTTGCATGTATGAACAGCTAACTCCTTTTTGTTGTGTTGCATGTATGGACAGTTAACTCCTTTTCACTGCTGAACAACATTCCATTTTATGAATATACCACAATTTATTCATTTGCCCAGTAAAGGGCACTTTGAGTTGTTTCCACTTTCTCACTGTTACATATAAAGCTGCTATGAACATTCTTTTATGACATACTTTAATTTCTTTTGAATAAATATCAAGGAATAAAATGGCTACATCTTTTTTTTTAAATTTTGTTTTTGCATAGGAGAACTGGGGCATAGGCCAGAGGTGCAGGGTGGTGAGAAGATTCACCAGAGACAGAATGATCAGCAGAACAGGCAAATTTTTACTAAAACAAACTGCTAAGGGGAACAGAGAGTAAGACAGGAGAGGTCTGCTGTGTCATATGTGGGTTAGCTCCTTGGCCCTTGATGAAACTCAGACCATAGCAGTAATAGTGCTGAGACTTAACACCTAGACCACCAGGAAGGCCCTTAAATGGTAAAATATTATGGTTGGTAGTATTTTAGGAAACAGTCAAGCTGTTTTCAAAATTTCTCAATGACAAAAATGAGGTAAGAATAATTATTTCTCTCTTAGAAATGAGGGAATTAAGACTCAGTGATATCATGTTGATTTGTTCAATAACAGTCTGTAAGTAACAAAACGAAAAATAAACTTAGTTCACCCAACTCTACACTTAGAAAAACTTCTAACCATCCATAAATACTTCTAAAAACCTTAAGTCTCACCACATATCTTACCAGGTTCTATACATAGTTATAGAAAAAATAGGAGGCTGTTGTCCTGCTATAAGAATAGTGCTTCAAAAATTTATTCCATGATGTACAGGATGGTGACTATAGTTAATAATACTGTGCTGCATATGTGAAAGTTACTAAGAGACTAGATCTTAAATATTCTCACCACAAGAAAGGGAATTTTTTTTTGTAACTATATATAGTGATGGATGTTAACTAGATTTACTTGTGGTCATTATTATAATATATACAAATTGGCAGACCGGGCGTGCAGGGGAGCGCGTCGCCGGCACCGGCATTTTGCAGCAGGGACCCTCCTTGCTGGAGACTGTGTGAACCCAGCAGAAGGCTCACCGAGGAGACAGAGGTTAAGCGGGGAGGCTTGCCCACACCGGGCACCTTCTAGCCTGTAGTTGCAGCCCAGAGGGGAGCAGCACCCACCGCTGGGGCAGACCGGGCGTGCAGGGGAGCTTGTTCCTGCATCGCCATTTTGCAGCAGGGACCTTTCTTGCTGGAGACTGTGTGAACCAGCAGAAGGCTCACGAAGGAGACAGAGGTAAGCTGGGAGGCTTGCCCATGCTGGGCGCCTTCTAGCCTGCAGTTCCAGCCCAGAGGGGAGCAGCACCCACCGCTGGGGCAGACCGGGCGTGCAGGGGAGCGCGTCCCTGGCTCTGGCATTTTGCAGCAGGGACCCTTCTTGCTGGAGACTGTGTGAACCCAGCAGAAGGCTCACCGAGGAGACAGAGCAGGGACCTGTCTTTGCTGGAGACTTGTGAAACCAGCAGAAGTTCCCCAGAGGAGCCAGTGGTGAGCTGGGAAGGTCGCCCAAGATGCCGGCCAGTACCAGCAACACAGTGTCACAAGGAATACGGCAAATTAGAAAACAGGCAGTAGGGAGTAGAAAAACCACATGCAACCCAGCAACTCCTCAGCAAAATAGCACACCACAAAAAGAAAACCATCTACCATATTGCAACGACAGTAACTTGGAAGAACTTCTGAGCCTTCCAGATAGAGAATTTAAAATTGCTGTGATTAAAAAACTGACAGAAGTCATAAAGGAAAACAATGATAAGGGGAAAATAATTAATGACCAGAAGAATGAAATTGAGTCCCTAAAGAGGGAAGTAAAAAAAATGCAGGAGATCAGAGAATTAATGGAGACGCTAAAGAACTCTGGGAAAAGCAGTGAAAGCAGAATAGATGAAATGGAAGAACGAATAAGTACTCTTGAAGACACAGAAATAAAAAGAACTAAAACAGAAAAAGAAGGAGAAGTACGAAGGAAAAAGACCTAAGAAAGACTTCGGGAACTATCTGACTCCATGAGGAAAGGAAATATAAGAGTTATAGGAATCCCAGAAGGAGAGGAGAGAGATGTAGGAACAGAGAAAATATTCATGGATATAATTGAAGAGAACTTCCCAAACGCTAAGAAGGATCTGAAAATTGATATACAAGAAGCAAGAAGAACACCAAACTTCCATGACGAAATGAAAAATACAGCAAGACACATAATAGTAAAGCTCCCAAGAATCCAAGACAAAGAAAAAATAATGAAACTAACAAGAGGGAAGAAACAGATAACATTCAAAGGGAAACCAATCAGACTGACATCAGACTTCTCTGAAGAAACACTACGGGCAAGGAGAGAGTGGAGGGACATAGTCAACAGACTCCAAGAAAACAGATGCCAACCAAGAATACTCTATCCCGCAAAGCTCTCCTTCCTCTTTGAAGAAAGAATATGGACCTTCCCAGACAAACAGAAACTCCGGAATTTCATTGCGACTAAACCCCCACTCAAAAATACTACAAGGAGTCCTAAAGCCAGAACCTCAGAGGGACGAATAACAACAAAAGAAGGCCAAAGAAAGTTATTAAAAGAATAAATAAATAAAATCAAAGGAAAGACAAACACAATGGCAAATACAGATGCTAACATATCAATACTAACTCTAAATGTAAATGGACTAAACTCTCCAATAAAAAGACACAGAGTTGCAGGCTGGATTAAGAAACAAAACCCAACCTTTTGCTGTCTCCAGGAAACACATTTAGCTGCAAAAGATAAAAATAGACTCAAAGTTAAAGGATGGAAAACAATTCTACCAGCAAATGGACCAAAAAAGAAGGCAGGAACAGCTATACTCATATCAGATAAAACAGATTTCAAACTTAAAAAGATAAAAAGAGACCCCAGTGGTCATTACATTATGATCAAGGGGATAATACTTCAAGAAGAAATAACACTCATTAACATATATTCACCAAACGAAGGAGCACCAAAATATATCAGACAACTATTGGCATCTCTGAAAACAGACATCAGAGAAAACACATACGTAGTGGGAGACTTCAACACACCAATATCAACAATGGATAGATCAACAAGACAAAAAATAAGTAAAGACACTAAAGCTCTAAATAAGGATCTAGAGTGCTTAGGCTTAACAGACATATATAGAACACTAAACCCAAAAAAATCTGAGTATACATTTTTCTCAAACGCACACGGATCATTCTCTAGGATCGATCATATACTGGGGCACAAGACAAACATCAACAGATACACCAAGATTGAAATCATACCAACCATCTTTTCTGACCATGAAGGCATCAAACTAGAAATAAACCATAAAGAGAAGGCAAGGTATTCTCCTACCTCGTGGAGATTGAAACCCACACTACTGGAAGTCCACTGGACTAACGAGGAGATAAAAGAAGAAATTAAAAAATTCTTTGAATTGAATGACAAGGAGGACACCAATTTCCTAAATGTATGGGATGCAGCAAAAGCAGTAATAAGAGGAAAATATATAGCAATAGATGCTCACATCAAGAAACAAGAAAGAACTCAAAGAAACAACCTAATCTCAAAACTCAAAGATATAGAAAAAGAACAACAAAAAAGCCCCAAAACCAGTAGAAGAAAAGAAATAATAAAAACCAAAGCAGAAATAAATGAAATTGAAACTAAAAAAACAATCCAAAAGATCAATGAAACCAAGAGCTGGTTCTTCGAAAAAATAAATAAAATAGATAAACCCCTTGCCAGGCTCACAAGGGCAAAAAGGGAGAAAGCACAAATAAATAGGATAATAAATGAAAGAGGAGAAATCACAACGGACACAGCAGAAATCAAAAGAATTATTAATAACTACTATGAACAGTTATATGGAAACAAGTTTAACAATCTAGAGGAGATGGACAAATTCCTACAACTCTACAATCACCCAAAGCTAGATAAAGAAGAAATAGAACACCTAAACAGACCAATTACAATTAGCGAAATTGAAATGGTAATCAAAAACCTCCCCAAAAACAAAAGCCCAGGACCTGATGGATTTACAAATGAATTCTACCAAACATTCAGAGACGAATTGGTACCTATCCTTCACAAACTCTTCCAAAAAATTGAGAAGGAAGGTATAATACCTAACACGTTCTACGAAGCCAACATTACACTAATACCAAAACCGAACAAGGACAACACAAAAAAAGAAAACTATAGGCCAATCTCCCTAATGAACACTGATGCAAAAATCCTCAATAAAATTTTAGCTATCAGAATCCAACAGTGTATCCATAAGGTAATTCACCACGACCAAGTAGGATTCATTCCAGGGACACAAGGATGGTTTAACATCCGAAAATCAATCAACGTTATCCAACACATCAACAAAAAGAAATATAAAAACCATATGATAATATCAATAGATGCTGAGAAAGCTTTCGACAAAGTGCAACACCCATTCATGATAAAAGCCCTTGAAATTCTTGGGATACAAGGAACGTACCTCAACATCATAAAGGCCATATATGACAAGCCAACAGCCAGTATCATTCTCAATGGTGAAAAGCTGAAAGCAATTCCATTAAGATCTGCAACAAGACAAGGATGTCCACTCTCACCACTGCTTTTCAATATAATACTGGAAGTCCTAGCCAGAGCAATAAGACAAGAGAAAGACATCCAAGGAATCCAAATAGGAAAAGAAGAAGTCAAACTATCACTCTTTGCAGATGATATGATAATATACATAGAGAACCCCAAAAACTCCACAGAAAAACTAATTCAACTCATCAATCAGTTCAGTAAAGTGGCAGGATACAAAATCAACACGCAAAAGTCAGTAGCCTTCCTATATACAAACAATAAATCTGAAGAAGAAGAAATCAAAAAAACCATCCCTTTTCTTATTGAAACAAAAAAAATCAAATATTTGGGAATAAATCTAACAAAAGAGGTAAAGGACCTATACAAAGAAAACTATAAAACACTGTTAAAAGAAATAGAAGAAGACACAAAGAAATGGAAAGACATCCCCTGCTCATGGATTGGGAGAATAAACATTATTAAAATGGCCATCCTACCAAAAGCAATATACAGATTCAATGCTATTCCAATCAAAATTTCAATGTCATTCTTCAAAGAAATAGAACAATTATTGATGAAATTCATAAGGAAACACAAAAAACCCCGAATAGCCAAAGCTCTCCTGAAAAAAAAAGAAGGGAATGGAGGCATCACACTCCCAGACTTCAAACTCTACTACAAAGCCACAAACATCAAAACTGCATGGTATTGGAACAAGACCAGACATACAGACCAATGGAATCGAATAGAAAATCCAGAAATAAACCCACAGATTTATGGTCAACTAATCTTTGACAAAGGAGCATTGGAGCAAAGAAAGTTTGTTCAATAATTGGTGCTGGGAAAACTGGGTCGCTACATGCAAAAGAATGAAGCTTGACCACTACCTCACACCATATACAAAAATCAACTCAAAATGGATTAAAGAACTAGACATAAGACCTGAAACCATAAAATACATAGAAGGAAATATAGGCGAAACACTACGTGATTTGCATATCAAAGACATCTTTACAGACACATCACCCAAAGCAGTGATAGTGAAGGCAAAGATCAACAGCTGGGACTACATCAAATTAAAGAGCTTCTGCACAGCAAAAGAGACAATAACAAAAACAAAGAGAAACCCCACCAACTGGGAGAACATTTTTGCACACAACACTAATGATAAAGGACTGATCACAAAAATCTACAAAGAGCTGATGAGACTCAACAACAACAAAGAAAATAATCCAGACAAAAAATGGACAGAGGAACTAAAAAGAAACTTCTCTGAAGAGGAAATGCGAATGGCCAACAGGCATATGAAAAAATGTTCAACATCACTTGCAATCAGGGAAATGCAAATCAAAACTACCATGAGATACCATCTTACACCAGTGAGAATGGCACATATTAAAAAAACTAGCAACAACAAATGTTGGCGAGGTTGTGGAGAAAAAGGAACTCTTCTGCACTGTTGGTGGGAGTGCAAACTGGTCCAACCACTATGGAGAGCTGTGTGGAGATTTCTGGACCTACTAAACATAGAGCTTCCACAGGATCCAGCAATTCCACTCCTAGGTATTTACCCAAAGAACACAGAAACATCAATTCCAAAGAACACCTGCACCCCTATGTTTATAGCAGCACTGTTTACAATAGCTAAGCTTTGGAAACAGCCCAAATGCCCAAAAATAGATGACCGGATCAAGAAGATGTGGTACATATATACCATGGAATATTACTCAGCATTCATGAAACATCAGCCTACAAGATGATTTATGACTCAAGGGTTCCATGGCTACAAAAGTTTTGGGAGGGCTGAATTCATTAACTTCCCTATGGAAATGCATCATTCATATTAGAGTCTGAAGGATATGAGAAATTCTGTAGTAACAAAACCCATATGTATTTGTTCAATCAAAATTTTATAATCATATTTGAGCACAGAACTTTTTTTTCCACCCACAATTTTTAATGACCAGAGTTTTAAACTTTGAACAGGGTGTTATAAACTTTACAATAATAAAAATGTGCTAGAACTTTCTGGCTAATCCTTCAATTAGTACTTACTAGGTAATGATAACAGGGCAGTATGCCTGGTCCCTCAGGCATTACAAAATAAACAGAGTCACAAGTCTTGAAGAAGTAAAACTCTTGCACCCAGACATCAAACAGAGGAAATCTACTAGAGTTTGTGAGTTATTCTTTGGCATTTTAACTTTAATAGAAGATAGAAAATCTTTACAGTAAGCCACTTCAGACTTGATGAACACATTGTCCAAGTCATAAGTATTCTCTTGAGTCCTATAGATTATGAGGTGCAATGCAGATAAGTGAAGCAGTAGAGTCAAGAATTTGTTGATTTCACTAACCTTTCATGTGTGGGAACACAATTCTATTAAGAACTATGTTCCAAAAAGCAGTTACGATTTAGGAACAAGGTGTCAAATTTTGAATCAGACTGAGCAGGTACCTCTTGAACTTGCCATTGTCCTTGTTTACTTTATAATTTTTCCTTCAATAAAAGAATTTGTCTCAGATCAAAATGGAAAGCACTGCAAAATTCAGAAGGAATTAGCTTACTCATTTTCCTGTTCATCCACACTGTCAATGACTTTACAGAGTGATGAAGAGTTGGGAAGAAGAATGGCAGAAGGCTGTGCAGAAAGAAACTGTGTGATCTATTCTCCACTTGCTGCTTCAGATCTATTCTCTGTCTTCTCCACCTTGCTCTGCACGCAGAGAGGCTAAGCTCCCAGGAATGCATCACTCCCATTCCTGTTAGCTTTTCCTCTGGGTTCTGATTAGAATTAGTCAATAAGTAGCATCAACAAGATATTTAGATTCCTTTTGCCTTCCTATCCCCTCACCATGCTCCTTCCAGGGGATACCCCTCTCCCCTCCAGGTCTAATGCTCAATTCAGGGTCTGGTTCGTTACCTCTTCTGTTCCCATCAGGCCTAGGGAAGGCAAAGCCTTCCTAGTATTCTAAACCTAAGTCACTATACTGTCCCTTATTTTTGCCCTTGACTCTGATCCAACCTCTGCAAATAGTCCCTTTTATTAAACTTTCACTAATTATCCCTTTGAGGCTGCCAGCTAGTTCCCCATTTCCTGTTCAATATTCTGACATATACTTCTACTCTAATATTTAAATTCCTACCAAATTTCTTAATTTCAGATTTTGGTTAAAAGCTGCAACATGAAAGTCTTCTGAATCAGTTGTTCTGCTTAGAAAGGGTAATTATTAATAATGTAAAAGCTTTTTAAAATGAAGTTTGGATTAACTATTTTTAATATGGGATAAAGTGGGCATCAATAAGTCTATTGCCAGATATAAAGCAGGGCATTTAATAAGGATAAAAAGTTCAATTCATGACATAGATCATAAATATGATTTGACAGTCAAGCTTTAAAACATTTGATGCAAAGACTATGGTATAAAAAAAAGATAATTTTTTTAAAAACTAAATAATTCCACATAATAGGAACAATTAACTGAATCATTAGAGACAAAAAAGAACAATACTAAACATCAACCACCTTGACCTAATGAATAATTACAGAATATTACAAATATTACATATGATAACTTCAGGGTAAACATTCTTTGTATTCACCAAGACAGATCATAAGCTGCACCATTAAATATCTTAATCAATGTAATAGAATGGAAACCATGGCAAATAATGTCTCTGATCATAATGCAATTAAATTAGATAGCAATAATCACAACAAATCAGGGAAAACAAAATTATTTTCAATTAAACAACTTCCAAATAGCCCAAGGGGAAAAAATCAAACTAGAACAGAATAGCTTGACATGAACAATATGCAAAATATAGCATACGAAAACTTTGGGAGGCAGCTAAAACAATGATCAAAGGAAATTTTTAGCTTTAAAGTGCTCATAGGGCCTCCCCAGTGGCACAGTGGGTTGAGTGCAGTGCTGTGAAGCTGTCCTCAGCCTCTGCAGCATGGGTTCGATTCCCGGCTGGCCACAGAGATACCCACATGGTGTGGCAGACCTCTCCTGTCTCGCCTGCTGCTCCCCTCGGCAGTGTACTTTGGTCAGTCTGCCTGTTCTGTTCCCCACTCTGTCTCTGATGAATCCTCTCACCCTCCATGGCTTCTGGCCTGTACCCCAGCTATTGTATAAATAAAATAAATCTTTAAAAAAAAGTATTCATATAAAAATATTTTCTAAATATTCTAAAAGTAATGACCCAAGATTTTACATGAAAAATATTTTCTAAAGAGCAAAGTAAGTAGAAATTAGAAAAATTAAATAGAGAAAATTAAAAATATATTGAGAAAATTAAAATGAGGTGAACAGTGTAGAAAATTAACAAAATAGAAAGGTGTCTCTTTGACTCAGGAAATCTGAGGTATGAAATGGAACTGCAGCAGATGTGGTCCCCCTGCCCAATCTAGAACCTCTGTCCAGGACCCATCTATACCTGTCCCCAGGGCTTACCTTAGGGAATGGGGCCAATCAGACCAGGACACCATTTTCAGTTGCTAAGATGCTGAGCTTGATCCCTGTGGAAGCTGTTGCCCACTCTGAGAGGGCTCCTCATGAAGGCCTTGCGCAGCTCTGAGGCTCCTGAGCCCATGGAGGCACACACCAACACTGTGGCCACAGCCACCTGCAGGCTCTGCCGCAGAGGGACAGATGGAACATGGACGTGGCCAGTAGGGTGGTCCAGCCTCCAGAGGGTTCACGCTTAGGGAAGAGGGAGGCTCTATGGAGAACAAGCAATGTGTCTCCCTAGGAAGAGGTCACCCTCGGTCCTCCTCGGCCCAGTCACTGTGGGGGTGGTGGGACGGGGCTAACTTGGGTTTTGTATGGTAGGCCTCAGTGAAGAGTATCTCAAGGGACTCCAGGAGAAAGGAGGGAGGCCTGGCATTTTAGGGGCCCGGGTGGGCGGGATGGCGGAGAAGTCGCTGAGAGGGGGTAGCTGAGCACTGGAGTGAGCTGTGACGCGCGAGGCTCTCCCGGGGCTGGTGCTGAGGCTGGGCCCAACCCGCTGACACCGGAAGTTACCCCCACTGTTTTCCCTGTTGCTGCAACTCAGCATCAGCCCCTAGTGGTCTTCTTCCTGCTTGCCTGGTTTGCAGTTGTCTGTAAAATGTAGACGTTTCCCATGAAAGTATTTGATACTAAAATGGTGAATCCTAATTTTTCTCGGTGGGTTTTTAGAAAACATTTTAGCTAAGTAAACTGGCTGAGTACAGTGTATCTTGTCTTCTGATTTTTAAAGTATACACACAAAAAGTTCTGGATGCCCTAGCCACAGTACAGGCTATCTTTTCACTCCCTATTCAGGCTGGTGACTCTTAAGACAAAGGGCAAAAACAGTTAGATTTGCTTGTTTCCAAACTACATCTGCTAAGCTGGGAGGGCCAAGGGCCTGGTGCTCTAATATCCCACACCGCCTTACAAATTCTTTCCTGTTTCACCTCCCATTCTCTTTCCCACCCCTTTCCAATGCCTATAAACCGTTGTTTCTTTTTCCTATTCCTTTTCCCTTTTCCTTCTCTCTTGTTATTCCATGACCTGAGATCTAAAACTGTTAAGTCTCAAACTCACGTGCCACGTATCACAGAGTAGGGTAAGGAAAAATGTCAGGCTTTTCTGCCCTCCCGCCATCAGGATAGATGATGGATCCTTGCGGTCCTGAATGCATGCCTGATGGCGGGCACCTGGAATAGGGTGTGGGCCTAGGTAGATGGATTCACCTGGGCTGAGACTGGGCTTTTAAGGGCAGCGTCACGGGGATGCCAGCAGAAGTTGAAAGAGAAGCCAAGAAAGAAGGAGCAGAAGCCGAGAGAGAAGAGAGTATCAGAGAGCCCAGATAGAGTGAGGATTTGCTGGGGGCTGGGAGGACTGCCAGCCTCCCGGCCCCCCAGCACCCCTGCCTGCCATATGCCTGGTAAATCTAAATAAAAGACCTGCAAAAGCCACTGAGGACTCTGACTCCTCCTTTACCTGGTCTGCTGGATCAGAAAACCTGCACAGTGGCCTGTCCTGCCCTTTACACACAGTATGTATAACTAATGGGACTAAAGTTCTCAAGTTTGCAAATATAATACTTTAAAATATGCATTTAAGTGAACTCAAGGTTTTGACCCCAAATTACATAACCCTCAATCATCAGAAATTTATACTTTTTTTTGAGTGGGGAAAAATGTGAGGAATTAGCACTAATGTATTAGGAATTAAGCATAACTAGCAGTCTTGTCTATCCATTACTGATCTACATTTAATAGTCCTAGCCATTACAAATAATTGTAGGGCTTTATTTCTGCACACATACAAATTGTTTTGATTCATTAAAATCTGGGCATGCCTGTGGGATTGTCACATATTTAAATGTCATCCATCAACTGAGTTGTAATACAAAAAAAGGTTGAGTACAGTTGCTCTGAGGAACAACTTAGAGAAACTCCATTACTGTGGAAAATTCCCAATGGAAGCCTTGATATGATTTGAGAGAAAAACTATCCATTGTAAAAATTATATTATTATATCCATAGATCTTGAATAGGTCCTATCTTATCTGTTGAAGATCATTTCTCCTTTATTATTTCTTCTTAAGCCATTTTTCCGCTGTAACATTTGAAAAACTTCGAAACAGACTAACATTGTTGAATAGTTCCATTTTGCTTGATCTCTTACTTTCTCTCAAGTGGAACAAAGTAAATTAGCCTATTTTCAGTCTTTTGAACTAATCAGTCCAGGATTTCTGATGTTGACACATGATAATTTCTTGAACATAATGGGTATGTTTACATTAATTTTTTTAAAGAAAGTAGTAAAAGGCAATTTAAGGGGACCCAGGATTAAGACGTTGGTTTGTGTTTGCACTTACTGTGCAAAGGAACACTAACAAAGACAGAAAGGTAATGCTTCTTATTTTGTGAGCTTTTTCTTGCTGCTGCTGTTTGAAGTTTTGGATTTACTTCTTTTTCCACCTTGATTTTGATGGCTTCAACATTTTAAAATAACAGGTGGAGGTGAGGGGGTGGGTAAGGAAAAGGTACAAATAGGCAGATGGGGATGGTCCTTATCCATTTTGTAAATCACCAGAGTAACATGTCAGGTGACTACCTAGCATTCATTTTTTTAAATGATAAATTTAGAGAATATTAAACCCTCATTTTCATAGGCAGAGCTAATCTTCACAGTCTTCAGGGGGTGAAAATCAGCATGCAAATGGTTCCTAAACTGCAGTGTATGGTTTTGTTTTCTCCACTAGATAACATCAGACATTGCAGTTCTGAAGAGGAGTCTGTCAGGGCCTGACTTGACTGTCTGCTGCAGAGACCTGGAAGAAGTCACTTTCTAAGACAGGCCCTGCCTGGGGCTGGCCAGCTACATGGGTTTTAATAAGCAGCAGATTCTGGGAAGGAAACTAGTGTGGCAGACAGGACATTGTCTCCACAGGTCACAGACAGATTGAAGGAAGTTGTTGAGAATAGCAATTCATATCAGGAAAGACCAGAAGAGAATGATATGAGTAATCAATAAGGGACAGGCTCACATAGCTGTATAGTGACGGGCAGCATAGGAGATACTGCTTTCTGCATGTACACCCTAGGCCATCTTGTAAGAAAAAGGCAAGGCCAGTTCTAAAGGTACTGGCTTTATGCAGACAGATCAGATGCAGGAACCTAAGGAGACCTACTTGCAGAATTGGGTAAAAATTGGGAATTGGGACTTAGAAATGAATTCTGTTATCAAAGTAGGACATGAAAGCAGAGTCCAGAAGCAGTTAAGCTAGCAATATGAAATTCAGTTTCAGAATCAAGCGTGTTAATCCCCTCTCCTTAAAGTCTGATTTGATTCTGAAAGTAAAGACTGTATCTTCGGACCTGCAGAAACTTCTTTCCCAGGGCTTTAAAAAAATCAGTTTCCTGAACTTGTCTATGATACATAGTACTAGTCGGGATTCTTAGAGGCAAGTAACTATATTTGGGAACAGAGCCCGTAAGGAGATATTACGGTGAAATGAGGTTATGAGGATAGGGCCCTGACCCAATAGAATTGGTGATTGTCTGTAGTGACTGGCTTATAAAATTTATGAAAATTTTATAGTTGGCTCTTACAAGCCAGTGTGAGATGGCTCTAATACTATTTCCATTTCTCTTGACTGGCTGACCTTACTCTCCTCTAGAGTATCTTTTTGGCCAAGTTCTACAACAAGGCAGACCTCACAATTGAACTAATTTCCCCTCTGGTTGTGTATTGTGACAATCCTTCCTTGACATAGCAGGTACCCTGTATCTAGTTTGCAGATGAGGTAATCAGAATTCTCCAGGGAAATTGCCACAGTAGGTCAAACCAGTATCTTATCCCATCAGGTTTACATAGGTTGATTCTTTATAGTCTTTCAAGATTGTGTCCCTTTATAGGTGCCCTTCACTTTGTGTCCCAGCTGGCACATTTTTCACATGGCCTTTCAAAATCAGAAATTCTCAGAGTCCTTGTATGTCTCTATTGGTCTCTGTGACACTTCCCCATTTTCTGATTATCTTGTCAGCATTTTGCTTTGTAGAACTTCCTATGTCTCCTTAGCCATATTCCTTCTTATTTACAGACAATGGATTATGTATGCGTTTCCTTTGAACATTCTATCAGCTGCTTTCTCAAAGGTCAGAGAAATTCTTAGCTACTCACAACTTCTCACCCTTCCTTACCATTATGTGATGGAGTCATTCTCCTTCATGACCTCTGTCATTTCCACATTGGCTAGAAATATAGCCAACGTAGCTTTTTTCCTTATTATTTTCCCTGCCCTAATAGAGGAGAAACTGTCAACAAGCTAAGCTAAGGATTCATTAGAAGTTCCTCTTTGGATAGAATGGCACATCTATAGGCAGTATGATACTTGCAGCCCTCTGTACTAACTAACTATAGCCATGTCATTGTGCCCTGTTGAATTTTATACATGGCTTTATACTTTCTTATACCATCAGATTAATTTTTAACTGGATTCCCCTTTGAATGTCGCATTCAAGTTGACAGTTTTATCCCTTTGGGACTTTGGAACACCAATGTTTTCATAATTACTTTTCTTGTGAAAAGGTCATGTTCTCATTTAATGTATTACCTATGTTGTATGAAACTTGTCTATCTTTTCTTTATCAGCATTAGTCAAAGTGCCTGACATGAGAGTCAATAAATACATGTTGAATAAAGCTAAGTAGTTATAGATACATATAAAGCCTTAAGTAACTTTTAGAATTCGCTTAGGTGTATTTTCTTGAGAATAAGTGTCCTCCTCCTTTGCTATTCTCCCTTTCTCTATATTTCATCGACTAATTTTTTATCAGTTTATAGATTCTGAACTTGAGTTTGTAGTACTAACATATGCCTGGGAACTTACTAGGATCCAGAATTGCTTTTCTGCTCTCTTTCAAAGAAAAACATATCATTGAGACTCAATGAACCCTAAAGAGAAAACCAATGGTGAAGGTGCACTAGAAACAGCCAAAGAACCAGAATCCCATTATTCCTCTAGGGTAAAAGATCATTTTTTGCATCACATGATAGATTTTCCTGATTTTCAGAAAGCTGTCTTGCATATTTGGACCTGAAAAAAGGTAGGAAGGAGGAGGTATCTGAGTTTGAAGATTCAAAGGTTTTATTCTAAGATATATATGTCTATGTCATCGAACACAGTGTTCCTAAGAAAAAGCCACAAACAGCTTTATTGCAAAATCTACAAATACCTAATTGAAGATTCAGGAAGAGTTGATTCTTGCTGCCCAGAAAGAGAAAAAAATGGCATTGCAATGCAGAGGAACAATTATTTTAGATTTAAAAAAAGAGTAGGTAAGTCAGAAAGGAAACATTTAAAAAAAGATTGATGAAGAAAAGAAGGACTGAAAGGAATGGTGGAAAAGGACAAGTACCATGAGACAACAGGTTAAGAATACTGTTTAGGAGTGTTTAGGACATATTAAGAATACTATTAAGGAGGTGGGGGTAAAAGTAAGTACTGTGAAGAATATCGGTCAGGCAGGCAATTTCTCCCATCTCACCCCTGTCCTCCTTTGCAGGATATTCAATAAATCCATCTTTTCTGTCTTCTAAAATAATAATAATGATAATGATAGTAATAATAATGATCAGGACATACTATTTCTCATTCCTCATCAGAAAACTGTCTTTTAGAATTACATATTTTTACAGACCAATTTTCTAGTAAAGCATTTGGTTTTAGAGCAAGTCCATTATTGCAGATACTGAAACGGAAAGTGTATATGATTCAGAGGGAAAGTCCACTGTGCTCATGCCTAAATTTCCTGTTACTGGTGATAATGTCTGCTTATTCTTGTCTTTTTAATAACTTCCTTTTCCCATTCTGATGTCCATGGGTATTAGTGGAGCCTTGACTTACTGCTCTTCTTATTTGAAACATTTTCTTTCAAGTTTTGTTCTTGCCCACAAACTTCAGCATGCCCCCCTTGCTCTGTTGGGGTGTCTGTCTCTAGTCCAGACTTACCCCCTACCACTTCATCCCTGTAATGATGGCAGTGATTGGATATTTCCCACTTTCACATCATGCTGTGACCTCAAACTCTTCAGTCAAACATCACATTTCTCCTTTGTCAGGTAGGGGAGATATCCAAAAGTTGGTTGTTATAAAAAGGGCTGATAAAATATATTGCCAAGTGGAAGTAGGGACTTAAATAACAAATACAAGAATGTTCTTTCTGTTCGATGACTGCCTGGCTTCTTTTTTTTTTAAGATTTATTTATGCATACAAAAACTGGGGTACAGGCCAGAGGTGTGGATGGTGAGAGGATTCACCAGAGACAGAGCGGGGAGCAGAACAGGCAGATGGATGGAAATACACTGCTGAGGGGAACAGCGGGCAAATCAGGAGAGGTCTGCTGCACCGCCATGTGGGTTGCTCCCTGGCCAGCTGGCTGGCCAGGGATAGAACTCTTGTGCTGCAGCGGCTGCGGATTGCTTCATAGTGCTGTGCTTAACCCCTTGTGCCACCAGAAGGCCCTGACTGCCTGGCTTCTGATCTGAATTTGGTGCTATTTCTTCTTCTTGACGCTGACCTGATGGTGTATATTTTACCTTGAGATCTTTACTTCCCCTAGAACAAGCCCATTAATCTCACCCTGTCTGCTAATTCCTCATTTTGCCTGTAAGTCAGCATGCTACTATTAAATGATTAAGAGAGACTAGCATATTACATGTCTTTGTATATTCACAGAATATTTCTAGGACACAAGAAATTAGTAAAATGTGTTGCATCTGTGGGAAAAAATTAGGTAACTGGCGTCAAGTAGTGAAAGACTAATCTATCATTTAAACACTATTATTTCTTTTCACTTATTTTTTTAGCCATTTATA
Organism: Talpa occidentalis; assembly: GCF_014898055.3. Classification (NCBI taxonomy): domain Eukaryota; kingdom Metazoa; phylum Chordata; class Mammalia; order Eulipotyphla; family Talpidae; genus Talpa; species Talpa occidentalis. Next base: position 99,877,509 of record NW_023603184.1, read on the forward strand.
CATATAAATGTAAAAATTAAATGAAAAGTATGTGCCTTATGGTCAAATGGTCATCCTCTATCCAGTCAAAATACAATGAAGTATCTACTGTATGTCAGACACTACTGAATAAGTAAAAATAGAATTATTGCATGATCCAGCCATTCCAATTTGAGTATATCCCAAAAGAATTGAAAGCAGAGACCTAAAAAAATATTTTTATGCTCCTGTTCATAGCAGCAATATTAATAATAGCCAAAAGGCAGAACCCATTCCAGAGTCAATCAACAAGTGAATGGATTCACAAAATATGATCTATAAGTACAACGGAAGGAAGGAAATTCTGGCATATGCTATAAAAGGGATGAACCTTGGGGACATTATGCTCTGTGAAATAAGCCATTCACAAAAAGATACAAATTGCACTTACAGGTGGGACTTAGAATAGTCAAATTTACACAAACAGCAGAATGGTGGTTGCCAGGGGCAGGCAGTTGGGAGAAATGGGGAGTTATTCAATGGATAAAGAGTTTCATTTTGTAAGGTGAAAAGAATTCTGGAGATGGAGGCTGGTTGTGGTTACACACATGAAGATAATGCCACTGAACCATATGCCTAAAAAAGTTTGATGGTAAATATACAGGTTTTACCATAATTTTTAAAAGTATTAAGCTAATTTCAGAGTGCAAGTCATGTGAGGAAAACAAAATAGGGTGACAGGGAAGAGAGTAATGGGGTGGGATGAAAGAGATGGGAATAAAGGAAATGATTATTCCTATGGAGAGATGTGAAGCAGCACATCAGGTGAGGGAGCAGCAGTGGAAAGGAGCTTTGTGTGCAAAGCAGACTCACTTGAGGGAGGCAGTGTAGGCCTTGAGCCTGAGGCGCAGTGTCATCCTGCAGTTCCTGTGAGCAGGCCAATAGTTTAACTAACAGCATTAGTTTCCGACTCTTTCTTGAAGAGGAATTCTAATTACTCCCACTCACTTCTTTCCGGAAGTCAAAATTGAAATTTCTTTCTGGTGTGAATGTTTTCAAGAGTCTGAAAGTGGGAAAGTGTGGTGGTCTGAGGAGTGGGATCATCTCAAATGTCCAGAAATGCAGACCGGCAGTGGAACCAACTAAGACCAGTTTTTTTAGTTGAGGATCAGGTGCTTTTAAATTGTATAACTTTTCATCTCTTCACATCTCTGAAGCTCAATTTCTCCATCTGTCAGAGGGACTTCTTTATAGTACTTTCTTCACAGTATTGTTATGAAGATCAAATTAATTATGAATAATTAGCTGTAAACTAGTGCTGTTCAATTCTAGTTATTATTATGCCTTTAATTTTCTGACCCAGTCTCACCCACTTTAGAGCAGTTATAATTATACTTGGGAATATCAAAATAAAGTTAAAGACTATCTTTAAAATATATGACAAAAAACCATGTGGAGGGAACACAGAGAGAAGGGATGGCATGATATAAAATATTACTCTGACAACTCTAAAAAGGTTGTGCTTCTAGAATGCCGGCCCTGGGGAGTCACAGTGGTGCCGTGAAGCCCATCAGTGCAGTGCGCCTTCCCTGGCACAGGATATGGGGGCTCAGGTTACCACTTTTTAATGATTTGGGGGTGATGGAGAAGAGAAAGGCTAAAATACCAAACTTGAGATTTCTTCAGTTCATGGAGAAAAAAATGTTAAATATCCCAGAGAGCCTCTTAAATGGAGGGAATTGAGAAACACTCTGATGGGTAAATAGAAAAAAACCTTTTTTAACCCAAATGGTGTCTTTTGGGATTGAATCATTCTTTGGCAATCTTTCAACATATTGCAAGTAATGTTCTCAATCGCCCCATTTAGATAATCTATCTGTTGAACTTTATACAGTATGAGCTAGTTGTCACATGATATATCCAAAAATATTATCTCTGGAAAATATGATTTAAGTAAAGTATGGTTGGATACAGGGAGAACATATGGGACAAATGATTTGTTCAAAGAGTAACAGTGTAGGGCCTCGTTGGTGGCGCAGCAGTTGAGCGCTGGGTTGCGAAGCTGCCCGCGGCCTCTGCAGCACCAGTTCCATCCCCGGCTGCTCCGGGCCACTGGAGGAGGGTCCCACATGGCGCGCAGACCTCTCCTGCCGCCAGCTGCTCCCCTCAGCAGTGTACTTCGGTCCTTCTGCCTGCTCTGCTCCCCACTCTGGCTCTGGTGAATTCTCTCACCCTCGCAGGCTTCTGACTGTACCCAGTGCTTGTATAAATAAATAAATAAATGAATAAATAAATAAAAAATATTTATTAAAAAAAAAGAATAACAGTGTATAGCTCTTATTTAGAATGTAAGTTCCATGAGGCATAGATGACTCTACATTGGTTGGCCTTGCACTTCTAGAGCTTGTCACAACATCTGGCACATAGTAGGTTATTTATAATATTTGTGGTAGAAAAAATGAGAGCATGAACTAAGGAAGTAGTTACCAGCAATCTCTTAAGTGCCAACTTTTTTTTTTTAATTGAGTGATTTCTCTTCCTAAAATGGTGATTCCAATCATGAATATATTGAATATGTGCCCTCCATTTCAAAGGATGTTGATTAGTCAAACAGCTTTGAATGAGAGAGCTGCCTCAGGGATTGTTGGTGGAAAAGAGGAGGCCAGGTGCTGTGGGGAAGAGCAGTCCTTGGGCACACCAAACCTCTAAATCAGAAGAGGTCCCTATTCTTTGGTGTACACACTGGGAATCCATGTAACTTATTTTAAAAATTTGTGCAGGGCCTCCTTGGTGGCACAGGTGGTTGAGTGCCGCACTGTGAAGCTGTCCACAGCCTCTGCAGAGTGGGTTCAATCCCAGCCGGCCTTGGAGATACTCCCATGGCACTGCAGACCTCTCCTGTCTAGCCCCCTTCTCCCCTCAGCAGTGTGTTTCATCAGTCTGCCTGTTCTGTTCCCCACTCTGTCTGCAGTGAATTCTCTCACCCTCCCGTGCATCTGGCCTGTACCCCAGCACTTGTATAAATAAAATAAATCTTGAAAAAAATAAGATCACAAAGATTGACTTTCTCCAAAAACCCATATTTTTAAAAAATCTTAAAAAAAATGATGAATAAATATATCTATGTGGAAAAGTGTAACATTCTCCTAAAACCTTCTGACCTTCAAAATATCTGCTTACACTACACCATCTTCCAGACACTTTTTGGATTTTTCTCTAGCATTTCTCACATTTTGTCCTTTCCATCAAAAAAATAACCTGTCATAAGTTCCCCTTCCTCAGTATCTGTTCTCTATTAGGTAACTATGAAAGGAAATAGGTTTTACTTGTCCCAGTAGATGAGCTACTAATCCCAAATAATATCTTTATGAGAAAGTCCTTAACAGTGGTTCTTCTGATCCTACATCACAGAAATATTTGGGTCCAAGTAGCTTTTCAGAGTTGAAGACATTCCAGTCAATCAGTTGTCCAGAATGTGCAGAAATAACCTAAACTATTAGGCAATAAATTTAGAAGAATTATACCTTTCTATATCTGCCTGACCTCTAACCACTTTGTTTTTAGGGGAGGGAAAGAGTTTTTGCATAATTACATCATTTCCAATGAATCAAACCATTCTGTACATTTTTCTTATGATAATAGACCCACCTATTAACATTGTGGTTATTTCTGCTAAGATTATATAGTTCTGGAAAAAAATTGTCTTCATAAAGTTTCCCAGGAAACTAGAATGTTGGCAAGATATCATTGGGAACATGAAAATAGTAGGCGGTGGGAGGAGGTGAAGAGATAATTTTGTAACAGAATTTCAATGAAATTAAAATTATACCTACTATGTTGCTGAAGTTCTGTGAAGGTTAGAGAATAATCTACACCAGAGGCATGGTTATAAACACACAAAGCCAAGGCAAATGTAAAACATTGCCAAGCAAAAGAGGCTGGCTGAGCAGGAGAAAAACAGCAACACATAAAGACTCTGAGACATTAACTGGTGGAGCTAAATAGTAATTAGTGACTGGATATTGTACAAAGACTTAATTAATATTCTCATGTTACAAAAGACCACCTGCAAGGCGTTGCACACCCAGTCCTCTAATGAGCATGAATTCATGTAGGGCTAGTCAAAAAATAAGAGAAATTGCTCCTGTCATTTGCAATCTGCATTTAAGGCAGATTGACAAACAAAAGCTATATTGTCCATTTTTTTTTTTTCTGCCTGGGTTATTTCCCAGGCCGATTAATCACATGCATCCTTGGAGATAGCATCCCTGATGTTTCATGTTGTCATCATTAAGTATTTTTTCATCATGTGCTCTACAAATCAGGAGATATAGGTTGGATGTTATTTGATACAACAAACACTACCACCAAAACTGAGGCTCATTTTAAAATGAAAGAAATATTTCTTGCCACACCATTAACATTCATAGGTGGTTAAACAAAAATACATTAATTATAAATTTCTGTTTTGAAACATAGGGCACACTTGAACTAGAAATATTCCATTACTTTTTACTATTTGGGTACATCTTAAAGTTTTAAAAGTTATGTGTTTTTAATGTAAATATTGAAATTTGATAGAATGTTGCCTAAAATCTAATATCTTTGTTATATAGTTTATTTTTACTGGCTTTTGTTGTCCTATGTTCACTGACAGCATAGTCCAAGGAGTGAAAAAATGAATTCAATGTCAACCGTGATTATATTAAACAATACATTTTGTCAAATTAAAAAATGTAACTATGGCCAAGCTCTGAAACCTATGAATATGTTGCCTTTCATGGCAAAAGGGACTTTGCAGATATAACTAAGTCAGGGATCAGGAGAAGGAGAGATTATTGTGGATTATCTAGGCAAACTCAATATAATCGCACGGTCCTTGCAAGAGAGGGGTAGATTAACACAAGGAAAAAGAATATATAATAAGATAACTAGAGTTTGAAGTGATGTACTTTGAGGATGGAGGAAGGCTTGCTACTGAAGGACTGTGGGTGACCTCTGAACAGTGGAAAAGACAAAAAATCAAATTCTTCCTGTGGCCTCTAGAAGGAATGCTGCCCTGTGAAAATCTTGTCTTTAGTCTAGTGAGACTCATTTTGCATTTCTGATCTCCTTCAGAATAGTAAAACAATCGATTTGTGGGTATTTTTTAAATAAACATTAACATGTAACACTCCTATTATTTTTTTAAAGATTTATTTATACAAGAGCTGGGGTACAGACCAGAGGTGTGGGAGGGTGAGAGACTTCACCAGAGAGAGCAGGGAGCAGAACAGGCAGACATACCAAAGACACTGCTGAGGGGAGCAGCGGGCAAGGCAGGAGAGGTCTGCCATGCCATGTGGGAATCTCCCTGGCCGGCCGGGAATTGAACCAGCGCCTCAGAGGCTGGCAGAGCGCTTCAAAGTGCTGGGCTCAACCCGCTACGCCACAGGGGAGGCCCCAACACTCCTATTATTAATAATCCTCCCATTATTCCTTCTAATATGTGCTATCTCCTTACTTATCTGCTTTGACGTTTGTATAAATTTCATCTTTGTGTTTTTGGTTGCTAATTTGGTGGCAATTTTGTTAGCACATCAAAAAGAAATGAATGTATAAAACATAGGAAAAATTATCTCTTTTATTTTTTCCTCCTGCTTACACGCATCATGAAGTTTCTTCTGTGTTCATATTTACAAATTTGTTAACAAACATGCAACTCTCCGAAATGGAGCTACATTTGGAATTACTGTCCCATCTAGCTTGATATTGCTGGGAGGTTTGGTATTAATTAATTTATTTATTTATTTATTTGTTTTTGTTACTTAACATTTTGTCACTGATATTTTTCTAAAGGTAGCATATGAATCTTCACCATTACCTTTTGGTATGAGTGCATGTGGGCAGTGAGAGAAGATGGGTGCTATAGTATAGATTGTCCAAATGTGGTCAATCTAATTGTTAGTTTAAGATGATTTCCCCCCCCCCTTTTTTACTATTATAGACACTACCTGATGATCATCCTTATATAACAACAATGACCTGAACCAAGTTCAAATGGAGTTCATGAGTTTTTCTCTAAAACATGCAATATTAGTCATTGTTTTAGAAATGCTGTGTTTAAATGTGCTTCCTAAATCCCTTGAATCACCAATGCTTTTAAATACAGCCCAAGAAGGCCTACTAGTTCAACTCTTACAGAAAAAGTAAAAGCTAAAGATTCACCATCATATGTTGTAGACATACATAATTATTCTTGTCTCCCTAACATCTTCTGTGGAAGACAGTCTATTTCCCATTGTAGTAGTTGAAAATGCAGAAGACTCACTTTCCTAATTCTCTTGAATCAAGGGCCATGGCCATAATTGTGGCTTAGCTATGAAATGTGCCTGCCCCAGTGTAGCAGCAAGGAGCATGGGCTTAGGTATGGGACACATCCGACCCCAGCAGTTAGTTACTGGCCAGATAATCTTGTACAAGTTATTCAAACTTAAAAAACCCTCAGTTTACTTAGATTAAAAAAAAATCACATTATGTGACTTATATTGCATGACTATTTGAAGATTGTATGTAATAATGCTCACAAAAAAGCTCAGAGAATAGTAAGGGTTCAACTGAATTTAGCTACTTTGTTCCTATTATTGTTTCTGGTCTGTACACTGGCCTGTATTGTTCCTCAACCAAGTAAAACATATCTTGCCTCAGGGCATTTGCACAGTTGGCCTCCTCTTTTTTATTTTTTCCCTCAGGAAAAATCGCAGAGTGAATCTCTGTGATTCACTCCCTTAAATCCTTTACGGGTTTGCTCACATGTCATCTGACATTTCACGGTTTTTTCTCATTCTGATCCTTCTCACCTATTCTGTTTTCTTCTCCATGCAGCTATCACTTTCTAATACTATTAAAAAAATCTATCTTTTTATCTATGTGCCTTCTTAACTACTTATCTACAATGTATATGTGTTTATTTTTTCCTCACCAGAATATAAGCCCACAGAACCAGGATTTTTAGCTGATTATTTTTATTGATGTATGCCTCACATCCAAAACAAAGCCTGGCACACAGAAGGTGCTTGACAGATTGCTGCTAAGGGAGTGAATGATCAATTTTGTCAATGTCACATAATGCTATCATCCAAGTAAAATACTATTCCACTCCTTTTTTTCCATTCCATTGGCTTTTGGGGACTTAATTTCCCTTCAAGATTACCCTTAATGTTTAGTTTAACTTTGTTGTCCTTTATTTTTCATCAAAAATGAGCACAAAATTGTGTTATTCATCTTCTCAGTGACATAACTCATTCACTACTCTGGTAGGCACCAGAGTATGCATTTTACAAAAAGCATCCATTGCATTTATTGAGCTTCTACATTGATTACTAGGCAAATACAGTTGTTGCTGCTATTTTAAGGGGAGAGAATAAAGACAAGTCAAATCAACAGGAACACATCTATCATGGCCGCCCTCCCTTCACTGCCAAGAGAGTCCCAATTTTCTAACTCTAAAATTTCAAAGACATGAAATATAGAGAAAACACATCAACTTTAAAGGAATATGGATAGCTAGAGAAAGGCAAATGGAAGGGGGAAAGATGCAATTTTAAGAGGACAATAGTAATTGCCAAACTTTTTTTATTGTTTACTATGTCCCTTTTTTATTGTTTTCAATGTTTTGATGAATAGGTTATTAATAAAAGTTGTTAATAAAAGTAAGGATGCAAAAAAAATATTAACAGCTAATTCACTACAGCAAAGGTTGACAAACTTTGCTTGTAAAGAGTCAGACAGTAAATACTTTAGGCTTTGTGAATCGTAGGTTTGTTTTTTTTTTTAAAGATTTATTTATTTACGCATACAAGAGCTGGGGTGTAGGCCAGAGGTGCGAGGGGGGAGAAGATTCACCAGAGACAGAATGGGGAGCAGAACAGGCAGATCTACTGAAATATACTGCTAGGGAGCAGCAGGCAGACAGGAGAGGTCTGCTGCACCATGTGGGTTAGCTCACAGGGATCGAACTTGTGCTGCAGTGGCTGCTGATTGTTTCATAGTGCTGAGACTTAACTCCTTGAATGACCAAGGAGGCCCTGAATCATAAGGATTGTATGGCAACTACTCAGGTTTGTCATTGGAGCACAAAAGTAGCCAAAGACGAGGTGAGCTGGAAGGTCAGTGATAATGTATTTGAGCAGAGCAGAGACCAGTACTTGAAACCAGCTCTCAGAGCTGCCGCTTCCCTTTCTTTCCCTCCCAAATCTCATGATGACGCCTCTTGTGGGCAACACTAAACCAGAACCATACACAGAAGGGAATTCTGAGAAATGTGGTTTCAACTTAGTTGACAGGACAACACTCTCTGTTCCCTTACTAGTTCTTAAGTTCTGTGATGGCAAAGAACATATTCATTTTGTGTCCAGCATCTAGAATAGTCTTCAATGCACTGTAAGTCCTGAATAAGTTGTCATTCAAAGGATGCTTTTTTTATTGAACAAATTTATTTTGTTTCTAAATAAACAGAATTTATTTATTAAAAATTAATCCTTTGAATTATAATTTATTCAGGAATTAATATGAAAATGTAAAATGTAATCAAACATCTAACAAGTCTACTTTAGCAGTGCTTTCAATAAATTTAACTACTTGGTAGTCTAATAATAATAAACATATTTGCAGCTTCAAATTATTTTTTATGTAAATATAGTAAAATTAATAAGATTTCACTATGGCAAAAGGTGGCTGTTCCTTTTCTTTCTCATAGCATGTATACTTTTAAGAAATCAGAAAAAAATTACTTTGATGATTCCATAGAACCTTCTTAAGAGGTAAGATACAATTAACAGCAAGCAATGATATTACCTGTCATCAGTTGTTAACACTATTTGGAACTAACCTACACTTCAACAACTGTGTTGAAAATAGGAAACTCTGTTGGGAATAAGGATCAAAGAAATAGAAACCCTCCTATCCTGTTCACAGAGTATCTGGACTTTTCAAGGAACAGGATGTGAAAAGCCACCTGTCTCTCTTTGACTATTAAAATTTCCAAGGGTCTGGGGATCCCCACCCAGAGTTGGCCTTTGGCACACCTTATCTTTGGTCTTGAAAAGTCAATGTTTGACAATTCTTGGGTAACTACCTGTTGCTTAATGTGCTTGAGTTTTGATTTATAGGACAGGTTGAATCCTGTGACTCTACTATTTCTCATTGATGCAAACTGGAGAAAATACCTTGAAGGTCATGTGTTTATTTTAGAAATAGTTCCTAATTTTAGAAAACTCCCTCAATTTTTAATATGTATCAGTGCATTGAATGAGAAAAAGGGGGACTCACATGTAATTTATCCTGTTTTAAGGGCCACAAAAAAAACTTTGACATGTCATTCAGAGAGGGATACATTTAAGATAAACTGCATAGTAACAAGCATTAAGTTATTATATTAGCATAAGGCAAGTTTTAAATAAGGACCCTTGCACATCATCAACTTTCAAGGTGCTATTTATTTACTTATTCATTCATTCCTCAAATAAATTTTTAAGTATCTATAATATACTAAGCATGAACAAGGCACTGGAATTATAACAGTGTATTAAAGAGATAAAATTCCCTACCCTCCTGGAACTTAAAGCCTAATAAATGACTCAACCAATAATTTCATAGAGAATTGTGTAATTGTAATTCCGGGTATAATGAGAGGGCTAAAAATGGGTCTAATTTAGTCTGGGGTTCAGAGAAGTTATCCTTGAAGAAATGACAATTTTCTTTCTCCAATAATAAATTAAACTGCAAAATTAAATAAAAAGTTTAAATGGACATTGTTAGGACCTATTCAAACAGAAAAAACATTATAAGTATTAAAGAATATATCAGTTAGACTAATATTCATTCTGTTGTGGTTTCAAAATTAAAAAGTACATTGCCTTCTTTGCCGGTGATATGATCATTTTATCAAAATTGAAAGTATAAAGTGGAAAAGCCATTTGATACACCAAAATTTTCAGTAAGATAGAGAGTCAACATGAAAAAAATCACTACTATTTTTTGTATCAATTGTATACCAAGTTATTCACAAGGGCAGAAATAGTTATAAAATGTCAATACATTATTCTAGTTAGGTTTCTACAGAGAAAATATTAAACCATTTTGAAGGACATAATAAGAAACCTTAAATGAAGAAAGAATAAATCCTAGGATGAAAGGACACTTTTTTATTAAAAAAAAACTCAAATTAAGCTATAAATTTAACAACTTCCATTAAAAATTACAAAATTATTTTTCAGCAAATTCACAACCTAAACCTAAAATTCATATAAGGGGGTCAAAGTACATAAATAGCTAAGGCAAATTTTGAATAAGAAATATAGCAATTACATATGTCTTAGATAAGACAAAAGAGCACCAACGAAAAGGAAAGAATATGATAAATTTGGCTATATTAAAATTAAAATGTCAGGCCTCCCTGGTAGCACAAGGGGTTATGAAGCTATCCACAGTCACTGCAGCACGAGTTCAATCCCTGGTCAGGGAGATAACCCACATGGCGCAGCAGACCTCTCCTGACTTGCCTATTGTTCCCCTCAGCAGTGCCTTTCCATCGATCTGCCTGTTCTGTTCCCCACTCTGTCTCTGGTAAGTCCTCTCACCTTCTGCACCTCTGGCCTGTACCCTAGCTCTGTATGCATAAATAAATTTTAAAAAAGACCAGAAACAGGGCAAAGATGTGAAGAGAAAGGAACAATCTTACACTGTTGGTGGAAATGTAGGTTGGTCTGTCTCCTATGGAAAGCAGTATAGAGGTTTCTCAAAACATTAAAAAATCTACCATATGATCCAACAACCCCACTTCTATGTATGTACCCAAAGAATGTAAAAAATACTAATCCAAAGGGATATGTGATCTCCTTCATTCATTGCAGCACTATTTATATTAGCCTAGCCATGGACGCAATTTGAATGCCCAAAGATAGATGAATGGATAAAAAAGATGTGGTATACGTACACAATAGAATACCACTCAGCTAATAAAAAAAAAAAAAAAAGATGAAATCTTACCATTTGCTGCAACTTGGATGGAACTTGAGGGGATTATGCTAAATGATGGAAAGGTTGAGGTTAGAAAGAATAACATAAGCAGGGAGGGGCAGGAAGATGTCTAAATCCAGGCCAGCCAGACTCTCACAGCAGAAACGTGTGCCTGCTCTAGCCCCTGCATAGGACTTGGTGGTTTGTAGAACGGCAGTGGGGCACCAGGACTGATGGCTAAGCCAACTTTAAACCTCCTTCTCACTGCAGCTCATTGTCTGATCATATTTTTTATTCCCATAGTTTACTTATCTAAAGGTTTTCCTTCTAAGTCTTTCAATAATCATGTTCACATTTACTTTGAGAAATTGTTGACAATATCCCACTTGGGGGACTATGCTCACAGATGCTGCATTCCTCTGTGACACTTCTACCCCTGCAAATACATACACTGTCATTAAAGTAAACTTCTGATCTAAAGTCTGGGGAAAGCAGTGGCAGGGATCTGGTAGTTAGATTTATGGGAGAGTGCCTAAAAAGGGGAAGCAGTGAAGGAATAGGGCATTCTAGACAGAGTTGAAATCCCAAACCAAAGAGTCTGAATTATGGAAATAATATCTAGAGAAGGGCACCAGCAGTTGAGGGTGGAGCTTGACACTCAGCGAGGTTTCCCTATATCCCCACAGCGCTCATCCAGAGGTAGTCTAAATGTGATGGACCACATGCAGGTGGAGGATCCCCATAAGTACACATCTCTTATGAACTCATTCAAAGCAAAAAAAAATATATCACCAGGCCTATTACAGGTGCTCCATATAAAGAAAAGTGTAATTAAATGTATACTAAAACATCAGAGCCTACAGTAGGGGCTGTGAAAATGAGTACACTGTAAAATAATCTTCAGAGATTATTCAGAGAGTCTTCATGGTCATTTGTCATTTGACAATATTTTCCTTGTCCATAAAACCCAGAATAAAACACTATTACTGAGAAAATGGAGGCGAAATGCCTAGGGCATTCCATTGGAAGATAATTTCTATAAATTATAGCAACGAGAAAGAGAATGAAAGGATAAGGTGTTCTTTAGTCTTGGATCTTTTGTAAAGTCAAGAGAATTGTTGCATGCTTGCTACTTTGTTGTTAGACAGCAGAGCATCTCTTCTCTCAATGTACCCCCAAATGAAAGGGGAAAGTTGCAACTGTGTGTCTTCAGATACTGGGAGGCCCATAATAATGGGAAGGAGAAGAGAGACTAAGTTATGTTGACAACATGCGAATTTGATAAACCTCTTTTTGTCAGTCCCTTCTCATTTGGAACATGGGACAGAGGAGGAAAGTGGGAGACAGACATTACTGAGATCTGAGGACTTAGAAGAAAGTTCAGGTGCAGAAGGGAAAACCAGTGTGGATTATATCTGATTATAATTTAATATAATATTAAAAAGAGAATAAAGGAACTTTAATAACAACAAAACATTTAATTATTTTAATTAATTTGGATCCTGGTAAAAAAAAGGTAGTCTCTTTTGATCTTTGACTTAAAAGACCTCTAAGAAAATAGGTAGCCTTAAAAGGAAGGTGATTTTTAAGGGGAAGTTGCTGTGCAGTCACAGAAGAGTCTGTTGTTAGTCAGAGTTTAACAGAAAATCTCCGGAAAGCTCAAAGTTTCTCCTTATATGTCATTTTAAGTTGCTGTTATTGCCCCAAGTCCATTCCATTTAATCAGTCTAAGAGGATTTGGGACTATATCTGTCCATTAATTTAGGCATTCCTGATTTTCAAAAAACCACATAAACAAAAAATTAAAGCAAGTGTACTGATGGTAAAAGATTTTAAAGTGTTTGAAGATTATTGTTTCTTTTAACAAGAAAAATGCCAATTTCATGAGATATCAGTGTCACACATTTGTTCCTATAAAGCCTTTATCAAAGTCATGTGTCATTGTGAAAGCACTAAATTGCAAAAATTCTTGTGGAAATTCTTTTACACTCTCCCTCCAGTGACTGTGTACAAAGGGGAAGTGAATGTGATAAAATATAAATGCATCCTGAAGTTTAAATTCCAGGAGCACTAAGTTGGAAGAGAGCGCAGGAGTCAACTAGATCAGTGGTATTCCAATCTCCCTGCACCGCAGTATCAGCTACTTCATATTATCCTGGCCTTTAATTTCAACTTAACTTTCTCAAAATACATATTTGATGATTTCTTCTATTTCAGATCATCTCATCTCTCTCTCCCGTTCTACCACCACTACCGTATTCAGACATAGAAATACCATATACTTGTTAGTACTGATTTTCACTCCGTACACTGTTTGGAAATCAACATCTCTCTTGCATTTTGATCTTTTCAAATGAACTCCTAGAGTTTTTCAAAGGACTCCCCTACATGCCATGAATTCTAATGCCATACTACTAATTGCTTCTAATGTAGAATGTAATTAATAACACAGAGGAAATAAACTTAACAAACATAAGAAAATGATCAAAAAATGTGACATTATTTGAATATATTTTACTTATGTATCAAAGGATCAAAAACTCTTAAATGTGTAATACCCAATAAAATGAAATGGGCATTCTCAGGACTTTTGTGTAGAACTCTAGCTTATTACCATACTTTGAAATACATTTAGACAACATATATCAGAAGTCTTAAAGACACCCATGTGTAAAATCTAGCTCCATGTTGAGGGGGATAGATCTGGGATGTAGACCAGAAGTGCAGGGGGTGAGAGGATTCACCAGAGACAGAGTGGGGAGCAGAACAGGAGGATCTACTGAAATACACTGCTGAGGGGAGCAGTGGGCAAGACAGGAGAAGTATGCTGTGCCATATGTGGGTAAGCTCCCTGGGTGGGGATTGAACTCAGGCAGTAGTGGTGATAGCACTGAGACTTAACCCCTAGGCCATCAGCATTTAAAATCTAGCATTTAAAAATTATTTTTTCATTGGAGGAACATTGGCTTATAACACTGCATATAATTTAGGGCTATTTAATTAGGAGATTGACACCTCCTCGGATGTATGTTACCACTCCATACCCACTATAGTCCCCCACCATAGTCTATCCACCCCTCTTTTCCCTTCTCATAGCCTCAATTCAGCAGCATTAATTTCTGTAAAAGTCAGCAATCTCAATTTGCATGTCTGTTTTTTATGACCATCCTATAAGGACTTCAATCAATGTTTTGTGATTTTTTTTTTTGCTAGTTTCTGTATTGTCATTTTTAGAAATATGCCTATCATCTGAGTCTTTGTAAAAGAAGAGTCCCTATTTTCACAGACCTCAAAGGAAGGATTTAGCAGTACATACTTCTCGGTACTATATAAATTAAATGAATGTTGATGGATGTAGGTGGTTGAGATTGACTACCTGGCTTGTAAATTTTCTGTAATTGAAGCCCAACCTCTGGATTGTTTGTGAGGCTAGAATGAGGTAGCCAATAGTTTGTATACCTAAATCCCACACGTTGCAGTGAAAAGTAATCAAATATAGGTCGCGTTCTGTGCATGTGCTTCTACTGAAAGCACAATGGAGACCTTCTGGAGAAGAGAAAATGGAGGCAGGCCAAAATGTGAAGGCTGGGGCCTTTAAGTGGAGACATTTCTGTTTATGCTATGGAGGCTGGCATGAAGAGGCAGGGAGCAACCAATTGAGACTGGAGCAGTGACTGTTCTGTTTGGAGGCTGGTGTTATGCATTCGAAGCCAGAATGGACAGTTAACAATGACTTAACTGCCCGCCACAGACACTGTCCACTTTTAGGCCTGATATGCCTTGATTCCTGGGCTCTTCCAAGGATTCTGAATTGGGCTCTTCCGAGGATTCTGAGTTTGTCCCATCATAAAGGGCCGTAAAGATATATTGTTCTTTTTCATCTATCCAAGGTCAGTCCCTTTGAAATTAGTTCAGTTGACAAGAGGGTTGAATTTTTTTCCAAATAGGCTTCAATTGGCAAGAAGTATAAAACAACTTAATTACAAAATAAAAGCACATAGATGGCAAAGGTTTATAGAGTTTCTTTTAAGATGTTTCCTATCTCCCTTTGTTGCCCTCCCCTATCCCCCATCCCCATTTTTTTTTAATTCAGTAAACTTGTTCCGTACCACTGTGCTGATCAGTGGGAATTCAAGAATAAATAATAAACTCAACTTTTCCCCCAGGCAAAGAGTGACTTGCAGCAGCCTATACCACACCAAACCCCATGGCCATTCTTTAGCTTTAATCCTTGGTATTCCAAGTCTCATTTGAGCTCATTTTAGTTTAAATCCTTCCTTGAAGTTCTCAGTATCCACTGTACATAATTTACTTTTCTGTGCCATCTGTGTAATAGCTGGGCAAAGTACTTTCATTACTCTTAACGACCACCAGGTGGTATCTAATGCTGACTGAGTCCATAGTTCACATATATTTAAAATTCATTTATGGTGAAGTCAAGTTTACCTTCTCTATAAAAATGTACCCTTAAAGTGAATGATAAAAGGTTTAACTATTCATTGACCACTAGATTTTGCATAATCCCAACAAACATTTGTATTTTGCTTTCTAATTTACAAAGTGTGTTGCCATCAATTGTTTCTTTTAATGTTTCCAATAGTTATTTGAAGTCAGTAGGCAGGTGTTTCCACTTGCCACAATGCATAAATGACAGAAAGGCTGGGTTGCAAGGCCAAGGTCACACAGGTACTAAGCAGTAGAATAATGATGTAAGGCCTAGTCTCTGATTTTGCCTTGCTTGGTGTCTACTTAACACTTTGCCGTAACAACTCATAAAGAGAACAAATGCCAGGTGGAAGTCCTACAAACATTGAAATCCAGAATTATTCATCTCTTTCCTCAATAATCATCTTTCTTGTTGCTTTTAGGAAACTGTTCAAATTATGTTCTGGGTGTAACAGTCACATTATCCATGTATTGCAAGGCTGAGGCCCACGTAGCATTCACCTGTTTATTTCACCATTTTAGACAAAGTGTTAGTTGCCATTTTAATCTGCAGTTTCTATCTGAGTTCAAATACTCTTTATTTTTCATCTTATTTTGTGCAGAGAGACTTTTCCCCTTACTTTTTTTTTGTGAATAGTAAGGATTCCTAAATATGACACATCTAAAATGACATGTTTACTCATGACAGTTTCTTTCTCAGGAAAGGAAGAAAACTCCCTAATGAACAAGTTGCTCATTAGGAAGCTTAGCTATGGCCACTAATACTCAAATCTATTTCTTCTTTTCAATCATCTAAGCCAATTTTTTAATGGACAGTTTAATGATAATTTTAAAATATAGGATAGAGTGGGATGTTTAGGAGTGAACTCAATGTAGTAAATACACAGGTTCAGTCCCAGTGATGCACACCTGAAATTTAGATAATGTTATACTGCAACATTACTGCAATAAAAAATAGTTTTAAAAAGCAGGTAAAATATGGCTTCCTTATGACCATCCACTCAATGACTAACACAAAACAAGTCAGTGAGATTGGAAATGTATTTACAAAAAAAAAATAGTAGTGAGAGCAATTTATGTTTATTGAATATGCACTGGTTAACAGATACTCTGTTAAACATTTAATTACTTACAGCCCATTCCACCTTTGCAAGAACTTTGCACAAGTAGATACCTTTTTTCCTATGGTGAAAAAAAATTATGTTTAGAATCAGCCAGCTGAATTCAGTTTTGATGATCTCAATTTTGTCGGCAATGTTGGGGTCAGGAACCAGTCAAACATACACTACATTCCCTCAGTCAGGCATGATCAAGTGGTTAGACTCGGACATGACTACTTAAAGCCTGTTTGATCTGGTGCTTGTTGACCTCAACATCCACAAGTGTATTGTCTTCTTTTTCATGGTTGACTCAGTGCTCAGGGCAACTTAATGTTGGCATAATGGTCATTTGGTTCTCTTGGGGGTACCCTTCCAAGAATATTTGGGCTGCCTTCACAGATGCAGAGGTGCAGGAAGTGGGTGACATACAGATATTCTGGGGATGCCTTTCAGCATCACTTTCTTGACTTTGGAAACCTTTGCTTTGGTTTCAACTTTCAGAGGGGCAAAAGCTTCCGTCTTTACCTTTGGTTCCATTTTCATGAAAATTAGTAGATAACTTTATTATCTGCATTATCCAGGTAAAGAAAATGAGGTTTACAAAGTTGAGGAGCCTTAAGGCCAAAGTAAGCAATAGAGCTGGGATTTTAAACCTAGATCTGCTAGGACACAGGTCTGCCTGCCTTTATGTGTGCTCATCTTCAGGCTTCCTGGCCTGGAGAATACATCTGATTCTTTATTCTTTTAACTAATTAATAACCAACCCTATCATACTCCTTTATTTCAAACATCACCACTTCACTTTTGAATACTACTTTATAACAGGAAATATCTGTGCAAGGCAACTCAGAGGAAATGGAGTCTAATAGATTCATGTTTGTGAACTGCCCTGTAATGCCGGGCTTCTAGGGAGTTTCAATCTCAGGAATTTATCTTTTATATCCCCATAATCTTAGGATGTGGGTGAAGAAACATGCCCCATGAAAGAAAAAAAGTCCACGAGCTATCACTCCATATTCTTCCTTGCCCAATTAACGTGAAGAACACAGGATAGCTCACGAGTCTCAGGAGGAATTGAACACACATGCCTCAGGGAGGGCAGAAAGGAAAGGAGGTCTAGAAGTCTGGCAGAAGTAAGGGATGGACTCTTTTCTTCATGGTGCCAAATGATGGCTCAGTCTCATATCTTCTTCCCTGTGTCCCTCTGCTCAGGGTTAAATTCCAGGGTAGGAAACTCAAATAGCCTAGATTACCATCTGTGTACCTCCCCCTAACTGTGATCACTGGGGGGTCTACAGTCAGAGATGCTAGTCAGAAAAAAAAATAACCAGTACCAAGAGGGCCAACACATTGGCCTGGGGAAGAAGCTTCAGTCAAGGCACCATGCTGCATTAGGGAGTTAATGAAAAGCGAGAAAGCAGAGATAGTACAGTAAACCTGTCCTTCCAACAACCCATGTAAAGGAAGCAAAACCCCAAACAGACAATATGTGGAGTAGACGTAGAAAAGGCTTTTTGTGTGTTTGCCTTTAAGAGATGTTGTCCTTGAACATGTTTGTAGGCTAAGAGTTTTGGGAGACAAAACAAAAAGATAAAAACTGGAGCAAGTTAAAAAAGAAGGTAAGCAGGACTGGGGTTTAGCAGTGCGGGAGGAAAGCTTAGCTTTTGGAAAATACAAGGCATACTTTTCTAAAAAGAGCGGGGTTTGCAGGGTAAGGGGAACGGATTGAAATATGAGACAAAGTGATCTGGAGATGGAGGGGCTGAGAAAGTAAGAACTTGAATGTGCGGGGGATATCTGCAAATCTGCTAGAGAGTCAAGGTCACTAAGAACAGCAGAGTGGGGGGAGTGGTCCAGCCAGGCCTAAAACCACAGATTGCTTATATTTTCTTTTGAAAGACTTTTTCTTCAAAAAGTCATTGTCTGATTTTTTGGCATTTTAATGCTTGTTGGTCTCTCTCCCAAAGGCTGAACAAAGATAGAAATGGGAAACCAAACATTGCAGGTAGGACTAGATGAACACACCTGAAAATTTCTGCTTGAACTTTGGTGGAGGTGGAGGATGGGGAGAACACAAAATTAACTGTTAGATAATCACTGGCCTGTCCTCATCCATGATTCTCCATCCCTAGACCATAGTTCTCGATTTGTCTTACCACTCTGTAGGGCTTAGATCCCTAGGTTCAGAGGATGAAACCAGAGGGTAGCACATCCCCTCAGGGTAAGCTCATCACACAGGACTGCACCAGGCTGGCAGTACCTGCAGACTTGAACTGCTGGGGAATCTACCAAGGCAGGCACTTTCCCCAAGGCAGAGTTACCTTAATAGCAAAACAAAAATGGCATAAAGTCAACTAACCTACTAGGACCTACCTCCCATACTTGCACAGGCATCCCGGGCAAGATTAATTTGAGGTCAGTTGATCCAGGTAAGATGTCAAACAAGATCTACCCTGTCTGAGACCTTTAAAACTGAAACTTGGGTCTCCCCTGGTGGCACAGGTGGTTGAGCGCAGCGCTGTGAAGCTATCCACAGCCTCTGTAGTGCCGGTTCCATCCCTGCTGGCCGCAAAGCAACCCACATGGTGTGGCAGACCTCTCCTGTCTCGCCCGCTGCTCCCCTCAGCAGTGTATTTCAGTCAGTCTGCCTGTTCTGTTCCCCACTCTGTCTCTGGTGAATCCTCTCACCCTCCCACACATCTGGCCTGTACCCTGTTCTTGTATGCATGAATAAATGTTAAAAAAAATCTTCAAAAAAATAAAACTGAACCTCAACTCTTAGTTTCAGAATGGCTTGAACCCAAATACTTGAACAACCAGCCTTCTAGAGAGCACAGTCATGAGAATGAGGATCATTTTCAGATAGCCATCTGAAGGGAAAAGTCACTAGATGATACAAGAATTAAATTAGGCAGCTGAGTTTGAACCCTTATTCTGCCACTTCTTCACTGGGCAAATTGTTCTCTCACATCCTACTTCTTCATAAAAAGAAAAGCAATTTGAAGATTAAATTAAGTATGTGGGTGAAAACATTAAATAGCAAGACTGACACAAATCAGGTGCACAACAAATGTTGGAAAGAATGGATCATCAGACTAGTTTGATTAAAAGCTGCAGGAAGCACACTCTTGGAATCATAGAAAAGATACTTGCAAAATCCATCTGTGGCTTCAATGTAATACAAATTCAAAGTATAAGGGAGCTAATCTGTTAGAAAAAAAAAAAGTAACAAAAAGAAAGAAGCAGCAAAAAAAAAAAACAAAAACCCACTGGCAATTCATAAAAAATAGGTCTGTTCTCCTGAAGGCTTAGAATAAAATTCAAATTGATAAGGACATTATTTTTTTAGTAAAGAAATGAAAGTAAGGGCCTCCCCGGTGGCGCAGTGGTTGAGTGCTGGGCTGCGAAGCTGCCCGCAGCCTCTGCAGCGCCGGTTCAATCCCCCGCCGCTGGTGAGGGTCCCACATGGCACTCAGACCTCTCCTGCCATGCCTGCTGTTCCCCTCAGCAGTGTACTTCGTCAGTCTGCCTGTTCTGTTCCCCGCTCTGGCTCTAGTGAATTCTCTCATCCACCCGCGCTTCTGACTATACTCAGTGCTTGTAGAAATAAATAATCTCCCAATTGCAACTCAACTCCAGTGAACTTGCATTCCTCAGTTTCCCCAGATCTAGATTTTTGCTCATGTTATTCCATTTCCCTCAAATTCCTTTTACTATCTCTGAGTATAATCGTACTAATTTTCTCATTCTTCAGGACATTATCAAATCCCACTTGCTGGGTAAAGTCAACCTTGTCCAGATTTCCCCAAAGTCTCTACTCTAAAATCCCATGGTGTTTCTCTACTGTAAAACTAATTTGGCCAGTTAGAGAGAGTATTTACCATTTGTGTGGGTTGCTCAACCCTTAAACCCTCCTCCTGTGTTCGGAGGAAACATTCGACCTCCCACTACAGAAGCTGAAGATGTTGATACAGTTTCCCCAGCCTTCTGAATTTCAGGTAAGTCAAGGGCAGGCAGAGCCAACCACATGGACTCAGCATACTTCTAAGTGGAAGCCAGTGGTGTTCTTTTGAAGAAGCAGGGACTGTGTACAGGCCTCAAGAAGTGGAGAGTGATACCAGTGGGGACTGCCGTGTTTATCTTGCCAGGGTTAGTTTGCCAGGTGATGGCAGCAATTTTTGCAATGGTGGGACCTGTGCACAATTATCTGTCTGTGTTCCAGAGTGGCAATGGCAAAAACTACACCAACCTGTCTCCCTGTCATCTCCAATCCTGACACCCAGATTTGCTGAAAACTTGGGCCTAAAAATAGGAGATTTCAGCATAGCACACAACAGAAACAGCTTCAAATGGAATGCAAGGCCTCTGTAAGATTGCTCACTGCTGTCTTTCTCCTGAAAATCTTGCCCCCAGACATGTTAACAGGACTTCCTTCCATTTAGGTCTCATCCCACAAAGGGTTTTGTGGTGATGTTTCTGGATATTGCAATGTTTATGGGGTAATGTTGATGTCTGGGAGTGGGCCAGAGATACTAGGATAAACCCACGCAATGGAGAATTTTCTAACATCTCAAGCTACTTTCAAATGTCCCTTGAGCCTTCATGTAGGTAAAAATGCATCCTGCTTATAATGATCTGAACCTAGAATCTGACTCTTTTATATATAAAAATAAAATATTTGGGACTTTTGAGGGAAGATTGTCTTTGATTTGGAACCTCCCTAAGAGTCATCCACTATTTAGGGCTATCATATCAGGGCTGGGAGACTGTCCAATGCAACACATTAAGGTTGACAGTGCAATTATCACCATTGTGTGGCTGGATTCTATGATTAGCCCAAGCATCTGACTCCATTATGGATTCTCTAGTGCTTTCTTGGCTAAGCATTTACACATGGAATACATATTTTAATGTTATTTCATAAATTACTTTCTTTTATTTCACCTTTGTACTATAGTTGGGGAAGTACTTTGGATTTTTACAAAAGATTATTTGAATTTCATTTCAGATTAGTCAAGGTGGCAATATAAACTACTTATTCTAACAATGAGGTTTGAAGGACAGGATCACAGCCCTTGGCCCTAGTTTCCCCACCACCTTCTAACCTCCTCCTCCACTTTTTGTTTCTAACAATCCATTAATGTAGAATTTGAAATGTTATTCAGTTTTTTTGGGCAACATATTTTTCTTCATTTTATATACATAAACACTTTTAGAAAATGGCTCTGTTCTTGTTAAGCTACATCATCTTAGATTATTATTGATTGAAGGTTTAATGGCCTGTTTCAAATGTTGATAAAAGGTGGTGGGAAAGACAAAAAACTAGCAGGCTCTTAGGAGCTCAGCTCTTTGGAAATTGTATGGTGTATAAGACAAATATGGAGACCCCCCCAAACTCTACTCTCCATGACCAGGTGGGGAGAACCCTGGATGCTTCAAGGACTTAAATCAGCATAGTATTTATAAAAGAAAAAAGAAGCTGCATACTATCCTATTTTTCTGTTGTAAACAATCAAATTTCAGTTGCTGAACTTTTGAGCAGAACGAGCTACTTGGCAATGCCCTTGTGGTGAGACCCCAGAGACAGACCTCAGGACACAGTGTCCTCAATAAGCTGAAGAACAGATTTGGGAAGAAACCTGGCTTCCATCAGCAGTGCCCAGAGTTTCCTTCCCTATGTCAGACATCCTCTTGAATGATAATAACTATGAGATTATATTCCAGGGAGAATGTTTCTAGATAATAATAAAAAAAAATAACAAACATTTGGGCCTCACCATATTTTATTGGTAGTCTTTCAGTCATCTTAGTCCTACATGTTTTTGCTGGAAACTAAATGGCCTCAGTAAAATGCCTTTTCAAAATCTTATCATCCCAGCACACAGAGACAGTACCTGAGGATTTTCTAAGCTGAATCGACCTGTATGTACAAGACCTGTATGTACTTCAAAAGGAAGCTATGATTTTTCAGAAAGACTAAGCTTTAATCACCTGGAAACCATATCATTAACATGATTTCAAAAACTAATAGTCTAAGACTTTTGATTTTATCACTGAAGAAATTCTTGATAGGAAGTCCATGGGAATGACACAAAAAGTCCTGAAGATTTAAATCAAGAGGCAATAATATCTACAAAAAGTAAACTATGAAGTCCTACACACAGAAAAGTATTTTAGGATATTCCATTAATTGTCAAAGCCTAGGAAATAGGAAATAAGTCACAAACGATTACTGTCAACTATATTCTCATTCTTTAATAGCCACTCATTGCAAAAAAGAAAAATGAAAAAACAAGGCAATTTCCTAGGACATTAATATCTGATTTTTCAAATGGGTTTTTTTTTTTTTTTTAAAATATTAAATTTTATTTTTATATTCCCCCATACAATTGCAAACGCCCCATTCTGACCCCAATCCTTCCCCTCCCGCCCCCCCACCCCCCAAAAAGTGTCTCTGGTTCATAGTTTTTTTGTTGATTTTGATTTTCACTTTCTTATATTCATTTTCCTGGTCCCTTATTTAAGTTTTCTAGATTCCTGCTATGAGTGAGACCATCCGGTATTTTTCTTTTTCTTTTTGGCTTATTTCGCTGAGCATGATCCCTTCCAGTGCCATCCATGTTGCTGCAAATTGCATGTGTTTATCTTTTTTGAATGCTGAGTAATATTCCATGGTATATATGTACCACATCTTCTTGATCCAGTCATCTATTTTTGGGCATTTGGGTTGTTTCCAAAGCTTAGCTATTGTAAACAGTGCTGCTATAAACATAGGAGTGCAGGTGCTCTTTGGAATTGATGTTTCTGTGTCCTTTGGGTAAATACCTAGGAGTGGAATTGCTGGATCATATGGAAGCTCTATGTTTAGTAGGTCCAGAAATCTCCACACAGCTCTCCATAGTGGTTGGACCAGTTTGCACTCCCACCAACAGTGCACAAGAGTTCCTTTTTCTCCACATCCTCGCCAACATTTGTTGTTGCTAGTTTTTTTAATATGTGCCATTCTCACTGGTGTGAGATGGTATCTCATGGTAGTTTTGATTTGCATTTCCCTGATGACAAGTGATGTTGAACATTTTTTCATATGTCTGTTGGCCATTTGCATTTCCTCTTCAGAGAAGTTTCTTTTTAGCTCTTCTGCCCATTTTTTGACTGGATTATTTTCTTTGTTGTTGCTGAGTCTCATCAGCTCTTTGCAGATTTTTGTGATCAGTCCTTTATCATTAGTGTTGGGTGCAAAAATGTTCTCCCAGTTGGTGGGGTTTCTCTTTGTTTTTGTTATTGTCTCTTTTGCTGTGCAGAAGCTCTTTAATTTGATGTAGTCCCAGCTGTTTATCTTTCTCTTCACTATCACTGCTTTGGGTGATGTGTCTGTAAAGATGTCTTTGATGTGCAAATCCCGTAGTGTTTCGCCTATATTTCCTTCTATGTATTTTATGGTTTCAGGTCTTATGTCTAGTTCTTTAATCCATTTTGAGTTGATTTTTGTGTATGGTGTGAGGTAGTGGTCAAGCTTCATTCTTTTGCATGTAGCGACCCAGTTTTCCCAGCACCATTTATTGAACAAACTTTCTTTGCTCCAATGCATAGTCTTTGCTCCTTTGTCAAAGATTAGTTGACCATAAATCTGTGGGTTTATTTCTGGATTTTCTATTCGATTCCATTGGTCTGTATGTCTGTTCTTGTGCCAATACCATGCAGTTTTGATGATTATGGCTTTGTAGTATAGTTTGAAGTCTGGGAGTGTGATGCCTCCATTCCCTTCTTTTTTTTTCAGTAGAGCTTTGGCTATTCGGGGTTTTTGGTGATTCCATATGAATTTCATCAATAATTGTTCTATTTCTTTGAAGAATGCCATTGAGATTTTGATTGGAATAGCATTGAATCTGTATATTGCTTTTGGTAGGACGGCCATTTTAATAATGTTTATTCTTCCAATCCATGAGCAGGGGATGTCTTTCCATTTCTTTGTGTCTTCTTCTATTTCTTTTAACAGTGTTTTATAGTTTTCTTTGTATAGGTCCTTTACCTCTTTTGTTAGATTTATTCCCAAATATTTGATTTTTTTTGTTTCGATAATAAAAGGGGTGGTTTTTTTGATTTCTTCTTCTTCAGATTTATTGTTTGTGTATAGGAAGGCCACTGACTTTTGCGTGTTGATTTTGTATCCTGCCACTTTACTGAATTGATTGATGAGTTGAATTAGTTTTTCTGTGGAGATTTTGGGGTTCTCTATGTATATTATCATATCATCTGCAAATAGTGATAGTTTGACTTCTTCTTTTCCTATTTGGATTCCTTGGATGTCTTTCTCTTGTCTTATTGCTCTGGCTAGGACTTCCAGTATTATATTGAAAAGCAGTGGTGAGAGTGGACATCCTTGTCTTGTTCCAGATCTTAATGGAATTGCTTTCAGCTTTTCACCATTGAGAATGATACTGGCTGTTGGCTTGTCATAGATGGCCTTTATGATGTTGAGGTATGTTCCTTGTATCCCAAGAATTTCAAGGGCTTTTATCATGAATGGGTGTTGCACTTTGTCGAAAGCTTTCTCAGCATCTATTGATATTATCATATGGTTTTTATATTTCTTTTTGTTGATGTGTTGGATAACGTTGATTGATTTTCGGATGTTAAACCATCCTTGTGCCCCTGGAATGAATCCAACTTGGTCGTGGTGAATTATCTTATGGATACATTGTTGGATTCTGATAGCTAAAATTTTATTGAGGATTTTTGCATCAGTGTTCATTAGGGAGATTGGCCTATAGTTTTCCTTTTTTGTGTTGTCCTTATTCGGTTTTGGTATTAGTGTAATATTGGCTTCGTAGAACGTGTTTGGTATTGTCCCTTCCTTCTCAATTTTTTGGAAGAGTTTGTGAAGGATAGGCACTAATTCGTCTCTGAATGTTTGGTAGAATTCATTTGTAAATCCATCAGGTCCTGGGCTTTTGTTTTTGGAGAGGTTTTTAATTACCATTTCAATTTCGCTGCTTGTAATTGGTCTGTTTAGGTGTTCTATTTCTTCTTTATCTAGCTTTGGGTGATTGTAGAGTTGTAGGAATTTGTCCATCTCCTCTAGATTGTTGAACTTGTTTCCATATAACTGTTCATAGTAGTTACTGATTATTCTTTTGATTTCTGCTGTGTCCGTTGTGATTTCTCCTCTTTCATTTATGATTCTGTGTATTTGTGCTTTCTCCCTTTTTTCCTTTGTGAGCCTGGCTAGGGGTTTGTCTATTTTATTTATTTTTTCAAAGAACCAGCTCTTGGTTTCATTGATCTTTTGGATTGTTTTTTAGTTTCAATTTCATTTATTTCTGCTTTGGTTTTTATTATTTCTTTTCTTCTACTGGTTCTGGGGTTTTTTTGTTGTTCTTTTTCTAGATCTTTGAGCTTCGAGATTAGGTTGTTTCTTTGAGTTCTTTCTTGTTTTTTGATGTGAGCTTCTATTGCTATATATTTTCCTCTTATTACTGCTTTTGCTGCATCCCATACATTTAGGATATTGGTGTCCTCCTTGTCATTCAATTCAAAGAATTTTTTAATTTCTTCTTTGATCTCCTCGTTAGTCCAGTGGTCTTCCAGTAGTGTGGCTTTTAATCTCCATGAGGTAGGATAGTTCCTTGCCTTCTTTTTATGATTTATTTCTAGTTTGATGCCTTCGTGGTCAGAAAAGATGGTTGGTATGATTTCAATCTTGGTGTATCTGTTGATGTTTGTCTTGTGCCCCAGTATGTGATCGATCCTGGAGAATGATCCGTGTGCGCTTGAGAAAAATGTGTACTCCTTTTTTTTTGGGTTTAGTGTTCTATAGATGTCTGTTAAGCCCAAATGCTCTAGGTCCTTATTTAGAGCTTTAGTTTCTTTACTTATTTTTTGTCTTGTTGATCTATCCATTGTTGATAGTGGTGTGTTGAAGTCTCCCACTACATATGTGTTTTCTCTGATGTCTGTTTTCAGAGAGGACAACAGTTGTCTGATATATTTTGGTGCTCTTTCGTTTGGTGAGTATATGTTAATGAGTGTTATTTCTTCTTGAAGTATTGTCCCCTTAATCATAATGTAGTGACCATTGGGGTCTCTTTTTATTTTTTTGAGTTTGAAGTCTGTTTTATCTGATATAAGTATAGCTGTTCCTGCTTTCTTTTTTGGCCCATTTGCTTGTAGGATTGTTTTCCATCCTTTGACTTTGAGCCTATTTTTATCTTTTGTAGCTAAATGTGTTTCCTGGAGACAGCAAAAGGTTGGGTTTTGTTTCTTAATCCAGGCTGCAACTCTGTGTCTTTTTATTGAAGAGTTTAGTCCATTTACATTTAGAGTTAATATTGATATGTTAGCATCTGTATTTGCCATTATGTTTGTCTTTCCTTTGATTTTATTTATTTATTCTTTTAATAACTTTTTTTTTTTTTTGGTCTTCTTTCGTTGTTATTCGTCCCTCTGAGGTTCTGGCTTTAGGATTCCTTGTAGTATTTTTTGGAGTGGGGGTTTAGTCGCAATGAAATTCCGGAGTTTCTCTTTGTCTGGGAAGGTCCATATTCTTTCTTCATGGAGGAAAGAGAGCTTTGCGGGATAGAGTATTCTTGGTTGGCATCTGTTTTCTTGGAGTCTGTTGACTATGTCCCTCCACTCTCTCCTTGCCCGTAGTGTTTCTTCGGAGAAGTCTGATGTCAGCCTGATTGGTTTTCCTTTGAATGTTATCTGTTTCTTCCCTCTCGTCAGCTTCATTATTTTTTCCTTGTCCTGGATTCTTGGGAGCTTTACTATTATGTGTCTTGCTGTGTTTTTCCTTTCGTCGTGGAAGTTTGGTGTTCTTCTTGCTTCTTGTATATCAATTTTCAGCTCCTTCTTCTCATTTGGGAAGTTCTCTTCAATTATATCCATGAATATTTTCTCTGTTCCTACATCTCTCTCCTCTCCTTCTGGAATTCCTATAACTCTTATATTTCCTTTCCTCATGGAGTCAGATAGTTCCCGAAGTCTTTCTTCATTCTTTTTCCTTCGTACTTCTCTTTCCTTTTCTGTTTTGGTTCTTTTTATTTCTGTGTCTTCAAGATTACTTATTCGTTCTTCCATTTCATCTATTCTGCTTTCATTGCTTTTCCCAGAGTTCTTTAGTTCCTCCATTAATTCTTTGATCTCCTGCATTTCTCTTACTTCCCTCTTTAGGGACTCAATTTCCTTCTTCTGATCTATCACTTTTTTAATCATGGCAATTTTAAATTCTCTTTCTGGAAGGCTCAGAAGTTCTTCCAAGTTGCTGTCGTTGCAATCTGGGGAGTGGTTTTCTTTTTGTGGTGTGCTTCTTTCCTGAGGAGTTTTTAGGTTGCGTGTGGTTCTTCTACTCCCTACTGTCTGTTTTCTAATTTGTCGTATGCGTTGGGACACTGTGTTGCTCGGACTGACTGACATCTTGGGTGAACTTCTCCGCTCCCCTCTGGCTCTTCCAGGAGCCATCTCTGTCTTCTGGGGGAGCTTTCTGCTGGTTTTAGGCAGTTTTTACTGAAGAAATGTCCCTGTTCTCAAATGGCGAAGCGGGATGCAGTCCCTGCGCCTCCAGTTTCAGGCACACTCTTCTGCGCACCCGGTCTGCCCCGGACGTGGGTGCCTGCTCCCTCTGTGGGCTCAGACTGCTGGTCGGAAGGGGCCTGGCGTGGAATAACTTCCCGGCTGGCCACTGGGTCCTCCAGAAACCTTCTGCCCTTTTCAAGCAGTCTTAAGAAATGTCCTGTTTTATAGGGTGTTAGTGACTTTTTTTTCCTGGTCGCTAGGTGGCGCCAGAGATCTCTCCTATTGTCCTTGGGGGGCTGTTTTTCGCCTCCCCCCACCCCGTGGGACAGAGAACAGAGCGGGAATGGTAGGGTACACCTCAACAGCTTTGGGGTGCTGTGTCTGCCTTGTGCCCCACCATCGTGGAGAAACCACGCCCCGAATTTTCGTGCCCCGGGTCTCAGTTCAAAGCCCTCAGTTCCAGGACGCGGGCTGTAGCCCAGTTCAGTGGCGCGGGAATGGCGCCTTTTGCACCGCTCCTGTGCCTGGGTGCCTGGTTCCTGCTTACTCAGGGAGGGACCTTCACCTCAGTGAGGACCTCCGCGTGTCTCCCCGCAAGCCTAGGTCGTCTCCCCGCAAGCCTAGGTCGCAGGCGCGGGGACCTGGGCAGCCGCGATCCAGGTCTGCACTTGCTTTTCAAGCGCGCCGAGCACTCCGCGTTTCCGCGCCAGCTTACCGGCAGCCCGGGCTGTGTGCGCGTCTCCCGGGGTCTTTGTTCTTCTCTAATGGCGCCCGGAGCCGTTCGCTCACTGCCGGGGCGGATCCTGCAGGGTTCGCCTCAGCTCCTGTTCACGGGGTGTGGTGGCTGCAATAGTTCCTTTCCACTCACAGTCCCGCTTGCTGAGTCCTTTGTTCTTGTTGGCAGTTTTAGTTTGTTGTTTCCTCCTCTCTGCGGGTCGGAGAGTGCCGCCTCTGTGGGCGGGGGAGGGGAGCAGGGTTCTGCGCTTCCCTCCCTTCTAGTCCTCTTTTATGGCCAGTTTCTTCTTCGGGTAGTTTGCTGGCGTCACCCGTTTATCTTCCGTGTCCCAGTTCTCACTGGGACCTGCCGCTTTTCCTCCCTATTCACTTTTTTTAATGGGAGATCTTACTCGCAGCGTCTCCTCGCCGCCATGTTGCTCCGCCCCCTCCCTCAAATGGGTTTTTACCTTTTTAAGTCAAGTAGATATAAACTAAGTGGTCAAAATGTTATTTTTTCAAATATTCCACCATTATATGCTGGAAATGTTTGCTTAAGATGTGTTTCAAGCATATAAACTAAACTGGGGTGCTTTAGAGAATCTTTTCTACATGCAAGTGTTAATTATTGTTCTGTGTCAGATGACTGAGTTACTTGGTCCTTTCTCAACAACTGCTAACTTCTTTTTCTTTTTTTTTCTTTTAAGCTTTATTTATTTATACAAGCACTGGGTACAGTCAGAAGCGCAGGAGGGTGAGAGAATTCACCAGAGCCAGTGGGGAGAGCAGAGCAGGCAGAGTGACGGAGTACACTATTGAGGGGAGCAGCGGGTGTCAGGAGAGGTCTGTGCGCCATGTGGGACCCTGGCTCGGGATCGAACCGGCGCAGAGGCTGTGGGCAGCTTCACAACCCAGGGCTCAACCACTGAGCCACCGGGGAGGCCCTTCATTTTCTTTTTTCAAGTGCAACCAGAAAGTGATCTGGGGTGGTGTCTCTGTCTTCTTGTTTTCACAGCAGGGGAGCAACTTCTCTTACTTCCTTATCAGTTTCAAGGCTTTGACTTGGGTTGTGTTTCGGTTCTCTCAGCAACTTGCAGCCCCTACCACTTTACTGTCCAGTGAATATTATTTTTTGAGAACCTCGTATGCCTTGATGTGGTACATCTTCTTCCATGCTAGGAGTTCAGGAATGTACCGTTATTGCTTTCTTAACGCATTTATTATAAATGATAATCTGGGGATGCTGGGAAATAAAAATGAGTTGGCTTTGTATCCTGACCTCAAGTAACATACACGACACTAAATAAGATAGAAACAAATGTACTGAATACTACAAAATTGTAAAAGTCCAATAGAATAGTCACTAGTTATGACTATTAAGCAACTAGTATGTGGCTAGTTGAAATTGAAATTCATTCTTTTTTAAAAAATTCTCAACCTCTTCAAAGTTTATTTTTAAATTTTTTTTTGTGTGTGTAGAAGAATTGGGGTTTAGGCCAGAGTTGCAGGGGTTGAGAGGATTCACCAGAGACAGAGTGGGGAGCAGAACAGGAGGATCTACTGTAATACTCTGATGAAGGGAGCAGCGGGTGAGACAGGAGAGTTCTCCTGTGCCATGTGAGTAGCTCCCTGGGGCCAGGGATCAAACTCACACCATAGCAGTGATAGTGCTGAGACTTAACCCCTAGGTCATCAGGGAGGCCCTGAAATGCATTCTTAATTATAAAATACACATTGGATTTTGAAGATTTAGTACAAAAAATGTAAAGCATTTCATTAATATTCTTAGATGGGTTTAATGTTGATGTGATAATATTTTGAATGTATGGGGCTAAGAATTAACTTCTGTTTCTTTTTACTTTTTTACGTGACTACTAGAACATGTAAGATTACATATGTGGCTTGTGTTGTATCTACTAGACAGCATTTCTATAGACGTTGAGAGGAGATGAGGACACTTCCCACAGTGTGTAGGTGTGTGCGTTTTCGGGCAGAGAAATGAGGAGATGTGGAGCAGAAACTCCTGAGAGGAGGTGACACTTGAGTTGAGTCATGAGGGTGATAGCCTTCGCACATGCAGAAGGGGAAAGGGACGTCTGTCAATTCTAGAAGCAATGCCACATAATGAGCAGTGCACAGTCTTTGGATCACCTCTCAACTTTTCTTCTTAGAAGTTGTTTGACCTAACCCTTTGTTTCCACATGAGAAATTTGGAGCCAGCAATGCCTATAAGATTGGTCACGATGAAGATTGTAATGAGGTAATGCCTGCAATAAGATTATTGTAGTGCTCAGAGCAAGAAAAAGCACTTAATGAATAATCTCTAAATATATTAGTATGTGGAATATCAGCAGGGTCAAATGATGTTAAAATGACATTTACTCTAAAAGTCATTTCTTCAAATTCTATGCCAGAGATGCTGCCATGAAAGCCTTGTCTCACTTTCCAAATCATTGCTCATAAAATAACTGCTTATAAGCTGAGTGAATCCCAAATTCAATGTTCAACATGATACATATTCAGGAGCAAAGGGGGGGTGGTGAGGAAAGGATACATTTTCCTCCTTCTTATTCCATTTCTGACTTTTTAACTTTTTCCCCACTTGTGGTGAGGAGCAAGGAGAATAAAAATTAGAAGTATAAAGGGGCAGTTGTCTTTCCTTTTCCTATTGATACCTTGGCCATTGGAAAATTTGAGAAAATATTCAGTGACTCACATCTATCTTCCTCAAAATTATGGATGACTCTGAAAACGAGAGCAAATTCTGAGAATTATGGAGTTGCAATTACCTTAGTGGTGCTGGAGAAGCTTGGTGTATCCCAAGTTCCCATTAAAGCACTCCTTTTTGACAGTCTGATACCTTACTGAAATATTCCAAGAAGCTAGTATTAGACCAACATGTAACAGGTTACTTAGAGGGTAATTGACTGGAGAGGTCACTATTACATACAGAGACTAGCTTCAGCTAAAGACTAGTATTTACCACAGCATGGTAAGCTAACTTTTGTGAGGAACCCACACAGGACAGTGAGCCAGGTAAACAGATTTTCTTTCCTATCTTGAGGTTCTGGTTCTAGATTTTTAAGAGGACTTCTTCTAGAGGGGTGAAAGTGCATGACTGTTAATTCAAGTGCAACCCCCACAGACCTCTGGCTTCTAAACTGGATACCTTAACTTCTCTTTCCCCTAGTTATTTATTAGGAGAGCCAGAAAGGGTGTCTATTTAGAGTCAAAGCTGTGAAAAAAGTTTCCCCAGATTTCTTTCCATCCCATCAAGATAGCAAGTCCATGCTTTGGTCACAGTTTCACTTCTGTTTGCAAGAAGGGAAAATCTTCCAAAGATATAAGCCAGAGATGAGATGGGCCTCCCACAGTTGGCCCTCCCATTATAGTATTAAGATGATGATGATGATGATGGTGATGACGGTGATGATGATGGTGGTGATAGCAGCAGCAGCAGCAGCAGTAGTAATGAAAAGGAGCACAAAGGAGTGTCAGGGGGAAGTAACGTCTATTGACTACTAAGTGTTGGCCCCTGACCTAAATGCTTTCATCTAGAGGCCACATGTTGGCCATTGGTAGTCATTCCTAGGAGAAGCTAAAAGTTTACAAGGGGGAAGGAGGAGTGTGAGAATGGAGCAAATCCTTCCCTTGCCTGAAGGTGACCTGGGAAGGAAAAGGGGATAGGAGAAGGTGTGCTTCACTATTATGACCTTTCCTTAGCCCTTTTTATAGCATTTGTTCTTCTTTTAATTTTCAGCTCTAAAGAACTTAAACAAATTCCCATTATTTGAAGGCTAAGGCATGAAGTTGTTCTAAATGATTTGCTATTCCTTTTTGATACTGAGGTTTCTTCACTAAAATTATGAATAATTGAAAGATTGTGTCCTTGTTAATTAATATTTCTGAGAATGGTCTGAAGTCCAGAAAATTGATGTCCATATGACCATCTTATCTCTTTACCTTGGCCAACCTTAAAAGCCTGAACAAATAGCTCTATGCTTCCTACTAGATTAAAACAGCAAAAAGCAGATCTTGTAAGGAGAGGAGGCAGGCTTTTTGCCTCAATGACAACTTGTTTTTTCAAACCAACTCTAATTTGAAATCGTTTCGCTCCTTGTAGGCTATGTTTTTCTCAGGTGTGGAGCTTGAAAGTGAGCCCACTGGCTAAATGTTATTGGCCACTGAATTAGGGTGGAATAAAAGGCATGGAAAATCATATCTGTATGTTGAAGCAGGTTAGGATTAATTGAGAGTAATGCATACATGCACACCTATGCAAACTGTTCACCAAGTCAGTAGGATAAACTCCTGATTCTGTATCCTAAACAAAGTTAATAGGAGAGATGGAGAAGTAATGGAGTATATCACAAACAGTTGGGTACAGGGGCCTGGAAGAGGGGGGCAGCTCTCAAGCCATTGGCCTAGACATGTTAGGGTTAATGAAGTGCCTCAAATGTAAACATTTGATCTTATCAAATTTAGGTCAACAGGGCATTGGATCCAGAGTTCCAGAGACTCACTGACAGTTCTAGAGTGTAGAACATTCCACATCAGCCTTCAGTGTATGTGCCAGACTACACCATCCATCATGCTCTATGAATTCATATTTTTCCTTTTTTTTAAAAAAGATTTATTTATTATTTATACAAGCACTGGGTACAGTCAGAAGCGCAGGAGGGTGAGAGAAATGGAGCAGAACACACAGACTGACGAAATACACTGCTGAGGGGAGCAGTGGGAGGCAGGAGAAGTCTGCACGCCATGTGGGGCCCTCGCTGGTGGCCAGGGATTGAACCGGTGCTGCAGAGGCTGCGGGCAGCTTCGCAACCCAGCGCTCAACCGCTGCGCCACCAGGGAGGCCCTATGAATTCATATTTTTAAAACAGATTTTACAGTTATCTTATGATGGCACAATTATAATGCTTTGTGTTTGTGCAGATTAGTAATGTTGACTTGAAGCGTCCCTAAAATGCCAGTGGTGTAAATCTGCAGAGCAAGTTTTATTATTGTTCTTTATTTAAATATACTGGGAGTCTCAAAGAGTTAAAGAGAGCACAGCCTCACTTCACACCCTGGGCCCTGGGTATAGGGAAGTTATGGGGCTTCCATTATTGTTTCCTCATCTAAGTTATGGAGGCAAACACCTGCTGGACAAAGAAACCTGGTGTGCATTGACACGAACTACATCTCTGGATTTCAGCCCGCCCAGTTTAAGTTTCTGTTACCAGTTCTGAAATGCCTATCTTCCCTGAAGCACTGATAGCCTTTTTCTTGTTCCCCAAGTATTTAAAGGTTGGTCTATGAGCACTTGTTAAATCTATCCAAAATAAAAATCACTGTTGCAGAGATGGCACAGACAAGGGTTGAACTGAAAACATTCCAAGCCAGGAGAATGAGTAACAATTACAAGTCCTGTCAAGCATCAGCCTTGGACTAAATTTTGTCTGATTCTGGTCAAACTCGCCTGAGCGCACGGTATCAGTGGGAAGGTTTGTGTTTGTGCAGGTGACTGTGGATCCCTGCATAACTGCACTGATTATAATACCTGGATCTTGGTCCTGGTTGTCTACACAGGAAATACTGCTCCTTTTCTAGCCCAGGTTCCAGAATAAATCTTTTTTTGACTGTTAGAGAGAAGTAAGTTTGACCTTCAGAACAAAAAATCTGCACTTTACTCCTTCAACAATTATTTACTGAGCAGTCAACATGTGCCCCGTGCTGCTCAAGCATGGGCTGGAGAGAGCAGAGACCGAGAGGCCAGGGCCCTGCTCACCCAGAGCCCATATGCTTCCCTGGGGGGATGGCAATGACTACTAAATTAGCAAATCACAAGCTCAACTTTCCAGAAGTGATGTGAGGACAATTAAAGGGGGGACAGGATAGAGTGATAGGACTTCAGATTGTGTGATCGGAGGAAGTGAC
Organism: Talpa occidentalis; assembly: GCF_014898055.3. Lineage (NCBI taxonomy): Eukaryota > Metazoa > Chordata > Mammalia > Eulipotyphla > Talpidae > Talpa > Talpa occidentalis. Next base: position 99,912,164 of record NW_023603184.1, read on the forward strand.
ATTTGAACTTATGTACCTACATTAAAGCTTTCTATTGTAACCCATGGCAAATGGAGCTACCTGGTTCAAGAACAATTCTAGGGGACATAATAGCTACCTGGATAATACTCAGGTCTATTACTTAAGATATATATTCTGGTATATGGTCATAAATGGCAGCTAGTGCTCAGTTAAATTAATATCCTTTGAGGACATCTGATTTACTATTTTGGAAAGGGCAGACTGCTGTTGGAGAAAGTATGGGCTAGGTGACTGCTCTTGTTGGTAAGAGCTTAGCTAGAATAGCCAAATATTAATGACAACCCTTTCCTGCTCCTCATTTTTATTGTTATAAATATTTTCTTCTGAAAGTTTTTTTTTAATGAGTTAATTACAGCAATGAAACTGTACAAACCACCAGTGAAAATGTGTCTGTTTTTTGTTGTTGTTTGTTTTGTTTTGTAATATCCATTAGGTAATATTGATTAATATTGCAATATATGTCTTAGGAGTATAGGTTTACACCTGTACAAATGTTTTTTCACTACACCCACCACCAAAGGCCCAGTAGTCCTCTATTGAACACCACCTCACCTTTGCTCCTACCCACCACTTTCTTTTTCTGGTAGTCTTAGTCATAGCCCACAGCTCTTCCCTCTCCTGTTTTCACACCTGCCCTTCCCTCTCTCTTCCCCTCCATTCCTAGATGCCTCAGATCTATTATGAGATTTAAAGGTCTTTGTCTGATGTTTTGTTTGCTTTTTCTATATCCCACACATAAATGAAACCATCTAGTATTTATCTCTCTCCTTCTGACTGATTTTGCGTCGCATAATCCCCTGCAGCTCCATTCATGTTCCAGCAAATGGCATGAATTTATTTTTTTTTTGATCACTGAATAGTATTCCATTGTGTATATATAACAATTCTTCTTGATCCATTCATCTGTTTTGAGGACTTTAAGTTGTTTCCATTCTTGGATATGGTAAATAGTGCTGCAATAACATAGGAGTGCAGGTTTCCATTCAGTTTAGTGTTTTTATGTTTGGGAAGATTCCTAGAAGTGGAATGCTGGGTCATATGGTACATCCATTTTTGGTGTATTGAGGAACGTTCATAGAGCTTTCCATAGGGTCTGGAGCAGTCTATATTCTCACCAGTGGTTTTAGAGGGTTCCTTTTTCTCCACACTCTGGCCAGGTCTTCTTGTTGTTGTTTTAATATGGGTTATTCTCACAGGTGTGAGGTGGTATCTCATTGTGGTTTTGATTTGCATTTTCCTGATAATATGTGATGACAAGCATTTTTCATGCGTTTGTTGGACGAATGCATATCTTTTTTTGAGAAATGCCTATTTAGCTCCTCTGTCCATTTTTTGATTGGGTTGTTTGTTTTTGTTGATATGTATAAGCTCTATGCAAATCTTTAGTATAAGTCTCTTGTCAGATGTACAGTGTGCAAATATTTTCTCTCATTCACTAGGGTGTCTCTTCATTTTAGTTACTGTCTCTTCTGCTGAACAGTAGAACTTTAGTTTCATGTAATCCCAGTAGTTTATGATCTCCTTTGTTTTCCTTGATTCTAGAGACAAATTTGCAGAGATATTTTTCAGATTTATGTCATGGAGTGTTTTTCTGGTTTTCTTCTATACGTTTTATGGTTTCAGGTCTTACTAGACCATCACTATCTCACATCACACATGAAAATCAACTCAAAATGTGTCTTATTGTTTTATTGTGACATCTAAACTTGTCTTTACTTTGGCCACTATTGCAGCTATCAAGTAGGAGAAATAACTTCAAAGTGGCCATTGACTCAGTATCAGAGAGGCCTATTTCTATTTAAAGATGAAGGACATTTCTGAGCTTTCCATAAGGGAAAATTAAACCACTGCAGGTAACAAAGAATTAATTTCGAGGGATATTAGGTAACTTTAATTAGCACATTTGAGTTTCGTTTCCCCAAGGGGAAAATATTCTCATGGCAACATGCCATGGCAAAAGCTTCTAACCCTTCTCCCTAAACTTAGAGCTGAAGTCAGTTTTATGATGTAAATGAGAACTGCAAAAAATGTTTTAAGTCAAATTATTCACAAACAGTTAGGAAGCTCCAGGGCCTCTGGTTCTGTTAATAATTCTGTGACAACTACTGTGGAGGATTTCTGAAAAATGGAATGATAGCTCGTGACTTCAGAGTACCCAAATCTCTAATAAGTCACATAGGGGCAGAGTTTTAAAAGTTCATTTTTTTCGTAAATCCTGACTATGCTGTTTTTAATTGCATTTTAAACTTTAAGTAAATTCTAAGATTATAAAAATGTGGGACAAATAGCAACATCTCAGCCTGAACACTTTCATCACATGGAGCTGATTGCTTATAGTATCACAAGCAATTAGGGCAACAGAAGGTAATAGTTTATCAGTTTCAAATGTAATAAAATAAGGTCGATTAATTCCCTGGACTATTTACACTATGATTCTCCTATCTAGGCATCTATTCTGCATGGAATTTAATTTAAAAATGAAAGAGGTTAGTAAGAGGGTTGATCTGTTTGGTAGATGCATATAGTTATTTCATTTTAAGGGAGACTAAAATTGATGTGTACTTTTCAAATATGAGCATGTAGAGTTTAATTTAATCTATGTTAATGATTGCTGGGTAATGATTATTTTGGATTTGGACAGGAACATTTGACTTAGATGCACATCTGAAGGCAAAACTAACTGAGGAACAATTATTGCAAGGGGAGTTACCTTTGAAATTCTACCCTCCTTCTTGGATCAACACTTGAGAATGAGCTCAAACTTTAAAATTAAGGAGGGGAAGGAACAGTCTTTAAAAGGAGTATCAGTTCTCAAATAGTATATGATAGAGTGATTTCTTTATTTATTTATGCATACAAGAATTGGGGCCAGAGGTGGGGGAAGGTAAGAGGATTCACCAGAGACAGAGTGGGGAGCAGAACAGGCAGACTGACTGAAAACACTGCTGAGGAGAGTAGGGGGCGAGAGAGGAGAGGTCTGCTGTGCCATGTGGGTTGCTCCCTGGCCAGCCAGCCGGGGATTGAACTCATGCTGCAGAAGTTGCAAATAACTTCACAGTGCTATGCTTGTGCCACCAGGGAGGCCCAAAAGAGTGATTTCTGATGTTTAACTTCCCACTATTAAAACAGCACACACATAAAAAAAATGTTCAAAGCGCTGGAGAGGGAAACTGGTAGCTAACAGATGCTGGCAACATAACCATGTGCCTAGATCTTTTGAATTTGTTCTCTGATGGGATCCTGCTGGCAGCTAGCAACATACTCCAATAGGACCCTCTGAACATTTCACGATTTGCTATAGGGTGAAGCAAGGAGTGATTTATTTCTTTGGACTTTTGCATTTCTCTTTCTGACTTTTGACCATGCTTCTGTCTGACAGTAATTATCTCCTACTTTTTCCTTTCCTTTTCTATTTTTTCTCTTCATTCCTTCTCTACCCTCCAAGAAAACAGAAATTTAGGATGGAGAGGTCCTAAAATATTAGTGCATTGCCCACTGTTCACACACTAGCTTTGGTTTGTGCTATGAAGGATTTTGGGCAGCAGTAGAACAGGGTAAGAGGTGAGGTCAAGGGTGTAACACCAGGAAGTGAGGCACTACTGGGAATCTAGGCTCACAAATAAAACTGCCAGTAGGCAGAGGGGGGCAGGAAAAAAGATTCTAGGTATGGGTGAGCATTTGGGGTGTAAGTATGTAAATAATCAAGATGATTTAAGCATGAAACTGCAGATACCATGTGCTGATGACAAAACATTAAAAATGGGGATATTGCAACTGAGCCAGTTATCTTCTCACACACTTCCTATTGGAGTATAAACTCCAGAACAGCAGGTGCTGCGCCTCTTTGGCTCAGCATTATGAGTCTAGCACTTGGCATTGGACCTGGCAACTATTGATTGAATGAAGAAATGAATTCTGAAACTGAAGTTCATTCTAAAGTATTGCAGTACAGGACTGCAGGGTAACTGGAATACAACTGTCCTGGGAGCTACACCTGCTCATCACACTTGACTCAAATCCCAGGTTCTTGGCCTCCTGAAATTAAAAATGCAATCTTCACAGTTTCTCAAGTTGTGTCCATTTACTTCTCCCCACCTCCCCTTTCTTGACTATCTGGGCTGTTTATATCAAGCCCAATCTCTACGAGTTGCCACAAAATATCACTGGTTTTAAGCAGCTTGTGCCTATCTGTTTAGGCAGTTGAACAGCAAAAACATCAGGAGAAATCACAGGGCAGGGTGCAGGGGATTCTGAAACCTCCTTCATCCCCTCATCAACCTTCCTTACTGTCCTTACTTTCTCTGCTGCATGAAAGCTAATACTGCTACTAATTTCAGAAATAAAGGCCCACTCGTTCTCAGATGTGAAAGACTTAGCGTTCCTGAGATTAGATTATCTCAACAAAGTCTGGGGTTCCTTCTCTGAAACTGCAACTTTTACCATGTTGTTATTATAATATATTAGTAGTAATTTCTGTTCCTATAATGATAGCAACTGCCTCCATTTGTGTTAAGCTCTTTATATTGCATCCTTTAAATCTTTTTTTTAAAAAAAGTTTTTTTTTAAATGTGGTAGACAGTACTATTGTGGTAGACAATATTATTCTCTTTGTAGACAATATTATTCTCTTTGTACATGTGAAGTAACTGAGATTTCAAGAGGTCAAGTAATTTTTTCTGAGGAAAAACAAGTTAATATTGACTTAGCTGGTACTAAACCCTATATATTTTTTCAACTGAAAAGTTAGTATACATAACATGTATACTTGACATGTACACTAAATGTCTTAAGAATCCATATCCCTTAGTACCCTAATTGTTATTCTCTGGAAAATAATATTTTTTTTTTTTACAAAAGAGTGTTATTTTTATTTTAAAAATAAATGAACACAGTTCTTTAGATATAAAGATAAGGAATTACCAACACTGGTAACAGATGTGTTTGATGTGCTTAGCCATTGTTTTTACTAAGAAAAAGAGAGAGAAAGGAAAATGGAGTATTTGAATGCTTATGAGATATCCTTCCACGTAGATATGATCTTTTCCACCTAGATTGTCCCATTCATTTTATTACCTGTCTGACCTCTGAAGTCATTTGAGTTTGCAATCCATACTTTTTATAATATGGCATATTCTTTTTTTTTGTTTTTACTTTTTATTTCGTTATTTTTAAAGTTTTTTTTTAGATGAAACATTCTTTTTCTTACATCATTGTTCATTTGGGGGACAGTATTTGATTTCTCCCTCAGGTATAGCCCTCATAGTTATCCCAGCGCCATGGCACCCTGAACCATCACCATGGCTCCTTGTGCTCTTCCCTCCCCTGTTTTAATCCCTTCCCCCTTCCCTCCTATATGCCTCATATTTATGGTCAGCTTGCCAGTTGTGACTTTTTTCTGACCCTTTGGTTTCTCTGCATATAAATGAAACCATCCAGTATTTATCTTTTTCCTTCTGACTTATTTCAATATTTTGAGAAACCTCCACACAGCTTTCCATAGGAGCTGGACCAGTTTACATTTCTACCAGCAGCATAAAAGTGGTCCTTTTTCACCACATCCTTGCCAGCACGTCATTTCTGTTGTTGTTGTTGTTGTTGTTTTTTTAAATATGGTCCATTCTCACAGGTGTGACATAATTAAAGCAAATGCAGCTCCTAACTGGACAGTTCATTGTCAAATAATTTGATTGCTTCTCATTTTTCTGTTAGTTTTATAACATATTTGCTGTGCTTAAAATTTTAATGGGATTCTTAAATGTGCTTAAAATTTTAATGTAACATTAGTAGGTTAAAACAACTGCAATAGGGAAAATTAACATTTAAACAGGTTTTATTAGTAAGAGGACAGAAAATCCAGCCAGTGATTTGGTTTAGCTAGGTATATCACAGTGATTGATGGCTGTCAGTATCAGAAAGAGTTTACAGAGATAGGAACTGTCAAAGTGGAGGGAAAAGAGAGCTCTTCAGACTAGTACTTGATGTGGTTGTGAGAAACACTGTGACACATTGAAGGCAGAAACAGCCCTGCTGGAGAACTTGCAGCAATTGATTTCTTTTCAAGTCCTGTTCAGGTTATACACCTTAACTTAGCCTAACTCCAACATTGTGGGTTAAATTCTCACATCCTTTTCTTAGGATATCAGGAGACGCTGGTTTTCCGTACTGCTATGGGGGATCTGTATATTGTGGGGATGAATTCTTCTTACTTGACCAACACTGCCCTAAATAGTGAATAAATTAAAATTCAGGAGACTACTTACTACTTTAACAGTATAAACGAGTGTAGATTTAAGACAGTTTCGCCTACCAAAGGGAGAAGGTGATATTCATGAGGAATGTCTACAGAAAGAAAATTTGTCAATATTTGAATATCATTTCCGGTAAAAACAAGTGTCTCGCAACCAAGCCATCCCAGGCAGGTCCATTACCGGTTCTAGCAGGCCTGTTGGTGTCTTCACGCTCTCCGCTTTGAGTCGCTGCCATACTCCGTAGCGCTCTGCCACTCCACGCCGCTCCTCCGTCCTCGGCACCGCACCACACCACGCTGCGTCACGCTATGCCGCCCACACACGCATGCCACACACGCCACGCACACCACGCCGTTTGGCTGAGTGCGCATGCGCAATGTGAAGGCGGCCAAGCCTGACGCTTTTCCCCCCTACTTGCCCCACAAGTTTCTTTTAAAATCAGTTGAGGCCTTGAATTGAATGCTGACTTTTAGCACCATCCTATGTTTTAAACAATAAATTTATTTGTGTATTTTTAAAAAAAAACTAAGGAAATTGGGCATGTTTGGTGTACCACTCATCACACTATAGAATTACTTATGTGCTATTACAATAGATAAAATACTATTCTCACAGAAATTTGTAGGAATAGTCCTCTGCCTCATACTAGTGGCCATTTTAATCTGCTTTCTGAACTACATTTTGTTATTGTTTCTCAGCAGACCTTCCCCACTTTTTCCCCTTTACTGATGCCTTTTCAAAACCTACTCATTCTTTAATGTCTGGTTTTGTATCTGTCTCTTCCTTGAAGGTTTCCATGATCTCTTCAATTCAGAATATCTATTTCCTCCTTTCATCAGGAAGTCCTTGTTATCTGTAGTACTCAGACACTTATCATATACTGTCCAGGCCATGGTGAGTGGTGCTGGTGTATACTGCTATCTGGCTTTTTATGTGAGCGCAACCTGCTTCCCAAACTGATTTTCAATTCTTTTCGTAGAGCAGGCACTACGATTTTGTGTTATGAAACTCATAGTGGAAATTCAACTAAACTTCTGATTGTTCTGCACCTAAGAAGTGGACGCATATGTATGTAGAAGGATTAAGACTTGTATATGCCTACGGGTGAAGAATAATGCTGAGTTTTGTTGATATTTACCAGTTTCCGGGGGTTGGGGGGCGGTGAGAGGGGAGAATGGAAGGTATGTTTTCATATGATGTTTCATATTTGGGACCCAAAGCCTGCTTTCCTAATGTGCAATGTGAGCAGTGACTCCCCCACCCCAATCTTCAGCAAAAACTAGTTTTCACTCTTTCTCTGTCCATAGCTCTTCTATTTACAGACCAGCTATTGGATTTCCCACTGAGCTACAACGTGTCTGATGTATGAATTGTATTTTGGTATCCTGTGGCAACAATTAGAAGTCTTTTCTGCATAAGGATATAGTGACCTTCTTGGGGGCAGGGGGTGTTGTGCTATGTCCTTTCTGTGACCTATCTTTCCTGGGGTCAGTATAGTTTTAAAGATACCATTAGAGTGATATCTTTTTTTGGATTACGATAACAGGATCAGACAAAACCAAACCAATAACAAACACTTGACATCTGATTGCAAAACTGAGACATACAGAAGGGGAGGGTGGTGGTGTGGGAGAGAGGAAGGGAGGGGACCCAATGGGACATGTGGAAGATTATTGTGGCACCACTGTTGGTGAACAGGGTGTGAAAACATGCATTTGTAGAGGTATAAATCTATAACCTTCAAAGTAGGTACAACAATATAAACCAACTTTACTCAATAAAAATAATAGGAATCCACCCCAAATAACAGCCACCAAACCAAAAGGAGGAATTAGTCATGGAGATATAATTGTTTCACAGAACATAATGGTGCAAAAGCAGCTGGTTCCCAGATTATATACGGAAATATACTTTTTACCTTTGCTTATCTAGATGTCTGCTTTATTCCATTCTCTTGTTGGAGAATAGCTTATGCTTCTTCTAATCATAGGATGATGAATGGGGACCAATAGCTTCTGATTTTGAAATCCTAAAGTCCAAATGTACAGAGAGTGACTGCCATGTCCCAATACCTGAAAAGGACTTTAATTGCTATCTTAGGCCACGGGTCCATCCCTAGAACAATAAAATGTGATCAGACATTGACTGATAGTTATTGTACTTCTGGGGTAATGATTTGGATAGAGGGTGGCAGGAAGGGATGGCTGCCTGGAGCAGATACGCTAGACATGAAAGAGTAGAGGTTTGCTACACTGTACATGTAGGTAAACATGAAGAGTTTATAAGTGAGTCTCATGACAGTTAGGTGACACAGGCAAGAAAGGTACTATTGCTATACAATTTATATAGGAGGGGATTAATGTACTTTTAGAAACTAAGTGACTAGTGCAAGGTTCACAGATAAAGTGTACATTCTCTTTATGCGCTACCAAAAAGCCCTGTCCATCAAAATGTTCCTGAATTCCCACCACCTTCTCAAAGTTGATGAATAGGAGAACAACATGATCTTAGTTTCGATTCTTTAGGAAAAAGGTGATGAAGTCCAGGGAAGTGTAATTTCAAGAAGCAGGAATAAGGGGAAAAGGAGAGCAGACAGAAAAGGGAATATAAGGGCTTGAGTTACTAGCTGACAGCAACTCTGAAATAAGTTGATTGCTTTGTATCACAGGATGTTTTTAGAGAGCCTGTTTGAAACTACTAGCATGGGAAGGGAAAGGATAGAAATGTATCCATTAGCTTCCATTGCCTTAGTCCATTATCTCACCCATACTTCCTGTTGTGCACACTTAAGGACACAACAGCACCTGCTGGACAGAGAGAAGTCCTAGGGTAGGAAATAAGGTACTCTTAGATCATACATGGCAGTGATATCATGTAGGGATGGTAAAAAGCCACGAGAGGTTCTGCTTGGCCCAGATGGCCAGGCTCCACCAAGAGATGACCTCCTGCTATAAAGTTAATAACAGACTAACAAAGGTCCTCTAAGTGGACTACAAGAAAGGAGTTGGTGCCAAAGCACCTTCCTGGAGGGCCATCAGTAACACTGAGCTGCTGGTCTTATGGACCCAAGAGAGGTTGGTGAGACCGATTCACTGATGAAGACTCATTTCAAGGACCTCCCTCTACCCTAGACCCACATAAATCCATCTGTCCTTTTTGCCACTCTATTCGCACACAGAAATATATAAAGTTTTAATACATTCATTTATTAAGATGTTTCCTCTCTGAGAAAAGATTTTTGTGAGGATGAAATAATTTTGGTTCATCTGTTCAATAATTTATTGAGTTTCTACTATATGCTGGGCACTATCTCAAGTGCTAGGAATAGAAGAATGAGAGACATAGATCTCCACCTTTTGAAATTTATGTTTTAGTGTGTGTGGAGAGAAGGCTGGGATCAATAAAGAAATAAGTAACACATATACAGATGGTCTCATCTTGGGATGGGTTGACTAACAATTTTTCATCTTTGTGCTAGTGAAAAAATGACCTTGATTCAGTAGAAACCATACATTGAAATTTTAAGTAGGGCATTTTGTGAATGAATGCAGATAGAAAAGTGAAGAGGACACAAGACTGACTCTTAGATCTCTCTGACTTTAAGGGGTTAGAAAGATAGTTGTAGCCAGAAAGGAAACTCATCAGGAAGAAAACCAGAAGAATGTGGTTTCTTGAAGCCAAGACAAGAAACATTTCAAGAGGCCAGACTGAACAATTTGGCCAAGTGCTACTGATGAGAACTGACCTTTGAGTTCAGCAGCATGTAGCTCATTGATAATCTGGAACGGTTCAGGACAGCAGAGGATGGGACAAAAGCCCAAATAGAAGCCCAAAAGAGAATTGACAGGTGAGAAATTGGAAGCAACAAATATAGGCAATTCTGTTAAATTTTGCTTTAAAGGAAGGAGTGAAAAGAGGGCTGGAGTAGCAGGGGAGAGTAAAGAAGTGTATGTATTAAAGGACTGTTTATGTCCCTCTTAGAAAAGGTCCAATAGAACCTACTGGTGGAACCAGGCAGAAAATGAATGACTGAGAAAAAATGAACACAATATCCCCAGCAATCAGGTCTGTACGGGACACTAAACCAATCCACTAAACTGCTACCCTTACAAATGCAGAAATATATTGTGGGAGTGATGGTACCTGGGTTTCAGATTCAAAAGGCAGAAATAATGCGCCTGACAAGTAGCAGAGTGGAGGTAGTTGACTGATCTGGGAAGTCCAACTGTTGTCTGGTGGCATTTTTTGAGGTTTGTTTAGATGGGCGGTTTTACAGAATGCAGCAGTTGCTAGCATCACCATTACAATCATTATCAACTAGCAATTCAGTGATTAATTTCTCCTCTCATCTCATAAATCAAAATAGATGGACTTTTTCCTTGGGGGAGCTGGGTGTGGGCATGAACAGTAGCATATGAGGCAAAACCTTAAGGTCAGGGATTGGGGAAGGAACAGCGAAAGGTAAAGGCAGATGGCTATAGCCAAACCATCCCACCCCAGTTCCTGATTTTCACCCTGGCTCTCCAAGCGCTGAGCGGATGACTTTTCCCTCCCTACTTCTTCCTGCTTTGCTCTTTGCACGCCCTATATCTCTTTTCCCAGTTCTCTCTCATGCAGGGGTAATTCCGAAGATGGGCTCCGGCCTCTACCTGCCTGCCCACCGCCTGCAGGCGCACGGAAAGCGGACTGAGACCCTAGAAACTCTACTAGGGCAGGAGCCAGCGTTCTGAGCATGTGCGAGCAAGCCGGAGGGCTGGGGCGTATTTGGGGTCCGGGTTCCAGGGCTCAGCTCCAAGCGCAAAGCTGGAGCCAGAGGTGTGCGCTGGCCCACCAGCACTCCCCGGAGCGGGGTTCCTGCGCCCTGGGCGCAGCGGCTGCGCCCGGCCCTCCGGGCGTGGGCGAGCTGGCCGCGTGTGCCTCGCTGCTTGACACAAGGACGAGCCAATCAGAGCGGGAGGCCCGGGCTGCCATGTGACAGGCGAGGCGGCCCCTTTCCCCAACGCGGCCAGAGGGAGGAGAGAACCGGGGCTCGCCGCGAGCCTTCGAGAGCAGCGGCCGCGGAGAAGGCGGCGGCTGCACAAGCTCGGTCCAGCGCGCATCCCCAAGCGCCCTGAGAGGCGGAGAGCTCGGAGGGCGAAGGGAGCAGCGGGACCGGAGTGGACAAAGCAAGATGGCAGGGATCTTAGCCTGGTTCTGGAACGAGAGGTTTTGGCTCCCGCACAATGTCACCTGGGCGGACCTGAAGAACACGGATGAAGCCACCTTCCCGCAGGCGGAGGACCTCTATCTCGCCTTCCCTCTGGCCTTCTGCATCTTCATGGTGCGGCTCATCTTCGAGAGGTAAGAAGGGCTGAGCACCCCTCCCCTCCCCCTACACACACACGCACACACACGCGCGCACACACAGTCGCGCGCACACGCACACTCGCGTGCTCCCCGGCGCACGCACCCGCGCCCCCGGCGCTCGCGTTCACGCCTCCCCAGCTTTGTGTTCGGGAAGGGGTTGCTGACCTCTCCACCCGGGCGCCGTTCCGGGAGCCAGAGAGGGTCGGGCTTGCCTACGGATTTCCTCCCGAGGGCCCGGGAGGGGCCGCAGGGCATTGGGGTCGCCCCGCGCGCCTCCCGGGCCGGGTCTCTCCTCGCGGCGAGGGCCGACGAACAAAGGTGAGCGGCGGCCGGCCGCGGGACGCGCCGCACTCTCCGGGCGCTCGCCCTTCTCCACGCCGCGGGCACGCCCCGCTGCCAGGCAGGGCTTCCCCGCCGAGGCTCGCCGCCACCCACCTGACAGCCAGGAACGTTCCGGCGCGGGGCCGGGAGGGCGAAGGAACCGCGCACACTTCTGTCCTTTCACCTGGACACACGGACGTCGGGACTGTGTTTCGGAAGAATTTGCCAGGGACGCCTTGGCTTCGGGCTGCTGTTGGGTTTCCCACAGAGATCCTGAGTATATCAGGCCCACGGTCCTGGGGAATAGGTGACAATAGTTTGTAGGCGCCCAGCACTCCAGGTTCTATTAGCGGTTTCTTTTAAAAGAGGATGTGACAGGACGGGCGCACAGACTGCAAAATGGTGGTTTTAAATTGATAGATGTCGCCTGTGAATAATCATTTTGTTTTGGTAACGGAACATACTTCATCTTTTCAAAAGAATTGTAATATTATTGTTTGTATTGTTACCCGGTTGGGTAGTAACATTGGGTCGTGAGCAAACTTGTGTTTCTCTCATTGAATCAGTCTTAGTCACTGAACCTGATTGTGCCTGCCTTGCACTCTCCGGGTGCTGGAGAAAGAAAACCAGGACAGCAGCACACACTTCTGTCTTTCTCAACTGGATCCCTCTTCTTCACCTCATTCTTCCCGCACATCACTAGAGACTGAATTCTTAGACCAAAAAGTAGAATTTAGGCTCCATTTCTCATTTCCCACGCCGCCTCTCGTCCCGGCCCTCAATTCACCTTGGTTGTTTCTTGAGCTTTTGATCTGTTACTTTGTTTGCTGTTTCTATTTATTTAAAAACCATTAGTGAGGATGGCAGAATTTATCTTTTGTGCCCTTTGTTGCTGGAAATGGCAACAGACAAAGCTTCATGGGAACAAAAAGTATCTTTTGTTTAAGGAAGGTGTATTTTTCAATGGGCAGTGTTGTGACTTGAGAACTAAGTCAGCTGTTCCCATGCAGATACTGAAGTGCACAAAGGAGCAGACATCAAGCCCTATTTTAAAATGATTGGAATCCAGCACAGATACGTCATTGATCCTCTCCAGTGCTGAGACTTACTGCGAAAAGTGGGTGTGTTTGTAGGTTTAGAGTTGCTTCTAGAGCAAATGTTTGCTTGCAGAAAAAATAGGCCCTCATATCTGGTTTTGCAATCTCTCCAAAGACAGCCTCTCAGGAACAGCAGGTTGCTCTATGTTGGCATGTAGTAGGGGGTCCTCATACAGTTATAAAATGACACCTGATGTATCCTTGCCAGTAAGTCTGGCTGTGCTCATGGTTAGGTTAGTTAGCTATGCATTTAAAAGAAATGTGCAGTCCCATGTTTTGGAAAACAAAAGTGTGTTAGCTGATGACCTGTATGGAGAAAACTGCATTTTCCTGGCATACTTCTTTCTCTGTGCTGACTCCAAAGTTATTAGGTCAAAAAAAATTACTAGAGAATGGAGATAGCTTTGCATTTATACTCTCTGCTTTAAAAAATAACAAGTGGTGTAATAGTTGAAAATTGGAAGTTCAGTTTTGTTTTTCCCAAATATTTTTTCTTCTTTTGCATCAACTTATAACTTTACTACCATTTACACAAAGGGGATAGCTGCTTTCAACTGTCAGTCACAGCAGATGTCCTTCTAATGATGTAGAGTTTATCATTTTTTTTCAGGCTGTTGACCCAAGTAGACATCATTCAGTGGCCGGTATAAAATTTGAAAGTTTATGATTAGTGTTTGCAATAATTCAATATTACCCATATCCTATAGGATGTTACTGACTTTTAGAAGGCTATTTACTTTGCTTCTTCCTCTGGTAATGACAAATCTTTAATCATTCAGACTGTCTTGAATCTCTGAAAATCCAAGGGCACAGATGCATCCAGAATTACAAGTTCTACATGTTTCTCCTCTTCTCCTCTTTTAAATGACACATTCTGGCACCCAACCTGTGGCCTTCATCTCAGTAACATCAATCAAGGGACTGAATCAATATGATTGAACCAGTTGATATTGTTATCATGGCAAGACTCACTTCTATTACCCTTCTAACATGTTGTACATAAATATTTCTTTTGTAGTATTCTATAATGTATAAATGATTTAGAGAAGCCTGTTGTGTATCTCTTTGTCAAATGAAATGCTTTTGTAATAGGGATAATTCCTGTAGGATTCTATTCCTTTTATGCTTTTATTGTCATTTATTTCAAAACTGAGAACATATCTGTGAAATATCTGATTATCCAAGATCTTTATTACATTGAAGTAGGGTCTGTTAAGCCCTTGTTGTGGCTTAATTTGTGAATTTGAATACTGTCTCTTTCTATTTCTCTCCCTAAGGAGAATGCTCTCTTTTTCTATTTCTCTTTATAACGAGAAACATCAAAGAACTGACTGAATTGGGCTTTGCTCTCTCTTTTTGTTCTATTTGTTTTTACCACCCACGGTTGGGGTGTTAACATTGGAGACACTGGTGTCCAGAACAATGCCATATTTTAGTAGCATATGAACAACAATGTGGATGCCCAGCATGGTTGGCTAAAAGTGGAGCAGCTTAAATTCAGTAACTTTCGGCAAAGTCTGTGAATAGCCCAAAGGTGGTTTTAGCATACCCTTTTTTCTATACCTAGCTCTAGTTAGGGGCACAAAGGACTGCTGTAGATATTACTTGATTGACAGTACAAAATATCTGTTTTTTTTTAAAAAAAAATGGATGGTTTCTTCTAGAATGAAAATTGCAGTGTATAACATTATATTATATTGTTGTCTTGATGACAAGGAAAAAAATATTATTTCAAAATGCAGCATTATCTATTTGAAGAATTCTCTTGAATTAATGCTTATTTGGGTTCAGTAACTCATTCTCTGGGACTGTAATAAATGCTTCTTAAAAAAAATGCTTCTTATAAATTCACTTTTTCAAAACTCTGTGCTACTATGGTAACCATAAATGTGGAATTAAAGTTCTGCTGAATTTCTGTTTGGAAATAAGTTTCTTTAAGTTTTGTTATAAAGGTAGTTCTAATGCATTTTCTTTCTTGTTGGTTTAGGAGAGAGATGCAAAGAGTGTTGACTGAGAATCAGTGATCAAGTTCTAGCCAAACATACCTCAAACTGGGGCAGACACCTCATTTCTCTCTGCTTTATTTTCTCTTCTATACAGTGAAGCAGATGGACTTTGTAGTGTAATCTTACCTTGTCTTTACTAATTAAAATCTCACGAAACTTTGAAATAGAGTAAATGCCTTTTTTTTTTTTTTAGGTAGAAAATAAGCCATCTAAAAATAGGGATCTAACCCCCCCATCCTAATATCCCAGCCAATTTTTGTTTCTTTTATTTTTCACTTATGACTTGAGTCAAAAGAATACTTTGGACTATTATCTCTTACGCTCTAAAAGCCAAAGCATTTCAGAATATCTAAAAAAGAACCTTCTATAGAGAAATTGCTCTCTGTCCACTGAACTTCTGTAGCTGGACTGCCAGGGTGGACCTGGTACCCCCTAGGAGGCTGTATGAGAAATGAGAAGCCCTTTCCCTTCAGGTTGGTTCTCCCAGCTCCACACTATGTGGGAACTGTCACCCTCCAGAAGACTGAAAATGGTCTTGCCTGACTCATTCAGCCCAATGACCTGGTGCCCCTAAACCTTGAAGGTGCTGCGGTGTGTCAGAGGGAATGTCAGGTCACTTGGGTGAGGCACTCCAGGGTGAGAAAGAGAGGGGGAGAGAGAGACAGACAGACAGGCAAAAACGCTATGGAATGACCGAGGATGTATTTGTAATGGTTCGAGGGATGCAGAAAAGAGTGAGTGATTTCCCAGGATAAGTGGGGTACCTGGTGAGATTTGACTCTTAGGAGAGGTTCATTACTGAAAGATGATCCCATAATGTACCTTATAACAATAAGACTAATACCATTAAATTTATTTTAGAGGAGTGTTCAAAGGACTGAGCATTTATGTTCCCTAAAAATTCCTCAGTTGTAACTCTTAACCCCCAAAGTGTGGCTATTAGGTGGTGGGGCCTCTGGAAGGTGATTAGTAATGAGGTTATAGACTTTGTGAAGTCATCTACCCTCATATAAAAGGCCCCAGTAGCTCCTCCAGACTCGAGGACTCCAGTGAAAAGGCCTCCGGCTAGCCGTCAGGAGTGTGCCATCACAGGTGCCAAATCTTTCAGAGCCTTGATCTTGGACTTCCAGTCTCCTGCACAGTGAGGAATAAATTCCTGTTGTTTATGAACCACCCTGTCTATGGCATTTTCTTGTAGAGCCTGAAGGGACTAAGTTGGGTTTTTGAGAACAACTTGCGTACAGTTTTTCTCAGAGTACTGGATTTTTAACTCTATAAATAAACCTGTCTCATTTGTTACTGATGGTGGGATTCATGAAAATGATGGCTCTCTTCTTTGCCATAGACAGGTATAAGAGGCAAGAATTGGGTTCAGACAAATAAAATTTTCTGCTCCCGTTTCTGATTGGGATAGACAAATTGGATTATAATGGATGTTTTGCTGGAAAATAACCTAAAATCAAAGGGATGGTATTCTTTGTAGAACATCAGCATAGCATTCTCATAAAATATAAAGTTTGCATTGACAGTGTGCAATAGTTTAGCTATTTGTAATAGGTTGATTTATGGATAAAAGGCATAATATTACCCTTAGTGAACAGTGTTTTTAATGGGCAGTGCCTTGGAATGGTGGGGAAGGCAGATGAGATAACTTTACTAGATCCCAAATGGCTTATGTCTTCAAGGGTTAATGAAATTCACACCCTGTGTTCAGTTATGACTTTTGTGTTGAAGGTATTCTGAATTGTCTATGGCCAGGGTTAGAGCATGTTATCTTGGATTCCAGCTGGTGAGGTATTTCAGAAGTAGTTTTTGTTCTGTGATGAAGAAGGACAAGTGGCAGTAGAAGAAAAATAAACGTTCAGGTGGATTTCTTCCATCAGCAAAAACTAGTCCCTTAACTGCCTTACCTTCATGTCCTGCTTTAGTTACCTAGTAGCATTCGTTGGTTACACTAGAATCTCAGTCCATGTTGTATATTTAAGATTTTTAATGTTTATTACATGCACTGACATCTCTTTTTTCATCATCAGGCAAAACCAGATTTTCAAAAGCCATTGGTCGTTTATTTCTATCAAAATTTTGACTCAAAGGATTCACCAGAAGCAGAGTGGGGAGCAGAACAGGATCTACTGAAATACTCTGCTGAGGGGAGCAGCGGGTGAGACAGGAGGGGTCTGCTGTGCCATGCATGGGTTATCTGCCTGGCTGGGGATCGAACTGAGACTGTAGAGGTGATAGTGCTGAGACTTAACCCCTAGGCTGCCAGGGATGCCCCTACTTCAAATATTTATTGATCACTCATATTTCATTTTCTATGAATCCATGTGTACTTCCCTATTGGGAGGAGCCCTCCCACGTTTTGGTAGGAGAGTGATGGTCTTTGAATTTTTTTTTTGAATGCAGAATGATATTGTCCTAACTTGTTTTTCTGGTCATGTATCTATGCTTTTATTTCTGCTTCCCCCTGCTCTACACAATCTAAGTCACCATCACTAGGGAGGAGGTTTTCCAGATTTTATATAGCGGGAGGGATGCATACATGGGGATGAAGTAGACAGTATACTGAATTTATTATGGAGAATGAAGAAGAGAGAAAGAACATAGAGATAATTTGAGGGATGAACATTTCTATGAAAACTCGGAGATAGAGCCTAAACTTTCATACTGTATTTCTGAAGTTTGGTTAAAAGTGACAGAGTAATCATTAGGAAAAATGAGATACCATTGAAATGAGATTCCAAAGAAGATGAGATACCACTTTATAACCATAGGATGGCTGCTATGAAATAAAGAAAGGGTAGGAAGGGGGTGAACTAGTGGCCTAGGGTGAGGGCTGTGGGTCCTGGGATGGTGGTGTGGTGTGGGGATTTTCATCTGAGGAGTGACCCTAATCCCTGAATCATATACAGTGTTGTAACCAAATGCTACCTTGATTAAGAAAAGAAAAGAAAAGAGAGAGAGGAGAAGAAAGAAAAAATAACAAGTGTTGGTGAGGATGTGAGGAAATTAGAACCCTGTGCACTGTGGGTGAGAATATAAAACGGTGCAGTGGAAAGCAGTATAGAGGGTTCCTCAAAAATTAAAAATAGAATTACCACATGACTCAGCAATGCCACTTCTGGTATATGCCCCAGAGAATTGAAAGCAGGGTCTCAGAGATATTTGTACACTTATGTTCCTAACAACATTATTCACAAGAGCCAAAAGATGGAAATGCTGGTGTCCAGCAGCAGATTAATAGATAAACAAAATGTGTTCTGCACAGGCGATAGTGAATTATTCAGCCTTAGTTAAAAAGGAATTCTGACACTTGTTATGACATAGAAGAAACTTGAGGACGTTATTCTCAGGTCACAAAGACAAAAAGACAAATATTGTATGATTGCGCTTATATGATGCTTACAAGCACTTACAAACTCAGAGACAGGGTAGAATGGTGAGTTCCAAGGGGAGGAGGAAATGGAGACTGTTTGAAGGGCATAGAGCTTGAGTTTTACAAGATGAAAAGAGTTCCAGAGATGACTGGTAATGTTGGCAGTGCCACATGTGAATGGACTAAATGCCGCTGAACTGCACACTTAAAAGGTTTAAGTTTTATGTGTATTTTACCACAACTAAGAATAGTTACAAAGAAAGAAGAGTCACTGACTAAAGAAAGAAAAACACACTTACTAGAAATAACTGGTTTCATTTTCTAGGCTTGACAGTTTTCTATTTAGGAACAAACATCATGGTCCTTGATTTCAGTTCACCAAGCCCTGTTTGTTTTAAATCTTGGATTCTAGAGCCCCTCTTCTCTGGCCTGGGTAGGTGGGAGGTGAGGGATGGTGGAAGGAAGGTTAAAGTTTGGAGAGTGCTAAGTACTCTGGGCCTTTTTGTGGACACTTCAACCAGACAACTTTCTGCAGCCCATTTGTTAACTTGGCTGCTTAGTAATAAGTTGGCACATTGAGGAAAGGAGAGCAGAGCAGCGTTAGAAAAGCACACCGCATAGTTTCAGAGGATCCCTGGGATTAAAGTAAAGGTGTCCTAATGAGTTCACAATCCATTTAAAGCAAACCAGGATGATAGAGTAAAATTCTAATAAGGACAATGAGACATTTTCTGTGAGAGAAGATATGATCTGACCCTTTTCTTATCTGTCAAATTTTACACCCATTTTGTAAGCACATGATCTAAACACTTGGATGTTTGAACATGAATTTACTCAATGCTGCATACCATAAGGCAGTTGGCTGTAAGCACTGACAGTAGTTTTCCAAGTTGTGCTAATGTTTGGTTATTGTACAACACATTGCTTTACATAATTCATCTGCGGGATCATTTTTGGAAGGGGTGTGTGTGTGTGTGTGTGTGTGTGTGTGTGTGTGTGTGTGTGTGTGTGTGTGTGTGGTTTTCTCTTTCTTAATACTAACCTTCAAAGTGAACTTTTCTTGGACCATTCCTGTTTCTGAATCTTATCCTTGGTTTTATTACCTCTGATTTGGATTGTGGAGCTGGTGTTGGCAGAGGTGGGAGATACGCAAATGGTTTTTTATTGCATTCCAGTTTTACTAGCTAGCCTTTTCACACAGTGACTTAGGGGTAATATTTGTTTGTAGCTTGCCAGTGTCTACATAAATGTCCTATCTTATCTTAGAAGTTTTCAGGTTTCAAAGTTAGCAATACTGTCCTGAAGCCGTGACTTGGATTCCTTCTATCTTTTCTTCTCTTTCTTCCTCCCTTTCTTCTCTTTTCTCTAGTTCTCTTTGTTGCTACTCCCTCCTCCTCTCTTCCTCTCCCCTTCTCTCCTTCCCTTTCTTCTTCTTATCATTGGCACAGATCCTTTAAAGGAAGTCTTAGGAGCTGGAGTGCCTTACAGGATTGAGAGTGGGGAGGGAATAGAGAAAACCATCTAAAATCTTGTCCAGAGACACAGTTTGGCAAGTATCACAGTAAAAGCTGCCAGCTAGCCTAAGAGGTTCTGTAGATCTTGTCTTAATAGATCACCATTTCAAAGCAGAATAAAGTGACTTGGTGATTTAAGTGGAGTGGCAGTTTTGGACACAACAGCTGAGTGAAGGAAAATTGAGAACAAGCATTCAGTCACTTAGGCATTATGGAGATTAAGAGACTATAGGGTTTTGTGTGTTGTTGGGTGTGTCTTTGAAAGTAGACTTGAGGGTGAGAGTGCTTTTAAATTATGTTACATTTTATACATGTGTTGCAATTAATTATTAATTTATTATAATTAATCAGAAATGTATAGTCCTTGTAGTAAATGTATAGTCCTTGTAGTCCTTGTAGTAAATGTAATTCCAGTTAGTAAATTCCCTAACTGGAATTAAGAGGAAAATGGATGGGTTATCAGAAAGACCATGGAATTTGGGATGAAGTCCAAACATTGTCCTTTAGCAGCTTTACAAAAGTGAACAGTGCACTGTCTGAAATTGGTGTTCTCACTTATAAAATTAGGAATATGCCTGATATGTGCTCTTAGAAGACCATCTGGAAAGATATTTCAAAAGGGGACTCAATAAAAACTGTCCCTTTAAAATATGCATCATGTAAAATATAATCGATACCATAGTACAGTATTTAGCATCTACTTGAGAAAGAATATTCTGTAATGTGATGTGGTGTGCTGGGTATGTGGGTGGGGAGGTGAGGGGTGGGAGGGGGAGCAGCTTGTGGAGGCAGTAGGACCTGTTTATATATTTGATCCTGGAGCTGGAGGATTTACTTGTTCTGTGGAAGAGTAAATATTTAGAGTTTTACATAGGCATGGAAGCCTGCCTCAATCTCTTCAGCACTATACCTATTTAGGCTGGAGAATGATTTTAAACCTTTTCTCTTCTCAACCATTAAAAGTGATGTAGATAGTAGGCCGGAGACTTGCAGAAAACAGTTGCGAATGATAGGATTTTAGGCAAGTGATGGCTGTGCATTTGGGGAGAGTCAGGAAAATGGGCTTCCTCTGGGTGGAGTTTTCTCGGGAGGCGCCTTACAATGGAGGTTGCCTTATGCAGGCATCCTAATGTGTCTCCCACAGCCCCATCTGGTCCTTTTTTTTAAATCGCATTTTCAGGAAAAACTCAATTGGGTATTCAGCCACTGTTAACGGTAAATTTCAAATTCACCATTTATATTGACTTAAGACCTGACCTGATTCTGGCCCAGCTACTTACTAGTTACAGCAGATTACTTCACCTCTCCATGCTTAGTTTTCCTCTGAAATTCATAGGGTTGTTGAGAATAAACGAGATAATGTACACACTGGATTTAGGGTCTCTCCTTTCCAAGAAAAATTCTGATTCTTCGGTTGTCATTAGCAGAAAACAGCCATAGCAGCTTAGTCAAGAACTGGGCCTGTCTGCCTCACACTCCTGGAATACACTTTGCTGAGATTGTGCATTAATATTTAGACAGTACATGAGAGCCTCCCAGAAAAAGAAAATCCTGGAGACTGACATATTGATTTCTTTTAGAATTTTCATCCTGGCCTTAATTTGGTTATTAAGAAAAAACAAATTCAGTTTAGTTACATTGGGCTATTTATGAAGATGCAAAAATTCAAATTAACTGAAAATAATAAACATGTATTTTTGTCCTTAAGAGAAACAAATCTACAACCTAAAAATCTACAATCTAAAATTCGAGCTCCCCTGGTGTGAACAGGGGTAACTAGCCTGACCAAGTGAGCACACAAGTGACTGGCACGTGTTCTCACTAGTGCCTCTTTGCTGGTTCTGTGCAACTGAAATACAATTTGTGAGTCGTTTGCTGTGTAAATAATTTAAGAAGCTGCTTAAATTTTTTAGCCATTGATAGAGAGCATGTTAGGACGATCAAATATGATATCTGTGGCGAGTTGTCTTTTAAATGAGAAAATTTAAGGCAAAGGTAGAACCACTATGTTGTAGAATGACAAATGACCAAAAATTGCCTCTTTTAAATTCAGCAATCGATTGAGTGATAGCCTTTGTACTTACAAAGGAAATTGAAAACTCATTCATTAAACAATACATGAGTCTATCATGTCAGACACTGAAGGGGGGGATGGTGGTGGGAGGAGTCTGCCCAGGTGCATGCTGCCAAGTGGTGCGTTACCTGCAGATTTAAAACAACATTCAATTGTCTAAAAGTCTGTTTGCTTTTTATTAGCACTACGTGCAGGCAACAATAAAAATAGATTTGACAGAGTGAAAAAAAAATGCCTCCCTCCGGGGTGCACACCTCAATTTTTGGAACCCTGGCCTCTTGGAACACTACTGCCAGATGCTGTCCGAGGGCATAGAGTTTCTGAAGCTCACACTTTGAGAAATTCTGGCAGCGCTGAAGTCCCAACCTCCCATCTTATATAGCAGGACAGGGAAGCCTACAGAGATGCAGTGACTTGCCATTTGCCACCCTCCCAGGTCCTGGCGGAACCTGGCTCCTAAGGAACCCCTGTGTGCCAAAGTAGAGTGACAGCTGCTCCCAGGTTCTCTGGGACTGACCCAGGAATGCCTTAGTCGGGAAAAATGGAAACAGTCACCCCACCTGATTGTCTGTCCTGTTAAAGTCTTGCTGGTCTGGTCACCAGCCAGAGATGTTTGCACAACAAAAATGAGCACTCTGCCTCTCCCTAAAAGTGAAGGCCTGAGGAGAGACGCTTCCCTAGTAATTGAGATGTGATGCCTGCCCCACTGTCAGTCCTGCATTCCATGGCCCTTTTAAAAAGTCCATTGAAGGGGCTCCCCATATAAGTGTGGGTGGGGGGCCTAAGGTCAGCACTCATTCTGCAGGGTTAGTTCTTGGTGCTGTGAGTCCTCCTCAACACGTTTATCCTGTGCTATAGAGACCATACACGCGCTTTGTTTTTCTACCCCAGAGTGTGTTAAGCTTCCACGTTTAAATGGCTGCTTGCAGAATTGTGAAAGAACTGGGGAGAGACCAAAAATAGAGACAGGTAATGGTTGTTAACCAGCAGTTATTTTGAAAGAGTGTGCAGGCAGTCAAGTGGTTTTCTGTGTATGCATCTTATGTTCATGGGTTCTGTTGCAGGAGGTTACCATGTGTAAAGCTGACTTTTGCTAGTGTGGGGTGCCTGCGGCTTATTTGAGAGAATTGGGTCCCTGAAATCAGCGTTGCCGTGAGCTATACCAGTTGAATGAGGGAAGTGTTAGAAGTTCCAGCTGCTCTGCCATTGCCTCCCTCAGAGACAGGCTTTAGCTACAGGTCCCCAAGCAGCAGGCAGGCTGTTAGTGCTAGTTCGTGGGCCATGTCCCTGCCCCACTCTGTCCGTACCATGGCACCGGGTCAAGCCCTGTAAGATTGGGCAGAGGGTAACTAATCACCAGCTTAAGACTAGTCATAGTTTATCAGTCCTTGGAACAACTGGACCCGTTTTTGCTTAACACTTCCAGGTCTCTTTACCTTTCCTGGCAAAGGTGTTGCTCTGTCCTCACATCTAAGGGAGCCTGGGTAAATGGAATCTCCTGATTGGTTGACCCCCTTACCTTTTAGTTCTGAGCCCTGGTTGCCAGCTGTCCTGTTATTGCAATTCCCTGGGGTCCAGGTCCATTTAGAAGGAGTTAATAGGAAGTATCATCTCATGTATTGCTAACTTATTTTTATTTTAGTGTTTTACATTCCTGAAATGAATAATATCTAGTAAATGTTCTTTCTGTTTTCAAAAAATAATTTCATGGTTTTAGATGTTATTTTGATAACAAATCTAAAAAATATTAAGTAATGTAATTTTTAGAACGGCAGTTTGTTTGGCAAGCAGTTTCCCTCTCTTTCACAGTTGAGGATGAGCCACAAATGTTACAGTGAAAGCAGAACCAAGCCTAGTTTGCCTTTCTCTCCATCAGTCTCTCTTCTGTTTTCCAGCCAATGTCTAATCCTTTACTCAGAGATCAAGTCCAAGGAATTTCAGTTCATTTAAATCATGTAAAACTTTTTTTGAATTGGATGCACTTAGCTGCTACAAACTTCTTACAGCCCAGCTTTTTCTTTCCACTTAATGTTATGTCTGAAAAGTTTTCCCGTGTTGGTGAAGCCACTTTATTGTGGCACAGTATCCTATTGTTTGGGTATTTCAGAGACCATTTAACTTTTCTCTGTACATGCTATTAGGAACAATGCTAGATCATCATTTTTGTACAGTCTTCTTTGTACTTGGGTTTATTTCTCTAAACCAACATAGAGAAGTAGAATTGCCAGGTTAGATGGTGTACAACATTAAAATTTTAATAAGTCTTTTAAGAAAAATTATACCAATTTACCCCTCTCCACTATCCACTGATCTCTTTACACCGTCTGAAAAAACCTCCACGCTTTGACTATAACCTGATGCAAATTTGATGTAATGTTGATAAACCATCCTGGTCTATATATAAAAAAAAAAACAATAATGAAAAACAGCTGCTGTCTTAACTTGGTGGCTTGACCAAACAACAGAAGTTTAGGACTCTGTCTAGGAAGGCAGTTTAATATTATCTGCCATGAAAAGACACTAGCCATTCCCTTTTTTACCTGAGAGATGGAAATAACAATAGAAAAAATGATGAGAAATTCATTTACGCTTATCATATTGAGCTTTGTGACATCTGCAACCATTTATTTAATAAAACTGTGTCTCACATATTTATACCCTTCTAACTCATTGCCTTTGGCTTACTTAGATAACAGGATTGATGTTTTGTGGTATTTCTTTACAACAAATATAAATCAATTATAGACATTAAATATTATACATGATGTGTACGAAATCGTGAATGAAAAAAATCTCTGCTTGTATAAAGTTTCCAAATAATGATTTTTATGATTATCTTATGATTAAGATATCCTGGAGTTGAAAAACTTGTATGCAACAAGTCATCAAGTAACAAGTAGCCAAGATTCAGTGAGTCACAAGGAATTAAGAACTCAGGAGAAGATTTTAAATCTAGAATTAGGTTATTCTGCAGGATAGTTCACTGCCCACCTCATTGTACCTCCCAGTCATTATGTTATCTCATTGTTCTTTTTGTTCAGGAAAAGGAGTATGATTTTAAACTTGTTCAGTGACATATATTAAAATATTTCACTATTATAAAAATGTTCAAGAACAAAGAAAATGCTTAAAACTACCATGAACACTTGTATTCCTGCCACCTGGATTCACTGATTGCTAATATTTTATCATTTTTTTTTTCTGTATGGTGCAAAATAAACTGCAAATATTGTGACACTTAATAGAATATGTATCTTTTGTGTAAGAATAGAGACATTCTAAGGTAACTTATTTACTTGTATTAAAAATTATTTAATTTTATTGTAATACTGGTTTCTAAAATCAGTATTAGTTTTTTTGATAATACATGTTTTTTGATGTTACACTATGAATTAGTGTATTCATGTTCAGATAAATAGCCAGAAATGGAATTGTGAATCTCATGGTATTTCTATTTTAATTTTTTTAAAGATTTATTTATTTATGCATGCAAGAGCTGGGATACAGGCCAGAGATGCAGGGGGGTGAGAGGATTCACCGGAGACAGAGTGGGGAACAGAACAGGCAGACTAACTGAAATACACTGCTGAGGGGAGTAGGGGGTGAGACAGGAGAGATCTGCTTCACCATGTGGGTTGCTCCCTGGCCAGCCCCCCAGCCAGGGATCAAACTCATGCTGCAGAGGCTGTGTATTGCCTCATAGTGCGGTGTTTAACCCTTTGCGCCACCAGGGAGGCCCTCTATTTTAATTTTTTGATCACTCTCCTTATGTTTTCCATACCGACAGCACCAGTTTACGTTCCTACCAATAGCATGTGACTGTTCCCTTTTTCTCCACATTCTTGCCAACACTTGTTTTTTTGTCTTTTGATTACAGCAGGTCTCACAGGTGTGAAGTGATATATTGTGGGCTTGATTTGCAGTTTAGGGTGACTTTAAAAATAACTTCTTGAAAATGAAATTTATACCATGGAATTACATATATATATATATATTTCTTTTTGGATATATTGCTCCAAAGCTGTAGAAACTTATGCTTATGGTTTTGGTAAAATTATAAGGTGAGAGAAGATCATAAATGTAGAATTAATGACTCAATTTAATGGATGAGTAAAAACTAAGGCTTAGAAGTGATGCTTTAATGCAAAACGTGAGCAAAATTCTACACAAAATATTTTGTTTTGATATTTTATGGCACTTGTATCCAAGGATTTGCATTGGAAAACACTAAGTTTTCAAAAAGTAGCTGTTCATTAATCATATTTCTTTGCTTTTGAAAGTTAGTGTAAAGCACATTGACTTGTAAATCTACTTGTAAGACTCATGTAGGTCAGGCAAACATTTCTCAAGAGTGTTGGCTCTTGCCCCTGATGTGGTAGTGTTTACAGTACAAAATCCTGTTTGGTCTTGTAGCATGGAGACTTCAGAGCTCCAAATTGACATTTGGACAACAGATACCTCCTCAGAATGCAGACTTGCCATTCCTGTCGACTGAGTGAAACTAAGAATATGAGAAGGAGTTTGAACATATGAGGTATAACTTCAATAGATGATCACAGTAGAAATCACAGGGTTAAAATGATAAATGAAACAAACTTGCATTATATTATGCAGATATTATATAATCGTCATTATTATTATCAGCTCCATTCACTGAAAGAAACAGTCACAAAAGAAATTAGCTCATCTCCCCAAATCAATTCTTGAACAGAAAAACGAATCTCACTTCCAGCTGCTGCACTGTGACCCTTTCTAGACTCCTCTTTCTTTTCCAATTATTGTCACCTTGCCCTTCTTGATACTTGGAAAGGAAACTGATAAAGAAAAAAAATCCACATATGCTTATTGTGGAAAAACTGTCACAGTAAAATATGGTGTTCAATGAAAACTAAAACCCTGTCTTCTCACAGCCATTTGTAATTGTTTTGTGGAACTTTTTCTATGCATTCAAACATAAATATCACTCTATAAATATTATTTGATATGAACAATATATGTTCTGTTGTACTTTGTTCCTCCCTTTACTGGTTGTGTGAAATTTTAACATAAGTATAATACTTACAACATATTTATTACAATTTATTTAACCAGTCCTCTATTAGTATATCTTTAAGTCATTTCCAATCACATGCTATTAAAAGCAAAGCCCCAGTGACTATTTTTGTACATTTATCTTTGTTTACATGTGAATTTCTTATTTATTTATTTAAGCACTGGGTACAGTCAGAAGCACAGGAGGGTGAGAAAATTCATCAGGGTCAGCGTGGGGAGAAGAACAGGCAGACTAACGAAAATACACTGCTGAGGGGAGCAGCGGTGCGGCAGGAGAGGTCTGCGCGCCATGTGAGACCCTCGCTGGCGGCCCAGGATTGAACTGGCATTGCAGATGCTGCGGGTAGCTTCGCAGCCCAGCGCTCAACCACTGCGCCACCAGGGGAGGCCCTACATGTGAATTTCTTTAGGACAAACTCCTATTAGTATGAAGTTGCTGGGTCACTTTTTATTTGATAGGTATTGTTGAGTTGTTTATATTACCACCAAGGAAAGATTCTATCATGATATGTAACTGAACTTTTAATTACTTGCCAATTGACTTTGTGAAAGATGGTTGTAAAATCAGGAATGACCACAGAGCAGGTTTTCTGATCCAGCAGACTGGGTAAAGGAGAAGTCAAGAGTCCTCAGTGGTTTTTTGCAGGTCTTTTATTGGGGTTCACCAGGCATATGGCAGGCAGGGGTGCTGGGGGGCCGGGAGGCTGGCAGGCCTCCCAGCCCCCAGCAAGTCTTCACTCTATCTGGGCTCTCTGGCCTTCTCTCTCTCTCTCGGCTTCTCTTTCGGCTTCTCTTTGGCTTCTCCTGCTCTCCTAGGCTTCTACTGGCGTCCCTGTGATGCCGCCCTTAAAAAGCACAGTCGTGCTTTTTAAGCCGTGAATCCCATCTATCTATGCCCACACCCTATTCCAGGTGCCCGCCATCAGGCATGCATTCAGGACCTCAAGGATCCATCATCTATCCTGATGGCAGAAGGGCAGAAAAGCCTGACATTTTCTTTACCCTACAGTCCACCCCCTCAGGGTTTTCTGCCATACAGTCTATATATATATACAAATTTCTTATCAAACATAAACAATGCAGCCATGGCCCACAAAAGCAAATACATCACAACAAAATACAACAAAATATAACAAAATACAACAGAACACAAATAAGTCCAGGCAGGGCCCCAACCTAGTGCAAAAGACAATTATTGGTACCAGCAGATGAGCCACCAAATCTGCTGCCGAAGGCACTGCTCATATGAGGGAGGGGAACCATTCACGGCATCTACTATAACACACCAGGAGCCGTCGGGCCTCCTGGCCTTCTCTGGCTGTAGTCTCGGCTACAAGCCACACACAGCATCCACCCCCAGGATGCACTAGCTCTGGGATTGGCGATTCTATTCTGTTGGGGGTAATTGCCAGCCCTCAGGGTTTCTGTCTGCAGTCGCTCCAACACTCGGCCTTCATAGCCACCAATGCGACTCGTAGACCCCTGCATTCAGGCCAACCCACTGCACAAGCACATGGGTCGGGGATCCAAATTCTACATTCGGCCTGGGCTCCACCCCAAGCCACGTTCCCCACCCGTCCCCCAAGGATGGGTTCCTCAGCTCCTCACCCTCACTCAAGAATGAGCAGGGCATCACCCACAGGTGATTTTATGAGACTCACAGGTCTTCAGCATACTCAGGCTGCTTAACAGCCACTCAGGGCTTCTCAACTTAGCATCAGCACCAGCTTTTTGCCTTCTCAGTTGGCTTTTCTCCTCCGCCTAGATGCTGAGCATACACAGGCTGCTTTTGGTCATCAAGGCCCACTGGCCACCCCCAGAGTCCCAAAAAAAAAAAACATAACCTGCCAAGGTCCTCCGCCTTCTGGCGGGATTGTCAGTCCAAGTCCATCAGTCCATGTCCATCAGTCGAAGTCTGTTGGCCTCTCCCTGCATCAGCACGGGCAAGCTCTGAATCGTGGTCCTCTCCTCCCTGACGATTCTGCTGTCTCAGGGGTCATTGGCTGGTCCTTTCAGGTGTCGTTGGCTGGTTCTCTTGGGCGTCTCCTTCTCTTACTCTGGGCGAGGTCTCATCCCGTAGATCCTGGACATTGTCCATCTCCTGGGTCGCCATGATGCCTCCGGCGTCGTCACAGGCAGTCTTTTACTTCCTTAGTCCCTCCAGGTCTTCGGAGGGCTCCATACCCATCTGCATGGATCATCTTGCCGACTTATGCCAATTATAAGGTCAGGAACAGGACACGGGGGAGGTTTTCTGATCCCATGCAGGCCGGGTAAAGGAGGAGTCAGAGTCCTCAGTGGTTTTTTGCAGGTCTTTTATTGGGGTTCACCAGGCATATGGCAAGCAGGGGTGCTGGGGGGCCGGGAGGCTGGCAGATCTCCCAGCCCCCAGCAAGTCTTCACTCTATCTGGGCTCTCTAGCTTTCTCTCTCTCTCTCAGCTTCTCTCTCGGCTTCTCTTTCGGCTTCTCTCTCGGCTTCTCTCTCGGCTTCTCTCTCGGCTTCTCCTCTGCCTCTTGGCTTCTCCTCGGCTTCTTCTGCTCTCCTTGGCTTCTACTGGCGTCCCTGTGATGCCGCCCTTAAAAAGCACAGTCTTAGCCCAGGTGAATCCCATCTACTTACGCATGCATTCAGGACCTCAAGGATCCATCATCTAACCTGATGGCGGGAGGGCAGAAAAGCCTGACATTTTCTTTACCCTACAATGGTATTGTAATTTACCTTTATTTTTAAGTGAAAGAACATTTTCATGTGATTTAATGTTTTTATTTTTGTGAACTACTTGATATTTTTGTCTTGGGGGCTGTGTTTATTGATTTCTAAAGGTTATTTATGTACAATTAAAACTCAGCTAATTCTCATGTATGTTATGATACATGCCTATATTGTCTTTGGACTTTAATTATGATATTTTTCTGGGATGAAGACTTTATTGTTTGAGTAATCCCTTGAGCCAGTTAGTTTCCACGGAGAACTACCCTCCTCTAACTTGCCTGAGTATTAGGAGCCTGCTGTCTGCATTCTGTGACTTGAGCAATAAAATGGAGCAGAAGGTCCTGTTTGGTTTGCAGGTTTTCATTATTTAGTCCCTGGTTTTGGTCACTGTGTTCAGTATCCCAGAGGTCAGACGCGCTGTCACCTTCTCCAGGAGAAAATGACCTCTCTGCTGGGGCAGAAGAGAGCTGTCACGAGGCTTCAAAGGCCAAATCTGGAGCTCTCTGTTCCCTAAACTGACTTTGGACCAATTTCCTTATCATCCTCTGGAAATATATAGTACCTGCAGTTCTTGAATGTCTTGGCATTCTCTACCCTAAAGCCTTGCAACTCAAAGCGTGGACCCAGACCAGCAACATCTGTCGGCATCACAAGGAGCTTGTTAGAAATGAGGCTTCAGTCATCAGCCCAGACCCACTGACTCAGCATCTGTACTTGATAAGGATTGCCAGGTGGTTCTTACCCACCAGCAAGAGTGAGATGTCTTTTTTGACTTTCACCACGGCAGGCAGTGAGGCTTAGCTGTCTCCACCTGGCTAGATCACTTACCACTCACTCTTCTGCTTTCCATCTGCCAAAATTTTGAGTGCTATCTCTATAATCTATTAGCATCTTTTGTTCTTTTGGAAATATACCTCATTTACTCTTTAGGTGATTTTATTAGGGTTCCAAGAGGGCTTAGAGATAAAAACGTTTACTTTATTTACTATTTAATGAAAATTCTTCCAATTTTTTTGTTTAAATATTTGATTCACTTTGAATTAATTCTGGTGTCAGAAAAGAGAATTCCAGATTTAGTTTTTCTTCTTAATTGGCTAACTAGTTGTCCTAATGAGTTGTTAAATTCATATTTTCCTCTTTGATTTAAAATGCTTCCTCTATTATATACTAAGTTTCCACTTCATTTTGACTACTTTGTTGTAACTTTTTTCCTTACTATCTGATAGTACTAATTCTTTTTAGAAGACAGAATTTTAAAATTGTGAGTTAAAATAAATAATTTCTGTATATTCCACTAATTTAATCTTAATTTTTATTCATTTCATTTTTGTGTTTATGTACACAAAATAATTGAGACATCAACATATTTCATTTCTAACTAGATATTAAAAATATATGAAGTCTTTATGTTTTTTCTATACATATGTGTACATATATTTGTGTGTGTGCAAAGTTTCTTATAGACTTTTCTTTTCTTTGCTCATATATGACAAATTTGAAGCCATTCCCAGGAGAATCTTTTTCTTCCCATCTTTTGAGATGTGTATGCTGTTAAGTGCAATAGAAGGTTTTGTGGCATGATTATGATGTGACAGGTAAGAAATGCGTTGTGATTACTTCTACCTATGATTGAGATGTTTGCTGTCCACTGTCCTCAGCAGGCCAGTCCAAAGCACAGTTTTTGTATTTGAATTCTGTCACCACTGCTCACTAGAACTGTGACTCTAAGTAAAGGAATTCCTCAGATCTAGTGAGATGATGATAATATTAACCTTTCAGATAGTGAGGCTTGGAGTTAATGCAATAATATGCTTCACTTACGCTGTGGTCGATAGGTACACAGCTGATGGATTCTGCTACTTTAAATTTGTGAGAGAAGATTAGGTAGATGAGTCTTCCCTAGTGCTTTAATCAGTAAAGGGCACTGAATTGCTCATTCAAATATGTCAGTAGAATAAAAGTTTACATGGGAATTTTCCTCAGTGTCTTTGCCTTCAGGTACATGATTGAGTTTCAGTTGTCCATACTAATGGAGGGGAGCAATGACATGAATTAATAATAACTGTAGATAATATTTTAAGTCTTTAAACAGGACTGGGGATTCATTTGACAATTACTTTTGTAGAATACAATAATAGAATTTCGTAACTGGAAGAGAAATTTGAGATTTTAAAACCTTTACTTTTACAGATAAGAAAACAGATCTAGAAGGTTAATGAGTCACCCAAGATCACACAGTGCTGTGATCTTAGTGACAGAGTTAGAATCAGAAAACAGATAATAATCACTCCCAGTTCTGTGCTTTTTATATACCTTTTAGGAATGCTTTTGTTTGCGTACATATCCAAAGCCACCACCGTGCCTGAGAAATGATGTCTGGGACCTCGGCCAAGTAAGATGAAGATCGCATGAGCTTGGGGGAATAGAAACACTTCGAGTTTTGCTCTTTGAGTTTTTCAGAGCCAGTTTTAACTACATGATAGTGAGGTGTGGGCAGTATATTTAGGGTGAGAAGTGAGGTCTGGGGGAAGTCATCCCTAACAAAGTAGATATACATTTAAGTCACAATTAAAGTGAAAGTGTGGGAACATTCAGGTAGACCACATTTGTCTGGGGACAGAAATACCTACATAGAAGTCTTGTGCAGGGTGTGGATTCCCATCAAAAAGACAGGTAACAGTATGAATCACACATATCTTGGGCAAAAAGCAAATGGTTAGAAAGCCAGTCTCACTGTTGCTCTCTAACAAAAAAGCATGGAGGGGTGAAGTGTCACTTCCGCAGAAGATGAGCCCCATTCCAAGGGGTGCTTGCAGTGGGGATCCTTTCCTGGAGAGCCTATGGTTTGAAAGCAGGACAGTTACGAGCTATCAACAGAAGTGGAATTTGCCATTGAACAATTTTCTGCCTTTGTTCAGATTTTTTTTTTTTTTAAATTTTCTGGTCATATGGGATCAACTGTAGCTGGTTGGGGTTTCTAGGTATAAAAATGGAATGGAGCAAGTATAGTAATTGTTGGGTAATTCCTGACCCATTGTCATTAGCACTAGGTCTGAAGCTGACCTATAGAATATTATACAATTTTCCAGTTCCTGTAACTGCTTTATAACCCTGCAAACTAACTTGCTTTTGACTTTAGTTGAGAAATAAATGCTTAATCTGTTACATAAGTTCAGGAGGAATAACAGTGAAATCATCACTAAGCTGAAATGCCAGTTGTTTCCCCCAATTAGGATTTTACTTCTTGAGCTAATAAGCCATTCATATGTAAATATGAACATTTATTATCCGAGGTCTTGATGAGTTTGAAATAGTATACCACATGAGGTACATTTGATTTAGAAGTAGTTTTGGTTCTTTCCTTTTAGGAAAAAAAAAATTAAGCCTAAGAGGAATCATTAAAAAATTTTCAGTGACACTCAAAAATCCCATTATGGAGGCCTTAGAAGTCCAATAAATATGAACAATTTTGATTTGTAGAATTCATAGTTGGAGCATACAAGTATAGAAATAAACTAGCATTGAATCAGTATTTTAGGGGAAAATTAAATGAGGTATTAAGTTTGGATTTAGAGATCTTTTGTTGGGTTTATGTTGGCTTAATTGAAATGAATTAAAATGAACATTAATTTCCCATTTGCTCATTGGATTTAAATAATTAGTTTTAGTGGATTAGGTTAATGGACTTGGAAGTCAGTGGACCAAAAGCCACCAAAGACAAATGAGTGCGTCTGTACAGTTGTTGAAATCATTAGCTCACTGGACTTTACTGCTGTACCCACAGTAACTGAAGTAACCCCCCACCTTGTGCCTCTCACCTAGGTCAGGAATGCTGGCTTCTCAGAAAACACATAGTACAAGACGTACCTTTAACTTTCACTTGTATGAGTCACATTCTGATTGGTCTTCCTTGTGTTTCCTGTAGTACATAATTCATGCAAAAAAAAAAATCAACCTCAGCTGTGTCAAATTCAAAGGGTTGCAATCAGGCATATATCTGGGAAGATTTGCTCAGAGAAGAATTTCTGTTTTTCATTTCTATAAATGGAGACAAGAACACCCCTTGCTCTGGCAAAACAGCTCCTGCCTACCTGTGTCTGTATAGGCTCTTTCCTTTTTTTTTTTTAAGCCTTTCTTTAATAAACTTGCTGTGTGCTGATGAAAAAAATTAAAAAAATTAATTACGCTACTGGAGACTCAAACTGCCTTTGATCAATTTAGTGGGAAGGAGCTGAAGCCAGCCCTTCAATTTTCCATCTTCGTTTAAACCTTTTGTTTTCCTTGAATCTCAAGAAGCTCTCTGGGATGAGGGCCGTGTACATTTGACATAATTACTTGATTTATCTTTCTAAGAGCTGATCTTTAAATTGAAATAAAGATTAAAGGTGTCAGATGATTGGAATAACTGCTAACAAACTGTGCATCTCTCATAAAGTGGCTTTTATTTTGATGACTTAGTCTTTAGTAAGAGTTACCATAGTCTAATGGATGATGAATCATGTCCATGTGTAAACACCTGGCATATAATGGTCTGGACATATAAGAAATCTGAAGGCAGGAGTAAAGGAAAACAATAACAGGCTAGAAAATGCATTGAAGCAGTGGAAGTGACTGCAGCCTTATAAATACCAGAGTGGTGGTGTCGAGATCTGTCCTGACAACTACATTTATTGCGAAAGTGCGGGGGCCAGACACCTTTTGTACAACTTCACATGGATTACCTTTTAATCCTGACATAAAATCTATGAAGTAGGCACTGTTTTTACTTCTATTTTATGGATGTGGAAATGAGGTTTATGGAGGCTCAAGGCTTCATTCAATATCACATAGTTAATGTTTCTTTTAAGAAGAATGCTTAGACTGATGCTTAGCAAAAATGGTGGCGAGTATATACGTGCTGATTCGCTAATCTTGGACTAGATGCTGTTATTCAGTTCACTGAGTTACAGAGATGCTGGGGAGAGGGGTGCTCTGCCTCACAAGGTTATTGTGATACTCAGTGTATCTGAAAGTGCTTTGTAAGCTGAAAATTATTATTCAACATGAGATGAAAGATTGTGATTATCAAGAAAGGCCAGCCCTTTGGAGAGGGGAGAACATTGATTTTTTTTTTTTCACTCAAATAGCAAACTTCTTAATGTGTTGGTTCAAAGTTGCCACTGTATGCAAGTCTCCCTGATGTCTTCTGGGAATGCCTGAGAGACCTATCCTTGTGTGGTAGGGAGGCAGGAATCAAAATGATTAGAGTCTCAATCAGTGTTTTGAGCATTGAGTTCCCTGAGCCAGGCCTACCTAAGTAATTGGTTCCAGTCAATTTAGAGAAGGGCAGGTAAGACATATTTCCATAGTTATTAATGAGCTTCTAGAACTGCATTTTTCAAGCTTCACTGAGCATCAGCGTCACCTGAAGGGTTTGTAAAAACAAGTGGCTGCCCCCTGCCCTGGTATTTCTTGAGTCAGCTGGTCCACGTCAGAATTGCACTGTTTAACGAGTTCTCTGGTAATACTGATACAGGTGCTCAGAGACACTCTTTGAGAAATGCTGGTTTAGAATATCTCAATACAATCAAAATATTGTGCCATTGTGTTTATTTATTATTATTATTATTTTTTTAAAAGGTATGATTTTTTTTTAAGATTTATTTATTTATTTCTACAAGCACTGGATACAGTCAGAATCGCGAGAGGGTGAGAGAATTCACCAGAGCCAGAGCGGGGAGCAGAGCAGGCAGAAGGACCGAAGTACACTGCTGAGGGGAGCAGTGGGAGGCAGGAGAGGTCTGCGCGCCATGTGGGACCCTCCTCCGGTGGCCGGGGAGCAGCCGGGGATCGAACCAACGCTGCAGAGGCCGCGGGCAGCTTCGCAACCCAGCGTTCAACCGCTGCGCCAACAGGGGAGGCCCGTGCCATTGTGTTTATAGCAAAAAATTGTGCCTTGCTTATTAAAAGCATAATCAGGAGAAAAGCCTACTTGCCATTTAACACAACAAAAGTACGTCTGTTTTTAGTTACAGACTTTTTTTTACAATTGTTAAGGTGTAGGAAAGGAAATAACTGTCCACTTTAACTACACCGGCAAGGTGGTAGGTACCTCTGGACACGTGACCATAAAGCTGCTTGAGCTGAGTGTTCTGCTCTTCAACAGCTGAGATGCTTAACTTTCTTCTTGGTGATGTTTTAGAAGAGAATTATACTCACCTATTGTTCAAGGCAAGTTATGTGTGTGATTTTTTCCCTTCAGATAAGATCAGGGACAATAGTGTCCTTTCACTCCAAATTCATCTCTTTTGAAGCATTTAACTTTGAGAGCTTCCTATACGTATGTTTCTAGCCATGTGGAGAGTTGGCTAAAGCTGCCTTGGCTCCTTCTGTAGGGGGATATAAGGGCTGTTTTCCACAGACGTATGTTTGGGGACTGAAATAATCCTTCATGATCACTCACAGTGGACTAGAATGCATTTTCTTAACAACTTGGCATATTGGAAGTTAATGAGAAAAGGTGTAGAAAGTGATAGGCAAACTCTCATTAGGTGGTTTTCTATTTCAGGGGTTTGTCTCATAATACAGTTCTGGCTTATGAAATTGGAAGAATTAAAATAGCCTTTGGTGCCATTTAAAAATCTTGACCTATAAACAAGTGTCTAGGATGATGTACTAATTTCATTTTTCCCCAACTTTCTGGAGATAAAATTGATGTGTAATATTTTGTAAGTTTAAGATATACAGTGTGAAATGATTACTGTGCTTTATTTCTATGGCTTTATCGATAATTTCTTTTTATCTTTGAATACTATTCCGTTGTTTAGATGTGCCACAGTTTATTTATCCATCCACCTATTGAAGGACATCTCAGTTGCTTCCAAATTCTGGCAATGGTGAATAAAGCTGCTGTTGACATACATGTGTAGGTGTTTATGTAGATGTAAGTTTTCAACATCCTTGGGTAAATGTCTAGGTGCATGATTTCTAGATGATATGATAACAGTACATGTTTAGTTATAAGAAACAGCCAAAGTCTTCCCAAGTGACTGCACCATTTTGCATTCCACTAGCAATCAGTGAGTTTCTTTCCACATCCTCACCAGCAGCACCAGTTTTGATAGTGTTTAGAATTTTATCCATCTTGGTAGGTAAGCAGTGGTATCTCATTTTTTAAAATTTGCAATTCTTAAGAACATATGATGTTGAATATGTTTTCATAGGCTTATATCTGTATAACTTTTGGGGGGGAAGTGTTTTTTCAGAACTTTTGCCTATTCTTTAGTTGTATTGTTTTCTCAATGATGAGTTTTAAGAGCTTGCTATGTATTTTGAATACCAGTCCTTTATCAGGTATGTGTTTTGCAGATTTTCTCTCTTTGTGGGTTGGCATTTCATTCTCTTAATCATGTCTTTTGCAGAACAGAGTTTTTAAATTTTAGTCAAGCCCTACTTACCATTTTTTTTCTTACATGTTATATGCTTTTGATCTTCTCTCTAAAAAATCATTGCTAAACCACAGTTCACCTAGATTTTCACCTATGTTATCGTCTACAAGTTTTATAGTTTTTGCATTTAATGCTTAGGTTTTTTTAAAATCTATTTTGAGTTAATTTTTATTAAAGGTGTAAGGCAAGGTCTTTGTCTATATTTACTTGCATATAGATATCCACTTGTTTCAGAGCCAGTTGTTAAGAAGGTGATCTTTTCTCCTTTTATTTCTTGTGCTCCTTTGTCAGAGCTCACTTGACACTATTTGTGCAGATCTGATTCTGCACTCCACTGCCTTGCTTTTGAAATGTTTTTATCGAGGTTTAATTGATATATAACATCAATTTCAGGTGTACAGCATAATGATTAAATATTTTTATATATTGATAAATGATCACCCTGACAGTGTGATATTATCACTACTGGCTATTTAATCTAGATTAATCTAGTTAATGTTCATCACCAGATTTCAAACTATACTACAAAACAACAGTAATCAAAAAATATGGTTCTGGAACAAAACCAGACAAACATATCAATGAAAGCCCAGAAATAAACCCACACCTATATGGACAGTTAATCTAAGACAACGGAGCCAAAAATATACATTGGAGAAAAGAAAGCTTTGTTAGTAAATGGTTTTGGGAAACCCTGGAAAGCTGCATGCAAAGTAATAAAACTAGACAACTATCTTACACTATACTCAAAAATCAACTCAAAATCGATAAACTATTTGGATGTAATACTGAAACCATGCAGTAAAGGTTTCATAAAACCATTAATACATGGAAAAAAATTCTTCTGTTTTCTTAACATAAAACGAGAAGGAAACATAAGCACAATACCACATGACATTGGCTTCAGAGATGTCTTTATGGATTCATCTCCAATGGGTGGGAAAACAAAAGTGAATGTAAACAATTGGGATTCTGTTTAACTACAAAACTTCTGTATAGCAAAAGCAACCATAAATAAATGAAAAGACA
This sequence comes from Talpa occidentalis, assembly GCF_014898055.3. Lineage (NCBI taxonomy): Eukaryota > Metazoa > Chordata > Mammalia > Eulipotyphla > Talpidae > Talpa > Talpa occidentalis. The sequence goes on from NW_023603184.1 coordinate 99,950,389, forward strand.
CCCTACTGAATGGGAGAAAACATTTGCACAGCACATATCAGACAGGGGACTCTCTTCTACAGTTTCACCATTTTTATTTACTTTTTGGAACCCTCAGGTAGTTCTTTTTGTGTTCTGTCCAGAGCTTTTCGTTTTAAAAGGTGAAAAAAAAAAATGAGTGTTTGTAGTGTGCTTACCCTGTGTAGGAAAACTGGAAACTCCCTGCTTCTGTCTTGTTTCTGCTTCATAAAGGAGTTCTGTACCTTAAAGGGGAGAATGCTTGATGGTAGTGAATGTGAGGACAACATATTTCCACAAGATTTTGCAAAGAAAATCCATTTTTTGCTAATAGATGACTCTGCATAGGGTAACTTAAAGCAGTAGGTCCTTCCTCTCACTGTTGTGTAAGGTGCAGTTTGCATTAATACCTTGTGGAGGCAGGTAACATTTTCTGAGAGGGAAAACTAAAGCCCCAAAGCAGTTGGGAGATACTAAAAATCAAATGTGCCAAAGGGTTGTGGGATAAGCCTTCTAGTCCATGGTAGTTGCCAGTTACACTGAGGCTGGAGTCTGTGATGAGACTCCAGATAATTGTCACTGCACCTTCTCAAATGACTTTTTGAGAGAAAAGCAGGGTTAACTCATGTAGCAAAGATGATTAGAGGAAGGAAAGGAAGATTAGGTCAAGTTTATTTAACATTAAGGTGTGATTCTGTCTTCCTTGAAGTAGGATTTGAGCCCACATTTGATTGCATTTCAGCAAGAAGATGGTCTTTTATTTCATTTTTAAAAAAGATTTATTTATTTATGCATAAAAGAATGGGGTATAGCCCGGAGGTGTGGGGGGTGAGAGTAGTCACCAGAGACAGAGTGGGGAGCAGAACAGGCAGATCGACTGAAATACACTGCTGAGGGGAGCAGTGGGGGAGTCAGGAGAGGTCTGCTGTGCCATGTGGGTAGCTCCCTGGCAGTGGCTGCAGCCAGCTCCATAGGTTGCATCTCAACCCCTTGTGCCACCAGGGAGGCCCAAGAAGATGGTCTTTTAGTCTTTACTTTGAACTTATCATTTTAGAGTGAAAATCTTGGCTTCTTTATGTGTGACTTCAGAATGTAGCTAGAGCAACTTCTGTTATCGTACCAACTACCATATTGGTGTATTTCTTATGTTCTATTTGTTCTTTTTTTAAACCATGGTTCATTTTTTTTCTCATGAAAATTCTTATTGTAAATATTTCAAATAACAAGTATGTATATAAAACAAACAAATGAAAACTGACCCCCTAGGGATAAGTGATGTTGATAGTTTTTCAGGAATTGTCTAGTTTCTTTTATTGAGGAGGAAACATAGTTGAAATTAATCTGTATTTTAAAAAGCATTAGTCCCATCACTTAGCATGACTTTATAACCTAAGCATTTTTACCATTTGTACAAATCATTTAAAAAATCTTCCTGAAGGTAATTTTGTTTTAATTTTTAAAAATTATGCATTCTAGAAAACTATTGAAGGCTATAAGGTAAGTGTTAAAATTTCTTATCCACCTATATTTTTACTCCCTCCTGGGAGCCATTATAATATCATTCTTTGTTGTGTATTTCCAGATTGTTTTAAATATTAAAGTATATGCATTATTCCATAAATGTACTTCCTCCATTTTTAGAATAAAAATATTTCTCCACTTGTCAAACTCCTTGCAATCATAATTTTTTATGACTGCAAAGTTTTTATTGTCTTGAAATTGACTGTTGTAGTTACATTCCATATTCCTTACGTTATTTTTAAAATGAAGGGATAGTTTGTTTTTAAATAGCTTGAGTAGACTCTCATCCATTTTATCTGAAACATCTTATCTCTTCTCATCATTTCAATAAGATAACTTGTGAAAATACCTAGCCGGGTCCTTAGAATGAAGTCACTAGGTATTTGTATATTCTGCTTCCTGCTTCCTTAACTCTTTAAAACACAGCTGCCAGGATAGGGCAGCTGCAGATCAACAGTGAAAACAATGACGTTTGGATGAATGCCACCTGCCAGTCTGCATTACATTTTTATTGTGAGCCAAAACTTGTTATTGACTATAGTTGAAGACATAAGACTACTGCATTTGACAAGACTCGTGGCAAATACTTAAAACTCCTCATAGTGTCATAATAACCAAATTGCTGTTGGGCCTGCTCAAACCAAGGATGGCTGTCTCCTGCCTTTCGCTTTCACTGCTCATGTTGGGGCCAGAACTGCCTCATGTGTACAATGAAAATGCTATTAGTTATTTTCCAGTTTTGTGAAGAATCAGTGAGAGTTCAGGGAATGTTTTTGATCATCCTTCCCCCTTCTGTGATGTGCTACCCCATCACTTTTAGGTTGAGGAGGTGGTTTATTTTTTTTTTTGACTATTGTAATTAAATTGTCATATATTATATGCTCTTTACCAGTCCCTCTTGGCTGGAAGATTAGCTTCCAGAGGGCAGAGGTCTGTCTGTTTCCCAGTAGGTTCCCACTACTTTCCTTTGTAGCTTTCATAGAGCTCATTGGTTAAAATCCTGGAGGTGTATCTGCAGACTGCTTTTCCCTGGAATTTTCGCATTCTTTGCTTAGCTTCAGTTGCTCCTGTGACTGGTGGTGTGCTGCACGGGACATGTACATGGGGTGACTGAAGGCTCATGAATATAGTGTCCTCATCAGGAACACACCAACCAAGAAATAAAACCTTATACTTTTTATAGCCTGACTCAGATTTCTGAATTGTATTTAGTCAAAGCCAATTCTAGTGTTTTACTGATAGAACACTCAAAATTTAATTAATTAACCCCGTCCACTTTTACCCTCTACTTTAACCCTCAAAGTTAAAGTATTTTATTTCCAGACAAAACAATAACAAACCAGGTCTTTCATATTCAAGTGCATAACTAAACAGGGGTCAGAAAGGCTAGTCAGAGTGGCAAAAATGCTCTCTGTTTTTGTGCTTTTTTTTTTTTAATAAGTTAAAAAAAGACATTTTTGTGTTTTGAGCATGATGCTAAGAGCCCTGAAATTTGAAACTGAAAAAATTAAAGAGCAGTTCTTTTCCTAAAATAATCGTGACTAATATGTGCTTACTGCTTTGTAGTTTTCAGTGTCTTCACACTCGCACTAGCTTCATCTTTGTAACCATCCTTTGGGGGTCGGCACTATTACCATTTTGACTTTGCCCTGTGCATTTATCTAGAACAGTGAATGTTTTATTTATCTATATTCACCTGCCATAAAAGTTCAATAAGGGTATTTGGAAAAACCTGTCTCCATCTCTGCCCTGCCACCCCCCACCCCCACCCAGTCTGGCCACCACTTTTTATATAGCATTCCATTGGTATCCTATACATTCTCTAACTCTCTCCACCCTCCTCTCCCCCGTCCCCCATGTCCTCCATGAATGTTTAACACTATATTTGCTGTTTGAAACCATGCTTTCTTGACGTATGTGTCTTAGAGATTGACCTATGTCACTGTACACAGGTGTGCAATGTGATTTACCCACCAGTTGCTTCGTGTTCTACTTATTTAATAAATCTCCCACCAAAGGGCACATACGTTGTTTCTAGTTTCCTTCTATACAAAAACAGTTGCTGTGGATAATCTTCTACATTCACATTTGACACACATGCAGTGGGTTTTACAGTTATTCAGTTGACAGAGGACTCAGAAGTCTATGTTCTTTGCAGAAGAACATTATGAAATAGTAAAAATAACTAAAGATTTGTGCTAAAGTAGAGATCGTCTTATTCTTGTGGTGAAATGGTAGCAGGTGCTCTTGAGTTTAAGATAAAAATATGAAGTCACTTGGCTCCATGTGAAGGGGTCATTTTCTTTGGCCAGCACTAGGGGACAGCGATAAACAGTGTGTGTTGAATTGATGGAAATTCAACAGCATTTTATTTTTCTGTGTCTGTCTTACCTGCTCACAGGCATGCTATGGAATTTCTGAGAAATATGAAAAGATTTCTTTTGTAAACTTGAAATCACTGTATACAAGATATTGTTATTAGTATAGTATCTAATTATATCATATTTCTTACTTGTTTCTGGTAGTAGCTCTAGATTTTAGAGGGTCTGGTATTGATCAGAAAGGAATTTTGTGAAATCAGAAATGTCACACAGGAATTTTCTAGATCAGCTTGAGGTTCTGTTTAATTTCTAAAAGGAAAAATTACTTTCAACATCATGTGTACAGAGTAAAATTTAATGGACCTAGGTTAATCTTTATCTGTCACTTTGCAGTCATCCTCAATATTAAATAGCGAAGCTTTTAAACTATTGGACTTTTTCTTATGCTGAAAAACCCTCAAATGAAAGAGAGAGTGTGTGTGTACCTTATTCCTGCTGTTTGTAGTTTCTTATTGCCTTTCAGTTTGAGAACTGCTAATTCATGCCATGAATACACCTGCCTCTGTAAGCCCTTCATCCAACCTGTCATTTCTAATCCAGTGTGGACAGAGAAGTCACACCTAGGTATTTCATAATTGTGTCTAAAACCAAGTAAACTGCTGACTGTATTCTGAGGTTTGTGTGTGTGATTCCGCAGGCTTATTCGGAAGAGAGCCAGTAAGGATCCATTTTTAGAGAAAGTATGAAAGGATATTGTGAGTGTGAAGATGGCATTGGAGTTGTACCTTAGAACAAACAATGTTCATACTGCAAATCATTAAGTTACATTTAAAAATTCAGCAACTAGTGACAGAGTACCTTTTATGTGCCATTAGGCAGTTGGTAAACCATGAACAACATGTGTCAGATGCTTACTGGTACCATAAAAATAAATGATAAGGGAGGAAAGAAAGGAGGGAGGAAAAGGAAGAAAAGAAAGGTAGAAAAATACATAGACAAAACAATGCATGCATAAGAGGAAGGGGTGCCCTGCCCTGGCCTCGGAAAGACTAGTAAGTAACTGTTGAACTGAGACCCGAGAGAGGTGGAGTTGCTGACAGCGAGTGCACTAGCCCAGGCCTCTGACCAGCGTGGCTGCCCCAGGCTGAGCAACCCAGACAGTGGGAGAGGCTGCGTCTGTGATGACAGGGCTGACACTCCTTGGAGACCCTTGGAAGATCATGTACGTTTGCTCTGAGGGACATTGGGGGCTATAACTGGGCACTGAGCAGTGAAGTGACATGAGCTCACTGGCTGGCTGCTGGCATGGTGCTTAGACCAGGGAAATAGCAAAGAGACTCATGAAATTTTGAGGAGAGGTGCTGGGGCTTTTGAAATATCAGAATCTAAGTGTGCTTGGGGAAAGGGAGGAGATCGGTGATGAAACTGCAACTAATCTTAAATGGAAGGCTCCTGGTGCCTTGCCTCCAGCCCGGGGGTGTCCTTCCCAATGGGCTGTTATCCCAGCCTGTGTTTTCATATCCCCATTTCTTCCCTGGCAGAGGAAGCCTCAAAATAAAGACATTTAAATTTTATTTGTGGGCTTCAGTTATATAAATATCACAATCCTGAAAATAGTCCCATTGTGAAAAGATTTTGCCAGCATCTGAAACCCATTTCCAGGGTTGTTGATCTGTAACCTCCTTGTCAAAATCAGTGGCAATTTTTCCTTCCTAATCCTTCTCCAGCCCTCCTCCTTCTCCAAACTCTTCTGGCTTCCACCATTCTGTGGACTTCTATGTCATCCCAAAGCTGTGTTTTCATTCTTTTTTCCTCCTGACCCTCAGTGTGTATTTCCACCAAAGTCATGCCTTCTTCCTTTTGTTCTTTTTCTTTTAAGACGGTATTTAAGGACTCATGACTTCTTTAGTTTAAACCCTCTTTTAGCAGGGATCACAGTCCCCCCTCGAGCTCTGACATGTCAGCTCTGTGTTGGTCTTTATTTGCTAAAGTTGGCTTCCTGTTCCCATTTTTCTTACTGGTGCTTCCTTTCTTTTTGTCTCAAAATAGAGCCCACCCTGACACATTTTTCTGCTTCGTTTCTTTTCCAGTCTGTTTTCAATTCTTGTAGATCCTTTTTTTGGCATGTCTTTCAGGTTTAAGCCTTTTTCTCATAATAGACACCCCACCGCCCCAGTTTTACTATCTTGTTCTTGGATTCCAACCATAGCTATGTATCCCAGTCGTTTTGCCTTCAGCCACTTAGTTCCAGTCCTTCTGGCAAAATAGTGATAATTCATTCAACAAATATTTACCAAATGCTTATTGTATACCAGACACTATTGTAGGAGCTGAGGATGTAAAACAGTTTTGCCAGCAGGAGGAGAGTATGGGGAGCAGAGAGTGAACTAAAAATAAGTAGAGAAATATATATATTGGTAGTATTGGTACTAAGAGGTTTAAAAAAAAAGGCAGGGGTTAGGGGCAGGGGTAAGAGTGTCGGTTGAGGAGAGGTTTGCAGTTTGAAATGAATGATCAGGAATGGTTCACAGATGTGACTTAAACTTTTTAAAAATTGAGGTAAAGTATCTTTAACATAGAATTTTGCCTTTTTAACCATTTATGAATGTACAATTCAGTGTTTCCTCTGTGAACTTTCCCTCACTCAATTACTTGTTACCCTTATACTAATAGATGTCATTTAGCACAAATTATTTTTGTTTTGTGTTTTTTGTATTTCCAGTTTGGTGAGGAGGCTGGGTTAAGGGTAATTTACTCTAGTGCATTAGGTCTCTTACAGAAGCTGGATGGCAATGGGAAATTATTACTAAGGTATGTAAACCACCCACTTTCCAGAAAAGGATAAGTTGGAGTGGCCACACAGCATTTGCATAATAAATGCTCATGGATGGGTTGAGTCTATAATTGTTGGTGAACAAATTATGGTACTTTATATAGGTGATAAAGTAAAGTAGGTGCCTAGCATACTGTTTCACTAGATTACCTAAACTAGCATTTTTAAAGCTAAAATCAAAAGGACTATCTTTATATTTGCTGTATAATTTTTTAAAAATTAGCTTGCTATGGTGGGAACTGAAGCATGCTAATTAAGCACTTACCCAATTATTAGAGCTTCAGAGAAAAGCAATGGATTAGGAATTCTTCATTTTAATTTTATGAGTTACTTTGAAAAAATGAACAATTTTCAAAGTTTTAATGAATATAAGACAAGAACATTCATTTGAAAGTTTTATATCAAACATGTAATGAGCTGAATTCTACTCAGTTTGAGGTTTCTGCTAGTTTCTGTCAGTTCACACTGTCTAACTGTACAATCAGGACAAACTTTAGACCCCAGGTGTGCTTTTATTTTGTGATTATAAGAAAGTAGCTCTTATAATCATCATCTTATACCCATCTTATAAAAACATGGATATGGAGTCTGAGAAGGTCCCAAGATCTGCAGTTGTCAAGCTGGAGAATGAGAAGTGTGGATGGTGTAAGTTCTGGTCTGATGTCCTAGATGGAAGACAGATAGAGAGAGAAAAAATTTTTATAATTGATGTAGTTATTATTACATAACCTACTTTTCTGAAGTGTACTTTGATAAGGATCTGAGTTATTTGGGATTTGAATGTAGGCAACTTGGATATAGAGGCCACGTTCTTACTCACTTTGCTGTTCTTTTCCTCCACAGAGAGTACTGAATGTCTCAAGTCTCCTATTGTTCTAGCTTTCCTCTTTCTGTCCCAGTCTAGATTAATGGATTTTCTAGGACTTATAAACAGATGTCTTTTTAGATTTTTTTTCAGATATTAATGAGTCTTCCTTTCTGGTTTGATTGGCTGTTGACTTGATGGCATAGCTTCCTCTTTCATGGTTTACATTTTCTTAGGGCACGTCAGTACGTAACTTTCTACAAAAGAATATTAAAAAAAAATACTCTGCATCTTTTTATTTCTTCCTTTTGTTTGCCTTTATTATTTATCATCTTCCGTTAAATCCATAGTTTGGCTTAATTGGAAGATTCTGGGCTTAAAATAGTTTTCCTTCGAAATTTTGAAGACATTTCTCTGTTGTCTTTTTGTTTCTACTGTTGCTGATGAGAAGTTTTCTGCCAGTCTGATTCTCTCTCCTTTGTGTCTTTGCTGTTCTGAAGTTTCACAGCTTTGGACACGATTTGATTTTGCTTTCAATTGTGCTGATCATTCCTGGGTTCGTGAATATGATGACTTAGAAACGTCACCTGTGAGCAGTGTCTGGTGTCTTTTCTTTGAAAATGTCTTCCTTTTGTGGTCCTTGTTTTTTTTTTTTTTTTTTTTTCTGGAAATGAAACTTGTTTGCTGAAGTTTCTCAACTAAACCTCAGTTTTTCATATTTTTTTCATATTGAAAGGTTTTTAAAAGTTGCAATATAATTTACATAGAGTAAAAGTCTCTCCTTTTATTGTACAGTTCCAAACTTTTTGCACATGGATATAGTGGTGTACCCACTATCATAATCAGGATATAGGGTCCAAATTAGCCAAAAGGTAGAAGCGACCCATGTGTTACTTGGTGGATGAATAGATAAACAAAATGTACTGTGTATATAGCCTATGTATATCTATCATCACCATTTCTATCTATGTATGTCTATCTATCATCACCATTATCTCCAAATAATAGAATATTATTCAGCATTCAAAAAGGAAGGGGATTCTGACACATGGTACAAATGGATGAATATTAAGGACATTTTGCTAAGTGAAATAAGCCAGTCACAAAAAGATAAATAGTGCATGATTCCACAAACATGAGCTACATATATTAGTTAATTTCATAGAGCCCAATAGAATGATGTTTACTAGGGAGGAGCAGAGAACGGAAAGTTACTGTTTAATGGGTACAGAGTATCTGTTTTGCAAAACTAAAAGAGTTCTGGAGATGGATGGTGATGGTAATTGCTTAACATGTGAATATTCTTTATGTAACAAAACTGTACACTTAAAAATGATTAAAATGGTAAAATTTTTATTATGAGTACAACACCAAAATGTAAAAGAAAGTATTGAGGACAGCAGTCTCAGGCTCATCAACAGCCCCTCCATCTTTCTGATATTGTTAAAATCACTGCATTTGTTTCTTCCACATTCTTGAATATTTCTTTGACTTAAAACCCTATTGCTTCCTAGTAAAATTTCAGTAATCATAATCCTATTTTAAACCTCACAGTGTTTTTTATATATTCTGTCTTTCCTTTTTCAAAGAACCTTGCTGATATGTCATAGATATGGTATCTTGAATTTCTGTGGGAGTACTATTACTTCTTTTGGGCAATTCTTTATATTTTCTTCTGCTGCTTCTAGGAGGTCATTTTGTTACTCTCTGTTTACATATTTCTTTCACTTTTATTATGCAGTCTTTCCTAAAATGGTTAGTTCTCTTTGGTTGTCCTACATATTTGAGAATGGCGCAATAAAAGTGTCTACAAGAATGAGGTCTGTCAACTTTTTGAAAATAGAATAGTTTGAGTTATAGCAAATATAGTATATTCTCATATATCTCACTGTTTCCCTGTGTTGATGTTATATTATTATATTGTATTATATATTACATTGTTACAACTAATGAACTAGTATTGACACATTACTAGTAACTGAAGTCCACACTTTATTCAGAATTTCTTAATTTTTAATCTACTATCATCTCCCCTAGGATTCTGTATAACTAGTGTGTTACATTCAGCCACATGTCTCCTTAGGTGCCTCTTGTCTGTGATAGTTCCTCAGACTTTTTTTGTTTTTGATGACATTGACAGTTTTGAAAAGTGTATTCTTGAGATATTTTGTAGGATGTCTTTTAATTAGGAATTGTCTGATGTTTCTCTCATCAATTAGATTGGAGTTATTGGTTTTAGGGAGGAAGGCAACAGAGAGAAAGTGCCATTCTCTGCCCATCAAATCAAGAGGTCTTGGGCCTCCCTGGTGGCGCAAGGGATTAAGACACAATCTTTGAGGCTATCTGCAGCCACTGCAGCATGAATTCAATCCCCGGCAGCAGACCTCTCCTGCCTTGCCCTCTGCTCCCCTCGGCAGTGTATTTCCATCAATCTGCCTGTTCTGTTCCCCACTCTGTCTCTGATGAATCCTCTCACCTACCACACCTCTGGCCTGTACCCCAGTTCTTGTATGCATAAATAAATAAATTTTTTTAAAAGAGGTCTTATTACTAAATATCACTGTTGATGTTATCCATGTCTGAAAAATTTTTTAAATTACTATAATTTAGTAATTACTGAAAAATTGCTAAAATTAATATGCGTTACTACTTCTATAATGAAAAGACTGGGAACTTCAGACATTGATAGAAACCCTTCCCCCAATATTTGTAAAGGGGGGGGCAAATATTCATTGGGTGCAGCATGCAAAGTTTCTATATTTTTCTGGACAGAGTTGCTTCTCATGTTGCTTTAACAGAAAGAGCTCTAGGCTTAAGAGTCTCAGCCTTTAGAGTCATGTTGGTAAGCTACAATCCAGACATTCTTCCTGAAACCTCTTTACAGTAGAACAGGTAAAATTTGTTTCTGGTCTTGCAACTGAGACCTTTTTTCCCCCACGTTTTTTTAGGCTGAATAATTAAGAATGCTCATTACTTAAAAATATGTCAGGTAGAGATATTTTCTTGGAATGTGGGTTTCATGAAAAACTGATGAGACTGTTCTTACATAAAAGTAAGGCACTAGTAAAAGCAGAATGCTGATAGTATTCTGTAATGAAATCACTTGCATACTTTTTGCATATTGATGGTGGCTCCTGAAGAAATGTAGCTGTTGCTGTCATTCTTCTCCAGAGAAAGAGAACAAGAAACAACTGTTGGGTGGACTCAGGGGCAACGCTTCTATGTGTATCGATGCCTTAGTGGGAACTTTCTACTCTGTCATTTTGTGGTCTTTTCTTCAAGAAACACGGCATGAAACTCACGTTGGAATTGGGATGATTTGGGTTTAAATCTTCACTCTGCTGTTGATGAGTTGTTGCTACCTTGAGCAAATTAGCCTTTTAGGCCACATCGCTCTTTTATTTGGAAAGTGAGGTTAATAACTCTTAATTTCTTCTCCCGTGATAGTTGTAAAGATGATCTATGTGAAGGGCCTCCCCGGTGGCGCAGCGGTTGAGCGCTGGGTTACAAAACTGCCCGCGGCCTCTGTGGTGCCAGTTCGATCCCCGGCTGCTCCCCGGCCTCCGGAGGAGGGTCCCACATGGCGCGCAGACCTCTCCTGCAGCCCGCTGGTCCCCTCAGCAGTGTACTTTGGTCCTTCTGCCTGCTCTGCTCCCTGCTCTGGCTCTGGTGAATTCTCTCACCCTCCCGCGCTTCTGACTGTACCCAGTGCATGTATAAACAAAAACAAATAAAATAAATAAATAAATAAAGCATGCCTCCGGGGGGGAAAAAAAAAAGATCTATGTGAAGCGCTAATGTACTATATGACTTGTAGTTCCATTCTGCTGTCATTGCTGTCTTCACTTCCTCTGGAGAGGTGAGCTCTGACTTCAGACATGGTTTGAACGTCAAACCTGAGTTAGTAGCCTGCTGTGTAAACTTCTGCAAGGTTTTTAACCTCCTGGAGCTGCAGGTTTTTTTTTTTTAAAGATTTATTTATTTATGCATACAAGATCTGGGGTACAGGCCAGAGGTGTGGGGGGTGAGAGGATTTACCAGACACAGAGTGGGGAACAGAACAGGCAGAATAACCGAAGTACACTGCTGAGGGGAGCAGTGGGCGAGTCAGGAGCGGTCTGCTGCACCATGTGGGTTGCTCCCTGACCGACTGGGCATTGAACTCTGTGCTGTAGAGGCTGTGGACAGCTTCATAGTGCTGTGTCTTAATCCTTGCGCCACCAGGGAGGCCTTTTAATCTCTAATGTGGGCATAAACACACATACCTTTCAATAATGAATTGAGACTTTTGCTAGGATGACCTAACCTAGTAACTGTGCTACCTTTTCCACAAACCATCTTTTTTTCTTAGCTACCCACTTTCTCCATTAGTCCTCTTTACTCTCTTATCTTTGTCCCCTATCCCTGCCTTTGTTTATTCTTTTCTCTTTGTTCTTGATGTATTAGGACCTTAGGTGTGAGGTGGAGCTGGAGCAGCCATTGGGGAGTAAAAGAGGCATTAGTTCAACCAGAGATTGTCTTGCTATTAACACCCTACCTTGCCTTTTCTTTCTTCCCATCCTACTGCCCCCTGTGTAGTGCTCGTTCGGCCACCAACTCAAAGTGGAAAAAAATCTGTCCTTGATGTTGCATCATTATTCCCAAGCACAATTTCTAAGAATAATGAAAAAGGATTGTAACTCACAATATTGCCATTTGTCATTTTCAGTTTGATCTTGTCTTTTGAGGAGTCTGAAAGAAAATTCAAATGTTTTTCCTAAAAACCTATTGGCATTTTGGTTACTAACATTCATACTCTATCAGACCAATTTTTAAAAACAAGTGTTTGCTCCCTCTGGCCTTGAAGTTTTCCCAAAGAAATGTAGCCATCCAAAGTAGTCCTGGAAAGAGACACTAGCTCCCCTCCACCACCTTCCTTCCATGAGGTGTCTTCTTTCTCGTTTCCATTTCTGCCACCCATATGAGATAGTCTTCACCTCTGGTGTGACTGTTTTTTTCTTGGATTTAATGGATCAAACCATTGTAAGAACTTTCTCCTTTACCAATGATATCTGATTCAGGATTGGGCAGAGGAAGAAGGTATAGGTGAGATACACACCCTTCAGTCCTGGAGCAGCGCACACATTATGTAATACATCCTTTTTAAACCTGAGAATATGGAACAAAATTCCAAATTGAAGTGGCTTTAGAAAGGATTTATTTATTTATTGGGCATGAATTGATTGCTTGCCAAATGTGCCCTCAAAGATACAGAAACAGATGTCAAGAGATTAGAAGAATCTGCCTGTTGGGTTAGTCATACTGTTTTTTTTTTTTTTTTTTTTTTTTTTAAGGAAATAGCTCCTTAAAAGAGAAGCAGTAAGTAGAAAGAAAAACAATAAGTAGTGGAAAGTGAAAATGAATCTGTTTCTAGTAAAAACTATTTTTTTTAATGAAGAGGGAAGAATAAGAACTTTCTAGAGCAGCAACAGAGCTAAAAGGAACCTCTGAGCTTATCTAGTATCTTAGCTTCACAGTTGAAGGTAGTGAGTCAGAGTAAGGTAAAATGGGTCAACTAAAATATCAAGACCAATTGCAGAACCATCAGACCCAGACATCTGAGTACTGGTTCTGAGCTCCCTCCACCACTTTATGAGACTCCTAATTCATGCATGTCTGCCCACATGTGTGTGGTAGAAAAATAATTTAAACTGCTTTATAATTGATTGCTGACATTTGAAGCAGGACAAAAGGAATAAAATGATAATTTGGTATTATAGACTTTTTCCTTGAATAACCTTTGAAATTATTATTGCCAGGAACATGAGTTCATTTAATTTGTTTACTGAATAGTTTGTTAATATTTAAACATTTCAGGAGAAGCTGCGTAGTTACATCATTTAATAATTGAGAAATGACAATTATTTTTATATTGACATCTATATTTTAACACACACACAAATAAAAATATTGCTTGAATTAATGCCTGTCCAAACCCAGGATATTAGCTAATAAAGTAACTTTTGATTTTCTCCTTAAATATAATTTGTGACAATTGAACCATGTGGTCACTGTTGGAGGAAACTGTATTGTATAAAAATTCTTTTAAATTGAAAGATAGTCCTACATCAACATTTTCCTAATTATTAGGATTCTGATCACCTAGAAGAGGGGCATTGGTGAGGAAAGTGTCCCTCTAAAGTCACTGCTAAACATGTCAATAAAACAATGAGCCTCTAGTTTTCCAAGACTTTTGTTTCTCCTGCTTTTGTCTCAGGAGGGATGTAATTGGCCCTGTTAAAAGGACAGCTTGACAAGTAATTTTAAGAGACATACTTTGAGCATTACTAGCAACAGAAGGAATGCAGTATTTTAGAAGTGAGATCAGTAGGTTCCAACATGCTTGTGAAATGGGGCTACTATTTTTAAAAGTACAAGTTGTGCCAAGAAGAGAATCTGTAATGAGGCAATTTTGTTGGAGAAATTGTACCATAGCTGACATTGCTCACTAGCTTTCAGAGATTCTGTCTCTGGTGACGTTTTTGGAGAAGCACCAGATCTTAGAAATGTCTGTCTCTTGCAGTATAATATAACTGAAAAGAAATACTGAACTCAAATACTTTTTGTTGGACATTCTCCAGATGGAACTGGAACTTCAGAATCCAGCAAATGCTTATATTAACAGTTTAAGCTGCACCTTGAAATTTTAAACAATGGTCAGAGTATCCCATTTACATTACTTTAGTCTCCTTGCAGGTAGTTTTTGGAATATTCAAAAACTCATCCATTTTCTTGGCTAGTTTGCCAATAGGCAATGTGGATGGTGGTGGAGGGATGATGTGGGACCTGGCCCATGGGAAGAAGATCTAAGATTCTAAAATTCGAAGAACAACCATGACCCACCAGGGAGGAAGCCATAGGATGGAAAAGAATTCTAAAGCTCACTCAGGAGAGACATCAAGCTTCTGCTTGAATGTGTCTTAATAATAACAATGTAATTACATATATAAGGTTTATATTAATAATAAACAGTATCATTATTTTTATGTCAATAGTAGTTAGCTACAATAGCAGCTGTCATTGATGCTGGAACTGAGCCACCTCAGGTAGGTATTGTATTGATAGAACCCTTGGTTTTGGCTTTTGGCCTTTTGAGACTTTTTTGGTGGCTCTATTGTCTAGCGCCCTGGCGGGTGGCCATTTTGGCATCCATCCTTATTTTGCCCTGACCACCCCAGTTTCACCATCTTTTTGAGTCACAGTGTGTCAGTTAGTTCATGTGCTGTGTTGTTATTATTTCCTTTAGTCCTATGATAGCCTTATGACATAACCACCATCAGCAGTCAAAGGCACAGATCCTAGAATGGGACCATCTGACAGAATGGTCAGATGTATTTATTTGCCATATGATCTGGGTTATTTTGAGAATTAAATGAGTGAGTTTGTGTAAAGAACTTAGAGGAGTGCCTGGCTCAGAGCTGTGGTGGTGACTCTTCCCGCAACATTTTAGAAATGAAGAGAATAAGATTTGTTATTTGATACATGACCTTAGATTAGAATAATCTAGGATTCAAAGCCAGGCCTGCCCACCTATGCAGCCCACACCGTAACCAGAAGCACATGGCTTCTTCCAGGCCATGGCAGCACATTTCACTTCTGGCAGTTCTTGAAGAAGTCCCATTTTATAGGCAGTGGAGTTCTGGGTTATTTTAAAAAGCTTTGCACTTTTTGTCTCAGGTCTATCAAAATATAATACTTTGTCCCAAAACATTAGGAAAAGAAAAAGTACAAACTTTTTTTTGAAGAAGTTTTTTTCCTGGCCTCTTTTTTTGCTGAGCTAGATGCTTGATAGGTGGTGTTTGGACGCTGAGAATGGTTTAGATTTGGATGTAATACAAATTTGGGTTTAGATGAAGATGATTTGGAGAAAAGGAACAGCTATTTGGAAGGCCAAATGCACCAGAACTAGGTCTCTTGTTTCACTACTCTCTCCTGGTAAAGACCAAGCTTAGGAGGAGGAGGATGTGGTCAGTATGATGCTTGTAAATATTGTGGATGAGCCTGGTAACTGTGGAAGGTAAGCTCCAGCTACAGTTTTCAAGTGGATGTTACCTCATTAACACCTCTTGTTTTTGGCTTTTGGGGCAAAAAAAAAAAAAAAAAAGCATTAATTTCAAAGGAAAATATATGTGGATTTTTTTTTTTCTGTTAAAGATCCTAGAAAAAATTTTTCTTGAAAATGGGATTAACATCAAAACCCGTATTCATAAACCACAGAATATAAGAGTGTTACAGGGCAAGGAGAGGGGCAGCCCGGACCCTGCAATTCTGCCTGCTCTAAATAGGTTCTGCCATCCACCGCATCAACACAAAACATATGAGACTTTAATGGGAAGGAACTTTAATACATCTAGGAAACAATACAGGAAAGGCAAAGAATATAGTTCGTACATCAAGCATCCAAAGTTACCCGCCCCCTTGTGGGAAAAAGTCCATCCAAATGGGATTGGCCCAGAACAAGGCCCCAAAGCCTGCCACAAGTCTAAAGTATCTTCTAGTGGGGACCCACAGAAAAGGGTCAGAAACAACCAGGCAAGTCCGGAAGGAAAAGAGCAAAATCAAAATCAAGACAAAAACCGCCATTGTCACCTCCTCACGGGTCGCTCACCCACATGTGTCACCCAGTCCACGACCCAAAGGCAAGCACAGTTTCTTCACGTATCTCTCGGCTCCAAGTGCCCCCTCCAGGTCTCCTTCTCTCCATCCTGCTTCTTTCCTTCCTCAGTCTCCTCTGCAGCTTGTTCTCTCCCTGGTCAGCTCTATCCTCTTTGGATGGGGCAGGAAACCTGGAACCTCCCCCTTTCCTGGGGACCACCCTATTACAGGAGTATAAGAGATTATCCCCTTCTTGATTATATGCTGGGAGATGACCTCTAAAATTTCAGGAGGAGAAAAAAAAAGAAGGGAATGGAGGCATCACACTCCCAGACTTCAAACTCTACTACAAAGCCATAATCATCAAAACTGCATGGTATTAGAACAAGAACAGACATAAAGACCAATGGAATTGAATAGAAAATCCAGAAATAAACCCACAGATTTATGGTCAACTAATCTTTGACAAAGGAGCAAAGACTATGCATTGGAGCAAAGAAAGTTTGTTCAATAAATGGTGCTGGGAAAACTGGGTCGCTACATGCAAAAGAATGAAGCTTGACCACTACCTCACACCATACACAAAAATCAACTCAAAATGGATTAAAGAACTAGACATAAGACCTGAAACCATAAAATATATAGAAGGAAATATAGGCGAAACACTACGTGATTTGCACATCAAAGACATCTTTACAGACACATCACCCAAAGCAGTGATAGTGAAGGCGAAGATTAACAGCTGGGACTACATCAAATTAAAGAGCTTCTGCACAGTAAAAGAGACAGTAACAAAAACAAAGAGAAACCCCACCAACTGGGAGAACATTTTTGCACCCAACACTAATGATAAAGGACTGATCACAAAAATCTGCAAAGAGCTGATGAGACTCAACAACAACAAAGAAAAGAATCCAGTCAAAAAATGGGCAGAAGAGCTAAAAAGAAACTTCTCTGAAGAGGAAATGCAAATGGCCAACAGGCATATGAAAAAATGTTCAACATCACTTGTCATCAGGGAAATTCAAATCAAAACTACCATGAGATACCATCTTACACCAGTGAGAATGGCACATATTAAAAAAACTAGCAACAACAAATGTTGGCGAGGGTGTGGAGAAAAAGGAACTCTTCTGCACTGTTGGTGGGAGTGCAAACTGGTCCAACCACTGTGGAGAGCTGTGTGGAGATTTCTGGACCTACTAAACATAGAGCTTCCATATGATCCAGCAATTCCACTCCTAGGTATTTACCCAAAGGACACAGAAACATCAATTCCAAAGAACACCTGCACCCCTATGTTTATAGCAGCATTGTTTACAATAGCTAAGCTTTGGAAACAACCCAAATGCCCAAAAATAGATGACTGGATCAAGAAGATGTGGTACATATATACCATGGAATATTACTCAGCATTCAAAAAAGATAAACACATGCAATTTGCAGCAACATGGATGGCACTGGAAGGGATCATGCTCAGCGAAATAAGCCAAAAAGAAAAAGAAAAATACCGGATGGTCTCACTCATAGCAGGAATCTAGAAAACTTAAATAAGGGACCAGGAAAACGAATAACTATAAGAAAGTGAAAATCAAAATCAACAAAAAACTACGAACCAGAGACACTTTTAGGGGGGGCGGGGGTGGGAGGGGAGGGATTGGGGTCAGAATGGGGGGGCTGCAATTGTATGGGGAATATAAAAATAAAATTTATTATTAAAAAAAAATAAAAAATAAAATTTCAGGAGGAAAGTGTTCTTTCCATGATATTCTTGGTAGGCATATGCCAACTAGTTAGTGTAGCCATACGTTCTTTTTAGACTAAAGAAAACACTAAAGTACATGTCTTTAATGCGTTGAATTGGCAAGTTAGTTTACAGCTGCAGTACAACAGAAAACTGATTTTTAAGAAGATTCGGCAGTGTGGTTTTGTTTTGTTGTGCTTTAAAAGCACATAATCACTTTAAATGACATTAAAAGATATATAATTTAGACACTGTTCATGTTGTCTTCTTTCACTTATTTTCCCTATGGTATCTATTTTAGGGCCCAAACTTGAAAATTAGCTTACTTTCTCCTTCCCTGTGCTGTGAGGCAGAGCTGCCTCTACCATATAATCTAGCATTAATTGCAAATTGTCTCATATTTGGTCATTTGGACCTGCAGTACAAAAAGTTCCTGGAGGGTGGGGAATACTTCTTTGGTTCCCCTTCTTAATGATAGTACAGGAATCAGTGTCTTCTGGAATTGTTGTTCAATTAATTACAAATAAGATCATCATTAAAACACTTCCTCTGAGAATATAAAAGAAACTTGTTTACATGTGAGAAACAATTCTTGAAATCTGTGGGATTTCTGAGCATTTCATAGTGAATACTTAAATGACTTACTGCGTACTTTGTTGGAAACCTGTATGTGTTCTGTTTTTCTATCTGCCTTTTACCCCCCCACCCCCCCCCTCCCCCTTCCTCCTACTTCCTGTGCTCTCCTCGCCTTTCATGACTGGCATCTCCCAGAGCTCAAATCTGGGAACCCAGACCAGGGCTCTCCAAGATGTGTGATGTAATCCCTAAGTTGCAACCAGTACTTCCTGCCTAATGTTCGTACAGCTGCCTCCCTAGGGCCTTTGACTACTGAGTCTCTTTGCCACCCACAGTTCTCACTGCCACTAAGCACTGCCATGTTGAAAAATGATCATTTTCACTCCCTGCAGAACTGATGTGTCTGAGTTTCTTTTTTAAGTTAGTGGGAGGGAGCTTACTCTGAGACTGACCATTGTTAAGACTGACTTGTCTTCAAATTCCATTGGTCCTATTCCCATTTCCCCACTCCCACATCTGGAGTGTGCACAGGCAATTCCCAAGTCTGGCAGCATGTTCTGTCTCCCTATGGGGCTTTTGACAGAGCTGGTGTCTCTCAGTCCCACTCCAGTTGAATGATCAGTATGTTTTAAAATGCTCCAGGATTTTGTACTGTGAAGCAGTGTTGATGCCATGACAGTAGATGTTCAATAAATATTTGTTAACTTTGATTTGATATATATCCTAAGTTTGTGTTAATGTTTCAGTGCTGGTTGATAATCACTAGGATACTCAACTTTTTAATAGTCCTAGTGACCATATATCATCCTGAATCACAGAGTCTCAGCAATACTCTGCCATACAGAGAAAAATATATTGGGAAGTAAGATTTCAAATAGGTACTGCCTTAAAATGTTAAAATATAAAATAGACATTTATCGTACTTTTAATTATATAGAATATATTGGAAAGACTTCCAAAATATTTTTCTCCCTGCTATATGAATATAATTTGTTGGGCCATGTTTATGAAAGCATTAAAATGTTATTTTCTATAGCTAGTGAGATTTCAGTTTCTACTGATTACTAAATCATAGCCGAGAGAATTGGCTTAAGTTTAACTCTTCAGGGAAATAAATCTGATCTGGTAGGCAAAATTTTAAGAATGACCTTGGAAAGCAGCAGAGGAGAACCAAACCATGGTTTCCAGCCTGGTATCAGGGACAAGCCTAGATGCTAATACAGCCTGATTGAGTGGTAACTTATAAAAGAAATATCTAATTAACAGCCAGTATGGTGCTGTGGGCAAACTGAAACCCCTATTTTCAACCTTCCCTGTTGATGTGGTTATTCAAATTTGGGCCACATTTGTTTTTCTATTGTTTAGCAGAGAGAGCACCTACCCCAAGGCCTGATAGATTTGGCCCCAGGACCCTGGGAGATAAGAAGAACTATATAGTTTTGAAGAGCTGATCAGCAGCACGTTGGAGAGGGGAGGGAGGAGCCGGAGCAGAGTAGGAGATGCTGACGATTGTAACAGAGCTTAGAGAGACATTTCCAGCAAATTACTAATGGGACTTCTCAGGTGCATTTGAAATGAGGCACTTCCAGACATGTCTTGGGCTTTTCTCATTGAGTCAGAGGTGAAAGATGAGACGTTGTCATGTTAAACTAATAAGTGACGTTACTATGAACCAGAGTTGAAAAGAATTCTGCTTGCAGCTTGTAAGCTTCCCCCTTGAAAGATTCCAAGGTTTGGGAGCCAGGACATCACTCATTTCTGACAGGAAACGTGAAGAGATCTAAATTAAAAAATGGAATAACCTTCAGAAACCTCCAGGTCCTAAGGGACTTCACTGAACATAATTTCTTTTGAATGGAAATAGAAGTTTATAAGTTGTTAGAAACAATTTTTCAGAAGTAAAAAATGAGACACAGAAGTTGTTCTTGACTTTCCGGCTCCTGCACAAAAGCCAGTTTTGGTGTGTTATCTCTAAGGTTCCTGTGCTGGGCAGTGATTGATTTAAGAACACAGTTGGAGAATTTCTTGTGAGAATGATTTTTTTGGCAACTCTTGGTTAGGGTTCTTGCCATCAAAGTCAAAACTTTGCAATGATATGTTCTGACACAGTTGCATCACAATGGTGTTAAGTACTGAAAATGAGCCACAAATATGGCTATTATTGTCCCGGATTTTGAGATCTGTGTAACAGGCACAGGTAGCAACATGAGCAGGTTTTTGTGGGGTTTCTGATATGGCTCAGCCACTTCATTTAGGGCAAAGTGCCTTTTAAAGCAGGTATTATTTAGAACTGCACAGTTGAAGTATTTTTTCCTTATTACTGAATCTAATCGCTTCTGGGCAATTATTTTCATGTAATTAAAAAATAACTTAATTAGTATGTTGAAAGTTACTGTTTATTGGCAGTCAGGAAGTGGTTTTCCTCTGTAGTGTAGGTGAAATTTTGAATAAAGTGGGGTAAAATAGTAGTAAGTGAGGTACCAAGAACTTTTGTGTATTTTCTGACTGGAATAATTGAATTAAACTGAAATACAACTTAATAAATTTTCAAGTATTTATTATTTAGTAGGCATGTTAGTAGCTGTGTTAGTATTGCTTGAATGAAAGTAACAATACTTGATTGTTAAATCTGGTTAGATGAAAAAAAACATTTGATTATCAACATAACAGGAAGAACAATGGTCAGTGGTTCTAGTTTTTGTGGATTAGCTTTACAAAACCAGATCCAAGTATTTTTCTGCCTTTTTTTTTTTTTTTTTGCTCTGCTAGTCTCAAAGTTTGGTCTTTGTTTTTTAAACTTGTCACCTCTGGATATTCTTATGGCTGCTACTGCTCCAGATAATAACCTCATTTTCTCACAAAGCCCACACTGTGCTGCATTTAAAATTGAACCTTGAAATTATGTGTTTCTGACATCAGTTTTCTGTAATCTGTACATTCAGGTAGTGCTTTCATAGTATAAGGAAGTCCCAAAGAGTCACAGGTGCAACTTCCTATATGATGTGATAATATGCAATTTAATGAATTGTGGTAGGTTTATAGTGCTGGTGATTTACAGTAGCTTCATTTTGAGTAATGTTTAATAAACCTTACCAGTTAATTTTGATACAGTTAGAGCAACCATTGAACTCATTCTTATGAATGCAAAGAAATAAATGAAAAGAAGTGGTAATTGTGAAATAAGTGAAGTTAGATCTTAGTTCTCTCTAAAATCTTTATCTAATTGCCTAATACTAAAAAGGGAAAAATGATGGCATATACTTCCAGATTTCAAACTCTACTATAAAGTTGTAATAATTAAAACCACATGGTACTAGAATAAAAATAGACACACAGACCAATGGACTAGAATTGAGAGGCCGGAAATAAAAATCACACATATATATGGACAACTAATCTATAACAAAGGAGCAAAATGCATTGCAGAAAGGAAAGTCTTTTCAGGAGAATTGAACGGCTACATGCAAAAGAATGGAACTAGACCACCATCTTGCACCATGCATGAAAATAAACTCAAAACAGATGAAAGACATGAATGTAAGACCTGAAACCATAAGACACATAGAAGAAAACATAGGCTAAAAACCCTCCATGACATAAACTTCAGAAATATCTTTGTGGGATATTCAGAAATATCATCGCAGCAATAAGAAAAACAAAGGAGAATATTAACAAAGGGACTACATCAAACTGAGAAGCTTCTGCATAATGAAAGAGATAGTAACTCTGTCTCAGAGATACCCTGCTGAATGGGAGAGAATGTTTGCACACCACATATCTGACAAGGGACTGATATCAAAGATCTAAAAAGAACTCATAGAAATCAACAAAGAGAAAACAAACAACCCAACCAAAAATTGAGCAGGCATTTCTCCAAAGAAGACATACAGATAGATGGCCACAGCAACATGAAAAAAAATGTTCACCAGCACTTATCAGGGCAATGCAAATCAGAACCATGATGAGATATACCTCACACTGGTGAGAATGGCCCATATTAAAAATAAACAAGCAAACAATAGAAACAAGTGCCGGTGAGGGTGTGAAGAAAAAGGAACCCTCTTAGATTGCTGGTGGGAATATAGACTGGTTCATCCCCTGTGGAAAGAAGTGTGGAGATTCCTCAAAAGACTAAAAATTTATCTGCCATAGGAGCCATCAGTTCCACTCCTAGGTATCTTCTCTAAGAACAAAAGACACTAATTCAAAGAAAACCTGCACTCCTATGTTTATTGCAGCACTATTTTCAGTATCCAAGATATACAAACAATAAATGTCCCAAAACAGATGAGTTTAAGAAGATATGGTATGTATATATGTATCACAGAATACTACTCAGTGATCAGAAAAGCTGAATTCATGTTTTTGAGGCAACATGGGTGGAGCTGGAAGGGATTATGCTAAGCAAAATAAGCCAGATGGTGTGACTTACTTGTGGAGTATAAAGAATCCAAAGGGTCAGACAAAGACAAATTCTAAAACCAACCCTTGAAAACTTATCATAGATCTGAAGCATCTAGAAAGGGAGGGGAGTGAAGGGAAAAGGGAAGGGATGAGAATGGGGGGTGGCTAAGAAGGTGGGGGTGGACAGCACAATGGACTGTGGCACAGTGCTGTGGGTGCTACTGTGACCACATCTGAGGGAGAAATCCTATATTATCAAAATACTAACAAGGATGTAAAACAATAGCACTTCATTAATAAAAACCCCAAAAATAAATTGCTTAACACTGCACCATACTAGAGTCAAACTGAGGCAAGACTGGAAACTTAAGTAGCCAAAGAATTGAGAAACCCAAGTGACCTTTCAAAGAATGGTATTTGCATAGGGAAAACCCCTATGTGATAATAAGATAAACAATAATATTCTCTTGATGCAGCACTCAGGGCATTGGATTGGCCAGTGAAATGAGAGGCCTGCCGAAAACATCATGTAGTTGCTGACTGTGGACAATTGACTTTTAATGAGAAAGAGATTCTTTTATATGTTGTAAATGACATATTTTATGGAATTTCTCTGTAAAAAATATTTATTTTAATGTATTACTGCTATGCCATTATTGCACCCAACTAAGTTGTAATATACATTTTATGTAATATTGACATATTTTACTATATTATTTATATGTATATTATATATCTATATGCTATCTATGACTGTATGTGTGTAGACATTTTACCTGTAGCAAAGAAGATTCGGAACTTCATAGCTGATTTTGAATATGGTAGGAATGTCATGTAAAGAAAGTTTGAGATTTCTTGCTCTTGTTCAAACACAGTAGAAAAGGCTCAGTTGGTAGAGTTACAGGAAGACATTTGGGCTCATTTCTAAAGAGTTTTCTGAGAGCACTGCCCTTGGTAAATGGTCTGCTTTAGCTGCAAGAGAATTCTTTCATCCTTGTAAGACCAGTTAGTTCAAGTCAAGTGGTTCTCAGGCTTCAGTGGGCATCAGGATACCTGCAGGGCTTGTTTAAATCCAGATGCTCACTGCAACCCCAAAGTTGTTGAGTTAGTAGGATTTGGGTGGGGCCCCAGAATTTGCATTTCTAACAATTTCTCAAGTAATGTTGATGCTGTTGGTCCAAGATACCTGAAAAAAGCAGACACAAAAAAACCCACCTGTCAGAGATGAGAAGGCCTGAGGATATGTAACATCCAGTGAGTCATTAGACCTGAGGATAAAACTTTAAGCTGCTGTGAAATCATTTTACTTGCAAATCCCCTAAGGGGACAAAGAAAATTGACTTTTGCTTAAATATTTTTCATGTAAAATACCTTATTCTTACAATTATTACACCATAATTACTAACATTTTATGATCCTTCTCTGTAGGTCTTTAAATAAGAACTCATTTAAGTCACTATAAGCTTTTGCCCCTCAGGAAAATATCTTATTGACTGAATCCACTACTGAGCTTAAAAATGGAAATGACCTTCATGTTCTTTTACTTGATTGAGCTCTGATGTTTACTTGAAGATTTGGTTATTTCTCACAAATGCTCCTATCAAAGAATCTTGAGGCTTTAATACACTATTATGTCCTCTCACTGTGCTTTCAAAGATGTCACTGGTTTATTGACCATAGGAGGATTACAATAAAGCAAGAGATTACTAACCTTTTTAAAGAAATTATACAGATCATATCCATTGCTTGATAATGCAAGTTTGCATTAAGAAAATGAAATATCTCTTTAGGGGAAATGCACATTTCCTTATCAAGAGCCAAATGCATATTTTATTGTTTCCTCTGTTTACTCCCTATGAATAAGCTGTCTTTTGCCTTTGCTGCCTTCAGAGTTTTACCACGTCTTATTTGAACGGTCTTTGAGTCCAATCTCATGAGTTTATGTTGCTTTTTTAGGTTTGGGTTTTCTGGTCTTGAAGGGGTCATTCTGAAAAAGTCACAAGCAGTTCTTAGACGAACAGGAAATATAAGATGATTTCGGAAAAAAAAAGAAAACTGATTATTAATAGCTTTTTGATCTTTTGATATATTTTTCTCATAGAAGGAAAGAAAAACAGCATTTGATTACCTAAATGCCAGGCACTATACACCAAAGTTTTATTTAATTCTTGCAGAAGCCATATGGTTAAGTTGTATAGCTACATCCCAGGGAAATTGACTCAGGGTGGTAAAATAGTTAATCGTTTATCTTAAGCTAGTAAATGGTCAATTCCAGATTTGAATCCAAGAAGGCCTGTCTTCAAAACATCTTAGCTTCTTTTTATGTGATGAGTCTTCCTAAAGTAAATAGCAAATTCTTTGGAATATGTATGTTCCTACATCATGTGCCAGCACCCTGACAGCAGAAGGTTTTGAATGGGAGAGGAAGAAAATAAATGTCTTGGTCAATCAGTATCTCTTTAGTTCCTTATCCAGCAGTGACCAACACAGCATATCAACTGTGCCTCAAAATCAAATGGAGAGAGATGCCCAGTTGGCAGGAGCATCCCCAGGCTGAAAGTTTGAACACATGAGAATAGGCTGTGCTGATGATGGGACTGTTGCTCCTCAGTGGCCAGCCCACCCTGCTCATGTTGTTTGGGGTGTTAGGACTGAGGTGCCAGAGACCCCTTTTTTTCCTTTGCCAGGTCACTTCATCAGTGCAGGGGCTATAAGGAGGGTGCATGTCTGGCGGAGGGAGACCTGACATACTTATTCTCTGCCTTTACCGGGCAGGGCTGCTTTGTTTTCAGCAGCTGACTCTGGTCTCTGACTTTTCCCCAGCATTCTAGAAGCAGCTGCCTTGCTCTCCTCAGGGGCATCATCCCCAGTTGGAGGCTATACCCTCAGTAGGGGTCTGAGTCCGGCTTTGGGATTCCTCCCTAACCTCTACTCTATTTCTCCCTGCTCCCCCCCCCCCCAGTCTGGTGGCTGCTGTTGCTTTCTCTCAGAGATAGGTGTGTGTCTTTCAACACTTTTATAGCAATTTCACTAGTTTCCCGTATTAAATTCTCTCTGTTGAAGTCACTCGTGGTTTCTGTTTTCCTGACTGAATCTTCATGGATACATGGTCTTTTACAGAAAACTGCATTGTGCTGAAATGTGGCACGAACACACATACACACATACAGAGCCTGAAATACACATTGCTCATTGCTGACCTAGGGGATTAGACAGAAGCCTACTCTTGACGGATTTGTAATCAAATTTTCTTAGTATAATTCAATCCTGGAATAACATGCCAAATATGAGAAAAGAATAGAAAACAGCAGCAACTGATAGAAACTGTGTTTGTGCTATCAACTTTGCCTCAGCGTTTGGGAATGACATTCCTGGGACTTGGTTTCCTCCCCTCTAAATCTAAGGGGATACTAACCATGAGGGCAAGTGAAATTAAGAGAATTAGGGCTACTTGTAAAAAGCACAAGGCCTTGAATTAAAGTAAACTGTTTTGGTGATCAGATCAATATTGTAATACTGTCATTGACTTGATCTCTTTCAATGTGAAAAAATTGACTGAGACCACGATCTTTAAATGATCGTGGGGTTGGGCTATGAGGGGTGACTGAGACCAGTCACTGGGTACCTGCTCTGTGCTGGCTTTGTGCTCAGTGCATTACCTTTTACCATTAAACATTTTATAGCCGGAAAAACTCCACAATTTTGTTGATGTTGAGAATCAACATTCTTAGTTATTCTCCATTCCTGTCAGTGTATAAAGGATGCTACCTTTATCCGGCATCATTCTACCTGTTGTTTATTGCCATTTTTGCTTGTGATAGGCATGTGATAGGTGTTGTTGGTGTTAAAATTGATGCTAACCTGTCAATTTTTTTAATAAATAAGTTTATTTGTAAATTTAGTCAGCATACATAACTGGCCTAAAAACCTCAAAAGGATTTATGTGAAAACCATTTGGAAGGCCCATCTCTATGGTGATTTTCCTAGGAGTGTGTACCAGATGTCACCGAACCTAACACCAGAAAGTTAACAAAATTTCAATAAGCTGAGCTGTGTGCCACACTCCTCGTCAAGTTTGCTCTATGCATTATTACAAGACAAATGTCAGAAGGAAAAGAACTTCTGTGTTGTTTCCCCTTGGTAAAGAATGGACCGCCTAATTATGAGACAAACCACGACATGCAAAAATGTCGTGTTAACTGGTGTAGAAAGTTAGTAACAGATACAGCTGTGTGAATAACTTGTATTATAGAATCCTTATAAATTCCACTTCTACCACACCCCCACCCCAACTGTTTGCATTATCAGCTGGAGTGTTAGCTGACATGTGGTAGAATGAGGACTTATGCAAGGCCTATAATGTACAAAGGATTTTACTGCCATGAAAACAAGTGTGGTGTAGTTAGGAGAAAACCAACTGGACTCTAAATGACACCATCTTAATGGTAAGACTCACCACCACAATTGAATGCAAAACATTTAACTTAGAAATGTTGACACTACTATATATAAGGTAGCTATTTGAAATGCATCTGGTGTATTCTATAGCTGCCAAGTTTACTTTTTTTTTTCTGTTCTTTCTAGGAAATTTTAAGTTACGCTGTGGTTAAGACTTGTATCTTGGCCTTTGAAAAAGCCCACATTTTATCACAGAGATATACATACGGTCAGACTGAACCCCAGTTGTTAAACATCTTGATGAACTCATAAGCTGTTTTATTGAAAAAGGACCCTCACAAGTTTATCAGTTCCAGTAACAGAGCTATCCAACAAGCCATTAAACATACAGCACAGAATGTCAGCCGTCCCATCCTTTCTGTGTATTAGCAACTTGTCACCCCTGAGCAGTAGAACTTACTTCACTTAGGTCTATGAACAACTGCATGTCTCATTCATCTTGAAAGAGGGTATGAATTAAATACAAATGTAATATATCATAAACCGTTTCTTACAAAAAAAAATCACAAATTAAACCAAAATATTGTACTGGCTTTACTACAAAAATACCATATAAACTGCCTTCCCTTAAATTCTCTTTCCCTGGGCCTCCTCTGGTGGCGCAGGTGGTTGAGTGCAGTGCTGTGAAGCTGTCCGCAGCCTCTGCAGCGCTGGTTTAATCCTGGTCGGCCAGTGAGGGTCCCACATGGTGCAGCAGACCTCGCCTGTCTCTCCCGCTGCTCCCCTCAGCAGTGTATTTCGTCAGTCTGCCTGTTCTGTTCCCCACTCTGTCTCTGGTGAATCCTCTCACCCTCCCGCGCATCTGGCCTGTACCCTGGTTCTTGTATAAATAAACAAATAAATCTTTAAAAAAAATTCTCTTTCCCTGATGCCTGTGAGCCAGCTGATATCTTGTGGCATGTGGGTTACTTGCTTAGCGTGGATGCCACAATGATGAGCATCTTCAAATACACCCACTGATAGCTTTGCTGGTCTCCTGGAGTGCACCCACGCAGCACTTGGAAACCTCACGTCTGTCTTGCAATCCTGGGTGTCCTCTCTCATCAGTCTCTGGAAAGGGAGCTTCTGGATCTTAAGCTTGGTCAATTTCTTCTAAGGACAAAATTTTTCAAAACACAACAGTCCCAGGTCTTTAGTGATGAAGTGTTTTTATCCCACCCTCAGGTTAGGGGCACTTTTCCTGGCGCCTGTAGTGGCCAGAGCACTCTCCAACCCATTGATTTATGCATAGCCAGCACAGTCAGGGAGTTTTGGGCATTTTTCTTTAACTAAGGTTGAAGTTTGCTACCCAGTGAAGAGTTGAAGTCACCAAGCAAAGGACAGATGTGCCTCCAATGAATGACCAAACAGCTCTGCGCTCCATCCATTTCTTTTGGGGGAGAGCTTTAGCATATTATCAGACCATGATCTTAAATGAAGATTTTATGAGATGCTCCTTCACAATTTGCTCATTTAAAATTCCTATAAAGTCTTTATGTTATTTGTATTCCACCACTAAGTTAAAAACCACTATCCTCATTTACCTCTGCACTTAACCCAGAGTGCAGTAGCATACTGGGAGTAAACCAGGCAGCTGTCATTGATGTCCAAAGTTTATGGTTTGGTGGCACCAAACAGCAATCTTGTGGAACTCAGATCTAATTCAAAAAAATATTCACAGACCCATGAGCATCTGTAACCAACTAAAACCACTGAATATTAGAAAAGTGAAAGATGAGTGAGGAAATGTTTGTAGGATTCATAAATCAGAAAGAGCACAGTTTTTGGAATAGAGTGACAGGTCAGTAGTTCTTAGTACAAGTCACAGAAACATTGGTGTCTTTTTCTCTTTGGTGAAACAGTGATAATAAAATGTGTTTGTTTATCCCTTGGGAACATTCTGAAGATTGACTGAGATAAATGTGAGAATACTCAGAGAATGGTAAAGTACTTGACAAAAAAAATGAAAGGATTGATGCATTGCAGGAAGACTTGGACTCTCCCAGACCTACTGGTTAGTACTAGGGCCAATTTTCAGACAGCTTTACCAGTAATACGGTGCTGTAAGACCATCTTTCCCTGGGCCTTGAAAGCCTGCAGCGTGCAGCTCTGCTTTCCTCAACTGGTCATCTGAGGAAGATGAGTGATAAAGGAAGCCTGGGCATCATCATATAGCAAGCTTGAGGGTAACGATAAGGAAGGTTCTGTAAGCCTGCTGAGGGGTACAGTTAAAAGAAATTCTGAGGTAGGCCTCCCCGGTGGCGCAGCGGTTGAGCGCTGGGCTGCGAAGCTGCCCGCAGCCTCTGCAGGGCCGGTTCGACCACTGGCGAGGGTCCCACATGGCACTCAGACCTCTCCTGCCACCCGCTGCTCCCCTCCGCAGTGTACTTCGTCAGTCTGCCTGTTCTTCTCTCCCCTCTGGCTCTGGTGAATTCTCTCACCCTCCCGCACTTCTGACTGTACCCAGTGCTTGTATAAATAAATCTTAAAAAAAAAAAAAAAAAAAAAAAAAGAAATTCTGAGGCATTCTGGCAGAACCCTTGATTTGTGCAATGTGTCAAAAGCTGACAGATCATGCTAGGAGCAGCAGTTAGAGATGAAGTTGCTGAAATTGCAGTCAGTAAGCTAAAGAGACATCTCTGATAGAATGGCAAATTTGTGAGGGTGTAGTTATTTCCTTCAATGAGGGGTCCACATAGTATAGTTTCATTGTCAGTGTACAAAGAACAGATTAAAGACAAAGTCTTACTTGCAGTCATGTGTAATGTTCTCACCAGACTCATCAACAATTATGGTAATTTCATAAACATCGTATTTCTGTGGCAGTATCAGCTTACTCATTGTGATAATGTCTTAAAAACTTCTCTGACTACAAGGGTATTTTCATCTATAAATATATACTGTGCAATTTTTCTTCCTGTAACATCTTTAATGCCTTTTATATCTTTTATGCAAAATACAGGGACAAAAACTGCATTGTTAAGACAAAGATACAATTTCTTTGAATTTTATGAATTTCATTTGTAATAGCTGGATTCTATTTCTCCAGTAGTTATAATGAACTCATGACAAAATGAAGTATGGGATTTTTGTTCATTTCATTTTTGGATCCTGGAAATGTGTAAGCCAGGAGAGGCAGTTTTCACATTTCCCCAGACAATTGGGTGTTCCAAGCATTGCAGTGCTCAGTTGATGATCTTCTAGTCTTTAATCTGCCCCTTCGATGAGTTTGGAGTGGACTGAACTGACACGCCTTTTTTCATTGTTTTATGTTTTTTGCATTAGCTGTAATTTTTAAAAAGATTTTTATGTTTTTTTAATAAACAACAAAAATAACCTGCCAAAGATTATCAATAAAAGCAGCCACTGTCTAATGGTCTCTTCCACTCCCTTATAAAAGAAAAATTAGATACAAAAAAAGAGTTCTTCATAAAAAAATTAAAGTTAGAAAACAAAACAAAAAAAAGAATGAGGATAGGTTTATAGGATCCATGATGTTTTTTCATGATGAGAAAGGAATGCAGAATGACTTAATCAGTGTTCTCAAATATTTGAGTTTATTGACTATATCATCTCTCTAGAGGGCTAGGAAAAGAGGAAATAGGTTTCCACATCAGTAAGAAAGAATGATGTAGGAAGAATATTTTGAGTCAAGTGTGATGGAAAAACTAAAATAGAACTTTTTTTTTACTATTTATTTTGAAATAATTTGCAGGAATTGCAAAGACATGTACAGGGAAGTTTCATGCCCAAAGGAAGCTTCTGAATGATCTCTTTAAGGAAAATTCTGGCTTAGAGGAAGGAGGCTGGACCAAATGACATAGTAAACTCTTAGTTTTTCTGACTCCCTCATGAATTTTCACTGTCCCAATTTTCTTCCCCAAACAAGTTTCCCACTATTGATTACTAACTAGCACAGGGTCCCCCTAATGTAATGAAAATTTAAGATTAATCAGTACTTTTGAGTGCTTTCCAAACATTGAACACTGTGGTGTGAGGTTTATATTCATTCCTTGAGTGCTCACACATGCTAGATTTCATTGTCTCTTTTGTAAATGTGGCAAGTAGGGTTCTGAACTCCAAACTCATAGTAGATTCACTTGGAATATGGGTTTCTCTAAAGGAGGTTTTTTTTTGTACTTACTATATGATGCTTCCTAAAAAAAATCATTTTTTTTTCCTGAGAAGAAAATAGCTTTGTGCCTGCACACCATGCCGCATACCATCTTCCCCATCTCTACCCCTTTCCAACTGGTCTCAAGATGCCAATGATATAGAAATATTTTCCAACGTGAGACAGAGTGTAATTGTGATTTGCATTATTTAGATGAAGCAATAAAGAAGTTCAGTGGTGTCTCCAGGCAGGTAGAAGCAATTTTTTTACTGGTGGCATCTCAAAAATCTCTTGCCCTATTTAATATTGGTAACATTTTTCTTTAAGTAATTTTATGCAGTTTCCTGTCTTTCCGTGTTCCCATTGACTTGAATTTCAACCTTTTCTCTACTTGACAAGGAGGTATTGTCATTTTATTTTTTTCCCGCCTACTGTTCTCTCTCTTCTCCCAATCAGGATGGAGTATTTTGCTCGAAGCGCTTCTTGGAATTAGCTGAATCACACCTGTCTCAGGGCTTTCCATGTTAGATTTTTTTGTTCCTGAGGTTTTGAATCTTACATGGCACAGAGACCATTCTGCTTGTTTCTATTTTTAAAGATACTGATTTTTATTTTTGGTTTTAAAAGTTGGCACTCTCATTTTAAGATGTTGAAAATATAGAAAAGCCCAAGAAAGAATGTTAAAGTAAGCTACAGTCTTATTACCTGGCAATAGTGTATCTTTCACTTTTAATATGCATACGTTCCAAGCCATCATCACATAATCATGGCTTTATCTCTTGCTTCAGTGTGTTGTTCCATGTCAGTAAATATCCACTGGTTAGAACTTCGTGTAGAGGATGAGCTTTCCTTTAAAGCCTGACCATCCTAAATCCCAGGCCTCCATGTTGTCTAGGGGTTGGCGCTTAGGATTTTGCCTTTTCTGTTACTAAGAAGTAGGCTAAGGGGGTACTGTTGAAAATAATAGCTAACATTTTATGGAATGTATGTGTGCATGTGTGTGTGTGTATGCATTTGCTGTACACTGCTGTGTGTTTTACATGCATCACTCATTAAGCCTGAATAACAACTGAATATTAATTGTCTCGTTTTATAAATAAATAACCAAGGCACAGAAAGGGCACTTTGTTATTGATAAGTTGGGAGGCAGTGTGCCCACTCTGTCCTGGCACTCTTAGTGTCAATAACTGGCCTCCAAAAATAGTTCTGCGGTTGTGCAAGGTTGTCATTTGAGAGAGATGAATGACAGATGCCCAGACCCCATTCAGCTTATCAAACTGTAGGCCCATGGGGCTGGAAATGCGCAGAGAGGTCTTTACCTGACTAGTACAAAGATGTTATGAGCCATGTACTGAATTGAATGCTTTGTGTGGATTATCTCACTTAATCTCTGCATCCCCGTGTCTCCACCCATTATGTTTTGCAGATACCAGTGCTTCCTACACAGTCAAAGAACTCTGTATGGCTTTCTCTTTGAGAAATTTAGGTCCCATGAATCACTGTAAGCTTATCTGTGAACACCACCTCCTTACTTTGGTTTATCTATCGAAAGATGCGTGCAGGTGCCAACTTCTTGGACAAATTAAAGCAACTAGGTCAACTAAGTCAGAATATATAACTTTAAAATAGGCTGCTAATAATGTAAAAGCATGACTTATATTGTCCTAAACTTGTGTTTTCTACATTTTGGGGGTTAATACATTTATTGATTTATGCATCCAATAAATACTTCATGTATTATATTTTTTCTTCTTGAGGACTGGGCACTATTAGGGAATGAGCATTCAATAAACAACAAAACTGTTGCTACCCTAAAGATACTCCTGTTCAAATAAAGGAAAAAACAAAAGGAAATAGAACTCATTTATTTGTTTATTGTTATAAACTTAAGGCTTATATTGGGCACTAAAAGTAGGAAGCACTCAAATGTATTAGAACAGAGGACAGAAGCTTCTCATGTATTTTCAGTCAAGTCAGAGTTACCTAGCTAAACTAAAGACTAGGAATTTCCAGTGCAGAAGTCACTTATTTAAATTTGCTCTGATTGCCTCATAGAATCTTGTTAAACCACTCTCTCCAAAGGTAGTCTTAGAGAGAGCTAAACATGGAATTGCCTTTTACATTTTAACGTTCTCTTGAATGTTTCTAAGAAAAAAGATTAAAAGCTCACATCACAAGAAAAAAATTATTTTGGGGGCAGTGTATTTATATGGGGTGATTATATCACATTGTAGAAAGATACCGAAAACTAACATAATACTATTATATGGTAATTATACCTGAATTTAAAAAATAGAAACAGGGCCTCCCTGGTGGTCTAGGGGCTAAATATCAGCGGTATCATCACTATGAACTGAGTTCCAATCCTGGACTGGGAGCTAACCCATATGGCACAGCAGGCCTCTCCTGTCTCTCTTGCTGCTCCCCTTAGCAGTGTGTTTCAGTAAATTTGCCTGTTCTGCTCCTCACTCTGTCCCTAGTGACTCCTCTCACCTCCCACATGTCTGGCCTACACCCCAGTTCTGTATGCATAAAAAAAAACACTCGTTAAAATAAAAAATATATATCCACTTAAAGCATGTAAACGTTATTTACCTTTAAAATGAGTACAATGGATGCATGTCCTAAATCATGTAGTGTTGTAAACCAATGTGAATTCAGTAAAAACAAAACAAACAAAATAAATATATCAAAGAATAAGTGTAGAAAAGCGTACACTTGGTACTGTATGTGAACATGGGTTCGTTTCAGTTCAAGAACAGATTGCTTCTTGCTAAGGTGAAAGAAAGATTTGAACTTAAACAGTGAACTTCATGTAGTATATACACATGTAACTTCTCAGTAATGTCCACCTGAAACTTACATAATGCTATAATATGAAGGTAGTTCAATAAAAAATAGATTTTTAAAAATAAGCCATATAAATCTGGAGCGATACCAGATATATTGCTCTAGTATTATAATAATCAGAATCAGTAAAAAAATATATAAAGCATACAAATTTGAATAATACAGAAAGGTATAAAATACAAACTAATCTTTACCCTACAAGACTATCACCATTAAGAATTTCTCACTTCTTCCTGATAAAAATGTTTTTCAAAAATACAAACAGGATATTATAGTTGTTCTGTATCTTGCATTGTACGTTTACGATTATGTCTTGAAGGCAAAACAAATTACCTCATTTCAACAACTTTATAGAAATCCTTTTTGAAAAATTGTTATTGTTGTTGAAGTACCATTATTTTACAACCTCACTAGTTTTGACAGTACAGGGTTCCCCCTTGCTCCCCTCTCCTCCCCCCCGCCCTGGGTGTAGTTACAGTTGCCCTCCCACCACCAAAGCACGCCTGGTCCTCCATTACAGTCCTTTGTGTGCTTCCCCCCAACCTCTTGGTTTCACCCTTTTCCCCTCATCTCCCCCCTGAAGATCTGTGGTTTTCAAGGGTTGATTTTAAAGTTTATCTGGTCCTTTTTTTTGGTTTATCTATATTCCACATATAAGTGACACTATCTGGGATTTATTGTTGCTCTTCTGGCATATTTCACTTCCAGGTGTAAGCCCTTCCAAGTATGTCTATGTTGCTGCAAATGGCATAAGTTTATCTGTTTTGATTGCTGAGTAGTATGCCATTGTGTGTATATACCACATCTTCTTAATTCACTCATCTCTTTGGGGGCATTTAGTTTTTTTTTCCATATCTTGGCTGTTGTAAATAGTGCTGCTATACATGGGTTCCATCCCCAGCCAGCCAGGGAGGTGACCCACAGAGCACAGCAGACCTCTCCTGGCTCCCCCGCTGCTCCCCTCTGCAGTGTATTTCAGTCACTTGGTCTGTTCTGTTCCCCGCTCTGTCTCTGGTGAATCCTCTCGTACAACCCATCCCCCACCCCTGCGTCTCTGGCCTGCACCCCAGCTCTTGTATGCATGAATAAATAAAATCTTTAAAACAAAATAGTGCTGCTATAAACATAGAGTGTAGGTTTTCTTTTAAATTAGTGTTTTTTGTATTTTTATGTAGATACCTAAAATTGGAATTGCTGGGTCATATGGTTGATACATTTTCAGTCTTTTGAGACACCTCCATACTTGCTTTCCATAAGGGTTAAGCCAATCTACAGTCCCACCAACAGTGCTAGAAGGTTCATTTTTCTCACACCCATTGCCAGCACTTGTTTCTGGTCTTTTTGATATGGGCCATTTTCACTGGTGTGAGCCGATATCTCATTGTGGCTTTGATTTGCATTTCTCATTGTAAGTGAAGATGAACACTTTTTCATGTGCCTATGGGCCATCTGTATGTCTCTCTGGAAAAGTGCCTATTTAGCAACTCTGCCATTTTTTGGTTGAGTTGTTTGTTTTGTTTTCATTAACTTGTATAAGCTCTTTGAAGATCTTTGATACCAGCCCCTTATTAGATGTTTGGTATTCAAATATTTTCTTCCATTAAGTAGGGCATCTCTTCATCTTAGTTACAGACTCACTGTGCAGAAGGTTTCTAGTTTGATATAGTCCCAGTTGTCTATATTCTTTTGTTTTCCTTGCTGCTGGGGATGAATCTGTAAAGATATCTCTGTTTTATGTCTTGGAGTGTTTTGCCTATGTTTTCTTCTGTGTATTTTATGGTTACAGATCTTGCATCCATGTCTTTGATCCATTTTGAGATGATTTTCATATATGTATGGTGTGAAATAGCAGTGTAGTTTGATTCTTTTGCATATGGCATTTCAGTTTTGCCAATACCATTTATTGAGGAGACTTTTCTTGTTTGAATGTATTTTTTGCTCCTTTGTTGTAAATAAGCTGTCTGTATATGTGTGGTTTTATTTCTGGGTTCTCAATTCAATTCCATTGGCCCATGTGTCTGTTTTTGTGCCGGTACCACGCTGTTTATAGAACTATGCATTTATAGTTATGAGGCAACCAAGAAGGGAGAGGAAGGGGAAGGGGGTAGAGATAGGGGAAAACAGTAGGGAGAAGAACACAAGGGGATATTTAAAAAAAAAAAATATATATATATATATTACATCATTGTTCCTTTTTGTACAATGCTTGATTTCTCATCTCAGGTGTAGTCCCCTAAAATTGCCACCACCAAGTCACCTGTGAACCATCACCGCATTCTCTTGTGCTCTTTTCCCCCTGTTTTAATTCCTCCCACTTCCCCTCCCCAGCTGAATGTCTCCAATTTATAGTTGCCTGCTAGTTTTGTCTTTTTTTTTTCCTGATCCCTTATTTGATTTTCCTATATTACTCCTATAAGTGAAACTATGTGATTTTTTTTTCCTTCTGACTTACTTCACTGAGCATAATCCACAGGGGATATGTTGATGGAATATGGGTGTTTTGGTAGTGGGAGAGCTATGATGACCACATCTTAGGGGAGAACTCATATATTGTCCAAAAATTAACAATGATAGAAGAAAAAAGTACTACATTAAGAAAATATTATGACTTTATAGTATAGTTTGAAGTCTGGAAGTTTAGTACCTCATTTCCCTCCCAACCCCCTTTTTGTCAGGAACTCTTTGACTATTCAGGATCTTTTGATTATATATGAATTTTAGTAATCTTTGTTCCATTTCTTTGAAGAATGTCATTGAAATTTTTATTGGGATTGCACTGAATCTGTAAATTGATTTGGGTTGGATATACATTTGCAATGTTGATTCTTCCAACCCAGGAGCAGGTGATAGCTTTCTATTTCTTTTGTCTCCCTCTGTTTTCTTTAACAAGATCTTACAATTTGCCTTGTATGGGTCCTGATGGAGTTCTGTGGAAGTACTGGTAGTCAACCAGTGAATGGAATTAGTTACCTCTCCCCATTCCTTTTGTCTTGAATGTTCACTTTTCCACACTTAGGTTTCCTTTGAGCAGTCTAGAGTAGGACATATGTTATTTAAAGATTTCATCTATTATTAATTGACTTTGATTAATTTCAAAGATCTTTCAAGTACTTTTGTATTTGTCAGCATGTTCACCATTTCCTATGTTCTCCATTCATTCCTGAAGTTTCCTTCAGGTTTTACTTCCTTTCAACCTAAAGAACTTTCTGTAGTATTCTTGTAGTAGCGAGTCTGGTGGTAGGCAAATTCCTTTAGTTTTCTTTCTTTGAAGGATAATTTTACTGGAAATAGAATTTGGGGATGACAGGTTTTTGTTTTTGTTCCAGCACCTTAAAAGTGGTGTTTGACTGTCATTGAACCTCCGTGAAGTCTGGTGAGATGTCCATTGTCCTTCAAGTTATTGTTCCCTGCATAATGTGTCATTTTTGTTCTGTGACCTTCAGTATTTTCTCTCATTCGTTTTCATCAGTTTGACTATAATTTCTCAGTGTTTTCCTCTTTTCAAACTTAAGTCTTTGTAAGATTCTTGAGCTTCTTAAATCTTAATGTTTATGCCCTTTACAGACTAGGGAAGTTGTAGGCTATCATTTCCTTGAATACTTATTCTCCAGTCTGTCTCTCTTTCTTGTGAATCTCCAATTACTCATATGTTAGCCTTTTAAAAATTGTTCTATAAGTCCTCAAAGTCTGTTTATTTCTTTTTCTTTTTCTCTGGCATGTGGTTTAAATATTTTGCTATTTTTGTTTACCTGTTTTCAACTTTACTGAATGTCTTGGCTTGTCTTTTCCTCTAATTTCTTTTTTCACTCCATCAGTTTATTAGCTTTTATCCTGGATACTATGAAAGTTGTAGAGAGTCTGGATATTTTTTACATTGTTCTGAAAAAGGGTTGATGTTTTGTGTTAGTTCGCGATTTACTTAGATTCAGATAGTAGCTTTTCATGCCTGCAGTGGGCAGTAGCCTGAGTCTCATTTTGGTTCAGTAAATCTTAACTCCTACCTGCTTTTAGCTTACCTCGTAAATACCTGGTTGGGAATTCAGCTAGAATCATACCTAATTTACACAATGATGCTATGCTTTGGCATCTCTGACTCTCCCTGTCATGTTTGATTACTCCGTGATTTCCCCAGGCTCCTTCCCTGCTTTTCATAGCTAGAAAGAGAATGTGTTTTCCTATCAAAATTTATCTGCTGCCGTGATTGTCTGTTCTCAGAGAAGAGCTGCAAAATAA
Source organism: Talpa occidentalis (assembly GCF_014898055.3). Classification (NCBI taxonomy): domain Eukaryota; kingdom Metazoa; phylum Chordata; class Mammalia; order Eulipotyphla; family Talpidae; genus Talpa; species Talpa occidentalis. Next base: position 99,988,858 of record NW_023603184.1, read on the forward strand.
ATATATAAATAAGCAAACAGACATGCAGCTTACTCTCCGCTGGTTTCCTGCTCCAACTTTTGACTCGTCTCCAAAGTCTACTTGCTTTATTCAGCCTCAAAGCCCTGAGGTAGTTTTGTGGAATAGGTATGGTGTGCAGTGTTTTTAAAGATGAAAAGTCATTTTATTCAGAGCTCTTTCCTCTACATAGAAACCAGAACGCCCCTTTCAGTTGTTGTTTTTTTTTTTTTAATTAAAATCTTTATTAAGGTTCACATGCAGTTGTAGGAAATAATACATTGGGAGCTGATGCAACCTTTACATAGTTTCCTCTTAAGGTAACACATAGCAAAACTGTAGTGTACTAGCATAGTGGGGATATTGACATTGATATAATCCATTGAATTTATTCAGATTTCCTCACTTTGTGTGTCTGTCTGCCTGTCTGTCTATGTCTGTGTGTATGGTTTAACCTGTGTTGGTTTGGGTATCCACCACCAGAGCCTTTCAATTATTTTTGAAGAATGTGTGAAACGCTGTAGTTAGAAAGAACTAAATTTCTCTGGCCATGCTCCCCTCTGAAGGTGATGACACAGTGGTTAAGTAGTTAAAACAATATACTCTGAATATTCATTTTTAAACGGATCTCCTTTTCATGCTTGAGTGCAAGAATCACTATATCTCTTGTGTATGTCTCTAGCCACACATCAGCTAGAGCATTACCTCAGGGTTCTGTGCAGAGAGGAGCAGTTCTTGTCTAAGATGCACGTACACATTGTGGACTAGATTTGAAAAGTAGGAATCTTAGGTATTTTCTCTGCTTTTTTAACTGAGATGAGTTTTTCAAAGCTTGTACCCTTATTATATTTACTTTCAAATGATATAATACATAAAAGCACTTCATAGACATTTGATGTTTAGAAGATGGTGTTGCTGCCTTTGATAAAAAAAAAAGTAATTAGGTGAGCATTTGCTGGTCAGGGTAGCCATCAAATTTGAAAATCCATCTTTCTTTCAGCTATTGTATTTGTAGGTACTCTCCCACTCCATCTGTTTCTCCCTTTGCCTCTCTATTTTAAGATAACCCTTGTGAAAGCCAGCTTTTGTGAATTTACTTTTGTGAGAGTCAGCACTGAAAACAATAAATCCAGCTTTTTTCTCATGGACCATGACAGTAAGTGATAAAACTTACAGTAGTTGTGTCATGAGTTTTATTTAGTATTTAATATTCTCTCTGAAAAACTTAATGCCAGTTGATTCACAGATTCTTTGGTGAATAAACACAAATAAAGCTCCACATTTTCATATAATCAGGGATACTGTTAGGAAGACAAAAGTTGTACCTTCTTCTCTCAGGATTTTAAATTAATATTTTATGCCAATCTTAAGAAACATTTTAAATCTTGGAAATAAGTGCTGGGTGAGTCAAAAAGAACACCTGGTGGAGGCTTGGCAGAGCCTGTGCAAGGGCTCTGTGGGGGCAGCTTTGACCTCACAGGGACAATGGGAAGTGCAGGGATGGCTTCTGGTATTAGGGTCGTCAGTTGCTTTCAGTTAGTCCCAAATGAGGACCCTGTGGGTGTTCAAGGCAGTTCAAGCTGTTCAAGGCAGCTTATCTTCTACACGGCTCATACCTTTTTAAGATAGTTAGGGCCCCTAGCATTGTATTTCAACTGATTTGTTCATTCATCCGTTAAATATTCATTGAGTGCCCACAGAATACCAAGCATATTTTTAAAAATTATTCTATGACATATAGTGACTTATTTGAAAGAATTTAAGTGACTTGATATATTGTACATACCCACCATTGGTTATTTAAATTGTAATGGGCTTCAGCCTTTAAACTGAGTTAAATCCTGTTAAATTCACGAATCATACATATAACTGCTTTCCTCCCCCACCCCTTCCTTCTCAGAATTTGGTGCCTAACTTGGCCAGTAAATCAGGATGGGGAGCTGATGATGACATTCTTCCCAGGAAAGAAATGCTATCTTCTGGCATATTTCTTCTTCTGGCATGTTTCTTCCTGGGAAAGGAATATGACCTTCCTGTGGAGTCAGAGGCTACTGACCTCTCTGGACCTCTCTGCAGATACAGGGTGATGATAATTCTGGCTTATTACAGAGCAAGGAGCAAATCAGCTTGTATGCTAGACTTTGGAGATGCAGACTTTGGGTAAGGCTGCTTCTGCCCTTGCAGAGGGGAGACACACACACACACACACACACACACACACACACACACGAGGAACATAATATGATCATACCAAGTGTGGGCACAGCACCCTAGGGGGCCGTAGGGATGGGCAGGAGAGTTGGAAAGATTTGGGCTCTTTGAGAAGGCCAGTTGTGAGAGCGCAGACCCTAGTGCATTGTTGAACTCTGTGGAGTACTCTAGACCTAGAGCTTAATGGCAAGGGTCATTACAATTTATTGGCCAAAAAGGGACACTTTTTTATTGATGTAGCAAAATCTTAAACAGGGCCACTTTTTTCAGCAAAGATGGTGCAAATAATAATGCTGGTACAGCCAAGCTGTGAGGGTAAATTTGGGCAAGTGGTCACTATTCCTGATGACCCTTTTCTGTTTCAGTGTCTGCCTTGATTTCTGGTCTTTTCTTATTTTCTTGGTAACTTTAGAAGTTGTTGAATGCATGTGGCTTGGCATAGTGTAGCTGAAGCTGAGTGGGTTGCTGATTCCTAGAAAGTCATGGGGTGTAAATGCTATGGTATCAAACCATGTACATTGCTCAGATCAAAGAGAGCATGTGAAATTATGTTTTCACATATACACATGTTTCTATACCCAAAAGTTATAAAATAGTAAATATTACTATAATTTTTGCATATGAAGAGATTGAGGCATAGAGGAATGAATGCCTGCCGCTAGTGCCTTTACGACTGTACAACATAGCAGAAGAGATATATTTTCACCTTATCCTTTGGACAGTAATTTTAAAAAATCTCCTTAAAGAGCATCATATTCATTTGATAATTTCGATTTGATAAGTCTGGTGATTAAGAGCTGTGCCTTCTTCCAAATGCTATTGCATTGGTTTTTGAAATTTAGAGGAGAGTTTTTAAAAAAAGTGTCATGGCGCTAAAAAAGAAGAGAGAGGTACAAAATGCATTGTGTCACAGGTACTAAAAGGGCCTTTTCAATGCTTTTATACATTACTAGAGGATGATCGCAGCAGTGAGGAAGTTGATTTTGAAGAGATTCTGTTGAGTAGATTTCTTGACTCTCAACACTGTTCAGGCATTGTGCACGACACGGGAGAAGGTCTTTTAACTCTCAACAGCTCTCTGAATATTGGTAGCAGCAGTGAAAATGTATTTACTGAAGATAGTCACTTCATCAAATTTCTTGGCCCTTTCCTTTGTACACACAGGCATTGCCGTGGCCTGTACACAGAAGAAATGGTCCTCTGCATTCAGGCTCTTGACATGTTAGTAGAAAGAATATACTGGACAAGGAAGATGCCACAAGGATGATGATGACAAATTCCAATAGGGATTTTGAACACAGAGTTGCCAACAGCATGGGAATATGGAATATGAGGGAGGACTGAGAGGAATTCTGTAAGGAGGAGTAGAAGGAAATCCTTACAAGAGTTGATTCTGGTCTTCACATCAAATTAGTTTTGTTGTCTTACCTTTTTTTATTTTTATATTTTCACATTTGCTAGACCTCATATATTTTTACACCCCCACATTACACCTTATGATGAAGAAGCAAATAACCACAAAACAGGAAATTTTGTCAATTCTGGAATCCCTTCTGTGACCATTTCCTGTCAACTTTTATTTCTTTTGCTACTAGCTTCAACCATAGCTCCATGATTACTGTTTACACTGAAGACCCAGAGTTGATAGGAAAAATTGCACTTCTCTTTAAGAAGTTAGGGGCATGGAGTAATTATGTCTTAGATGATCTTATATTAACAAAAATAAAAATGTGCAATGCAAAGGTTCTGCAAAGACTTTGGTTTTTAGATTTATATCCTGTGAAAGGATGGCTCTTTTTTCTTCTTAACTTTGTCCTTGAGAGCCCAGTGATCTATAAGTATTTTAGAACATTCCTGTATACATCTGTTCTGGTTTAGGTTTTCATGTTCACTTCTGTTTTCCTATTTCAATAAATTCCTTCTCTATTACTTGAAATAATATCAAGTGGTGTATATGGTACCATGTATGTGAATTTCATTACTTCCACTTAAAAAAAATTCTTAGTCTACTATTCTTCAGTGTCATCAACTCTTACTTAAGAATCTTCATTTAAGGTTTACCCATTATCTGTTTTGTACACTTGCCAGTTGTGGCCTTTGGCCACTATGAAATACACTTGGGTAATACTTTAACATAATATTAAATTACTTTGTGTTAGTAGAAAATGTTAAATGTCACTACTGGAAAGTAACATTACAGAACCGTATTTCTGAACAGTTAGTCTAAAGCAACTCATAAAGCTGCAAATGCTTTTACTTTAAAAAATGTTTCCGAGACGTCACCCTACTTTGGGGGCCCCATGCCCTCTGCTTGACTCTTTTAATCCTTTAGTCACACATCAAACGTGATCAGAAATGAAGCTGCGTCTTTCCATTCTTCTTGGCATACTCATTTGCTTAGGATAAAAATAGTGCAGCTGATGCTGATAAACAGTTCAGACTCTTCAACTTACCATTTGACATCCTTCATTACTCCTTATGAGAAAGAAGCAAATAACCACAAAGAGAATTTTAAGGAGCCATAAGAGATTGGGGACAAATATAGCATACTTTGATTATAGAGACAAAGTGGCCAATTTTATGACTAGGGATCATTTATGTTTTACTAATCAGATGCTTGGTAAAACACTTTTTCACAGTAAAAATATAACATGACTATGGCAAGTCAGGTGTCCATAAATTTATAAATTATATCATTTAAAGTCATGGTTTATTTTATTTTTACATCTCACTTACGATCTTTTATTTCTCATTCTATAGTCTTTGTATCTGATGAGGCTTATTAGGGCTTGATGAACAGGAGTTTCAGACGTTTTAAAATGATTTTTTTTTCTCTTACTGCTGGAGTACTAGGGTAAAAGAGGAGAGGGGAAGAAAGTTAAATTTGGTATGTGTAATTGTGACATTAAAACGGCTATAGAGGGCTTCCCTGGTGGCGCAAGGGGTTAAGCACTGCAGTATGAAGCAGTGCACAGCCTCTACAGCATGAGTTCTATCCCTGGCTGGCCAGGGAGCAACCAACATGGCGCAGCAGACCTCTCCTGCCACTTCCGCTGCTCCCCTCAGCCGTGTATTTCAGTTAGTCTGCCTGTTCTGTTCCCCGTCTGTCTCTGGTGATCCTCTCACCCCCTTATCTCTGGCCTGTACCCCAGCTCTTGTATGCATAAATAAATAAATCTTAAAAAAAAAACAGCTATAGAAAGAGTAACTTCTAATTTTTATTTTATTTTTTTTTAGATTTGTAGCCAAACCATGTGCCATAGCTCTCAGCATTCAGGCCAATGGACCACAGATTGCCCAGCCAAATGCCATTCTGGAAAAGGTCTTCACTGCCATTACAAAGGTATGATTTTCCTTCTCTGAAATATGAATTGTCATGAACATCATTCTCAGTCTGATTCATCCAGTCCCTTCTCTCTGGGGTTTGAGAATCAGCTTTTGCCCACAAAGTGTGCTTTTTGCTGCAAAGAGTGCTCTTAGAAACCAAGCTCACAAGCGTTATGATCGGACCAAAATGAATGGAAGCTGAATAAATGTGGGCATGTTTGAGACACATTTGTTTACTTTGAAGTGGATTTTAGAAACTTGTGTGTGAAAAAGAGTCTAGGCTACTTAGTGATTCTTCTGATGCTGTGTCTCTTTTTACTCACAATATGTGAGACAGTCCATGTAAGGGTTGGACGGGACATTGGAGAGGAGATTTGGTAGATGTAAGAGATATAATTTCTTTGTAACAAAAACATGCCAGTTTGCTTATAGTATTGCCCATGTGTTCTCATAGTTGTGATACCTAGGCAAATGTGAATGGAAAAGGGGAATAATTGAAGGAGGGAAGTTACAACATGAAAAAATGAAGATAGTTTGGATACTTCGAAGTTACAGCTTCATTATGGAGAAAATGGGAGAGGAGATAATCTCTCTGGAGAGTGTAAAAATCCAAAGTAGAAGTAGAAAGAGAAGAGCAGGGGAGGGGAAGGAGAAGAGAGAAGAAAAAGTGAGATTTTCTGCCCCCTGTAGCCTTCACCCTCAGGGAGAAGAAGAAAAAGAGTCAGAAACCCTTACTCTAAGGCTCTAAGAAAATAAAGCAAAACACAGCATCCAGATATCTTATTATTCTTATAGATCTTTTTTGACTGTTGTGTGGACAAAGAAGGAGAGGAAAATGGCACTCTATGAGAAGTAATGTGTGTTTTTATGTTAAACGGTTCATTTTCCCTCTTTTATTTTTCTGGGAGATTACTCAGGCATCTAAGATGTGACTTGACAGTGTTAAGTAAATTTGAGTCCATTTTTGGTAATGGTGTTGCTAGCTATTTGTATTTTTCGTCTCTTGTTTTAAAATTGTTAACTCAAATATTCAAACATTTTTATTTGTTTTATGGTCGTTTCTCTAGGGTTTCCCCCTCTATCCTTTTAAAAATAGCATTTTTTTCCTGGAGAAGTGTTAGAAAGTATCAGGTGTTTTTTATAGCTCTGCTAGGAAAAAAAGAATGAGTGGAATTTTAGGAAAAGTTTTTGCAGTTTGGTGGGATGATTGTAGATTTCCAAATTCCAGCCTGAAGGGACACATATCCTGTGGCATTTAAAGGAAGAAAATATTAAGGAAAGAAACTTAGACTTTTACTTAACATGTGAATTTACTGCAGCAAAACACCTTTTCCTCTGTTTAAACAAAAGATGTATAAGGTATTATCTGGTTCAGTTTTTCATGTGATTATAACATATTTCTATTTACCTTATGACCTATTCTAAATGCACTCAACATACAATATTCTAGATGGATAATAAAATGACTTTCCTGGCCAACTGTTATGCCTCCCTTTAGAAATTCTGCTATGGACATTTTATTTTCCTTGCCTTATGTTTATTGCCTTTTAGTTGCTAAAGAACTTTCCTTTGTAAAGCTAATAAACAGAATTTTGCAACCAGGTGGGCACTCATGGGAATATTTGCTTCCAGCTAATTTTAAAGAGCATATTCTACTAGTTTCCAAGGTGATTCCTTTGCAAGTTTTTATATGATTAGAGCAGAAGGTTCATGTTTTAATTATAAATGCAGCAAAAGTTGGAACTCTTTTTCCTTCAGTTCTTTGTAGTTCTCCCATGTTGTTTGTGACATGAAAGTAGTATTTTGCTTCACTGGACTTGAAGTAGGAGGGGGAGGAGGAGTTGGATCCTGTCTACATGTTTGAGTGATCATCTCACCTCTAAGCCTTGACCATGGTTCCAAGTCACCTTTGGAGAAGGGCATGGTTATCATCTTTCAAGTGTGCTGGGGTGCACCCTCGAAACTCTTAAAATCTACTGTGTACAGGACTAGCTACATAATTTGTGCAGGCTAGTGAAGAATGAAAATGTGGAATCTCTTGTTCAAAAAGCATGAAAAAAGTGCCCCTTAAAGGCATAAAAATAGAAAGCTCACTTCCACAGTCTTTCTTGACCTGTCAAGGTGTTTTTGTTCTTCCCTGTGGCTGGGGATATTCTCGCAGTAAATACAGACTGTAACAGGTACCTGCAACTCCACCCTGTGACTGACTATGCACGTGACTCGCTAGCTGTTGTGCTCTGCCTCTCTTGCCAGATCCCATGCTGATATGCCCAGATCAGGGGCGAAGAAGTTGAGGCAGTCCTCTACCCTTTCCGCGGGCATAATGCCTGTGTATTGCATTCTCTGCACCAGAACACACGAGGTGCCCTTTCCCTGTTGGACTGAGCAGGAGACTTGACACCACCAAGTTGCTTTGCTAACAAGAGTGCTGCCAGTCTAGGTTACAGTTGGCAGCCGCCATGTTCAACCCTGAGACACTTTGGAGTGAGCACACCAATCTCAGCCCTTTCCATGCTTGCATCCAAAGCAGAAGTAGTCACTGGCAGGAGTACACAGGGTGACAGGGCCTGGTAAGCCAGGGGACAAAGAAGTAAGTTACCTAGAACTCGTCTGGAGGAGGTAGTGGGACTATGGGAGCCTAGACTCCCAGTCCCGGAAACATTCTCCATTGTCACTTGAACTTAAGAGAGGAACCCCTAATTCCATATAAGATTATTAAGAATTTCAAGATAGCAACCACAGGAATTTAACCCCTAGTGTGGGCCTTTCAGAATCTGGGACTCTAGGATTACACTGGTCTCATACCCTGACTATGTCATTCTTGTCTATGAAATTAACTGATAAATTGAACCCCTTTAAATCCTCCAGCAGACTTCCCTTTGGAGGTAACATCTGTTTGCTGGTCTCTCTCTTCAGTAAAATGTAATGTTTTATAAGCATTGCAGAGCACTGATCCCTTCTGCAAAACAATTAAAAGTGTTGCTTTTGAGTCACTGGCCTGAGTGGTATATTGGAACATCCCTGTGCTGCTTCCCAGCAGTTGCCTTGGGCTATAAGTCATTAGTCAATGAGGGAGCATCTATTTGTGCCAGTGGTTTCCACTCTTTAGTTCACACTTGAGGAGTGAAATGCACATTGCTTCATCCAATTTCAAGAGATTCTGATTCAGTAGACAGGATGGGGTCCAAGATTGTGGGTTATTGGGCTCATTTCAAATGAATAGAATGATTATTTTCCTTTGGTGAATATTTTTGAGCTCCTTAATTGACTATATCCAGAGTTATGTAAAGATATCTATATATAACCAATCATTGGCAGGTATCTATAATCCCAGTCACCTCACTTTTCTAATCAAATTAATTCCCTGGCAGGGGAAAACTATATATGTCAGCTGTAAAACCAGGTTTTATAATCCAGAGTAATCATCATAATCCACTTTTGGTATATCACATTGTTTTTCAAAAATTATAAACTGGTTTCTTATAATTTTTTCTCCCTCATTCTCTTGTTATACCTGTCCCCTTTCTTTCCTTTTTATTTTCCTTTTCCCTTGGGCATTGATTATGATTATTAAAATTAATTATTAGTTATTTCTGGAAAAAATGTCTATGTGGGTCAGCATTATTCATTTATTTCCTTGGAAATCTTTAAAAAGAAAACATTGAACAATCAAAAAAATAAAAATATACCTGGGGGGAAAAAAAGAAGGAAAATCTCACAAACTCTATTTTCGGTAAAGTAGGAAATACTTATCTCCTAGTTTTCAAAAAATATATAAAGGCTAAGAAAAAAAAGCAGTTGGGATTGGACAGAAGCCATGTAGGAGGAAGTAAACAATGTGAAGTGTGGATGAAGAACTCAGTGGGCGTGGATTTCAGGAAAATGAACAAAAAGACAGCTCCTGGGGATGAGGGAGTGAAGCTCTCTCCACTGTTAACCACTCTGGGTAGAGGACCTGCTGAGCCCTCAGATGTCCCCGGCCTCATTTTCATTCAGAAAGGGGAGAAGCTATAGAGAGCACACATGGAGGGCACATTGTCAGGAAGCAGTCCACCCTGTGGCAGCAGAACTGCAAGAGCACCTTTTCTGCTCCCCATACTATGAGGAACTGATCAGGAAAATCCAACTCACTCGACCATGAGTAATAAAGAAGGACCCACACAACATCAAGGACAAATAAATGAAAGTATAGCCCATTTATTAACAATTGTTACCAAAAATTTGGGGCCGCAGGTCTAACAAAAATTGTGATGCAAAATTTTACCATAAATTTAAAAGGTAGTGAAGCAGTAATTCTTTGAGAGAGGACCATAGAAGCGAAATATAAGAACTACAGAAAATAATATTTGGTCAGCAGAAAGAGATGCAGTGTGAGCTGGAAGGTAGAACGTACTGAAACCATCACAGAAATAAAGAAAAAATTGGAAAGAACATATGAAACACTAGATTGCTGAAAACTCAGCAAGGAGCATGAGAGACAGAAATAGTAAAACTGAATTAAATGAAACAAAAAGCTCAAATAATTAGGTATATAGACCAAACTGATCAAATATCTGTATAAATGAAAACCCTTAAGGAAGAGTAAAGTAGAAAAAAAAAGTTCAAAGATCTTATTCAAGAAACTTTTCCTAAAATAAATGGAGACTCACTTTAATATGCTAATAAAAATGTAGTAAAAATTGACCCAAAAAGGTTGTTAGTTCCAAGACTTTCTAGGGAAAAAAGTCAGCATGAATTTAGTCTTCTTTATAGCAACAATTAGCAGAACAGTATGTTCAGGAAAATGTGAACTAAGAGTCTTATATTTAGCCAAATTGTTTTTACATTTTGTTTATATTTAACCAGATTGCCTCACATGTCTAAAAACGAACATATTTTAACGTGCAGAAAATTGGGGTTGGAAGGAGTTGTTCCCATGTCTCTCTTGAATAAACGTTCAAAACATTAATTTCAACAGATTAAGGATTATCAGACTAAGGTTTGTCAGGGAATGTTGGTGAGTTTTGAATAATTTCAAACAATTGAACCAAAATAAATAAATATGAGGATTTGGACCCTAGAACAGAATGTAAACTTTATCTACTATGACAGTGTAAAAACTACACAACTAACAATGATCGAGAGGGTGGAAGGTACAATAATTTCAGATTATTTAATCAGTAGCTGGGAGCAAAAGCATATCTTTTTAAGCAGCCAAATTGAGTAGTAGAAATATGAACATATTTAACAATGAAAAATAAAATCGAAGAGAGGTAAGATTATTGACTAATACTGGCTCAGGGAGGAAAGGAAATTTATACTAGTTTCCGGTATTACTCATATGGACTTATTATTGATTGAAAACAGATGGAAGTATTATGATTGTGTGGATAGCCACTATAATAAAAATTACTCACAAGAGAAAGGGAAATAAGACAAACTGTACTTGGTTTGTTAAAAATAAAAATTGTTTTAAAATCATCAATACAGAGAGCATAATGTAATTAAAGTGAGGGAAACTATAAATATTCTTATTGATTATATCAGTACCTCTAAAAGGGTTTGACTCATCTAATGAAAAATTCAGATTTGGGTTCCAAAGCTTTAAAGGAATGCCTTAACATAAGTAATGATAAATATTGAAAATAAGGGTAGGTCTGAGTAAGGAAATACAGGCACATATAAATAATAAAGAACACAGGGCTTCTAGTTTTACATGAAGATGGAATTCAGGCCAAAAAAGATTAAAATTAAACAAAGACTTGGCATTTTATTGCCAGAGGATACAAATCACAATGAATAGTTATGAAAATGCATGTATTGAATATCCTAAGAAGGTGAATCTTTGAATGATGCCTCTTTGTAAGTTCACCTTCCCCCAACTGCTTTCCTTGAAGGTTATTGCAGATAACACTGGAAGGTGGTGGTTCCCATGAAATCTTCCTCGCTGATGAGAAGTGCAAGTATTAGAGCAGGATCCATATTTTTCAATGAATAACTTCTCTTGTCCTAAGTGCTTGTTAATATTAGTGCTGTTAATGGAGGGCCAAGGTTCCCAGTGGTCTGTGTAGAAATCTCAATAGAAGATAGTCAATATAAAGGGGAAATCCCTGACATAGAAGAGATCTGTTTATGATGAAGATGAAAATGGTTTTCCTGGTACTTGCTTCATAGCATCCTGATGAAAAGCGACTGGAAGGCCTGTCCAAGCAACTGGACTGGGATGTTCGCAGCATTCAACGCTGGTTTCGACAAAGACGCAACCAGGAGAAGCCAAGCACACTCACCCGGTTCTGCGAGAGCATGTAAGTTGTTTTTCTTTTTTTTTTTTTTTAAGATTTATTTATTTATGCATACAAGAACTGGAGTACAGGCCAGAGATGTGGAGGGTGAGAGAATTCACCAGAGACAGAGTGGGGAGCAGAACAGGATCTACTGAAATACACTGCTGAGGGGAGCAGCAGGCGAGCCAGAAGTGGTCTGCTTCGCCATGTGGGTTGCTCCTGACCAGGGGGGATCGAACTCATGCTGCAGTGGCTGGTAATAGCTTGATAGCGCTGTCTTTTAACTCCTGTGCCACCAGGGAGGCCCCTGTAAGTTGTTTTTCTCTTTGAAAGAAAGCCTTGCCTAAGTTCTCATACCATCCCTGGGGTGAAAATACAGTTCAGTACAGGCTCCAACAGTCACCAAAAAGCATGCCTTCGGTGGAAAAATAGTCCACAAAAATCTGGGGGAATGATTGTGTGTTAAGATTTTGTAATGTTCACAATGACTGCAGTAAATGACATTTGCTACCTAATGGAATTTCTGCAAACTAGGAAGATGACAGGGGCTAACTGTGGTATTTTCAATCATCCACCTTTGAAATATAGCACTGGAAAGTCATTACTTCCATTGTTGGAATTTTAATAGAAGGGACTTTGTGAAAATGTTCTTTCCACTGATAACAGCTGAGATACTAGAAATGTTACCAAAGGGTCATGACGATGTCCTATATTCCTAGAGATTTAAGAAATGGCAGTATTATTTCCCTGGGTGAGTTTAATGAAGCATTGCTTGAAGGTGGGGAGAACGGAAAGAATGTCTCTTCCATTTCTGAAATGTGAACTTTATGGTGTGTAAATTATATATCAATAAAGCTGTTCAAAATAATAAAAGACTCACAGAGAACCCTTCCAGCGCAGTGATATTTGGAAGTACTGACACTCAATACACTTCCTTTTAGGAAAGTTAGAGAAAGAAATAGTGAAGCATTGAGCCACAGACCCAGCAAAGGAAAGATTCCGCTGCCAGACTCCTTGGTTGACTTGCTGTTCATCCTTTGGGGTTTGATTGTGCCTTTGTCTATCAGTTCTTTCCTTTGGGAGTATTTTCCTGACCTCTGGTCACTTAAACAATGGTGCTGTTAGTGTCGCTACCTTCCTTGTGGCTTTTTCTATTTGGGGTTAAAGTTGTATTTTCAGTTTTGTTTTCAGTTAAGCCAAAAAATTATTTTAACAATTGCAGTCTAAAGCTTGGAGAGAAACCCTAAGCTTAGGAGAAATGAGGGGTAGGGAAGATAGTATAAATTATGAGGGCTGGATGAATAGGGGGATCATAAACAGGGTCTTCAGGAGGTCAGTATATTTATAAAACCTAGAACAACAACCTAGTATATATAATCTGCAAATCCCTTCCTATAATTGAACTAGTGGCAGTTTATGGGAGCAGTATTTATGCATCTGGGCTCCTCTTGATCAAAAGCCAAAATTGCTTCCTGGCCTTGACACTTAAGCCAAAGGCTTGGGCTCTGTGGTTGAGCCTCATATCTGAGCAAGGGTGAAGTTGGATCTTGCCACACGTTAAACGCTGAAACTCACGTGCACGCTTCCCCTCCTCCAGTTGACTGCTTTGGAAATACACACTATCTCTTTCTGTACTGTACTCACCAGTTTATATGCTAGTGTGCATAAGGATTAGTCAGCTGGATCTTGTTAAAAATGAAGATTCTGATTCAGTGAGTCAGGGATGGCAGCCAAGATGGTGTTTTTAACAAGTTCCCAGGTGATCCTGATGATGCTGGCCCACAGACCACATCTTTCAAACAAGCAGGACTCAGCACTATACCAGTATCTGTATCTTCTCCGTGATTTCAACTGGTCCTTATCTGCATACCACTATCATGAGAATGTCATAGAAACAATCATTTAAAAATAATTTCTAAATGATTATTAGAGGCATGGCAATGTGAAGGCACAGTAGGGTAGGGGGTACAATGGTATCAATTATAATCTCTCAAGAAACTTATATAATAGCATCTAGAAGTAAGACGTGCTCTCTGAGTATGTGTGCATCAGTGTTATTACTTAAAATAACCATCCATGTGCTAGATGATGGGTATACTCAGCCAGTACTGACAGAACACCTGTAGGGTTAGGGCACTCAGTTTGCTGAGATTAGAACTGAGTTAATACCAGTGGCCTCTGACTTTTGTGTCAGAAGACTGTATTGATGAACTTGTTTTGAAACACTCTTCTCCCTTAGCTTTTGGGTTGCCCCTAAATTCTTCTGCCTCTCTGAAGGTTTTATTAGCATCACTTATTCTCCATTTTCCCTGTGGTCTGTTATGGACCTTTTATAAAGTCTTACTCGGATTCAGCCTCAACCTCTTAATGTCCTCATTGTCCCCCCACACCATGTCTGTAGAAGTTCCTTCCTCTCACCAACTTCTGCCAAAGCCATGTCTGGTGCAGATGTTTCTTCGGATGTATCATTGTGCTTTTTCCAACAAGCGTCTCTCGTTTACTTCTACTCCTGACTTTATCTTTTTTTCTATTGTCTGTTTGCCTCCGTTAAATTCAAACCAATCAATCACTAAGTTCTATTTGTTCTTTGTAAAGCCACAGCTTTGTCTCAGATCTTCATTGCCCTCATAGGTCTCATTATTTATATTATATTCATAGATAGTGTATCTGCTAAAAAAAATACATGTGCCTGAAATACTGTCTCCATGCTCTGCTGCTTCAAAACTTTGATTATTTTTTTCTCAAACTATAGGATAAATGTTAGGCTCCTTTGTCTGACACTAGTGTTAGGCCTTCCCATTTGAGGTTGGACACTTCCTTCCAGAGGCTTGTATTTTCACTGTCGGTATATTTTCCATTCGTGCTTTGGTTCCTTGCTTTCAGGCAAGGAACACCTACATTCCTCTGCTCTGTTCCTCTATCCGCTACCCATTCTTCAAACCCCAGTCCCTCTCTTTGGGTAATTTAAATGGAATCACTGCTTTTTATGTGACTTTTTAGTTATTCTTAACTTGTTTATGTGTTTTCACTGTAATTATATCATATTGGTGCTTGAAACACAAGAATCACGTCATGTTTTTCTTGCATACTTCTCAGCCTTTACTACAATGTACAGATTGCTGAATAAATAGCTGCTAAATGACTGTATTAAAATGATGTCGTTTTGGAAGGCTTTGCTGATCTAAATTGATCTAAATTGGCATCCCGATTCCCCCTGTGAAAAGTGCATAAGGTACAATGACTTAACCTAAAGTTTGTGTAGGAAAATTACTGTACTGTGGAAAACTCTAAGACAGTTTCAAAGGCAAACATTCAAAGAAAAGAATGGGGTGGCAAAGGAGGACATTTAAATAACACCACAAGGACTAAAGCAGAATTATATTGGGCTGTGTATGCACATTTGTTTGTCAGAGTTATTTGCTCATCAATATAAAACAAAGATTTGAAATAGTTGCTCTTAAGCAAGATGCTCATTATAATCTGAAAAAATACACATGCGCAGGCCCTGCCCCAGGATGTCTGATTCAGAATGGTGACCCAGGTGGACATGTATGTCTTGGAAGAAACCTCCTGAGTGCTTGTGATGTACATCCTCAGGGAGCACCAATATCTGAAGAGAGATGAGTACTGTACAAAAATGCTAAAAATTAAGTAGAAAGAAGACAACTAGTTCAGGGCTCGTAGATCTAGGGCCCAAATATAAAGATTCTTTTTTCCCCCCTGTTACATAAGTTATTATTTTAGAAGTCTAGAATCCTCTTAGGGCATTGTGCTTCATCTCTCAGCAGTGTGGAGCAGCCCCAGTATGCATGCCAACCAGTGCTGGTAACCATCTGCTGGCTGGTCCTGGTCTTGGCAGCCTCATTTCATGCAGATGAACTGAGTGGAAGAAGATGTTCAGCAAGTAATGTGCTGAAACATTGACGTGATTTTTTTTTTCTTCATGCTTGATGTCACTCATTCATAACTGTGCTAGTTTTGATGCATGTTTCTTCCAGACACATTTAAATCCTTATTGGTGACTGAGATAGAGATTTTCAAGAGGCAGTGTAGATTTTATAAAAATGAGATATCATGTGGAACATCTTGGGGGAAAGTGGTTCTGAATGAAGTCCAGTGCTGGTGGGAGCTATGGTTTTAGGCTGCTGAACCTTTAACTTCCTCCTCCAGCAGTTGCATCAAGATAATATAAAAAATAAAAAATATCTGCAGCATGAAACAGAGATACGATGTCAAAATAATTGACTTCCCACTCATCTATGTACCTGTACTCATCATTTTTGAGTATCGTGCAGTACATCTAAGAGCACACACCTGGGAGTAAATATTATGTATGACTTTCATTTAGGCAGTTTCCTGTTGACTGGAAAGATAAATCTCAGAAAATATAGTGCAAGAAATAGTATACTTCACAGGTTAGTACTAATTTATTTGCAGTGATGTTTGCTCCAAATGGAACCTGTGCTGTAAGATGAGAGCCCAAGATTTTCTTTTCTTTAGAAATTACACTTTCGAGCTAATGCTGATCAAAACGACCCACAATACTGCCATATTTTGATACTTCTGTTTAGTGACAGCAGACTGACCACAATCTAGGAACCTTTTGAAATTGTAACTTTGTTTCTGCAAAGAAACCCTGTGATCTTCATAATCTGTGAAGTGGTTTAACCAGTTGCCCTCATTCACCTAAGTCCTTCACTCTTGTTATTTTGGTGCTGTTTTACTTGGACAAGTCAGCAGTGCTGTCTCATGATCTCAATAGGAGAGTGGAGCCTAATAATCGAGGCAAGAGAAAAATAGAATTATACAGGAAACAAGTTGAGTGCTCATATCCCTTTATTTCAGATCAATCTTTGATCTGAGGAAATTGTGTGGTGAATATTTTCAACGTATTCATAACCCAGCCACCTGTTTATGGGAAAAATAAAAAGCCAACTGATTTTTTTGCTAAGCTGTTTTAGAATCTTCCATGTACCCCATATTCTGTTGATGAACAAACTTTGCCAAACAGAAAATTCAGTTTTGATTATTTTCTCCATGGGACCGTGACATGAACATGATGTACCAAGTTTACTACCAAAGTTCTCCTGGAGGTTGATGCAGTTTTTGAAAGTAGAATAGAAAGTATTGTGGTCTAGAAAAACGGCACCTTCCTGTTTCAAGTACTGGGTTATACACGATCAGCAATATGTCAATGCTGTTCATGAGTCTGGAAAAAATTAAACATAAAATTGAAGGACAACATCTTAATTCTTGAAAAGTACAAATTTGAATGTTAGCTTGCAATTGTGATGGTGGTCTCTGTTTTCCATTAATACAAAATAGTTCCTGGATGGGTGAACAATTTCCATCATCCAAAATATATAGTTGCTGGCCTAGTTGTTATTAACATTTTGTTGAGTCACGGAAATTCTTTTTTTTAATGATTTAAATCTTTGTGTTATATTCAGGTCAGTTTTAACTTTGGAGAGGGGTCAAATAGGGAGAGGGACCATTTACTGTAAATGGCCAGATGACAAATATTTTAGAGTACACAAATCTTATTGCAGTTACAACTCTGCTGTTGTAACACAAAGATAGCCTTAGAGCAAGCAAATGTGCATGGCGGTGTTGCAATAAAACTTTATTTATGGGTACTGACATTTGAAGTTGTCATTTTTATGTGTCATGAAGAATTATTCTTTAAAAATTTGTTTTCAATCATTTGAAAATCCAAGAACTGTTCTTAACTCATGGGCTGTACAAAAACAGAATGCAGACTGGATTTAACTGGCAAGCTATAGTTTGCCAGACCCTTCTTTTAGGATTACACTACTGTTAGCATTTCTTTCAGAATATCAATAAAGAGAACATGATTTACAGCACCAGACATAGTCATCCATTGCTCAGAGTGTCACCACATAACAGAAACATTAGGACAGTTCTGTAATTAGCGTGCAGATTCCTGATACATGGTGACTTGATAGTGTGCATTTTCATTTACTTCAGCCAAGAACCTCTTTGAAGTTTGTATTCAGAAGTCAGTATTACTTTCAGTACAAAAATTCTGAAGATTGAGAAACTGGACTATAGAGTCTGCTGTTTTGGCTTGAGTACGTTTTTGAAACTTACCCCCTCTTTCCATTCTAGAACCACCATCTGTGGTAAGTGAACTCAGGTTTTCCATTTAGATTAAGCCTCTCACATTCCTTGGTGGCATACAGCTAGGCCTCTAATTCATGCATACTGGCTAATTAAGGAAAACAGATTTTTGCTAAAAATATCATGCTTTGGTTAAGTTGGCTGCAATTATCTACTGCTGGTCAGTTTTTCTTTAGATCCTAAATTTCTAAGAGCTTGGTAGATAAAAATTTTTTCAATAATTTTATTCAACATGGACTTGGGTGGTGATGAGCAGGTTAAAGGAATAAGTGAGTTTATTAATGCTTACTGTCTTTAATTCTGTCTGTCATTTTTTGAATCTATAGGCCATTTCTCTTTATTGTTCATTTTAAAAACTATTTGTGATTTAGAAAAGAATCATGAAAATCACTCTATTCAACTTTGATTAGAGAGGATATATGAAAGCATATTTATTGTTCATAAATACTGGGGAATATCATTCCAAAGCCTATCACCATAAATACTTTAATTTTTACTACCTATACAGAATTGTATTCTATTATATGCCAAACAAATGCATGTACAGGCAATGTACCTGAGCTTAGTTCCTGTCTTTTGTGAAATTTTTTTTATAGAACTGACCTCACTAGAGTTAATAAAGAAGACTCTAATAAACATTATGTGTTGTGCTTTATCTTCAAAATTAATAAATCATTTATCCTGAGTGGCAGTACAGTCACTTATGCTGTAAAATGACATAAGCATTCCTAAATCCAATGCAAAACTGCACACCAAAAAACCCAAAACAAATACAACAGAGATTATGAGAAAAATAGTCAAGGGTACAATACTCATAACCATCATTAGTGACACATTAAAAAAAGAGATAGGATCCTAATGAAAACAGCACAATTTTTAATGGTTAAATGGTTAAAAAAATATAAAGATGGTAGTAAGTTTTTTTTATAAAGATTTATTTATTTATGCATACAAGAGCTGGGGCACAGGCCAGAGATCTGGGGGGTGAGATGATTCACCAGAGACAGAGTGGGGAACAGAACAGAGAATAACAGAAATACACTGCTGAAGGGAGTAGTGGGCGAGACAGGAGAGGTCTGCTGCGCCATGTGGGATGCTCCCTGGCCGGCTGGGGGTCGAACTCGTGCTGCAGAGGCTTCATAGTATGGTGCTTAACCCCCTGCGCCACCAGGGAGGCCCCAAAGATGGTAGTAAATTTTGCCCTTTACCTTGAAAAAGACCTGAAGTCTGCTTCTAAATTATCCTTGGTATATTAGTTTACGGGGGCTGCCGTAACAAAATACCACAGACTGACTGTCTTAAACTACACAAATGTATTTTTTGTAGATCTAAAGGATGGAGGTTTATGGTCAAGATGTCACAGGGTGTTTTCTCTGAGGTCTTACTCCTTGGTTTGAGTATCACCACCCTCTCCTGTGGTATTTCATGATCTTTCATCCGGGGGTGCCCCTCTTGATGTCCCTTCCTCTCCTGGTAAGGACACAGTCACACTGGAATAGGATTCCACTCTTAGAGCCTCATTTAACTTGAATTGGCTCCTGAAAGGTCCTGTGTTGAAATATGCTCACACTGGAGGGGAGAATTAAAAGTATTAACTTTGGCAGACAGTGTTGAAAGGATTGCAGTTCATTAGTTACTGTGAACTGGTAGGAGTTAGATCTGACATCTGAGGGGAAGTTGTAACACCGGATGGTTGTGTCTCAGAACACTTGCGAGCTCAGGTAACTTAGAGATGCTTCAGAGGTGTGTGTGTGTGTGTGTGTGTGTGTGTTTTGTGTGTTCCTATGCTGCTTGTCAACTCAGCACAGTCTTTTGCATTTTCCTACTATCTGGCAGGTCACCTCACACATAAGCAAATTTGAAATTCATGTTATGTTCACTAACTTGGGAGAATACTTAGGAGTTTCAAAATGAGCCTAAGCAGGACTGAGGTACAAGGGAGTGATACAGGAGGTGAGTACTGAAGCCAGACAGTCTGAGTTCGAGTCATCTCTCTAATAAAAATCTGTGGAGAATTTGGGAGATTTGTTTTGCCACCCTAAGCTTCAATTTCTTTATTTTTAAAATGGGTATAATGTGAGTGCCTATCTCAGAGGCTGGCTGTAAAGTTTAAATAAGTTAATATATATAACGTATTTAGAAAGGTCTCTGGAACACAGAAAGGAGGTAGTTGAATGTTAGCTACTTTCAACACCCTCTGGTTGTCTGTAGTTAATTTGGTATAGTCAGGCTAGCAGCAAGTTGCTAGTAGTCTGTCATATTGTACACTGACAATATGGCCTCCTCCTCAGAGCCTTAGGCACATTACCTAGCAGAGGCGACTCTGGGATTTGTTATTTAGGGACGAGGGATCCAAGGTGCAGACAGGGCAGGTTCTCAATTTAGAATCAAATTCTTTTATTCTCTGAAACCCCAAGGAAGCAGGATTCATGTGGATTCATAGGATTGTCAACTTGGACTTTACTTAACACACATAAAAAAGAAGCAAAGCCCATCTGAGTTCAGAGCTTCAGAGCCTTTGGCTACTGCTGTGGTGTGATGTGACAGAAGTGGATGAGAAAAGGTGTCCTACTTCAGCAGGGAGCCGTGCTAGCTGTGCCTCTAGAAGTCAAAGTTTTTGAAGCACCACATGAGAAATGTCAGATCACAGAGTGAATATCTTTGAACCACAGAGATTTAAAATTTGCCTCGGTGATTTTGAGGAGGACACAGCTTGTCGCCACCAGGGAGGGAGAGAGGAACAAAGCCTGGAGCTCAGTGGTGCTGACTTTGGTCAAGTCACCTCTGTTGGGGCCAGGACAGTCCATCGGCCATAGGAGGTCAGCGTGGTTTCTGGGTGCAGGAGTTTGCTATTAGGTGTAATATGTATTGATTATCTCTTTTGTGCAGGTGAGTAGCTAAGGAGGTAATTGGTCTTTAACAAATTCGATACTGGGAATCAAATGTACCTGGTTCATCTCTTGGTCAAGCTATTTACACTTAGCAAGTAATTTAACTTTGTTTAGTCCCAGATACTTGTCTATAAAGGGGAAGTAACTCCTATTTATAGGCTCATTTCTGGGGATTAAATGAGGGGAGTATGTAAAATGTATATCTTTTGGTGTCTGGTTCCCATTCAGCTGGGGTTGCAACAATTTCTGACGTCGTGGGACTCACAGTAACAATTATTCTGTTTAATGGTAAAGTACCTCTAACCTCTAATACTTCTAACTTCTAATCTCTAATACTTAGGTCATGTGAGTCCTTCCTAGGGCCCCTTCCTAATTTCTCCAATCATGGGGTTTTCTGAGTCTTGCATATTTGGTTGCTATCAGAAGAATTATATTTTAGATTCTGATAAAGAAAGCACTTTTTTTGCTTCCTTTTGGGAACCCTGTCTGATTTGCTCTTCCTTTCTCCCTTTCTCTTTTGCCCCCACCCCTGCTCTTGCCCCCCTCCTCCCCGCTATTACCCCCCCCCAGGCTGTCACAAAGACAAGTCCTGGCTTTTCACCCTTCTGGGATTACTTCATGGTGGCCATGTCCCTGGCAAGGGGCAGACAGGAGGCTTAAACTATTCCTCAAGCATTGCGAATTTAATTATAATGGTCTTACAAGTTGACATGTTGCATATGACTTCTGATGTTTGAATAAGACATCCAGTAACATAAGGAGTAAATGTTTTTGTGTGTACAATGGTGCTGGGAGGGAGGGCAGGCATTTGAACTGAGCAAATATGCCCAGCCACTTCCACTTTGGGAAGATCTGAGCAGATTCCAACTGACTATTGGGGAAGCAGGTCATTGAGATTTTATTTGCAGGCATCCCCAAAAGGAAATTCATAATGAGCCCTCTATGACATCTGAAATTTAACATTCAACTATAGAATGTTGGAGAAGAGTCAAGAACTTCATATGTTATCACATTCAGAGCAAAGGGGGCACCTGGGTATTTTATTTGCCCACCATAGCTGCTGCTTCCTTTCCTTCCATGCTCTAGTTTGTTGAAGACTGAGATTTAGCTTCTTTGCTTTCTCCTTGGCAGACTCGTCACACTTTGAGTCATTTTCTACTCATGTGCTTGGAGACTTGCTATCTTCCGCACTTGCATCTCTCTCTATTAAACTGTCTTAACACCTTGACTTGTGGGTCTGACTTACTCAGCTTTCTACCCTCCCAGCTCAGCACAATGCGTGGTGCTTTCTAAGACCCCAATTAATGTCTCCAGTGATTCAATTATTTGGATTAGGGATTGGATTGGACCGCTAGGGACTAGAAGACTGAATTTAATTAGAAGAAGTTCAAGTTTATTGTCTTTTAAATGGTCCTAGGGAAGATTAAGACTGGGTGGGAGGAGACAGGAAAGGCTTTCTGGAGGTGACCCTGCAGAATTTTTAAAGATGATTACATCAGTCAGGCAGAGAAAGAGACAATGGCTGGGGGTGGAAGTCACCAGAGGAGTGCAGCATGTTCTGAAGCTCCAGGCAGAGGAAGAGGCAGCCGAGAGGGAAAGCCAAGGGTAAGGCAGCCCTCTCACCCCGCTAAGACCCTGGGTGTTTCTTCCCTCTCTCTTGTCTCTGCATAGCTAGGGCTACCTGACCTTCTGCTCCCAAATGGCTTTGCCTTTCCTACTTTAACAATAAACCCCACGTTTACTGAGTGTTTGACTCAATGAAGAATGGAACTGCTTTTATTATTGCTTCACACCAATGTATGACTAACCTTTGAATAGTTTTTGTTTTTTGCTCCTTGAATACAAATCTTTCATTGGTAAGTATGTAACAATGATTTCATAAGTATTGAACAGTGATTTCCACTACATATGTTCCTTTCTCCTTCTGTGGTCTGTGTCTAGCTTTTGTCTTGTCTTCTGAAAAGTACATGGTGCAGAGAATTGGCACCATGTCCTCTCCTCGTTTCTTTCCCACCCCCCCACAAACATGCAAAAATCAAACATCCAAAGAAAAAGAAAGATAAACAAATTATCATTGTCCTCTTGACTACCTTCCATGTCATATTTCACAAAAAAAAACCAGAATGGACAACCCATGATAACTGGCAGTATGTCACTGATTCAGCACTTGGAATGAAGTCCTAACTAACAAAAGAACACAAAATTAGGACATGCAGTCAAGAAAGCATGAACATGCTTATGTACTTTTGGGGACTGTCAAATATTTGAAATTAAGATTGTTCCAGAAAATCCAGAGGGAAAACCCCACATACTCACTGGACTTAATTGACTTCAGTTTCCCAGATGGTTGCAGATAGCTTCCATGTGGCAGGGGCTAAGGGCTGGGAGATCTCAAGGTAAAAAGGACTAAATTGCCACTCTCTGGTGCTCAGAGTTCAGGAGTGGAACAGCACAACAATTTAGCAGAGTGCTGCAGGAGCACTTAGCTCTTCTTGGAGACAGGGTTGAGTCATCAAATTGTAATGAATACTTGTGGCCTAGCAAACCATATTTGAGATAAACAAATGTAAGAATTGGTCAAGATAGAAAGCTTCTTGTGTTTGCATTTTATGATGGACTTGGGGGACAGAATTAATATTTAAGTAAATATATTAGGCTAAATTGGTCCTATCCATAAAGTTTATTTATGGAATTTTTACCTTTCAAAGGAACAATAATTGTCCGGTGATAACCATAATAATGGGATTAATGGGATTCTGCCTGGTCTTCCTAGAGTGAAACATAGACCCCCAGCCCTACTATGTGTGTTATTGCTGTGGGTGCTAAGAGAGCCACTGAACATGCAGATTCCTTTCCTGTGCTGGACCTTACTTAGTGCTTCTAGCCAGTTTTCTTTCACAACCATCCCTTTTTTTAGGTCTCCTTTCTTCTTTGTGGATGGCTGGGTGGGGATGGGGAGACACTAGAAATACTGGAAGTGCTTCTGCCTTGCAGAAGAAGGTCTCCAGTGATGTGAAGACTGAAGATGGGAAGATTGGGACAGTGCAGAGAAATGGAAGCCAATTAAAGATTTCTCAATATTTGGGGTACTGGTACATGTTATGCTTTGTGAGATGAGGTATGAGGGCCTTCCCCTGCATGTGTGGTGCGATTGGTAGACCCATGCAGATCTCAAGACATAGCATATACACAAGTTCCTCCAAAGTTGTTCTTTATGTGTATTTTTTAACATACGCTCTGATTTTCTTCCATTATTCATTGTGATGGCAGTTTATCATCTATTTTCTCTCCAATTGTT
The DNA here is from genome assembly GCF_014898055.3 of Talpa occidentalis. Classification (NCBI taxonomy): domain Eukaryota; kingdom Metazoa; phylum Chordata; class Mammalia; order Eulipotyphla; family Talpidae; genus Talpa; species Talpa occidentalis. The sequence goes on from NW_023603184.1 coordinate 100,012,986, forward strand.
CATTTTAATTGTGGAAATGTGTCCAATTTGAACTGATTTCAATTATTATTGATTTTAATTCTAAAATGGGACTTAAATCTGTGTTCCTCATTTCAATTTGATTGGTTCAAAATAAAATACTGTTTTATCTTGAATTATGCAGTGTTTTCATGAATCTTGGCTAAATCTCTTGTGTACCAAAATCTACAGGCTTCTCTTGCATCGTTATTTTAAGGGTTCTTGTGTCTGTTTCTTCCCAATAGTTGTATGGTTCAGTAAATATTTTTTGAGCATTTAGTATGTGCTGGCTTCTGTATCAAATAGATAGAAAATAGATGGACTAATGACATCATCTCTTTGTCTTTTAAGCATTAGTTTCCTTATATGTAAAACAAGGCTACTATCTTAAAAACCTGATGGAATTATTTTAACAAACAGAATACTTTCTATAAAGCCCCTGGAAGATTGCCTAACACATAGTAAAAGTTAAGAAAAGTAATTACTTTCAATCAATTTGAATTTCTGTCTATTAATAGCTGACAGAGTGAATTGAATTCCCATGTCTAGTCAAATAATATCATTCCAAGTTTGCTAAACACCCTAGGGAATCACATTCCCACCATGCATTTTTATCAAAGCTTTATTTCTATTAAATCCCCAAACGCCTGAAGATGTAATTATTTGGTAGGTTTGATGTGGTGGCTTTTGTTGGAGGAATAAAAATGCATAATTTTTATTTCTTCTTCCCTTTAAAGAAAAACTTGGAGATCATAGTGAAAACATGATTTTCTGGCTTTCTGACTTTTAAAGTGGCATGTAATTTGAAACCACCGTTATTTGTTATTCCCTTGTGCAGAACAGCAGGATAAGGGGCTTATTGGCAGAACAGGGAGGTTTTGATGTCAGGAGAAGAGGTCAAGGCTTACCAGGGCCAGCAGGCATGGCACACAGGAGCTCCATCTGCTTGTCTCTGTCACCTACCAGCTCACTTGGCCTCAGTTTCTTGAAATTTAAAATGGGTCAGACAGTACTTCAGTACTTGAAATGGGGCTTTGGAATTGTTCTGAAAACAGAAGGCTCTTAGGCTTAGTAAGTACATTATGCACTTTGTAAGCTGTTGTAATAATGATCGTTAGCTGTAGCACTATCAGTATCACTGAAGCAAAGAAGACCTCCTCTGTGTAGACTCATAAGTCTTAGCTTTCTTGAAAAAGTTTTAGCTTTTCTAAAGGATGTCATGTGAATTTCTGAAAATCCATCTCTTTTTAGTGTATTGTGGTAGGTGGAGGCATTCTTGCTCCTGCCCTGGCCTTTGCCTGCCCATCCCACTCTCCCAACTCCCTCACCCCCACCTAAGATGCCCTTCCCCCTGCCCATCCACTTGGCAAGTAGCTCTTCCTCTATCAAGACTCAGTTCATCTTAATTCAACAAACTGAACTTTAGCTGAGTGAGGTTGGGGGTAGGGTAGAAGGTGAGGGAAGGGGGTGGCCAGATTATGCTGAGCCCTGCAGACATTGGAAAGACTTTGGTGCTTTACTCTGGGTGGTTTTGAGCTGTGTCATTATCTCGTTAACATTTGAACACGTTCACTAGCTAATGTGTTCAGAATGGATTGTAGGGAGGTAAGAACAAACAAGGGAGAACAGCTAGAAAGCCACTGCAGTAATCCAGGGAAGACTTGAACTGGGGTGGAAGTAGTGGAAAAATCAGAGGAGTTTTGATTCAGGATTTTTGAAGAACTTTGAATTCTGAAAAATTTCCAACATATAAAAAATGAAACAATAGTTTAGAGAACACCCATTTATACTCTACATTTTGAGATATTTGCTTTATTTATACCTATTTTTTCTGAACCATTTCAAAGTAAAATATAGACATAATGAGACTGTGCTATAGCATGAATATCCAAAATAAGGAGGTTTGTGTCCATATAGACAGAGTACTGTTATCATACCAAACTAATACATTAAATACATAGCTCATATTTAGATTTCTCAATTGTCATCTCTAAATGTCTTTTAAACCTGTGTTTTTTTCTTGGTAGAATCCAGTTAAGTTCATTCGTTCTGTTTCATTTTTATGCCTCTGAAATCTCTCTTATTTTAACTTTTGAATTTTGAAATAATATAAACACAGAATGTCAAGAACAGTCTAAAAAATTCTGTTTACATGACACTCAGATTCACCAATTGTTAACATTATGCTATATGTGCTTTCATAGTCTTTATGGGTAAGTTTCAGATCAAGATTTATTTTGGAGATAGAGTATGCAGAATATGCCAAGAGATTGGTTGTGTGATGTGAGAATGAATATTTGAGGGTGACCCTCGGGTTTTTGGCCTGAGCAGCATAAAGGAAGGAGTTGCCATTAGTTGAATTGAGTAAGGTGAGGGAGTCGCAGGTCTGGGAACAAGCTTGAGGTCTGTTCCTGTCATGTTAAATTTGAGCTCTCTATTACAAGTCCATGTTGGAGAGGTGCTGTAAGTAGCTGGATAGATGAAGAGGGAGTTGAGGGACAAGGCTGCAGATAGTAGATTGGCAGTTCTCAGTGAATAGTTGGTTTTTAAAGCCCTGAGGCTGTAAGATTAGGAAGAGAGTGAGCCTAAATAGAGAAAATGTGCGAGGACTGAGTCTTGCAGTGTGCTCCAAGGTGGAGTTGAGGTGAAGTCAATGGAGGGACCGTGAAGGAGGGATGAGCGATTGGAAGAAGCCAAGAGAAGGTGGTCACCTGTTTCAATCAATACTCATCAGTCATGTAACCTGAGAACTGAGAAGTGGCCAATGGATTTGGTCCTTGGTGTCACAGAAGTCATCGGTGCCTCTCGGAAGAATGATCAGATGAATTAATTAGGAATGAAACCTGTAAGAGGACTCAGGAGAAAAATCGAGGGAGTGAAATTGCAATATGGGGAACACTTGAGAAGTTCGCTATTAATGTTGATTTGGAAACAGAGGATGGTAATTGGAGGAAGAATGCAGGATTAGGGATTTTTTTTTAATAAGGAAAAAACGTTATGGCATGTTTCTATCGATGATCCAGCAGAGAGAGCAAAATTGTTGATGTGAAAAGGGAGAGAAGACAAAGAGCTGTGTCCTTGCTAGTTGGGAGGAGCTGGAATGTGGTGCACACATACTAGAACCAGAAGCAGCGATGGTTCATTTGTGGGAATAGGCGGGAAGCCTGAGTCCCTGGGCAGGGATGCTGGTAGGAGAGTTGTGTCGAGAGCTGATGGCAAGTGGAGAGATTGCTTCTGTCCTCTGGGTGAAATAGGAAACAAGGTTATCAGCAGAGAGAATGGACATCAACGGAGGTATTGTGTTTCTCCTCTCTCCCCAGAATGCATCTGCAAGCTGGGACGTGGGCCCCAGTAAATAGATGAATCTGTTAGCACTTAGACCTTGGACTTCTCATCCTCTGGAACTGTGAGAAATCAATGTCTATGGTTTAAGCCACCTAAAGTCTGATATTTTATTATAGCAGCCTGAGCAGACTAAGACAAACAAACATTTACTTATTCTTTATCATTTCCACATTCTTTTTTACAGGAGGTATTGTCTAAGAAAGGGAGGGCAAGTCACTTATGTTCAGTTTGTAACTTTGAAGATACTCTGGGAACAAAACTGACCCAGAAACCCTATTTTGTATATGGTTATCTTTAAGGAAAATGTCTCCATTTTAATAAAGCACTATTGTTTCTTTTAGTTCATTACCTTGTAAACTGCTGAGTAGTCAATTCTCATATAATTGGATAATGTTCTCTTCCAAACTCCCTCCATCCGAAGAAAGTCTGTACCACATGCTCAAGATTCTTAAGCCACCACATGGATTTCTCTAGAGCTTTGGAAGATCTGATGTACTAGATATTTTTATTTAATTTATGTTTTTAATTTTAAGAGACACATCCCAGATATGCCTGCAGCCAGCCAGCCAGTTTTCTAAATCTGCATATAAATAAGAATGGAGAGAAAGAAGAAAACAAACAAAAAAGGCAGCAAGCAGCATGGCTTTTTTTCTTTCCCAGTTTTTTCTGTTTATACTCTGCACATTGTATCTTCATTAAATGTTTTAGATCCACGTTTCTCCTTTTCAAAATAAGGAATTCATTAGGAAGATAATCAAATAAGCAAATCAAAAACTGTATGGGGTGCATTTTTGTAATTTCTTTGATACTTAAAAAGTAATCCTATGCTTTGATAATCATCTCGATAAAATCCTTTTTCCCCTAAAGTTGTTTAAATGTTTAATTAAATGTCTGCAAGATATGATTTAATGACTCAATTCAAATTAAAGACATAATAAGGAATATCTTAATGGCCACAACATAATAATTCTTGCAGTTAATTTTAACTGTTTATTATAGAAATTTTTAATGTATGCACAAAGGAAAAAGGAATGCTGTAATGAACTTCTTGTCTCCATCATACAGCTCCAACAATGCTATACAGTTTGCCATCTCTTTCTAATAATAATTCTATTATTAAAAACTTTTTAACACACAGAATATTAATACAGATGTGGGACAAGATAATACTTAATATACATTAGGGTGGGTATTCCGAGAGACGAGCACTTGCAAAGGTTTTCACTTGCTGCTTAGTTCTGCATGGTCCCAAGTTCAGGCTCACCAGTACTTCCTGTTCAGTCCCTTTCTTACATGGATATTCTGGTAAGAGGTGACTGTGCCAGAATGCTTGCATATTCTGTCCCTGGATTTTCCACACCCCCTTTTTCTCTGCTTTTTCATTCACATGTATACCTGCCTGGAATTTCCATAAAGCACTGCTTCTCCTGTCTCAGCACTGGTGTAAAATCTAAACCTGTCGTTAGGCAGCAGGATCCTGTTCATTTGTATCTTGGTCATCTACTTCTGGCTTTGTTTTCTCTCCTTACTCCTTTCACTTACAGTACCCCAGTGATATGGATATGCTACTTGCCAGTGTCACTCCTGCCTATGGGCCTTTGCACTGTCCCTTCTTCCTGGAATGTTCTTTACCACATCTTTGACTCTTTGACTCCTGTTCCCCAGAGGGCCCCAAAGAACCCTCCCTATTACAACATTGCCTTTCTTACCAGGAAAGACTCAGTCACTTTTGTGCTGATCTTTTTTTTTTTTACTTTTATTTTCAGCCTTACCAATTTTAGATATATTCCAAAGCGACTGTTTTTAAACTTACTATGAATAGCCTCTTTTGCTCAGCACTGTGCTTCTAATGTATATCCATGCTGATATGTGTTATGTAATTGGCAGCAATCCATTCATTTTCACTGCTGTATAGTATTTCATTTTATAAACATACTACCATACACATATCTCTTCTGCCATAGTTGGATATTTGGATTGTTTCCAGATTTGGGCTGTTATTGGAAATAATGCTATAGATATAGCATTATATTTATGTAGATATTTGGTAGATAAATGTAGGTATTTGTAGATAAATGTAGATATTTGGACACACTCTCATGAGTTTCTCCATTGCGTTACTAGGTGTACAATCTGGACATAGGGTAACCATAAATGTTTCAACAAGGACATTTTTGTGAGGGATCATTGCTAAACTTGGTAAGACATCAGGGAAATAGGTGTACCTTGGGATTACTGTAGGCAAACTGAGATATGTGACCTGTATTAAAAGTGTATTACTTGTTAGCTAAGTGAATTGTATAATTTTGCACTCCCTGCTAGAAGTATGTGAGAGTTTCTGTTGTTCTACATTCTCAGTTATACTTAATATTTCGCAATTTCGTATTGTTTACAAATCTTGTGGTTTTAATTGGCATTTCTCTCATTGATAGCGACACTGAATTGGGAGATTTAAATATTCATTTCTATTAAATTTTTTGGAGATATAGACTTTTAAAGCTTGGCTTTTCTTCAGAGAGTTCATGTTTTTCCTGTGCCAACAATTTTAGACACTGTCAGTCCAGGATCACCCTAAATTTTTTTTAATATTTATTGTTTTATTACTTTATTATAAACTTTATTTTCTAATATATTTTTCTTTGACTCATTTCTTTGGTTTAATAATTATTGTATTATATGTGGTTCTTTCAGTTTCCAAATATGTCAGAATTTTCAAGTTATTTTAAAATGATTTCTAGATGATGATAGGTAATCATCCCTGTAGGATTTTTCGCTGTAGAAATTTGTTAAGATTGCTTTAAAATCCAGTATATGGTCAGTATTCGTAAAAGTTCTGTGTATGCTTTAAAATAATATAAATTTGCAATTATTAATAGTAAGGTATGTTTTTTTGTTTGGTGAAAATTTTAATCATGATCCTCAAATCTCCTGTACTCTTACTGACTTTTTTCTTTGTCTGCTCATCCTATTAGTTACTGAGGAATAGGTTAAAAAAAACTCCCACTATGATTATAGATTTTTCTAATTTTCCTTCTAATTCTGTCAGTTATTACATTGTAAGTACTTCAGGCTATGTTATTAGTTACATGTACATTTAAAATGATGTCTTTCTGCAAAATTGAACCTTCTAAGTATGAAGTGATTTTCATTATATCTAATAATGCTTTTTTTTTGCCTTTAAGACAATTTTGTCTCATATTAATATAGTTTTAATGGTTATATGTATAGCACATGTTTTCCATATTTTTATTCAACCATTTTGTATTCTTTTAGTACAGATGTATTTCTTGTAGATAGCATATGGTAGGATTTTGTTTCAATTCAGTCTGAAAATATTTATTTTCTTTCTTTTCACTGGAGCTTAGCCCATATACATTTACTTTTAAGTGTTTTTAAGTCCCCATCTTAATTTGTGTTTTCTATTATTTTGTTTAATTGATGTTTCTTTTTCTTCCTTTCTTCTTGATTTCTCATTATTTTTATGATTATATTTTCCCTCCTGGTTTTGAAATTATAGACTCAATTTTGAATGATTTGATAATTACCATAGAAATTATAATGGATATACATGAGTTATCAAAATTGAAATTTAATCCATCTTTTGCCCTCTTCCCAGATAATCGGAGGTCTTTAGAATACTTCATCACTATGTGTGTACCCACTTCTGATTTATATTATTTTGTTTCACCTTTATTTTGTGTTTTGTAATCTTAAGACATCATTAACTTATGGAAAGTGGAGTCCATGTTTTTCACATTTGCACACATATTTACTGTTTTCCCAATTGTTCTTTATTTGTACTTAGACATTCTATCCGGAATCACTTAATTTTTGTCTGGAGATCCTTGATGTTTTTTAGAGAGAAGTATCTTAGTTTTTGTTGTATGAAAAATGAATGTATTTCCCCCTCATTGTTGAAAGTTTTCTCTCTAAGTAGAGACTACTAAATAGGTAGTTATTTTCCTTCAGCAGAATGGTGATGTCATTGCACTATCTTTTGCTTTTACTTTATTGCTATAGATAGTTGCTGGTAAGTCTGTCATTCCTCTAAAGATACTGTCTTTCATTCCCCTCGGTGTGCTAAGGGATTTTTCTCAATGTTTGTCTTTCTGATATTTCAGTTTGCTTTGTGTAAGAGTGTGTGTGTGTGAGTGTTTGTGTATTTAAAATGGTTCTCAAGAGTCTCTCCAGGCTTCTTAAAACTATGGACTACTCTCATCAATTCTGGAAAATTTTACAATTGATTATATTTTAGAACATCTGACTCTAATTCTATTCATCTTATATTCTCTTCCATGTTTTCCATTATTTTATTTCTCTGAATGTATGCTAGATATCATCTGACCTACCTTCCAAATCACCAATGCGCTTATTAACTTTCTAATTTTTCCTTCTTATTTTTAATTCATTGTATTTTTGATTTGTAGTGTGGGCTTTTTAAACCTTTGTGATGACTTTTTTTCCCTTTCCTTTTCTCCTATTTAACTGGTCTTTCATTTCTTCACATAGAGTAAGCATAGGTATTCTATAGTGATAGTTCATATATTTGTGTGTCTGTTACTGATTCTGCTTTGTATCATTTTTGTGTGTGTACTTAAATTTTGTGCTACTCCTCATTCTTAAAAAATACTGGGGTAATACTTGAGAGCTAGGAAGAAGATGCTTTTCTTCGGAGTTCATGTTTTTCCTGTGTCAACAATTTTAGACACTGTCAGTCCAGGATCACCCTAAAGCAAGTTAACGATAAGATTACCAAGCCCAAGCAGGCATATTGAACTGAGGTTACAGCCTCAAGGTTGGGCCTTTGACCACAACTGCTCATAGAATTGCTTTCCCTTTGCTTTCCCTCCCTGCCCTCTTCTTATTCCAAGGTAGCCATCCCTGCAGTTCCCCAGAGTTAGAGGTTAGAATAGGGTTTTCGTCTGGTTCATATTCATCCTATGGATGTAACCCTTTGAGTTCCCAGCTTAATATAGGCAGTGTCGTCTAATATTTCCCAGTTTGGGTGGACTCTCAGCCTTGAGTTTTTCCTCTTTTTTCCAGAAAGCTGCCAAATCAGAAACTCATATTTACTGGCTCTGCAAATAACCTGGGAGTGAAAGAAATTCTAGTGCTCTACTTAGGTTTGCTGGTTCTCCATTTCCCTTGGATTTTTGTCCTGATAGCTTCTTACTCTCTTGTCACCTCTTTTTTTCAAATTGAGTAGTTTAGTTGGTTTTAATAGGTTAGGGTAGCATGGGATTGGGACTTAATAAACTAGCCTGCTATTTCTGGAGAGGAAAGTATTAATAGGACCTTGAATCTAATAAGTATCATCTACTAAAATCACTATGTATACTATTCATGCAAGGTAAAAGATTTTCATTCACTTTTATGTGACACATTTTAATACCGATGTGAAGTTAAAGTCAGTTTGGCCTTGTATCTAATATATAACTACAAATCTTAATTGCAGCAATTTTCTAAAACTGCATCCACAACTTTCTTAATGAGCCAGTGAAATAGCCATTGTTGCTAAGCACCATGTGTACAATTCTGGTATTAGAAAAGTCTTGAGGGACATGGCCTTTCAAAGACACGGGAGTTAGAGATTGGCCTACCTTGTTTTCTAGTATATATTAAGTAATACTTGACAAAGAGAGTTTTCTAATACAAATTAGAAAAAAAATGTTTTGCTGTTACAAAATTATACACAGACAAGTGTAAACTTAATCAACTTTAGCTGGTTTAGGGAATGCTAGTTATTTGTTGTTTAGATTGATCAATTTGGCGATGTTAAGCAGAAAATGTCTCTAGGGGGTATAAATCTTGAGTAAAGTTTTGAACCCTAAAAATATTTATTAATGGTGGAGTGGCCATATGAATTGATATAAACAAAGATAGAGAATCCACCTTGGGAAATGAATCAGCTAAGAAAGGTGTCAGCGAAGAAAACACTCTTAGTTCTGACATTCAAATAATAACCCCAACCCTATTTGGATGGGGACAAAGCCCAACTACAGCTGGTTTTTCAGCCCTCCAGAGAATTTGTTTAGCTTTTTGTGTCTTTTCTGTTGATTTTATCTTTTGACTGAGGAAAGGTCCACAATGTAACTAGATTTATTAACTGAGGAATTCTTAAGTGACTTCTCTGGGTCTTAAAGTATACCATGATTAGGCCTTCAGGGAATAGTTAAAAAAAAAACTCCCTTAATATTGTCGAATTTGTTGAACTTTGAAGAGAGAATAATGAGCATGAAGCAGCACCTTCAGAGGACTGGATTGCCCAGAATTTGTAGTTTTGTTAAGTCACACTTTGTATCTTTCAAAAGAAAATTTAAAAAAAATTTTTGTTGGCAAAGTTATATTTGTTGAGGTAATAATGTTGATTTACATCACAGTATATGTCTTAGAGGTATAGGTTTACACCTCTACAAATAGACATTATTTCACCACATCCACTACCATTATCCCAGTAATCCTCCATTGCCTCTACCACACTCATCCCCCTTCTGGTACCCTTAGTTATGTGTCCAATGTGTCCCACCTCCTATTAAGAAAAATGTTTTTTAGTTCTCTCAACTTTCATGTTTTTTGGTGTTTGTCTGATACTTGTCTATAAAATGTACCAGACCTTTGCAGTGGCTTTTCAGTAATACATACACAGAAAAATTTCACAGTGGAGTCTGTATGTGTAGCATGTGTAGAGAGACAGACAGACATAGTGACATCTTTTTACCATATCTATGACCAAATTATAGAAGCACATATGCATGGCATCTGTGGTGTCATAGAGTTCAAATTTGACCACATTTCCTAATTTCTTTTTACAGTTTCCCCATTTCACCAGAGAACTCTCTGCTGACATGGGCCCTATGCATGTTTCAGTTTATCATAGCAAGTCTGTCAAAAAGACAATGGTGTGTGACACCAGCTGCTTGGGATTGGATAACACTATTTGAATGAAGATGTTTTCATATACTTCAAGGCATTATTTCATTGAAGTTAGGAGGTGCTAATTAGAAATTCTCTATGGAGAATTGGGGCAAGGTTTTTCCTTTTTTCTATCCTGGGCATCAACAAACAAAATCAGCTGTGAAACATAGTGATTTGTAAGCTTGCTTTTGTTTTATGAAATAAAGTAGTTAAGAGCAGGGTTTAGATTATTTTCCTTTGAGATGGTTGGAGGATGGTAAATATCTCTAGGTTAATGACTACCTACACTCACTGTCTTTAGAGTGTTCTAAATGGAAGAGACTAGCAGAAAGAGTTATCAGGATTTCAACTTTTGTCTTAAGAATTTAACAAAAAGTAAGACAAAAAACCAAAAATGTCTGCTTTGCGACAAGGGGTGATTGATTTTTCCTGTTGAAATGGTAGTGAGAGTGTGAGTGGTTTGTGTTCTTTGATCTGTTTCAGTAAATGCTCAACTCCTTGTTTCTCTTGGTCCAGCCATGAATAGCAGTGGAGATACATATTCCCTGGATGGTGAGTTAGCAATACCTGCCTCAGTCCAGATGGTGAGGGTGTGACCAGATAATTAGTCACTCTACTTAATGCAGTGTTATTTCTCTCATTTAATAAATATCAGGCACCTGTTGTATCTTGGCCAGTAGAGGAAGGCGAGACAATGATGGACAAGACACTATGTCAGTCCCCACGGTGCTTGTGTTCTACAGTCTTTGCCTATTACTGTCTCTACTGAGAAGTATGGCTTAATGGTTAAGTGCATAGACTATGAAATCAGACAGACGTGATACAAATCCTCTATTTATTATTCCCGTGACTTTGTCCAAGCCACTTTTGCCTCAGTAAGGTGGCCTTTGCCCATGTATGAAGGGGATGTAAAGCAGAGCAGGCAGACCCCACGGTGTCTGTGACATGCTTTTCACACTGTGGAGGGTCTCCATGGCTGAGAATGATCTTTGCTGTCATTGTGGTCATTGTTGTCATTGTTATGACTATATTCTGGCCTCAGGATTTGAGGAAAAGGAAATGTTTGAAATAAATTGGAAAAATGTGGCTCTTAAGTATACCAGAGGGAGCAATCAAACAGTTTCAGCCCACTGAGGAAGAAGGTAGTACTGATGCACTGCAAGTGTGGGACTGTTTGTCTCCCTGTATTACTTTTTTCTCCTTCCAGGAATTATTTTAATTGGGCGTTAAAAGGTTCAAATGTTGAACAGCTAGAAAGGCAAACCGCACTATGATTTATCCTGAATCTTTCACCATGTTGAGCATACTGTGTCCGGGCCAGAGAACCCAAAGGTAGAAAAGCAGCTCTTTGTAGATAATGTCAATGTAGTGGGTCATACTCCTAGATATTTAACCTAAAGACACGTTACAGAAAGACATTTAGATCCTTCAGTAGAAGTTATCTTGAATGGTACAGCTTGCTAGTGGCAGGTATAAAATACTTTAGAAAGGGTGTGTGTGTGTTGGAGAAAGCTTAACATGTATATACATTGCAGTATTTCCAATGTTCAAAGATAGCCCTTGACTTGAATGAAAGTCAGTACTAAAACAACATTTTTTTTAAGTTTGTATAAAGCATCCTCATTTACTTATTTCATGGAAGCCATTGTATTCAGTAAACATTGAAAGACTGGAATAATTGCAAATCAGATTTTGCCAACTACGTAAAAAGAATGTATAAAAAAGAGGTATCCATGTGCTGTTTTTCCTCCTTTACAAATGTACCTAATGAGGAAAGTTTTCACAGGTTTCTGGTTTTCAAAAAATAGCAGACTATTTTTTGAAAATGTTTAACTGCGTACAACTCTGTAGTAGACACAAAGACAAAATGATTATTTAGAGACTGTTCTATTTTTTTCTTTTTATTTTCCATGCATTTTTGAATATTATCCTCGGTCTTGGAGTTGTGAAATCTGGGTTTGAATTCTGGCTATTCTAATCAGCACATGTCCCTGAGGAAATCACTGAGTTTTCTGAGCATATTTCCTGTCTTAGAAAATGGGAATAACATCACATATTTCAAAGGGAAGTTTTGAACTTTAATGGATCAAATTTCTCCGTGCATTCTTTGGTACATTTGGGGTTTGATAAATGGTAGTTGAATCTGAGTTAAGATGTCTTTCAATTCTGATTTCTCCACACAGGTCCTTCAGCCTTTTGCATCTGGGATGTCTGTTACATTTAAAATACTCCTCTCTGTGGACTTCATTCTTTTTGTGTTAACAACTCTGCGAGAGGTCATATTCTGTGGGAGCTACTGAGTATGATACCCTAGTGTATAATATGACAGTATTATCTGGGTGATACCTGAGATATACCAATTTAGGAGAGAGAGATTGGGCTGGAAATACATTTTACATTTAAATAATTAAATGTAATTTAAATAAATAGATAAATAAATTGCATTTATTTAATTATTAGAAGAATGCTGGTTCTTTTCAAGGGCCTGTGTCAAGAGGGTTTCCTTGGCCCATTATAGGTATTCTTACTTATATTACTTCCTATTGGGTCTGAAACAAATTATCAAAAACTTAGTGACAGTAATGTAATACAAATCTATTATCTTACAGAATCTAAAAAGGGTTTCGCTTGGATAAATTCGAGTTGCTGGCAGGGTTCCTTCTGGGGACCACTTTATATTTCTCAGGTGAGCTCCCTCTACCTGAAAGCCAGCAACACCTAATCTTCAAATCTCCTTCTGACTCTGACCCTTTTGCCTTCATCTGTCTTCACACCCCTGCTCTGACTCTGCCGCTTCCTTTATTAGGACTCTTGTGATTACATTGGGTCCACCCAGATAATCTGCCATCTTTGCCCTATGATATTGTCACAGGTATTGGGCATTAGCATGTGGACTTCTGTAGAGGCTATAATTCTGCTTACCACAATACTATACTGTGACTTTGTGAATACCTTGTGGCAATTAAAATACGCAGTCTGTTAGTACTCTCATTTGAAGCCCCTGGCTTTCTAGTGTAGTCTTGTGTAAGGCAAAACAACCAGATATAGGGACAGGTGGGCATGGTTCTGCTCCCATGACTCCCCTTATCAGTGGTATGTGATTAATGGCTTGTACACTTGGGTTTTGTGTATAGGTAAGTGTTTGGGTGTATGTATTCTGGCAGTTTTGCTTAGGATAGAATTGCCAGGAGCTGTGCTGGGCAATTTATTTATCTAATTGAATCTTCACAAAAATCCATGGAAATAGCTAAGCAAGTATTTTCATTTAACAAATGAATTGAGGAATTAAGTGACTAAATGATTGGTCTACAATACGCTACATGGATTTGAACAGAGATCTTTTGAATTTAGACATCTTTTCCCACTTGACCACAATGCAAAGGTTTGAAGCTTAAAATTAATAAAAGGAAAAAGACTATAGAAGCAAAACAAACAACAACAAAAAGTTTATGTAAATTCATATCCACTCTGTGTTTATACCAATAAGCAGTTATGAAAATGCTACTTTTTTTCTGTGCCCTGCTGAACACTGTTTTTTAAAACTTAAAATGCCAGTGTGATATGTAAAAAAGAGCCTTTCAACTTTTTATTTAACTGTTAGTAAATGAAGTAAATTTCCCTGTATTACTTGTCTTTTGTTTTTTTTTTTTCTATTGGAATAATAATCTTTTTCTTTTTATGTTTAGAAGACATTAGCCCATTCTCTGTCATTTGTTATTAACCTTTGACTGTAAAGAAGTTGTTACAATCAGGAAGTTTTCTTTCCTGTGTTTGTATTACAAAACTTTGTAGTACACCTTGACTTTTTCAAAGCTCCCTTTCAAAATCTGGTTAAAAAAAAATTACCCAGAAAAATTTGTATTTATATATTACTCCTAATAAAATTTCCTATCATTCATGGGAACTAAACTAAGTAAGACTTCTTTGTCCTAGCACAGCAATGTCTGTTGCCCTGTAAATTTGGAGCAGACCTCCCTGCTATCACAAATGCCTTGCTATTCTGCTCTGTGTCAACAAGCACTGAGAATGATGCTGCCAGCTTGCTTTTGGTGGTACTTTCAGATTTACCAATTATCTGATATTTTTGCTTATGTTAACTCTCAAAATAATTTTAGATCCTGTGCCTTTGGGCTTATGTTAATGTTCCTGATTGTTTCATTTCATATGCAGATAGCATCAAATAGTTCCCCCTTGATAAAATAAAAAAGTATGCTTTCTGAAAACACTGTTATACTGACAAAGTTATTTGTAAGCGTTTATAAAATTTGGGGAACTCTTTATTGTTAGTATCCTGTGTAAATTGGTATTTCATTTAGTGACTCATTCATAATAGGAATACTAATTATGTAGCAACACTAGATGATAGTGGTTAAGATTCATTCATTCAGAAATGTTTACTGAGCGCCTACTCTGACCTGGGCATTGGTCTTGTCCCTGTGTGACACCACAATGGACAGAATAGGGTCCTGCCAGAGCTAATCTTCTCAGATCACACTCTGGAGTAAAAGAGACAAGTGTGTGAATCCAGACACCGGTACCCAGTTCCTGTGTGACTCCCCACAAGGCATTTCATATCTCTAATTCTTAGTTTTCTTGGTCAGTAAGTGAAGGAAATAAAACTCTGAAGTACATTGTGTATGTGTGTATTGTATGTACATATGTGCATGTAAGCTATGTTTTATAGAATACAGCTCAAAGTGAGCTTTCAGTAATCATTTGTTATTTCCATCTTTTTGTGGCAAACCCTATGCTGTATTCTAGTAATAGTGTGAACTAGTAGACTCACATTTAAATAGGAAGGCTGGGGTACTAAAATCACACATAGCTCTTTTCCTTACATTATATTTATTATTCTCTATTTAATCCTTTCCTATCCCACCTTTTCTTCTTAATCCTTTCCTTACTTATTTGTCCAGTTCCACACTCCCTACAGCATTCTAGAACCTAGTTCCACATGCTCTCTCCTCCACCTTCTCATCTTCTAGATAAAATTTACATCTTTTTTTTTTATAGAGGCATGTTTTTATTTGTTTGTTTGTTTTGTTTATACATGCACTGGGTACAGTCAGAAGCGCAGGAGGGTGAGAGAATTCACCAGAGCCAGAGCGGGGAGCAGAGCAGGCAGACTGAAGTACACTGCTGAGGGGAGCAGCGGGCGGCAGGAGAGGTCTGCTGGCCATGTGGGACCCTCCTCCGGTGGCCGGGGAGCAGCCGGGGAGCAGCCGGGGATCGAACCGGCGCCGCAGAGGCCGTGGGCAGCTTCGCAACCCAGCGCTCAACCGCTGTGCCACTGGGGAGGCCCAAAATTTACATCTTGCTGCACAGCTCTACTTGTTTCTGTTTCAGTTCTTCGCTATTCTCCCTTTTTCCCCCTGTGTGAGTACTACCCATTCTTCAAGACCCAACCCAAGTCCTGCTGTTACCAAGAGCTCTCTTTACTAGTCTTTCTTATATGAATCTCTACCAAGTTCTTCCTTAAATTGAACTCCATGATACTAAGAATTAGCAATGCCCATTTTAGTTGTTATTCGCCATTTATTATCAGTCCCCAATTGTTTCATGTACCTTGTGTCTTCCCTATATATGCAGAGTATGCTTAGTGAATATATGGTAATTTGTTAATTGACTCAGGGTGGAGTTAACAGAATAGATGTCTTTCCTTGGAGGTTAAGAAAATTACCCAGTGTTGTTTCAGGGCAATAAGGATATGCCTGACTTTCAAGTTCAACAAAGCATTGTTGAAGTTGTCATTGCCCTTGTTGGATTGTAATCATTGGGTCTTAGAAAGCCTGGAGCACTCCTCCTACCCCCACCACATGTCTCTATTTGATTGATACTTTTTTGATTGGAAGGGGGTGTCTCTGCCTTTCTAAGGAGTATCCTGCTAAGTCAATATCTTGCAGGAGCTTCTGGGTCAATACCCAAAATGGTTTGTGCAGCCTTTATCCTCCAGGGTTGTTTGTGAGCACTGGTGAAAGCCAGGAATCAAGATGTCCAGGAGAGCAGGCTGCCTGTGCATGAACACTGTACTTTCAAGTTATTTCATGGTTGCTTTTGGGAAAATTTGCTGAATTCACTTTCTGTGACTCTCACCAGGGGACACATTACATGAGAGGATAGGACCAGATGCATTTTCAAGCAGCGTTTGAGAGTAATTCCACTCCCTACGCCTGACTACCAGGTGGTGAGATGTTTGGAAAAAACATTTTAGTCTAAAGAGGGGAAGGAGTTATTTAGTCTGAGATTATAGCCTGTACTTTCCTTTCATGTGGTTTCTCCTTGAGAGTTCTTAGACCCAGATTAAATTAAATGCTGAGGCACTTTGGGAACGGTAAAAATCAATGAATGAAAGAAAAAGTATAAATGCTATAATTGCATCCATTCATTGCCACCTTTACTTTTTTCTTTTATCCTGTGTCTCATTACATTGGATTATTTATAATACCAACTTTGAGTGATTTGAGTGACATAGCAATAAAAGGTTAAATCCGACATAGGGCTGATGGTACTCATGAAGTGCGTACTCATTTGACATTACTATATATTCAGCAAATGAAGTTTAGTGGTTTGAATTAATGTCATCTTCACCTTTGCTTTATGCAGGCATTAAATAACATTTCTTAATGTTTGACACATCTGAATGTAGCCTTACAACTATTCTGTTTACATAGTTACTTGATTCCTGGAGATTAAAGAAAATAATTTTATGTTTTTTTTTCTTTTTGGCAGACTTTATTGTTCAATGTAAGTAGACTCAAGTGCTTCATTTTTTCTTCCAGATGTAAGGGGGAAATGCCCAAGACTTCTAAAACTGTTATTTTGAAAGCTGCCTGTCCTCAGTATTTGTTGATAACATTTTTACACATCTGGCTAATAGCCTTGGATTCTATTCATGAGTTACTCTGTTGTAAAACAAGTGAGTGGCTTTGCTCTGGGAGCTCTTTGAGGGCACTGGCTTCATTGTTGATCACACAGGGTCCTGCAGAATGAAACCTGGAGATTACATTATGTCGGGGGGCGGGAGGATGGGGGAAAGAACTTGGGCTCTGGAGCCAGTTTTTACCTGACTTCCCAGCCTCCCAAGTCTTTGTTCAGGAAAATGTAATGGATGGCCTTGGCGAACACAATGGGAGGGGAAAAGTGTGAGTTAAAAGAAAAGCTCATAGTTCATTGCAGTGAGTGTTTTCTTGCCTTGAACCTTTGAACTTTTGTTTCAGGGCCTCATCCCTCTGTTCCTACACAAGATTTGGAGTTCAGAGTGAGACAGGGCAAGCTAGGGTTATTAGGCAGTTTTAGGGACAGTGCAGGAGGGGACCTCTGAAGAATTTAGGGAGGCTTCAGAGATAAGGACAACCAAAGAAATATAACCAATTCCATTAGGAAAAACAAACATGCCAGGACCAAGGACAACATTGTTAATGCTGGTCCTGGTTTCCTTCAGGTGGTAAAGGGAGGCGGAGATTGGAGAAATGGAGAGTGGTTTAATTTATGGTCACATTAGAAGGGCAGCTGTTTAACTTCAATGCAGGGATGCCCATCCAGAAGACTGGGCCATAAATTTAAAGATGCAACAAATGGGGAAAGAGAAAGCTGTTAGATAAGGAATGTGAAGATCCCCACTCAGTAGCAAACTGAGTGAGACAGCCGAGAACTAACCAATCACAAAGAGACTGGGGCAGCTTTAGAATAATGAGGGAAAAAAGGTATATATTTCCTAAGACACGACTCTACTTTGGCTTCCTTGCCCCTTCCAGGCCTGGTTCCCTGGCCTGGGAGTCCCACTTTATTTCTGTTCTTTTTCTCCTCAATAAACTTTTTCTTTTTCTAAACAAACTGCCTCTGCTCGCTTGCTTGCCTGAGCATCTGCGAAGTTCCTGCTGCGGCTTCATGAGACACCAACCCGTGGGGGTCTAGCGGCTGGGGCTCAGCACTGCCCTGCAGCCTGAAATCCATTCCTGGCTGGGAGACTAGGCCTGACAATTCCGGTATCAAGAGTAAATGTTCTTGAGTTAGTGCAAGTTCTTATTTGTTTGTGTTTTGCTCAAATAGAAAATTTGATTGTGAGCATTCTTTCATAACAGCAAACTAATGTCTCCATGAACTCTTTAAATACAGTGTTCTGTTCTCCACACCTTTGCTATTTCTTGAACCCTAGTAGCTGAGCATTGAATTCAGTATTCTAACTTACCACTGACTCACTTTTACATTACTGGGACCTTAGCTGTTCCTTTTTTCAATTGCCAGATAATGTACATAGGGTGTGTTGGGGTAGATAGGGTCCACTCAGATGTAAGGTAGGTGCCCCAGCTTCCAAATAATAAGGTGAAAATATTGTGGGGTCAACTTGAATATATAAGCTTTTGCAGATGGAATAATATCACACCTATATTAATAACATGTTAATTAATGATATGTTTATTAGAAATAATGTTTTTTCTAGTCATTTGTGAAATATTTTACTCAGATTTGCATCTTTGATATCATGTTTTTAACATCACTGGAGTTACTTGGAAACCATCTACTAGAGCGTGCCAGAGTACAGTCTCTTTACTGCCATTTAAATTGCATGAACTTTAATGTTTTTTGATACCCATATATGAAGTTATTTGTATAAATTTTATCTCAGGCCTTCGACCCCCTTTCACACTATTTTTTCCCTCTATCTATTGGTGTATATTGGAAATGCAGCAAAATGCAACCATTTCTGGACTGAAAGACTACTGTAAGAGACTTATTTACATCGTGATAGTCACGGGTGCCTTAGTGGGGGGAAAGAAGTGGGGAAGGCCACCTGAGGGGGGAAATCATATAGTGTACAAAAATGAACAGTGATGTGAGAAAATAAAAGAGAGAGAGGCTCATTGATAGCGACACCTAATGTGACCAATTGTGAGGTCACAACCCGTAGAGAATGACTAAGCTGCTATTAAAATTCTTTGCTTCCTTAAGGCATCTAATTTCATCAGCTGACTCTGAAGCATCTCAAACTATCATTGATTGAGATTGTTTCAGCATAGAATGACTTCTTTCAAAGTAAAGTTCTTGAGAGTATTCTGTAAATAAGAGACTGGGTAAGGACTTCCATATATGTCAGTCCTCTCTCTTGGGGGAGAGAAAAGTTTATATGTGGCCTAGTAAATAACCAAAGGCTTTTCTATTTTTGCATATCTGCTGGCAAAATTGATATATGCCCTTGTTATATATTCATACACATTTTTTTGAAGGTGAAACAAAATACTTGCAAAAATGTGGTTTCCTGGACGAATAGGGACTTTTAAATAGGCTAACCATTATTAAGTGGTACTTGTATAACCTTGATAGTATGTGGCAATTCAAGAGTACAGTGATACAGAAATTCAAACTATAGAGTTAGTGGAAAAATAGGTCTCATTCCCCAGCCAGGACAAAAAGAAAAACTAGTGATTTTGCTTACAAGATTTTATTAATCTTCACTTTGCTAATACAGATCTCTCTCTTGATAATGGTTTTAAATTCCATTTGGTGGAGATATGACATAGGAAAATTAATACAAAATCTATTTACTTGGGTGGGTCTGGTAAATTTTGCAAGAGGAGTTATGTACAGCCAGAGAATCTTACTGGAAATGACCACAACTAATTATCCTCTCTTGAGATCCTTGCCTCTCTGACTAGAGAAATACATGTCAGAGAGGCTGAAGAGAGTAAGTTGGGAGGCTGTAATAACAGTAATTTGATATTTGAGTAGCTCTGATTTTCAAGGTAATTTTTGAGCATTATTTAATTCTATCACACAGCTACCCTGAGTTGTAGATGAAAGAGTTAGAAGGATTCTCTCCTCTTATTCTTCCTTCTCCTTATCTTCTTCCGCTGTTTTCTTTTCAACATTTAAGGAAACTGAAGCTCCAACATACTAAGCAGTTTGACCCACATCAATAGAAAATAGGAAACAGGAGCCTTCTTCTCTAGGTAGAGGAATAACATTGGTAGAGTCTTGTTGTGTATTTATTTCTATCTTCTCAAATAGTTTCCATTCCTTCTAGGGACATGCTGAAACATAGTTATGAATGTGTTTTTGACGTGATTATCCTAGAAATGCTTCCCATGAGTCATTACTTTTTGAAGTAAAGCAGTAAATTCTTACCTTTTCTTTATTTTTCTCTCTGCATTTTCACTCTTGCCAAATCCTGAGAACGCAGGTACACCTCAGAACAAAGGAGATATGAGTATATTTTCAAATGAACATTGTCAGAGTAAATCTATGAATTGCCATGGATGATTATCTTGCTCTGAAAGACTTTAGAGTATAAGTGGTATAGTAACTCCTCCTCTCTCCAAAATCCTGTAGGTTAAAAAATACTGTTCTCTAGAGATAATTTCACAAAAGAGATAACTGGCTGATTTTCATTTGAGATGTGATGTGTGTAACATTTATTTGAGAACATAATTTATATGAGGTTTTATATTTGAGTGCCATACAATCCCTTCAAGGCCATAAAGTACCCACTTTATTAAGAACATTTCCTTGAACTTCACAAGTGGAACCTGTTTAACAGTCTTGGGTAAATCAATGTCACAGGTACTTATTGAATTATGAAAAAATGCATGAAGTGGGGGGGGGCCTCCCTGGTGGCACAAGGAGTTTAGTCTCAGCACTACAAAACTATCAGCCACTGCAGCATGAGTTCAATCTCCTGCCAGGGAGCTAACCTACATGGCCCAGCAGACCTCTCCTGTCTCGTCTGCTGCTCCCTCAGTAGTGTACTTCAGTAAATCTGCCTGTTCTGCTCCCCACTCTCTGTCTCTGGTAAATTCTCTCACTCTCCGCACTTCTGGCCTATGCCCTAGTTCTTGTATGTATAAATAAATAAATAAAATCTTAAAAAAAAAGCATGAAGTGGGGAGGGTGATAGGGACATCTCCCTATCACCTTGAACTCTTTCCCTTCAGAGAGGTTAATACACTGGTATTTGGTACACGACAAGACCAAAAATGACTCCAGGACAAAGCAGAATAGGTAAATGTAGAGGGGAGAGATAGAGAGCAAGTTCTTTAAGAGTGCACATCATGTTGGGAATATCAAGATGAGCTTCACAGTTTGGGGTGAGCTCTGGAGGAAGCATGTCAATTTGAAGGTGCTATGTGGATTTTTTTTTTTTTTTTCAGAAGAAATAGTGTGAGCTTGAATGACATAGAAGCAGTAGAATACAGGGTGTAGTTGGGAAATGAGTTCAGTATGATGGGAAGAAGACAGAATAGGTGATTTTCTAAAGAGTAATGAATGTATTTGTAACCATTAGGTGAAATTTGATTCTAGGGGTAGAGGAGGGGATTAGGCAGAAAATTCCTTGCCTTTAAAATATTTTATGGAAGGAAAAAAGGAAGAAAGCTAGCTGTTTTAAACTTAGTGATATTCTTCCTCTGTGAAAAAAACACTTAGTTCCTGTGTTGGCTACTGATCCAGTGTGCCTATGTCACACTCAATTTAACACAGTGATCACTTTTTGTTGTATCTTGACCCCTTTCCTTTTATCCCAAACCTTCTTGCTACCAAGGACTCAAAGGGCAGAAGGTGGAATCTCTGCTCAGCTCTTGCCCTGTTTCTCTCCAGCCAATTCTCTATTTTCCTTCGAAGATATACTTTCAACTTCATTGCAAACTAATTAAACAGGAATTCTATTACTTGATAACGTTTTACTGTGCTATTTGACACAGGGATGTTTTCATTTTTATAGCCAATCTTTCCTTATATGGGCCCCATCCTGGTGGGGATTTGGGGCCAGAATGTAGTCAGACTCAGTCTGGATTCCCCATGTAGGAACTTTTCTGAGACCCACTTGAGGCTTACTTCATAGTGTTGGTTCAGTGTTTGTTGCTTGCATATGAAAGGCTTTAATACATACTTTTTTCCCCTTTTCCTTTTCACCATGAACTTTATAAATAACAGTGGTATCTGCTTACCCATGGTAAACTTGCGCAACTTCTCATCCTGCAGTTAGGAAATAATCATACTTCTCTTCAAGCCAGAGACCCTCCAAGTCCATGTTGTTTTTTGCGCCAGACCCTTCACATGGATCCCCTCAGCCCCAGATGGTCTCTGCTGCTGAGCCTCTTAGCATTTCATTCCTTTCCAAAATCTGACAGCACCTGGGTAGTGTCTAGCTTATGTGCTTTTCTGAAATGTGGCTGTTTGTACATTTACCACATCCTATTTTTCGACTGGAGGTTCTTGACTACATATTCTTTAAAAGCAGCTTTCCATTTCCTATAGTATCTATAGCTTCTATTTCCTGTGGTATCTAATATAATGCCTTACATTCATTATATCTTGAGGTTGAATTAAATTAATATGATGCCTTTGTAATGTTCGCTTATAAAAGATGTCCTAGTCCTGTTCCTGCTTTTCTTTGGCACCAGGCAAAGTTAACCTCCCCCTCTCTCCCTGCCATGTGTCTATCAATATACTACAAAATATCTTCAGTGTGTCTGGAAATATCACACCCAAACAGATCTCATGTATTGATTTCCCTTACTCTCTAAGGCAAGTGCAGAATTATTACCATGAAATTCAAGACTTCTCTATCAGTTTCTTCACACTCCCTAGTACTTATTACACTCCACCTAGTACTTATTACAATTCAGCCTACACCCTGTGATTCATCCAGGCAGATTGGCTAGATGTACTCCCTCTTCACAAAGGTGGATAAAAATATCCATTGTCAGCTGACATAACAGGTGGCTTTCTCTTACCATCTAGAATTCCATTAAAAAAAAAAAAAAGTTGGCATAGTCTCCCACATAAGGTCATGGCCTAATCTGGTAAACAATTCTGAACCAACCCCAGTACAATTATGACTTTCAATACATCTGATCTATTTCTTTCCTTGAGACAAACTTCATGATTAAAATTACAGTTACTTTGTATTTTGGGGCAGTATCACATGCTCATTTACGAGTTGCTTGTTGATCTCAGATTTTTGAAGACAACGACGCATAGTGAATTCTGATTAAACAGTTTCTTAGCACTAGCATTCACATAGTCCAGCAATGTCATTTTATAGGGGAGGATATTAAAACTTCTCAGTTAAACACCAATTTCTTGACCTAATCTTGGTACTTTTTTAAAAAAAATATAATTCACAAGCTGTATATTTTCATGCAAGTTTGAATTTGAAAATACAGAAATAGAATATTTTAAATGACTTCCAGAAATGGAAGCACAGATGAAGTAAAATTTATTGCCCGTCTAAACCACAAAGTCATAAATACCTTAAATGAAATGCCAAGCTAATGAAGTTGATTTAGAGAGGGCTCTGGGAGGCAGTCAGTATGTTTATGTACATAATTTTGATGGTATTAGTGGGACTAAAGAAGGAGGTAGTCAAAAATACCAAGGTTTTTGCACAATATAAGCATTGGTTGATTATTTTTATTTCATTTAAAAATAAAAGAAAATTGATTTTCACAACCTTTTTCAGATCAAGTGACATATTAAAAGAAGTTTGCAAAGTTAAGAGTATATAAATATTTAATAAATATATCTGAGGATTTAGAAAGATAAATGAATTATCTGTTATAGTACTTTATTGCCTATAATATCAGTATCTTTATTAAATGTATAGCCTCTAAAATGATATTGGCCCATTACTAGAAGCAATAGCTTTAGTTTAGTCCAAGTCTTTATAGTCATAATAAAAAAGAAAATACCTACCTATCTACATATAATTAAATAACATTTTGAGCACCCAAAATTATGCAGTGCTAGTGTTCAGAGCATTTAAATTCAGAATTCAGATATGCAACTCAAATTGAATAAAAGACTTGGACATAACACCTGAAACCATAAAATACATAGAAGAAAACAGAGGGAAAACACTTAATGACATAAACTTCAGAAATATCTCTGCAGATTTGTCTCCAGCAGCAAGGAAAACAAAGAATATAAACAACTGGGACTAAGTAGAACTAAAAGATTCTGCACAGGGAAAGAGACAGTAGCCAAAACAAAGAAACACTCTATTAAATGGGAGAAACTATCTGTCAAGGAAGGGGCTAATGTTGAAGATCTAATGTTGAAGGTCTACAAAGAACTTATACAAAAGCAAAACAAACCATCTGAAAAATGGGGAGAATTGCAGAGATGCAGAGAAGGCACGTCTCCAAAGAAGATAGGCAGATGATCAAGAGGCATCTGAAAAAATGTTCATAATCACTTATCATCTGGGAAATGCAATACCACCTCACACCTGTGATAATAACCCATATTAAAAAAACAGAACAGAAACCAGAAAGAAGTGCTGGCGAGGTTGTGGAGAAAAAGAACCCTCTAACAGCACTGGTGGGAACCCTCTAACAGCACTGGTAGACGGGTCTGGCCCCTAAGGAAAGCTGTGTGGAGTTCCTCAAAACACTGAAAATGGATGTACCATACGACCCAGCAATTTTCTTAGGAATCTACCCAAAGAACACAAAAACACTAACTTGAAGGGACACCTGCACTCTGATATTTATTGCAACACTATTTACAATAGCTAAGATATGGAAACAACCTAAATGCCTCCAGACACAACAGTGGATCAAAAAAGATGTGGTATATATACACAATGGAATACTACTCAGTGATCAAAATGATCAGTGACGCCATTTGTAGCCACATGGATGGATCTGAAAGGGATAATGCTTAGCAAAATAAGTCAGTAGGAGAAAGAAAATGCAGGATAGCTTCACTTATATGTGGAATCAAGAAGCCAAACAAAGGGTCAGTCAGAGACAAACCTTAAAACAGATCCTTGAAATGGCTGACCTTGGGCCTCCCCGGTGGTGCAGCAGTTGAGCCCTGGGCTGCGAAGCTGCCCGCAGCCTCTGCAGTGCCGGTTCGATCCCCAGCCCCTGGCGAGGGTCCCACATGGCGTGGCAGACTTCTCCTGTCTCACCTGCTGCTCCCCTCAGCAGTGTACTTCGATCCTTCTGCCTGTTCTGCTCCCCACTCTGACTCTGGTGAATTCTCTCACCCTTCTGCGCTTCTGACTATATCCAGTGCTTGTATAAATAAATAAATAAATCTTTAAAAAGAAAGAAAGAAAGAGCTGACCTTGGATCTGAGGCATCCAGGATGAGAGGGGGAGGGGAGAGCACACTAGAGTACGGTGGAAGAGTACAGGTGATTTGGTGGTGGGAGAGCTATGGTTACCACACCTAAGAGGAAAAATCCTGTACTGTCAAAAAATTAACAAGGATGTAAAACAAAATTAACAAGGATGTAAAAAAACAAAAACAAAAATGACAACAGGTTTCATTTGAGATGGAGGTAAATGGTATATTTAGAAATTTACGTCATTTGACATTTCTAATATGACTGTGGCTAAGTATTTTTTGGTGCCAATTTAAATAGTTTTATTTAAAATATTACGATTTCTCATTTACAATAACAATATAAAGTGCAGTGTTAACATACTTTCTTTCCCTGCACACTTGGTTCTGTAGCCAAGTTTCAAGAATGCTCAGTTATTACTATTGCAGCTCAGCTTTTAACAGTCATAGAATTTGTTACGAATTTGGGTCCTTCAGTATTTTGGAACTTCCTCAATGGTGGGCCCAGAGGAGGCACCACCAGGTGGAGGAGCTCCACTAGCAGGGAAGCCCTTAGGCATCCCTCCTGGCATTAATAGCGGCCAAGTATTTTTTAAATGGAGTTGATAAAGAAAAAAAAAAGAATTTAGATATATTGTTTGATTCCATAGAGCAAAAAAGAATAAATAGTATCTATATATGTGTTGAATATAAGTTAACTTGGATTCATTAATAGTATGAGTTACCCAACAAGGTTAGGAAAAAAATCTGATCCAATGAAATTCAGGTTTGTGATCACTGTGTGTGCATGAAGGAATGAAGTGTAAGGTTTGACCTTGATAGTCACTCTTGGGACAGGATGGCATTTGACTCCTAGCCCCAGCTGCTCTGGCCTGAACAGGTCACCATTCAGGAAAAAAATTCTTGCAATAAGGCTGAATTTTCAGGGACATTGTTTTGGACTCTGAACAGTCTCCAAATCAACATGAAACATTTTGTAGCTAATTTATTCCATGAATTTGCATTTTGTGCAGTGTGTGGGAGATCGCCTTCTATATAGTTTAAAAGGCCTGGAAAAATCCTCCCCTCCCTTCATGTCAGCATTCCCATGTAGTGAGCTGGCAACTGTGGTCTTTCATTCTATTAAAGGAGAAACAAAACCTCACAGTTCCTGACTTCTTTATACTCAACTGCTGCTTGCTGGGTTCTGTTTTGAAGGTCCAAGTGGTGTTTGTTAAAACCATGATGTTTTTGCCGAATAGCTAATAATTTTGAGAAAAGAGAAGCCAAATGAGCACAAGCGGGCATTGAGGATGGGGAGAAATTGGACCCTCCTGTTCATGTTTGAACATTTCCCTTTCATCTTCTCTATGGAATCACCCTGACTTAGATGGCACTTAGGTTCTCTTGGCAAGTGAGGGACCCAAGGAGTGATTGGACGCCACAATGAGTATTTGTAACATTTAGGGAAAGCAAGTACAGAGAGTGATAATCAATAGGCATGTAGGACAGCATCTGGGCTTTGATTCTGAACAATTAAAAAAATCAAACAATGATTTTTGTTAAATAGTGCCTAGATAATATTAGAGATTTTACTGTTTGTAGATGTGCCAGGTTTCTCTGAAGCCCCTTATCCGTGTTTGGCAACAGTCTCTCAGTGACCACTATTTTTTTTAAAGATTTATTTATTTATCCATATAAGAGCTGGGGTACAGACCAGAGGTACGGGGGGTGAGAGGACTCACCAGAGACAGGGGGGAACAGAACAGGCAGACTAACGAAATAAACTGCTGAGGGGAGCAGCCGGTGAGACAGGAGAGGTCTGCTTGCCATGTGGGTTGCTCCGGGGCTGATGGGGATTGAACCGGCACTGCAGAGGCTGCAGACAGCATCACAGCTCTGCGCTCAACTACCTGCACCACCAGGGAGGCCCTGTTTAAGTCTTAATCTCAGTCCTTTATTGACCTCAAGCCTAAAGTAAGTAGTGAAACAGTAAGCCTTTTTGGCTTATTCGCACAGTTGAAATTATGGAGAACTCCTATTTGATATAGTTTGCAGTGAAAACTTTATGCAGTGGATATGAAAACAGCTTGTTATAAAGAAGTCGTGTGTTTGAGGAAGTCATTGTCAACTTCTTAGAGAAGACAAAAACAAAGATTTAAATATTTTTACACTACTTGGAGCCATCTTTCTTTTTTTAAAGAGTTATTTATTTATGCATACAAGAACTGGGGTACAGGCCAGAGGTGCGGGGGGTGAGAGGAGCCATCCTTAATTAAGATACCTTTGATTTTCGTCCTTTTCCTATTTCCATTTCCACTTAGAAGTTATAAACAATTTCTGATTTTTAGTAGATTTGGGCTATCTAAAGATGTTTCTCAGGGCTTCCCTGGTGGCGCAAGGGGTTAAGATGCAACTTATGAAGCTGTCCGCAGCCACTACAGCACAAGTTCAATCTCCAGCCAGGGAGCTACCCACATGGCGCAGCAGACCTCTCCTCCTGACTCACCCACTGCTCCCCTTAGCAGTGTGTTTCAGTCAATCTGCCTGTTCTGTTCCCCACTCTGTCTCTAGTGAATCCTCTCACCCCCACACCTCTGGCCTATATCCCAGTTCTTGTAGGCATAAATAAATAATCTTTTTTTTTTTTAAAAAATAAAGGTCTCTCCCAAACACAATTTCAAAAAGGCCTAATAGGACATTACCACAAAAAAATTGTGTTTGAAACAATTGGTGTAATATAGTGTGTTAGGCATGTGTGTGTGTGTGTGTGTGTGTGTAGTGGGTCTAGGACAGGGTTGGTAAACTATAGCCAGTCAAATCTGGCCTGTACCAGTTTTTGTATGACCTGTGAGATAAGAATGTTTTTATGTTTTAAAATGATTAAATTTTAAATAGTTATATAATAACTTACATAATAATCTATGATTTTGCTTGTTGGATCAAAAATTCTAAAATATTTACTATCTGGCTCTTCCAGAAAAAGTTTGCACAACCCTAATCTAGGAAATGATGTCATAGACTTCTCTCCTGATTTTGATTTAAGAAATGTTCATACCCTTTTGTTCCACTCTTTTACATTATTCTTCCTAGTTATCAAAACTAGTGTCTCCTAACAGAAATGTACCTTATTTTTGCAGTCTTTTCAGGGGCTAATGAAGAGGGCGCTATGGATTTGGCTAGTGAGGACCAAGGTAGAATCTAAAGGTGGAATTTGATTATTGTAAGCCTTAATACCACACTCGATGTATAACAATGTCTTCAGGAACCAAAATCTAACTATAAATGGGAAAAATCTTGGAGGCAGAGTCGACTGCAGAAACAACACAGGCTTTAATTATTAGCCCCTTTAGAAAGAAGTTTTAATTTCTAGACGGAGTTCTGAGAAAATACATGCCATTCATTCCCTAAAGACAGGCTTGCTTCTCTAGTTCATTTCTTGCAGTGTTACTCCAGTTAACCTGCTATTGAACATGAAAGAGCCTTTATAGCTCCAGGAAGTAGTGTTACTCTAAAGCATGCAATGGAGCCAAGAAAGAATGTGTGTTTATTAAATTAACCATTACATCCTGCATATGTACGAGTCATTATGAAGAACTCCTTGAGAACCAATTTACAATATAATTGTGTGACTGCCTTGAATTACATAGTATACATTTCCTAGGAAAACTGTAAATACATTTTATTTTTGTTACTAGACTTTTTTTTCCCACTAACATGCTGTCGTTTGTCAAGTGCTTTGAGTGACTGATATGCTATAGTAACTCTAGTTGTAAAATTTGTATGCATTTTTCTCTCTATATTCTCTACCTTCCCTCTTGTTGTGACCTCCTTCTTTATACATTTTCAAACTTTAAAAAGTCTATGATCAAAACTTTGACAATGTGACAAATTTTTTTGTAATAATTCTTCCTTATTGTTTTCTCTCAAAGTGAAAACACTGATATACCTTTACTATCATTTTAATTTAAAAAAGAAAAGGGAAATACAAGAATATAATTCATTCAGATAAATGTTTGATTATGTCAAGAATGTTTTAGTTTTTTAGTCTAACAACCCTGGAAAGCTGTGTAGAGGTTCCTTAAACTACTAAAAGTGGAGCTATCATATGACCCAGCAATACCACTCCTGGGAATCTACGCAAAGGACACAAAAACATTAATTCAAAAGGATACCTGCACCCCATGTTTATTGCAGCATTATTTACAATAGGTAAGATATGGACACAATCCAAATGCCCTGGATTAAGAAGAGGTGAGATACTGTTCAGCAATCAAAAAGGATAAACCCATGCCATTCTCAGCAACATGGATGGAGCTAGAAGGGATCATGCTCAGCAAAATAAACCAGAAGGAAAAAGAAAAATATCAGATGGTTTCACTTATAGGAGGAATATAGGGGAACCAAATAAGGGATCAGGTAAACAACAACAACAATAGTTTTAAATAAAAAAAAAATTTAACAGGCAACTGTAAATCCAGAGACATTCTGCAGGGGAGAGGGAGGCAGAGGGATCAAAATGGGGGAGGGGGAAGCACAAGCAACTGCACGAGTGAATTGGTGGTGGGAATTTTACAGGGACTACACCTGAGAGGAGAAAGTATACATTGCACAAAAATTAACAATGATGTAATATATATATATATATATATATATTTAACACCCACCAAAACAACTTCACAAAAAACAATTTTCAAGTTTTATGTCCTTTTCAGATCCCAGAATGAACCTTGACACCCTTGGTGTCCATCCCCACGAACTCTTCCTCCACCACCTGCTAACATGGTACAACCTTTCCCCTTGCATTAGAGCCATAGAAGCCCTGCCCCTTTCTCCCTCCATTATGTTACTGCAAAAGTCTGCAGAGGATTTGGACATTGGGGAAACTATAGGGCTCAGTAGAATTTTCTTCTAGGTTTGTATTCTGCCTGATTCTCTCCTGCATCTCTCTTTCCCCACTCCTTCACCTCAGTCCAGGGGGTGACAACATTGGCCTCTTACCAAGACTTCCAGATCTGATGCTGAAAGACTGAGTTCTCCAGGCATTTTTCCATAGTGATTTTAGGGCATGATGACCTTGAAATCATAGTTACTGTCCTGATACTGTCACAAGCTGGAATTGCAGAGAATGTGA
This sequence comes from Talpa occidentalis, assembly GCF_014898055.3. NCBI lineage: Eukaryota > Metazoa > Chordata > Mammalia > Eulipotyphla > Talpidae > Talpa > Talpa occidentalis. The sequence goes on from NW_023603184.1 coordinate 100,043,424, forward strand.
ATGACTTCTCAGAATAGGTAAGGCTGCTTTAGCTGTGCAGCTGTCACCCATCAAGGATCAGCTTTGTGAACTGCCAGTTCATTGAGAGAGGGACCATATTTATATTCTTATTAACACCCCCAGATCTAGTAATATGTCTTGGCTTTTGATAAATCTTCAGTATGTCTCTCTTAATGAATGGCTATCTGTTTGTTAGCTTAATCACAGATAGAATTTCTTTGATTTCTCTACATTTTTGTTGGATGGACATTTTCTAAGAACTGAGCAATCATTAGGCCATTAGAAAATGAGGGTGAAATTTTACCCATGAAAATTCCATGCCTCAGGAAAATTCCATTCTGGCTTATTCATATAGTTTAGAGAGTAAGAATTAAGAATAAAACACCCCACTCATCTGTGCCACATAAAAAAATAAAAAGCTTAGAGCAAAGGTTGTGAATTGGTGACGCCACGTCAAATCCAGCTTGCAAAATTTGTTTTCTTTGGCTTGTGTAGTATTTTATTTTTAATTGAATTAATTGGCAGTATTTTAACAGATCAGATTTCATATAAAATATTTAAGTCAGATTTCCAGCTTTCTCTAAGAAAAATGGGAAAAACCTGGCAACATTTAAGTTTGAATTTTTTCTTGACATTTCACTGACCCTTATTTCAATGGGGTATTGAAATTGCAACAGCCTGCAGCACCTCCTATCATGTCCCAGACATGGAAACTGGATGCCAGTCACCACTTACCCCTCTACCCATAGCCAAGAGCAAACATCTCATTTGCCAGCCCTGCCTGGTGCCTGCAGGATTTAAGTTTGCAACTATTTGTTTGGAGGCTTTGCATTTAAAGGCTTTGCACTGACTTGAAGTTTAGGTATTTAATTTTATGGCTGGAAGTTTAGAAGTGAATGTGCAAAGGAGTTTAAAATATCTATGAAGAAACATAAATTCCTTTTGTTCATCTGTATATCTTAAGTGGTCGATTTCTCTCCGTACCCTATCCTATTTATAATACCACATTGTTGTGGAAATTCACTGCTGTAGTTTTCACTTCCCAGCTCTACTAAATTTTATTCAACACTTTCGGAGAGGCTTGTACAATGTGCAGATTTAGTGTAATAGCAATCTCAAGTTGTTTTGTAACATTAAATATTAAATAACTTTAAAACTGCAAACAAGGGGAAAGTAAAAAGTTAGCCAAATCCTGACACAAAATGTAATAAAGAAAAACAAAGAGCCTCTCTTTATTGACCTACTGCTTAACCACTTCAGTAGAAAGTATCTTCTTTAAATTGAATGTGAAAAGTTCATCCTCAAGTCATATTCTAGTTCAGTAGTGTGACCACTGGCACTGACCTATACAGTTAATCATAAAACTTAGTTCAGAAATCATTTATTGGGTGCCTGTCATATACCTGCTATAAAAGTAATAATAATGATGGTTAAAATTTGTTGCCATAAATTGAAATGCTATTCTTTGTTCTTTATAAGTGTCATCTCATTAAATTGATACGATACTCTCATCAACACTTTGAGATAGGTAGTTTTATCTTCATTTTATAAGTGAGGTGACAAAGGCACAGGGAGTGCCCAAGATCACAGAGACTCTGAAATCTGTAGATGAGGTATCACTGCCCACATCATGTGAATGAACACAGCCTCCCCACTGCTAGTCCTGGGTTATAATGCATAGACCTTTAACTTAGAGCAGAAATCCAATGGGTTGTTGATCATGTAAAGGATAGTGTGTATATATATGTAGGTGTGTATATATATTCTTTATATTTGCATGGCTTACTATGGGGAAAAACACTTCTACCTCGAGGTAGAAGTCAGAGAAAACTTCAGAAAGGTTATGGTAAGTTGAGTTGCTTAAAAACAAAAGAAAATTTCTAGAAGAGGGGCCTACCTGGTGGCATAGGTATTGAGTCTCAGAGGTAACACCATGAAGGCCCACTGCGACAGCCTGGGTTCGATCCCTGGCCTGGGAGCTAACCCACATGGTGCAGCAGAACTCTCCTGTCTTGCCTGCTGCTCCCCTCAGCAGTGTATTTCAGTAGCTCTGCCTGTTCTGCTCCCCACTATATCTCTGGTGAATCCTCTCATTCCCCACACTTCTGGCCTATATCCCAGTTCTTCTGTGCAAAATAAAATAAAATCTTACAAAAATAAGAAAAAGGAGAATTTCCAGAAGAGAGCTGGGTATGAGCAAAGGTACTTTCCTTAAAATGAATGGTCTATTCAGGAGATGGAAGGCGACCCAGGTACCTTGAAGGTAATATTTTTAGGCAGTATATGGATATAACTATGTAGTCTTTATATCCAAATTAAAAGAAAAAACAGAATCAATGTCTGATTGATCAGGAATGAGATTTGTCAAATCACCTTGAAGAGGTGATTGTAGGCTTCACTAGGGCAACATTTGATTAGCTTCATTCATCCAACTAAGGAAAGGGTGGGGCACCGAGAATAACTTCCTCATTGTTGAGTACACTCTGAGGTGCAAGTTGACTGAGTATGTTAACAGTCTATGGGAAGCCAGGGTTGGCTTCTAGATGTAAGACTGACTCTTAGATGAAAGTTCCTTAGGACGTCTTAAATATACCATTTCTTTTTTGTTCTGTTTGAATATTTTGCATCAATCTCCTTATACTCTGGACCTCTGTGCAGATGTGCCTGTTGAAAAGGGAAATTCACGCCAAAGCAAATATTCTGAACTGTGTGACTATTCTCTTTTTCATGAGTAAGTTAATCAGTTGACATCCTGGCGTAATGTCCATCTGTCTGTAAAGCTCCACGAAGGCTTGTTATCCTCTGTGAGAAAGATGAAAACTAAATGCATGAAGTGGGGCAGAGCCTGAAAGGTTGGAAGCAGAAGAAATACTAGTAAATAAAGGGGATATTTCCAAGGTAGAACTTTGAGATTAGGTGATAATGGGATTAGAGTGGTTGGAGGAGCAGTCACAATCAAGGTTAGGGACTAAGAGGATAATAATGCCCTTGACACAGATGGAAGGTAGGTTTTGTGGATTTGGGAAGAAAGATAGCAAATGCTTGATTTTGAATTTTGCGTTCAAGGTGCCTGTGTTGGTGGAGAGTCTTGTGTTTGGGTATCCAAGTTTATGAAGCCAGTTAGAGGCAATGACTGTGCAGCATACAGGGAGTAGTGAGTTCACCTGGAGGGAGCGAGCAAATGAGTGAAAAGGAGGCTGAGGATGGAACCCTGGGTGTCACTGACATCAGAGAAGAGCAAGAGCGACCTGTGCAAAAGGTGAGAGAGACACAGAGTTGGGATGAAACAGGGAAAGAGCAAGAGCAGCTGTGATTCAAACAAAACAGAATTGTCTGTTTTGTCAAATATTGCAGCATCAAAAGAAAATACTTAAGACTCTAATAAGATATAAGAGTTCAAAGAGACATTCAAGGTCTGATTGCTTCCCCAGAAGAGATTTGAATGTGCTGGAAATCACCTTCAGAGGACTTGATTGGCAATCTCCTGCCGATTCCATTATTTCCTGCTGCCTGTTACTTTCTAAGTATAGCTTTACTGTGAGTATGCAATACCATGTGATGCTACTTGCTACCAGACGTCATGATGCTGCTTTAAAGTGGACAGTTCAGTCTCACTGTCTCCCTGTGCTCACAGTAAAAAGAGAGTCCCAAGTGTTTAGAATGTGAGATGCTGCAGTATGAATGTGCAGTACTTGTGTGGGGCAACTCATTACCTTTCAATCAGCACCCAGCTTACCTGGCATCAGCTAAGAATCTCATGTGTGTGTTGAAATGGGTTCAAATTTTGAATCGCCTTATTCTTTTTGCAAGTGTGTGGGTTGACTGACTTTTCGGGCGGAAATCTCAGATAGAATCAGTTTGTCTGAGTATATCCCTTGTTTTAAAAGAGGAAGGAGAAAGAACATCCTCCTCCCAAGGAAAAGATACTAGGGTGTAGGGTAGAAAAGATACTAGGTGTGTAGGGTAGAAGCCTACACACCTATATTTGTCTCCAACTAGAAGACCCTTGACATCCAATGAGTTAACTTTTATATATACTTACACATACACACATATTTACAGAAGTACATACTATCTAGCTATGAGTATGTGCATAAACCTATATAATATACATATGTATATACGTATATGTAACCGTGCACACCTACAAGCATATTTTTTTCACAGACAAAGGTGCAAGATGTGACACATGATTTTAAAGGCTTGCATGGTGAGACTGGTATGTCATGGCAAGCCAATTAAGAATAAACCTAATCGGCAACCTGGGTTCATTCCTGTCTATCTCTCTCTGATTTTTTTAATCATTTCCCCATTTTCTCATTAAGTTCTAACAATCCTGAAAAATAGATATTTAAGTAAGCCAAATAAATTGTATGCTGTTATTGTAGCAGGATTTAGGGATAAATCCTGGTGAAAGTCTGCTGCTCTGTGTCCTATCCATGAGATGTACAGTAGAGACAACAAAAGGGGCAGTAGACAGTGAAGAATTAATCTCCTTTTTAAACCTAAAAGTACATATATTTTGAAAACTTAAGGACCACTAGTTCCGATTTTCCCCTTTTCTATGCAGTCACAGCATCTGCATTGAATAAATGACTTTGTCTTCAGTCTGCTTTTAGATAAGAAAAAAAAAATAACATCAATTTAACTCTAAATGATCATAAATGTTTTGCTGCTTTTGCTTCATCCATACACTTAAAAAGAGTGACATTTGCAAGTGTGTGCTCCAAGGTCATATAGACTAAATTTATTTTTGCTACCAGGGGAACAGTCTTAGTTTTATTCTATTTTTTAAAATTCTTACTCTAGACAAATGTTAGTTGTAAGATGCTCATTTATCTTTTTCTAATTTCCACAAATCTTGGACAAATTTAAAAGTACATGGAATTTAAGTTCACAAATGTCTAGTTTACATTCAGGAGAATTCTAGGAGTAAGAGCTATTTTACGGGCATAATGACCTAACAGCAGTGTAATTTGTAGACACTGGTTTTTGCAGATCTATTATGAGTAGGTGTAGGGGACTGACACAGGCTTGGGAAAGATTGGGATGGGAAGGTACAGTTATCAGCAGTGCTGAATTCTATCTTGCTGGGTGCTTGACAGGAGTAATCAGGCTGGAGAAGAGAGAATGGATCCCAGTGAAGAATTGAAGAGATATTCAATCTAATTTAACTGCTAATAGAATCTAGGAACAAAGCATGAAAAGGGAGTTCCCAAAATGGTTAAATCTAAGAAAATTAATATCCCAAAATAGTTAAATCTAAGAAACCAAGCACAGTAGATTTAGAACTAAGAATAAAATGTGTAAAATAGCTGAACACTTCTAATGGATTTTAACTCTGAAACCATGAGTATAATGACAGGAAAAGAGTCAAATTAGTTACAGTACTTAGAAAAGTATGCTTGGGGTTCTGACCTAACTAAAGTCGTTCATGGTGTGTACAGGTGTGAGAGAAGGAAGTCATTTAATGAGCATTTTAGTGAGCATGAAATTGTTATTCATGCTACTTTTTTATAATGAATTATTTTAAAATACAAAGAGTAATATAAGAAACACTCATTCAACATTATCTCCCCCTTTTCAAAGGAATAAAATATTACCAAAGCAGCTGAAGCTGCCTTCTCTGTTCTCTTCTACCCTCTAGAGGTACTTTGCCTCCCAAATTGGGTATTTTTATTACCCTCTTTATTTTCATGCGACATATATGCATTTTTTGCATATTACCAATCTTTACCAATAAGTGCTTAATTTATTTTTGACTTAATGATTTAGTGAGACTGTTCTGCTCAAAGTAAGTTGAATTTGACCTGAGGATGAAAAGTGAATAGGTTCAACTCATCTCCAACCTCAGTGACTTTGCACTGTTACTTCTCAGAGAACAGATGGGTCTTCAGCAAATGAGGTAAATTATTTGGAGTCACAGAGTTAATTATTGATGAAGGTAGAAATAACATTAGGAAATGTTTGCATAATTGGTCTGCATAATTGGTCCATGAGATGAGAAGTATCTTTTCCCTTAGCTAGAGTATTTCTTTGAAGTCCTGAACTAATGAAAGTTTGAAAGCTATCCTGGGAATTTAGATTTTCTATCAGTATTAAAAAAAAGGAATCTATATTCTCACCTTTACTTCATTCGTTAAGCTACATGGTTTGTTTTTAAAACTGGAATCAATTTTCTTTCTCCCTAGTTTATGAACTTATCTACTGAACTCAATTAATGAAGTTAGTGACCCAGTAACAGTTTGTAAGGAGAATACCAACCTAAAAATCATCTTATATCTCTTAAAAACTCTTCTCAGATAAAAATCTGTTAGTTGAAAAAGACTTCAGGTCTATTTCTCACTTCAAAATACTTCATACTCAATATAAAGAAAACTAAAAGCCTGTGGAACAAGAAATAAGTGTCAGCATCCTCAATGTGATTCAATGGTTAAATTTTTTGAAAGAAAATATGTAGCTCTATGTTACTTCTCTTTATGTATTGGACAAGAAATGAGCTAATTTTTTTTTTAGTTTACATTATGGAATGACTAAAATGAAAAATGTGTCAACATTAATAAGCCAATTTCAGAATCAAACTTCATACTCATTTTTGTGCTCTAACAAATGCGTTCAGTAACAGTATTTTGTGTTATTCAGACCATTCCAGTGTTGACTGTCTTTGACCCAAATTCTTACTACATTGATTGTTAAAAAAAAAAAAGGTATCGACACTATTTGATATGTCCTCTTTCTTAGGTTTTGCACAATTCCTGGAAATAGCTGATAAAATTACTTGATTAAGAACTATTTTAATTAAAATAAATATATATATATATGTAAGTAAGGCACTAATTTAGCAGCTATTCTCACAAAATACTGCTGTCAGAAATACAAAGATAAATAAGACTCAGTCTCCCACACTTGGAACTCAAAAGCAAGTCAGAGGTTTGTGGCTGTAATCACAGACCAGTTAAAGGGATTCATCATCAAGAATTACAGTACTCTCTGTTCAACATTCAGAAAAGATGGCTTCGTAGAATAGCTAGCATTTCACATAAATCTCCAAGGAAGGGTTGTATTTCAGCAGGTAAAGAGATGAGTGTGTAAAATGGAGAAGAGCCTCCTGTGTATTTTCTGTGGCCGTTGACAAACTCAGTATTATTTTAGCTGCCCCAGTATTTGAAAATTGCCGTCTGTCCCTACCTCTAGTTTTGCAAGCAGCCATTTCGTTCATCAGGACAGGTATATCCATTAACGTCTCCTCAATTTGAAACACCCTTTAAGCTCAAACCATTTTATGCCGGGTGTGTACAAGCGGAGAGAGACAGCATGCCTAGTGACTAAGAGCTGGGAAACCGGAGCCTCGCTGCCTCATTTCCCATCCTGGCTCTCCCTAACTCACTGTGTGACCTTTGGCAAGTTGTAAAACCACTCTATATACTTGTTTTCTCATCTGGAAAAAAAAAAGGAATGATGATAATAATACCTACCTTGTTGTGTGGAATAGTACCGCTAAATGACTTCCCTGTATCAGTAAAGTGCCTGGAACAACTCCTGGTACAGGGGAAACTCCTTAAATGTAAATAAAATGGCCCATCTGCCCACCCTGCTTGCTCTAGAATGGTGTGCTGCGGTGAGCCTGGATGTTTTTCCTGGCTCCTGCCCTCTCTGTAGATTAGGATCCCTATGCCATTAAGACAGCCTGGCAACAAGACACCTGACCTTGTCTCTCTGATTCCCGCTTTTATGGCACATTTACTGGTCCTGATTTTAACAAAGAGCTCTTTCAGCCTTGTTGAGTAAGAATGATAAACCAGATTCAATGGGTGGCAGTTTTTACTAGTTTTCCACTTTAATTTTCAGGTTTGATGGATATAAAAGGTTTCCATGTCCAAACAAATGTAGTGGAACACATTGACATCTGCGGGCAAAGAAATGCACTCATTCTGCAGGATCTGAGAGCCCCTTTAGAGTCAGCACTGCATCAGTTTCATGTCCTGCTTCTGCCACCTCGCCACTTAGCAACCATGTGACCTTCGGCAAGCTAAGCTCCAGGCCGCTGTTTCCAAAAGGGCTGCTAACTTGCAGTGCTATTTCTTTGACCCAAGTCTTTAAGGGATGTTGTGGTGATTGGGAGCACCCCCTACCTGCTCCTTAGGCTCTGCTCCCAGTTCTGCCAGCCAGGCTGCATAACATGGTTGTCCTCACTCCTATTTTCTTTCTTTTTTTCTCCCCATGGTTGTGAATTTTTATTTATTTATTCATTTTCTTACATCATTGCTAATTTTCGGACAATATCTGATTTCTCCCCTCACGTGTAGCCCCGGTAGTTCTCCCACCACCACAGCACCATCACCACAGTCCCCTGTGCTCCTCCCTGTCCTGTTTTGGCCCCTCTCGCACCTCCCCTGCTGTGTGTCTCAAAGCTCTTCTGTTTTCTGTGTCCTTGTGCATTTATGCTTTCCTTAACAAAATCCGTCTTCTATTTAGTGCTACAGCATAGAGGCACAGAGGTAAATCCATGCTTTCAATTTGCCATCTTTAACCAGGAGTTACCTTTTTAAGTTTTTAAAAACACATCCTTTAATTATATTTTGTGTTATCATTAATATAACAAACAAGTCTTTTGAAATTTCCCTGTAAGAATAAATTTAATGTTTCCCTTCTCCATTCCTTGTTTTCATGAATATCATCTTGAGGATTCATCCTTTGATTGTTGTTGTTAAATATTTCATACTAAATTATCCCTTAAGAACAATAGCATTTAATTTAGCAGTGAAACTTAGGGCAGTTATTTGCATTGCTAACCATAGTCCTTTTATTATAAAATTTTTTTTGAATTCTTATTTTTTTTTACATCTCTGTGAGTTGGAGTTGGCTTGAATAATTTTTTAGTAAAGGGTAATGAGTAATATATTGTCAGAACCTTTGAGTAAGTAGGACTACCTTTCATATTTACAAATGCAAGGTCTTTTGACTGGCAGTAGTTTTCTTTGAGTCTTCTCTTTCTTTGTAATCTAGTAATACAGAGGAGAAATTTAAGAACAACTACACATTTGTTCTTTTGAAGGTGACTTATTTTCATTTGATTTGTGTGTTGGCTTCTTTTTGATTTTATGTCCGGGTACTGAAAAATCTGAAAAACAATTTAAACCTAGGTTTAAAAATTTTTATCAGAATGTAGCTTTTGAATTGATATTATTTGGAATACATTTTAGTAGTTTCAGTTAGGTCTTCACTACCATTAATTCAATTCTTCACTTGTGTTTTCACGGAAAAAATGTAATTCAACTTGGTTTTGCTGGTCCTCAAGATCTAGGGTTTTCTTTCATCCATTAATCCTTTTTCTAGCCTCATGAGAGTGTTTTTTTTCCCACATTAATTATGTAGCATTACTTTTATACTTTGTTATATATCTAACAGTATGTTATATACTTTTTTCCTCCATGACCCCTCTTTATGGATAGTATTTTGTCATTTTATTTTTAGGTTCCTTATAGTATTCCTTTATTTCACTAAGAATCTCTTTTAACCTTGCGCAATTGTCTGTTCTTGATTGATGGCTTTCTATTTTTGTGTTTAGGGATGTCTTTTTGTATCGTATTAACAATGCCAAATACCTTTCTAAAAATCACATACTATTCCTCTAGGGGTGGTTTGGGGGAAACAGTCTTCCTTTGAATCCTTAGCACATTCCTTTCTTGCCATATTATGCAGTGCTTCTTAGAAGATCTGTGCTGACATTTAACTGTTTTTCATTCCTAAATTTGGATGTAACCATCTACACCTGCTCAGGGAGCAGTGCATGGATTGCTGTTGCCCAACTCTCCTTTCTTTTGTTTGCTGAGATGAGTCCCTTTTGAGATCTCTGACTTTGTAGCTGGTTAATGTTTATAGGCTCTAGTCCATTCTCATTGGACTAGAAGAGTTTCCTATAGCAGTTACTAATTGATGGGATAGAGGATTCTCCTGCTGCCCAAAAGTATCATTTATAACAGAGCCATGTTTCTGATGATTGCAGATTTTTTGCATTTCTGTACAATATGGCAGAAAATGGAGAAAGGGAGATGTACAAAGACTTTCCTACTTTCTTCAAAACCCAAAACTTGTTTCCTATTGCCTCTAACTACACTTTTTAAAATTTATTGTATTTTTTTCCTGCTGTAAAAATTCTCTGATTTCTTCCTTTTTGTAAAAAAAGGTGTGTGCACCTTTATTTACCTCTCCTTTTATAGATATGCAGTTGGGAGAGACTATATCAGGCTCTAGTAGCTAGATGCCATTCAAAACTATAGCTTGTATGAAACTACACAAATGAAAAATGTACTTTCTGCTTATGGAACAATGCATGAAAATTTTGCTTCCTGTGGATACTTTGTGGAAATAAATTCTGCCTTGTAAATATTCGTCACAAGTTGTTATTCAAATGATGGAGACATTGGTGTTACTGTAACGGAACCTGTGTCTTGTGAAAATGGGATCATTTTAGTGATGAAATAAAATGTAGATATATAGATTATAGGCATTCCAGTGACTTCTGTGAAGTTTTTATTTACACACAAAACTGCCTGGCCGTTGCCTACTAAGAGTCTTAGAGCTGAAGCAGCTGTTTATGAAGTCTCAGTCTATATGTTACAAATTCGGTTGTCTTTAGAAGGCAGAAAAGTGAGCTGTAAATCAATGAAGTAGATTTGGTTTAATATAATAAGGAGTGGGAGGGACTAGAGAGAATTGGGAATTACCTGTGCCACTGAATCCTTGGATCATCAATATAATGTTCAAAAAAAGAGTATTACCCTCCCATTCTAGAGCTGGAATTAAGTTCAAAGGGATACCAATAGATTTGCCCAAACTTGGGAAAATCTATGTCTTAACCCGAACCAGCTATATAACTTGCAGGCCTACCACAAATAAAATGTGGGACACCTTGTCCAACAGTTACTAAGAATTTCAAAATCATGAGAATACTGAACCAAGTTGTGATTGCCTAAGTTACATGCCCTTTCTGAAGCCTTCCCTTAATTTCTGATGTAGATTTAATGCATCCAAACAGAAACACAGATATGGTCACACACAAGAACCAGGAAATTGATAATGGAGATGTATTAAAATCAAATCTTTGACTTTGATGCTGCAGTTAGGGAACCTCCTTTACTGAGAAGAGGGCCTTTGTATGAGGTTTTAGAATCATTACTTTTCTAAACTGTTGGAAGTTTTTGTTAAGTCATTACTGCTTCCCTCCATTTTTATTGTTCCTTCCTGAATTCAGGTTTTATGATTTATTAGTTGAAGTTCAAAGTTCTTTTCTAAGGGTTAGTTCTGATCTAAATTCCAGAATGTTTGGTGAGCCAGTCAGCATAGGAATGAAACTTTTTGAGAGGAGGTTGTGTCTGTTGTTGCCTCTCACTCAGCTCTCCTAGCCCCCTCCCTTGTTCTTTTCCTCTGATCTGAAGATAGTCATTACTTCTTTGAGAAAATTTTATACAATATGGGAATCATTTCCTAAAATAACCCCCCTTTAAAAAATTTTTATTTTCTTGTATCAGTGTTAATTTGGGGGCAGTATTTGATTTCTCCCCTCAGGTGTAATCCCTCTTTTCAACCTTATTTGAAATTTTAGCATGGCTTGTAAACACAAAAAATAATTTGCCTCCTCCCAACAGAATGAAATTGACTAGTCTCTTTCCCCTTTTTGTACACTTAAAATTTACAGCCTACTTGCTTATGTGTAGCACTAACAACGTAACCTCAGGAATGCTCTTCAGTGAAATCTAGTAAGCTTTTAGAGCCACATGTGTATATACTCAGAAACTAAAAATTAGGCATCCATACTAAGAGTTTTTCTGAATAGTAACTATATATACACAATATATAATATCATATTGTAATTACTTATATAACATATAAACTACTTATATTTAAGTAAAGTCATTTTTTAAAAGACTTAACTATTCAATCATTTAAAATTGAAAGAACTTAAAGCTTTTCCTCACTAAGAAAGTGAAAGTCTAACAGCTGGATATATGGTTTGGAGTGGCATGAGGATGTCATTAACGGTTGTACACTGAATGGATGACATCGATGTTCTTTTAGCAACATCCACAAAGATGTAATAGATAGTTAAAAGATGAAGGAAAAGACTTTGCCTGATTTAAAAGCATTGAGGCTTTTATTTTTTTAAACAACTATGAACTTCAGTTAAGAAAATTACTTCATATCTGTATCAGACAATTTAAAACTATTTTATACACCTTCAATTTTTGAAACTGTATCTCTTCATGAGTAAATAACAAGAAGAGATTCACATATTCGGGAAAGACAAGATGAACAAAGGGGCAAATACATTATTTAAATGGAAGAAATTGAAGTTATTATTGTCAATAATAATTATTAATATTTAAAATATTTGCAGTAAGTCATGTATGACTATCTATATTCAGTTAGTACTGATACTGCTTATTAACTGGTTGGGGTGGAGGTGGGGGATAAACTGATGGACTTTATTCATGTATTTCAGAATATGCTGAGAAATATAAAAATGAAATGTCATAGAATTTTTTTTAACCTTCTGCAGGTGGAGATTTTCATTTTCCCTTTATGTATTTACCTATGGAGTCCGGTTCCTGAAAAAGGTAGGCTCTGTCAAGTTACTTTATATAATTCTTACGTGATTGTAAACCTGTGTCTCATTTTTTATGTGTGACAGTAATAATAATTTAAACAATCGTAAATAGGTTTCCTAAGAATTATTTGTGCCCTTTTTCCTGACTTAAAAAAATTTGTATTTTCTTTATGGTAAATAATTTTTAGGCTTAAGCCTAAAATACTTTTAAAAATAATTTATTTTTCCCATGAGAGATGTTGTTAAGTCCTTTGCCAATCTTGTTAGTTATTTACTACTTTGTGGGCATTAGGAACCTTATAAAATCCCTCTGAGGTTTTGAAAGAAATTAGTTTTCATATCACATATCATTTAACCTGAAAAAAAATCACTTTTTGCTATGTGTGTCATGATTCTAGTCTTCACCAATAAAAATAACATGTTAATATCTTGCATAGTTATTTACAGACAAAACCAATGGCTGGTGGAAAGTCGAGTTCCTTTCATAGTTTGTGTTTCCCCTTCTGTGGCTTTGTTATTCCCACATGTACTGAGGCACCTTTCTCTAGTAAAGTAATTCCTTGAGGCTGTCATTTTCTTTTTCCTGGTTATTTTAATGCTTCATGACATTACTAATAATTTAGGCCACGTAAACTGAAGACTCATGAAGACTTATCTTCCACAGTGAGGCTTGTACCAACACCAGGAATTTGACAGAAAATGGGAAATTATTTTTTGAAATAGTTTAAGTGATACCTGTAAAATAATCTGGTACCTTTTATAGTAAACCTTTAAAAATATACCAGTTTTATCTTTATTAAGTGTAATTTTTTCCTCTTCAGTTGGGCATTGTGCCAAGTAGCATGCCTTGCTAGTAAATTTTCATGTAAGTATTGATGTGAAAGTTGCAAATCTGTTTTATTTTGCAGTCTAAGTTACAAAGTATTGTCTCCCTGTGGCAAATTCTATTATAAATAAGGTTGTTTCCCAGTATCACATATTCCTAGAAGAAATACTATTTTTACTTGTCTTTTCCTTTAGTAACTTATTTTTCACTTAATAAGACTGCATAGCCCCAAAGTCATTTGGATAAATGTAAAAGGATGAAATTCACTTTGTAGGCTTTCTAAGTATGATGGGATTCTCAATGGGGGTAAATAAAAGTAGTAGAAAGTGCTTATTTTGGAACCCTATTCTACTAGTTTTCAAATTTTTTTATTGAGGGGCAAAATGGAAAAAGTGGCTGAAGAACTTTTATCCTTTAAACCTTACTGTCTTGGAAGAGGAAATAGCTTTGGGTGGAATTTCCACTGACTTGGGAGAGGTGTGTTTCAAGAGAATATCAGTTGCTCACTAAAGTCAAGGTTTGGAATTCACATTGGGTTCTGCTGGTGAAGCGCTTTAATGGTGAGCTAGGGAAGATGGCAGAGCAGAAGTATGTTTTTTCCCTTTCCCTGGGATCTGCAGGATACAGCCCCTTTTGGTTTCCATGCAACAAGCCGGGTCATCTTTCATCAGCACAGGAAGCACTTTGACACTTAGCTCTGCTTCCCTATGTCCCTAGACGCGCGGAATGAATGGCACAAGAATGGTTTTCAACCCCAGTCCTCGGCAGCTCAGTAGAAGGCCAGAAAGGACCTGTCACGGATTGTTTGCTTGGAAATTGGTTTTCCTTAAATGATACCAGTTCCCCTTCACTTGCCTCTAGCTGTTATAAAAGCTTAAAAAGTATGAAGAACTGGATGCTGTTGTTACTATTTGTAATTAGGGTTTCCCCCTTCAATAGTATCTTAGAAGCACTCAGTTGTGGATGAGCTGTAGAGCTCAGAGGCGTCATAATGTGGGATAGAAAAGGGGACATAGAACCCATGTGACCTAACTAGCTGGGGAAGACCTCAAGCCATCTTGTCCAGCTCTTTAAATTCACAGCTGAGGAAGCAGAAATCCAGAGAGCGTAGGTAGCTCATAGGTCACACACTTTGTTGATTAAAGATCGAATCTGAAACAAAATACTACTGTTTCTCAATAGCATTTTCTCCAGTTCAGCAGCCTGCCCTAGCCTTAGTATGATTTTCAATTACTTCTTCCTTTGGTTGAATTAGCAAACTTGACTTAACATAATCATTGTTTCTATCTGTAAGACTTTAAATACTTACTCTAATGGTTACTTACTAAATGTATTTCTGTTAACTTTGTTGAAATAGACTCTGTATGTGCCTGTCTAGCCAAGAAGGAAAAAATTATTATGGCGAAAGCATGAGAAATAATCAAAACAAGGTAATTCAAATGTTCACAATACCCTAAATGTTTTAAAATAAAATACCAGGGTAGTGGGCCAATTTAAAGAGGTCAAATACCTCAGCTGCTTCTTACTCCTAGCCACCAAAAATGTAAATTATTACATGGGCTCTTAGAAAAATGCCTGGGTGGGCCTCCCCTGGTGGTGCAGGAGGTTGAGCACAGCGCTGTGAAGCTGTCTGCAGCCTCTGCAGCACTGGTTCCATCCCGGCCAGCCAGTAAGGGTTGCACATGGCACAGCAGACCTCTCCTGTTGCTCCCACTGCTACCCTCAGCAGTGTATCTCGTCAGTCTGCCTGTTCTGTTCCCCACTCTGTCTCTGGTGAATCCTCTCACCCTCCCGTGCATCTGGCCTGTGCCCCGGTTCTTGTATAAATCAATCAATCAATCAATCTTTTAAAAAAGAAAAAGAAAAATGCCTGGGTGACTTGCATGGTCCAGTTTTCTTTGACCTTTAGGTCAAAAGAACCTGATACAGCTCATTCTTTAGGGTGGATTAAGTGACTTTAAATAACCTCTATCCTGAAATTATACCAAATACAAAGCAACATGTACCCCCAATAATGGATAGAGAATTAAAAAAAAAAATAAAGTTAAATCATTTTTTTAAAATCATAAAATTTTAGATGTAAAAGTAATGTACATTTATCTGAACACCTAATGAGACTGTGAGGCATCAATCTCTAGTGTAAGAGTAACTTTGGTTTTCTATGTATCTTTGAAATATTCAAGCTCATATACTAAATAATACTAAAATTTTATTAAATACTGTTAACTTTTCCAATTTGAACTGGCTTAATCCTATAGGGAGAATACATATTCCTCTGTATTTAGCAATCATTGTAGCATTTCAGTACATAAATATGACTTACGTGCCCTTGGTTTAAAATAGGTGTAAAAATAAGGTAGTTGAGAGTTTTTGAAGACATATAAACTAGATTTATGCCACTGCGTATTTGTACTTGATCTGGGCCCTCTGAGAAGGCATCAAGAAGGAGAAACCAAGAAGGGATTAAATGTGCAATAAATTGCTAAGTGGAAATGCCTGTTAGAAGATAGGGAGGGATACTGAAGAGGAGATTGGGAAAACCTTCAGACAACAATGTAAGTCTGACCCTGAGTACAGGAGAGAGGGAGGAAGGAACGGGAAGAAAATTGGGTAAAGCTCCAAGGCTATGGTGTTTTTGCAAGGCAAAATCAGTCAGGCTGTCAGGGAATCCTGGAACTATACAGCTAGCAGTGGAGACTTTTGCCTCCAGAAATGGGCTTGCCTTTGGTATTTCTGCTGTGCTTGGTCATTACAGAGAGCAGCCTGTGGGCAGTGTGGCCTTCATGTAAATGCAGCTGTGGGTTTTAGACCACAGCAGCTGGGCCCTGTGTCGGTTATAACCCAGCAAGCAGTCCAAGACATGAGAGACATAGTCTCATGGTTACCATGTGGGCTTTATTGTTTAAATACTCTGCTTTTCTGAAGAAAGGATATATCGTGGCATAAGCCCTCTGTGATTGGAAATTAAGTTTTTACATGCAGATATCTAGAAGTACAGGGAAATATTCATCTACTGAACTTTTTTTTTTTCATCGTATTTACTATATATGTGTTGAATTAATCTCCATTTTCTCGTGGCTCCTGTAGTTGGTGTATATCTTTGGAACAAAACACAGGCTGGCATCCCACTTGAGTTGTGTGAGGGTCCTGGGCAGTTAATTATCTCCTTCTTGGACTGTAAATTGTTTGGTCACCCAATGAATAGTTCTTTTTAAAATGATGAGATAATTGACTATGTTTTCAGACACCCTGTGAAGCAGGTATGTATGTTTATTTCTATAAAGTCAAAAAAGTGTTTTCTGTAGTTTCATAATAAGAAAAGTCATTTATAGTGATGAGCATATGTTATGCATTAGACAGTGCATTAGTTTTCTTAGGTTAGAGTGATATTAACTCTGATTATCGAAGAAGACTGTATAAGGCATTCGCCTTGCAAACATGTTAGTGAACTATTAAGTAAAGTTATTTTAAGTTAGTCAAAGATATTTAAATAGTTGAAAGATAAGCCTGTCTCAGTCGTCTGTCCTTATAATTTCCAGACTCAAGTGACTCTTTGCTCCATAAATATGATTGGCAGAGACAAGTACTTCTATAAAAAAGAAAGAAAAATCAACAACCCTGAAAAAATTCAGATGCTCAGATCTTGACATGCAATGCAATTCTTAGATAAAATTTCTTAGATCTTGAATGAAATCACATGTCAAGCCTTTAAAAAATAAAGTAAGCTAATTCTCATTTATGTTATTTTTTTAATTGATGGAGGAAGTTTATATTGAGTGGCATTCTTTGAATATTTGAGTATCTTCTCTTATTTATTTATTTATTTATTTATTTATTTATTTATTTATTTATTGTGGGACCCTCACAGGCGGCCGGGGAATGAACCGGCGCTGCAGAGGCTGCGGGCAGACTCGCAGCCCAGCGCTCAACTGCTGCGCCTCCAGGGGAGGCCCTTCTCTTATTTTAAAAGTTAAAGTGTCACTGGAAGATAATGTAGGTATATGTGCAACTTGGATCTAGCTATTTTTTTCCTTATGATTTACATGTATTTCCATATTGACTATGGAATATTTCATATCACAATCCAAAATGCATGTACCTATCCCTAATCTCTATATCCCTAATATACCTATCCCTAATCTCTATATATATACCTATCCCTAATCTCTATATCAATCTCCGACCCATCATGAGACAAAAAACACAGGAGTTATTTCAGGAGTGACTAAAATATAAAAAATCATTAACCACGAGGGAACCACTAAGCCTGAGTAACTAAAAGCAATTGATTTGCTGACTGTTTACAATTAATCTGTGGTAAGGTAAGGAACTTGACCTGAATATAGATCAATTCACTGCTTCTTTTTTGAGAAAGTCTACCTATGAAGAAAGTCAGGTGAACTAAACAATATGCTTAGTGATGTAGTTAATTTATATTCTTGTGAAACAGTAACACACATTTCAAGCACTGTCACCTGTCTGGACAGGACGCTGTGATGACCACTGCGCTGGGCTGTCATGGAGATAATAATGGTGGAAAGAAGCTATCACTATGAGGGCAGGGGTTCCTCAGAAGAGGTTGGAGATATTAGAACCTTGAAGCTCTAGAAGGAGGGGAGGGGCCACGGAGCCAGATATCACCTCTAAAATTGTTTCTTCAGGAAACCAGCTAGTGTGTTGCAGGGACCACAGTGAAGCTATTCTAGAAATGAGGATAAAGTGCAACCAACTGCTGCACTGGAATGCACTGCCACTGCTGGGGTAAAGATGCAGTGCTGGGGGCGGAAGACAGTGCCAAGAAGGAAAAAGTCTAACAGGAGCACATCCTGTCATCCTTTCCCAGCCTGCCATTCTCCCTCTCGCGCCTCTTAGAGGCTGAACTAAGAAAGGCAGAGCCCAGGGGTGTTGGCAGAGTCCCAGCTCTGAAGCTGAGAGACAGTGTCTTACTAATTCACCCAAACTTCCCATTGGACTGCTTTCTGCCATGTATACCGACAACTTCTTGTCATTTATTTCATGACATTTAAAAATGTATGCGAATTGCCACCTACATTGTTGATTTCATCACTGACTACATGGTGAAAAGCACCCTGACTAGGCCTCTGAACATTTTGTCCATTTCCTGAGACTTTCTGCATCTGGCTATCACCAACACACATACTCTTTGATTGTTCATTTGATGTCTTTCTCAGTGCGCCACAAGCAAAGCCACAAAATGTGCCCCTCGTGGCACGCTTCAAGGCATTCTGTTTTGCTTTTTTATTGGTTAGCTGGGGTGCTTTCTGGAATGGAGACAGCATAGTCATCCTTTTGCCCATTTTGATAGTGAACATAAAATTAATCCAGCCATTAGAACATGTGCCCATTGACAGCTTTATTCTTTGTATTATGTTAAAAAAATTGAAATTGGTTGGAGTTTGTCACTTGGTTAAGGTGGCTGATACTGAGTTTTACCTAAAAAAATGGCCCCACCAAGTAGTTTTTTTTTTTTTTAAATACACATGACATAGAGTAAGAAGGGGCTCTAAAGATCAGCTATCACAAATTTCTCATTTCAAAAAAGAAGAAACATTTCAGAAGAAATGGAATTGACTTGCCTGAGCCAAAAATAGAAGCCAGTTGCCTGTCTTTAACATTCTTGGTCAGTTTGAAATAAACAAAAACAACAAAACTTTTAAAACAAGTGTCAAAAATGTAACCTTCAAATAATTATTTATGTTAGTAAATTCAGTTTATTTATTTATAAATAAATGTTCACAGAAGTCAGATTGAGGTTTCAGTCTTGTCTCTGCCATTTATGTTTAATGGGACCTTTGCTCTTTGAAACCTCATTTTTCTCATCTGGTAAAATGAGACAGTGATGCTTGCCCGGGCTTCCTCAGCTT
Source organism: Talpa occidentalis (assembly GCF_014898055.3). Lineage (NCBI taxonomy): Eukaryota > Metazoa > Chordata > Mammalia > Eulipotyphla > Talpidae > Talpa > Talpa occidentalis. The sequence goes on from NW_023603184.1 coordinate 100,062,742, forward strand.
GTGTAGCAGTGCTGGAGAAAGTATAAAATACTTGGAAAATGTAAGACCTAACAACACTATTACAGATTGAGAGGTAGACTCTGTGGGGAAGGCTGAATGCTTATGTCTCCTGTATTCCCTTGACGTGAAACTTTTTAAAAATTAATTATTTTTATTTTTTACATCATTCTTCATTTTTAAACAATATTTGCTTCCCCCCCACCCCCTCAGATGTCTCCATAGAGTTTCCTTCACCAATGCACCTGTGCACCATCACCTCAGTCCCCTGTGCTCCTCCCTCCCTCCCTCTGATCCCTCTCCCCCCTCCTCCCCTGCAGGATGTCTCTGGTTTATAATTGTCTGCTTTTGCTTTGTTGTGTTTTGTTCTGTTATTTTTTCACACTGATGTCTTATTTGGTTCCCCTATATTCCTGCTATAAGTGAAGCCATCCAGTATTTTTCTTTTTCCTTCTGACTTATTTCACTGAGCATAATTCCTTCTAGCTCCATCCACCTTGCTGTGAATGGCATAAGTTTATCTTTTTTGATGGCTGAATAATATTCCACTGTGTTTATATATACCACATCTTCTTGATCCAGCCATCTATTTTTGGGCATTTGGGTTGTTTCCAGGTTTTACCTATTGTAAGTAGTGCTGCAATAAACATAGGGGTACAGGTGTTCTTTTGAATCAACATTTTTGTGTCCTCTGGGTAGATCCCTAGGAGTGGAATTGCTGGGTCATATGGTAGCTTCATTTTTAGTAGACTGCGGAACCTCCAGACACCTTTCCATTGTGGTTGGACCAGTTTGTATTCCCACCAGCAATGTAGGAGAGTTCCTTTTTTACCACATCCTCGCCAACATTTGTTGTTGCTTGTTTTTTTGATATGTACCATTCTTACTAGTGTAAGGTGGTTTTGATTTGCATTTCCCTGACTATAAGGGACGTTGAACATTTTTTCATATGCCTGTTTGTCATTTGCATTTCCTCTTTGGAGAATAGACATGAAACTTTTAAATATTGAGCTGCCCCTGCCTTCTACTCAAGTAAGATGCCTTGTATGACCATGCTTTGATGCTTACAAATAGGAAATGCTCTTTCTGGATGGAGATGATCTGAACTGATTGTGGAAAGTTGTCCTTCAATGCTTCTCTTTATTTTTCCTTTCCCCTTCTACCCACACTTATGCTTTCTATCTTTTCTGATTTCCCTCATGATTGTTATCTGCCTTATAATGACTTGTGACTAGCATTCTTTCTGAGGAAAACATTCTGGGGCAAGTAAGAAGCTAAGATAATGTGCTATATCGTGGGCCCTGAAGAAGGAATCAAAAGACCTGGGTTTCAGATAGAATCTGCCAGTAATAAGTTTGTGTGCTGTTGGTGGTAGGTGTAATGTGTAACAACACCTGAAGGGGGATCCTGTACCTCTAAAGCATAAAAAAAAATTAATTGACAAGAAAAAACAAGTTTTGCACCCTTAATCAAGTCACTTAATCTCTCAGGTATTTAATAGCTACACCTCTAAAAGTGTAATGTGGACTAATACAACATTTTTTAAAACTCATACTCCACCATTTAGTTTGGAATAGTGGATAACTATAGCAGACTGTTATAACCTGTCAAGAAAGCACGATGGTGCAGAATAATGACCATAAATATGTTCATATACTGTGACCTGCAAGTCAACTTGTGTGAATTTAGCCAGAGAAAAGAATTATAGGGCCTCCCCGGTGGCACAGCGGTTGAGCGCTGGGTTGCGAAGCTGCCCGCAGCCTCTGCAGCGCCGATTCGATCCCCGGCTGCTCCCCGGCCAGCGGAGGAGGGTCCCACATGGCGCGCGGACCTCTCCTGCCACCCGCTGCTCCCCTCAGCGGTGTACTTTGGTCCTTCTGCCTGCTCTGCTCCCTGCTCTGGCTCTGGTGAATTCTCTCACCCTCCTGCGCTTCTGACTGTACCCAATGCTTGTATAAATAAATAAATAAATCTTTAAAAAAAAAATTATTAAAAAAAAAAAAGAATTATATAGAACCAAAAAATATGTATGTGTAAAGTACTTATTACAACTAAAATATATATATTTAAATATATATACACAGATGCACACATTATAGCAAATTTAAAACAGAACTTAAAGTAGTTTTAATGTCTACTATTAGAATTGTTTTGTCATCAAAATGACAATAGCATGCTACCATTTAAAAATAGTAACTATTATTTATAGTCCTAATAAAATGTTTCATGTAGAACTTTACATGAAAACAAGTAACAGACTCATTTGTACATCATTGACTCAGTAAGATCTACTGTACTGATCATGATTGACCAGTTAGTAAGAAAAAAAAAAAAAGGACTTTTTTTTTAAAACATTTATTTACTTTTATACAAGACTGGGGTACAGGCCAGACACGCGGGAGGGTGAGAAGATTCACCAGAGACAGAGCAGGGAACAGAACAGGTAGACTGAGGAAATACACTGCTGAGAGGAGCAGCAGGCACGACAGGAGAGGTCTGCGCGTCATGTGGGATTCTTGCTGGCCAGCACTGCAGAGGCTGTGGACAGCTTCACAGCGGTGCGCTCAACCTGCTGCGCCATTGGGGAGGTCCAAAAAGACTCTTTATTGTAATTGTATTTATATTAAGACCACAGGGTTAAACTCAGTGATATATTTAAAAGGCCCAAATTAAGCACTGCACTTGCTTTATTTATCTAATTCCAGATGAAGTCCTAAGGCAAAGCTGAGAATTTGTAGCTTGCTATATTCTTAGTGTTTTGGGATCTCATTAGAAATTGTCTCCTAATTTTAAAACTGGAAATAGAAGTCTCTTTATACAAACCAATATAATCGTGCAATGCAATTTTTTTTACTCTTTCTATGCTATTATGTATTTACTTTCTACAGTGTGATTTGTAAATCATTAATACACTATTCACAATAACAGAGCTGGTAACAACTTGGTATTTTCTTTAGCTCCGGGAATATTGTTTAGGTGAAGTTGCTTGCTGCCTGGAATAAATTAAAACTTGTTTGAATGATAAAGGTATTTCATCAGCACTGAGGTTATAGCTTATAGTTTAATGAGATGCAGTAGTTTAAATTGGTCGTGTAAAATTTTCTCTTAAGAGTATCCAGAAACCTTTCTACCCTGGTTCTCTTTGCTTTGTGTTCAAATTTTTTCATAAGAGAATATCATTTCCCACCAACAGCTTTCTCCAGGTGATAAGGGAGAAAGATTTCAGGACTTACAGTTGAAATTAAAATGGATTTTTGTGGGAGTAGGGGGTACCCTTATGGCAACTTCTGTCTTGCTGAGTGATACTTGCTCTTGTGTAATTGTTTATACAAGGGTTTGTAGATTTGGTGCTTGATCAATCCTTGAATCTTACCTTTCAGCTCACTTAATAAGATAACAACATTGTAGGAACTCTAGAAGCAAAGAAAAAACTGAAATATTTCCGAAATTACCAAAATAACACTCATTAAATATCACATTCATTAGTCGAGTGTCCTCTGAGGGCATAGAATTCTCGAAAGATTAGAGCTGACCTCCACTGTGGAAACATTGGTGCTCATTTTTATGCTGTAATAAAGCTACTGCGCCAGGCTTCCTTTGACTGAAGGCAGTCTCTCATAACTGGATTGTATTAGTATTCCTTTGTGTTTCCATGGCGAATAGAAAACTAGTCACTCTCAGGCAATTTGGTATGAAATATTGATCTATGCATCAAAATCTGTACCTGCACACTCACTCTGCATTAGCTGAACTATCATCTGACACTTAAAAAAAAAAAAAAAAAAAAACCAACAACCCATTCACTGAATTCAATAAGGAAAGTGTTATTCTTAATAATTTGTTTTAGTAAAATTGGAGGCCTAATGGCTTTTGCATACAGTGGTCATCATAATAAAATATTTTCCTCATCAAACAATAATAATGAAACCAACCAGCTGCTTTTTGCTTAAAAACAACAGTTTTGTGGGAGAAGTAATGAGATGTTCCACTTCTGCTTGTGAAACGTGTATTCTGTCTCTGCAGGGAAGGCCCTGTCTGGTCTCTGTGTGTTTGGGGTAAGGGGGTAGCGGTTCTTAGGAGCAGAGCAACAGGCACTCCCATCATGCCAGCTCATGCTGATTATACCAAGCATGGTTCTGACAAGCAGGTTCAGGAAGCATCTACAGACTGAATCAGTTACAGTCTGCTGTGGGTTGGTACAGATGGTTTGTGTCTTCTTTTGGCTTTGCCCCCTTCTCCTTTTTTGATGCACATGAGACTAAGTTTGTCTGATTGGGTCGATGGTTGCACTTTGCTCCTTGTTGAGGAGAGTTGATGTTTTTGTTGAGGATTTTTTGAGCAAAAATCTAATGATTCCAGTCATCTAGGAATGATTATTCCAGAGCACAGAGAAGATGACCATTTTGTCCTCATGGAATTTAGACTTCCATAAATGAACAATGAAAGGATAAAATTTTTTTTTAGGCAAAATTAGTTTATAGTGATGAAACAGTGTGCATGTTGGGGCAGGGAGAGCATGAGAAAGCCCACTGGAGTTCTAGAAATGTTCTGTATCTTGATCTAGGTGGTGGTGACATAGGTGTATTTGTATGTAGAAGAGCAATCTAGGTATATATGCTTGTGTAGATGTTCATTGAACTTTTATGCATTTAGAGTTGTATATTTTACCATATATAATTAAGTATATGTTATACTTTAAAATAAAAAATGAAACTTAATAATAGTTTATAATTACCCTTTAGAGCAAGTGCTGCAGGTAGCTAAGTGGAAATGAGGGCACAAAGCATTTGAGGATCAAACATTGGAGGGGCATTCTGTTCATTCTTCAGTTACTGATGGGAGTAATCTCTGTTCATTTGTTCATATTTTCATTTATTATCTGTTGAGTACATGCTTTGTGACAGAGATTATTTTAGCACCTTGGATAAAACAGCAAGAGAGCCTGAGTCCCTGACCTAATGTCATTATTGCTCCTCCCTTCCTGGGGATCATCAGTTGCATTTAACATCTACAAGAGTCAGTGGCAGATAAAGGAGAGGAAAAGCATGGTTTCTATCTTTAAGGATCATATACTCTGGCAGAAGAGTTAAAATTTGTCTATAAATACTTATGATATGAGACTTGTAATAAATGACAGAAGTACAGGTTTCTGTCAAGCCTGGAGAAGGGATCCAACTAAGGGCGTTGAAGAAAACTATACAGAGTAATCAGTATTTTGTTTGAGCCCTAATGAGTAGGTTGGCATTGATGAGGGGTTAGTGAAAGCATTTTTAGGTGGAGAGTAGAGAGTGGGAAAACTGAAAAAATACAGGGTCTATTTGAGATAACATGAAGGAGGAATTGGGACATAAAACTTGAAATGTGTTTGGGAAGGACTTGACTGTCACATGAAAGTCACAACATTATTGCTGAAGAAGTTAGTTCTCCTGCATGTCCTTATTGTAAAGACACTTGGTGATTGTGTGGATGGGGCTTCTGTCCTCCTTGACTCCAGTCCACAATCTCACATCTTCTCCTTGGCTCTCCCTCTTCCCCTTGTCTTCTTTCTCCCTCCCCAACTTCCTCCATATGTCCACAGTGGTGAATGAGTGACCCTGGAAAGTAAAGAAAACGATAGAGTACCCCCACCCTCCTGGCCCCATCCATGTATGAATCATTGAGAAATTATATCCTTAATCCTCACCAGCATCACAAACACCAGGCATTGGCAAGATTATTGTAGCCCTGTGCAAGCAGCCTGATAACTACCTCCTTCCCCAGTGTTCACACTGCACCATTCTCTGCCCCAGGTGCCTCATTCTCAAATTCCAAGTAGGTATCATACCTATCAGAGTGTCATCTTTTAGACTATTCTTTCAATTGACTTTAATCAGTTTAACTTTTTTCTTATTAATTTATTTTTGATTTTTAGCTAATTTTGATTGAAGTATAAGTTACATACAGAAAAAATTCTGTACCTATTTAGTGTATGTATCCTGACATGCAAGTATGTATCTGTCATCATATACGGTGTTCTAAACTTACCACCTCTGGAAGTTTCCTCCTTCCCTCTTTTTTTTTTTTTTTTTTGGATACAAATATTTCACGTAAGATTTACTCTCTTAATAAAATGTTAAGTGTAAAATGCAATATTATTAACTATATGCACAGTTCTGTACAGTAGATATCTAGGGCTTATTCATCTTGTGTAAGTAAAACTATATATCCGTTTGATAACACATCTCCAATTCCCTCTCTCCCCAGCCCCTGCTCCCTGCTTCTATGAATTTGACTCTTAGATTCCTGAAGAAGTGGCTTTGTGTAGGATTTGTTCTTTTGAGTCTGACTAATTTCATTTAACATGTCTTAAGAAATCATTGCCAAGGCCAATGTCAAGAAGATTTTCCCGTAGATTTTCTTCTAGGATTTTTCAGTTTCTTTTAAACATGAGACAGTTTCAAGTTTTAAATTTAACGCTTTAATTGATTTTGAGTTCATTTTTGTGTAGCGTAAGATAAGGGTCCAATTTCATTCTTTTGCATTTTGATATCCAGTTTCTCCAGCACTATTTATTCAAGAGACCATTGTTCCCCAATTATGTATGCTTGGTCCCCTTTGATTTAGTATTGAGGCTTCTATTCCCGCTTTCCATAGAGACTATACTGAACAAGTCCCCAGCTTTCGTCTGGTCATCAGTGCTTCTGACATTGGGAAACAGGGGAAAAAATCTGTGCTCCAGCATCTATTCTTTCTCTCTATTCCTTTCTTCCTGGCACCCCTGCCTGCCATGTACCTGGTAAAATCTCAATAAAAGCTTGAAAAGGCCACTGAGGGCTCCAGGACTCCTCCTTCACCTGTCTGCTCCATCATAGAAAAGCTGCACTGGGCCCTTTCTGCTGCTACAGTAGTCATGGTATGAATGTTATAAATGTTAGCTTCTCCTTTGTAGAGAATAACAGGATACTTTTCTCCGTAGCAAGATAGCACACATAGCATGTTAACAGTAACTGATAAAACATAACACAGTTTTTATTAATAGGATGTATGTTGTTCAGCATTAATAGAAAATTATATTTGGCATGAGGTATTCAATACAAATAGGCAGAGGTAGCCACTGGACTGCATGGCTTGTATCTGAAGCGCAAAGCAAGCAAATTCCTTTCCCTTTGTTTCTAATCATGGCTCTTTTCGCCCTCACCTCAGTTTTTTTCTCTCTTAAACTAATGTTTGAAGCTGCAAAGAAACTGATAAAATGGTGCTGTGATAATTATCTTGATTTCATGTGAATTATGAAAAAAGAGCCACGTGGAAACAAAATGAATAAACACTCTTGATGTAATTTGATTTGCATCCTGTTGACCTAATTTACAAGGAAGATTCTAGTCAGAAGAGTCATTCCCCACTTGCCTTTCCTTTTAACCATTCCTTGATGCCAGGTGATTTCTGTGTTGTCCCAGAAGGGTTGCTATGCACAGAGTGCATGCACCAAAGACTGACGAAATTCCGATTACCTAACACTATCACAAAGAAAAACACACTCCTGTAGATTACTTGTTATAACTTGTGTACTCCTTTGGAGGAGAATATAGAAATTGAAAGTGGAGTGCAGGTTTTAATATGGGTTAATTGTGATGATCATTTTTTAACAAAATGTAACATTTTAAAATTAACTCATTTAATAAATAGGTGCTTGTGGTATAAAATCTAGCTTTAAAAAAATGTTTTGTGTGGCACCATTATGCAAAAGTTACACTTAATGGCCATTTTTAGATACTATGTTGGAAATGTTGTTCCTTTTCTAAGTTCCCCCGACATACATTTGAATTGAAAGAAAAAAAAAAAAAAAAACCAACCACTTCACACTTAACATAACATTGGAGGTTTTATCCTCATGTGGCAATCTTAGGCCAAGAAATTGATAGAAATACATAATGGACTCCTGATAATAGAGAAACTGGCATTGGGAAGAAAAGTACTAATTTGTGGTTACATTAATTTTAAATCTATTTTGCCTGCTAAGAAAAAGTAATTTATTTAGTAGATAATTCTAGTAAATATATTCATATTTGCTCATTGCTGGTTCCAACCTTTAAGCACAATGAAATAGATTTATTGGTAGTAACTTCTCATGTTGTTGTTTTAAGACTTTTTTTTTGTTATCTGTGCTGCAGTATCTGGGACGTCCTTGCTGTTTTTCACATTGTGTTCTCATAGCATTTGTTTCAAAGAAGTGATATTCTATGAGGTTATTTCATCCTTTTAAAATGTGTGGCATCCTGTTCATTGCTGAGTTCAAAGAGAAAATGTTCCAGGAGTAGTTCTCAAACTTATACAAGCCTCAGAGTTACCTGGAGCGCTTGCTAAATCACATGTTGCTAGGCCTTCCCCAGAAGCATGAGTGACTAGCTTTGGATGAGTCTGGGATTTGCATTTTTAACAAATACCCAGGTGTGATGATGGTGCTGGGCCAGGGACCTCACTTTGAAAACTCCTGTATTGGAGGGTAGTACCCTGAAAAGCTAGGTACTCACTATGTGTACTAGTTTTCTGGAGCTGCTGTAACAAATCACTACAAATTTAGTGGCTTACAACAACACAGATTTATTCTCTTAGAATTCTGGAGACCAGGAGTCCAAAAGCAGTTTCACTGGTCTAACTTCAAGGTCCCGGCAGGGCTTGTTGATGGGGGTGGGGAAAAGGGAGTTTCTAGAGGAGAATTCACTTCCTTATCTTTTTCAGCTCCACCAGCAGCTGCCCATATGCCATGACTTCTGTCCTCTTTCTTAGTCTTCAGAATTCATCACTTAAATCTCTGCTTTGTCCTACACCTTCTCTCCCTCTGCCTCCCTCTAATAAGGATGCTTGTGATTATAGTTAGGGTTCATCTGGATAAATCAGGATGATTTCCCTATCTCAAAATCCTTAGTCATATCTGCAAAGTAGCTTTTGTCATACAAGGTCACGCCCATGAATTTCAGAAGGCTTTCATTAGTATATCCAGAGGGAAATGCCACTTTGCACACTTAAAGTTAGTGTCATTTTCTGTTGCTTCTCATATGAAACTGGAGATGATTTGCAGGTGGTAAAACATCTGCTTCTGCAGTAAATGCTCATATTATTCCATTATCTTAAAAAAAAAATCTTAACAAAAATTTTATAACAAAAATTTTATTTTTAGTGAAATCTGGTATTGCACAAAATCTGAGGTTTGTCTATAGAAGTTTCACTTAGTTCTCATCCTTAAGAGCTTACAGGCTAATAGAAGATAAGACTTGTTGACAAGTATATTTGACATCAGGCAGCACCTGATAAAAAATTACTATAATGGTGGTACAAACAGACCTCTAAGATTTGAGGAGGAGGAGCAAGATGTTTTGACAAGGTGCTCAGAGAAGTCTGCGCTAAGGATGTGGTGTTAAGTCTGCGCTAAGGATGAGGAGGAAAAATGGAACAGGCTTCAGCTGATGAAGATGAGTGAAGGAGATGTGAAGGGAAACGAGAAAGTGATAAGGCTGGAGAGAGAGTGTGCATGGGTGTGTGTGTGTGTGTGTGCATGCGCACGCGCGCGCACACACAGAGGAAGGGAGGAAAACACCAACATGATTTTTTGTTTTATTTTAAATATATTTTACATCATTCTTCCTTTTTGTACAATGTATGCTTTCTCTTCTCAGGTTAGTCCCCGTAGAATTCCCACCACCAATTCACCCGTGCACCATCACCATAGCCCCTTGTGCTCTTCCCTCCCCTGTTTTGATCCCTCTCCCACCCCCTCCCCTGCAGAGTGTCTCTGTTAATTTTGTTTTTTAATTTATTGTAATTATTTTTTTTCCTGATCCCTTATTTGGTTCCCCTACATTCCTCCTATGAGTGAAACCATCTGATATTTTTCTTTCCCTTCCTGCCTTATTTCACTGAGCACCAACATGATGTTAAGGAGAGGGGTAAATGGGCCAGGGGACAAAGTCATGATTGTTAGGTCAAGGAGATGGTTTCTGCTTGGTTAAGAATGAACAGGTTAGGGGCCTCCCTCGATGGTGAAGCGGTTGAGCGCTGGGCTGCGAAGCTGCCCACAGCCTCTGCAGCACCAGTTCGATCCCCGGCCACTGGCAAGGGTCCCACATGGCACGCAGACCTCTCCTTCCATGCCTGCTGCTCCCCTCAGCAGTGTGTTTTGTCAGTCTGCCTATTCTGTTCCTCGCTCTGGTGCTGGTGAATTCTCTCTCCCTCCCCCACTTCTGGGTACCCAGTGCTTGTATAAATAAATAAGTCTTAAAAAAAAAAAAAAAAGAACGAACAAGTTGGTGACACAAGCAATTGAAGTAGAGCTGGAGAAAGGCCAGCTGACTCCAAGGTGAGCAATAAATTAGAAGTAGCAAAAGTTGGAGGCAGGAAGGCCTGTGCTGGCCACTTCAACAGCCTTGATAGCCCTTGTAAACTATGGCATTGGCAGGCTGGTGAAAGCAGAATCCAATGTGTCAGGGCTTTTGTGTCACGAATGCCTAAAAACATTGGCAGAAGGTCAAATTCACATATGTAATGCATTTTCTGTTTGTTATAAAGCTTATCCAGTGCTTGAAATGGAATCTTAATTTCTAAAAAGAGATAGGCATGCTGTTCTGTATATTTCAAAGTTACTTCTAAATGGGGGAGATAGAGGATAAAAGTTTTAAAAATGATTACTTTTGCTCCTTTTTCAGAACAATGACTATTATTACCTGGCAAGAAATGTAGCTATTTCTGTTGTGATGGTCTCCATGGGGTAGAGTGCACTTTTTTTCCCCCATTTAGTGGCATTAAGCAGGAGGAGGGGAACCCCAGGAGTAGCTAATGAAGATAGTGAATAGTTATTAATGGAGAAATAAAAATGGCTTTCCCTCCAAGTTTATGCTTAGTGCATAATAAAAGTACTTTAAAAATATACTTTGGTTCTGTGATATTTAGAGGAAAGAAGGGAGCTGACTTTTATGGAATGAGGAAGAAGGCTCTTCAGCCAAGCAGCCACTTGCTTCCTCAGCCATGTGCTGAGAATTGTGTGCTGTAGTGCTTACTATAGTGTTTATCTCCCTGTCTCTCTGAGGTTTGTGTTGTTACCCCATTTAAAAGAAAAGGAGTGCCTCCCTGTGGCGCAGCGGTTGAGTGCTGGGCTGAAAACTGCCTGCAGCCTCTGCAGCACAGGTTGGATCCCCGGCCACCGGGCGAGGGTCCTACATGGCGCAGCAGATCTCTCCTGCTGCGCCCGCTGCTCTCCTCAGCAGTGTACTTCATCAATCTGCCTGTTCTGCTCCCCGCTCTGGCTCTGGTGAATTCTCTTACCCTCCCGCTCTTCTGACTGTACCCAGTGCTTGTATAAATAAATAAATAAATCTTAAAAAAAAAAAGAAAAGGAAACAGTCTCAAAAGAGGTTAAGTAGCCTCAGGTAGCAGAACTAGCCTTCAATTCTAGTTCATGTGATTCTTTGTCCACATTTGTCACCATCAAATGAGGTCTCCTAGTAAAAAAAAAAAAAAATTCTATCTCACTGTTCAGTCAAATCCTAAAAAGCAAACCTAGTCACTGATATTATATTATGTCTTAATGTGGATATTTTATGGCAGGAAAGATGAGAGAGAAATGATAAAATGCGAGAATATTTTTAGTTTTATAAGTGTTTAATTTCTACTGAAATTATATAAGCATTTCTAGAAATCTTATTTTTATATTTTTCAACTGAGAAAAGCTTTTAACTTATTGAACTAGAAACTAGAGCACTTTACTTTGTAAAGGGAAAGACCTCTCTCTCCCTCCTCTCCCCATGTAACAACTCTGCCAGTGCTAGACATAAATGATATCACCCTTTGCTGACCTGGCTAACTCCTACTGATTGCATAAGTCTTTGTTAAAGTTTCGGCTCCCTATCCTTTCCTTTCCCTTCCTCTCTCCCCTGTGTGCTGTCTATCCTAAGTGTCAGTCCTCTGCCCCTACCCCATAACACCCTGTGCCCCTGTAGTGGACTCTGAAAATCTTTCCTATGTGATTTCCCACCTTTCTATAAGCACTTCAAAGATAATTCCTGAAAATAAATATCAATAATTGGCTGCCAAGATGTATCTGGTCTTTGTCCACGAGGTGGATGACGTTAAACTGATGGCTATACCATGTTAAGTAAGGCATGTGGAGAAAAGAGTCCTATCTCAAAACTAAAGGGAAAAAATGAAAAAGGAAAGTAAATATTCAGGTTTTCAAAACCACACACTTATGTTTTATCTGTTTACTTGCTCCAAGTTTAATTCTGGCAGTTGGGGGATTGGCTGGTTAAAGCCAAAGAAACATCTGTTCATTTGGGTAGGACATGGTAGATCCTGATTTTCTCTTTTCATTTCCTGTAGACATTGGAGTTGGTGTCTCATGGTGGGGGTGGAGGCTGGAGTGTGGAGATAGGAGTCATAAATGTCTGGGCATGTCTAGTACACCTAGTGGAGAACCAGTGAGAGGAAAGTGTCCTCCATTCTATTGTCACATCTGTCTGTTCACTGCCAAATCATTGACAGAGCTTGTTAATTCATTCCTATAGCCTTCTCTCCTGCTCTGAACTCTGAGAATGGCTCCTCAGCTGTTAGTTCCTTTACATTTCTTTATTCCTACCAACAATATTTATATTTTACAAATTTTTATTGCAGTAACATTGGGTTATAACAATGTAAGTTTCAAGTGTAGAGCATTATAATTTGACATCTGTATAATAATTACATTATAATCACCACCACAAGTCTGGTTTCCAGCCACCAGGGTAGAGTTGACTCCCTTTACGCCTTTTACCTATTCCCAAACCCCTTCAGTGCCATCTTTCAATGAAATGATACAACTCCTGAAGTACTTAAAGCACCACTAAGTTAGTTCATAGAGAGATCCTGCGGTAATTTAAAGTATTTTCCCCCCTACCTACTCCTTAATACATCTCACAGACTCTATCTGGTTGCTGTTTTCCACTTGCTCTGATTTCCAGTGATTTTTGCATAGGTTTGCCAAAAGTCTGTTCACTAGGTCTGTGCTGATGGCAGCTACATGGTACATTTGTGCCCTTCAGTTATGAAATCTCTTTCATGGGATTTTCGTACAATTTGAATTTGCGTTTTTGTTTTGCTTGCTACCAAATGAAGTCATCTTTGTAAAAGCACCAACAATTATTCATTGCTGCATACCCCACTTTTATCACTATGACTCTTCTTGAGCAATATAGAGGTAAAATTTTTTCCTTTGCTTTTGGGATTATAAAAATCCTGTGGATGGGGTGGGGGTGGATGAGTGGGCAGGAGTGAGGAGTAGCTTGAGGAGATTGAGTGGTAAGAATGTGGGAGTGAAGATAGTGGGGAGAAGAAACTTCTCTTTGTAAAAGACTGAAGATCTTCTTGGGAGGCAAATGTTTAATCTGTGGTGTAATTTTTCTTAAATGATGATAATTAGACTTGCTAACTATCTTATATATAGCGATACTGAGATGACTAAAGAGAAGAAATTTGACTTGTGGTATTTTACAGTGATGCAGTTTTGTGTAGTAACTCCAGCTCTATTTTTACCTAGGCTTTTGTGTCTTACGAAGGTAGCACTTTCTCTTCTTCATTTGAGGATCATCTCTTAGGGCCAGACGTTATGTTTCTCTTCTAAAGTAGTCATTTATACTCAGGTTTACAATGTCCTCCATAACCTTTGCAACAATAAAAAAATTAGCTTTATGAACTAAAGAATAATAAAGGATATATTTAGGATTTTAAAAATCAATATTCTTAGGCAGGTTTAGCACATCTAAGACCTGGTACTGTTTTCAGACCTGGTGACCTAGAGGTTAAATCTCAGTGCTATCACCACTACTGCCTGAGTTCCATCCCTAGCCAAGGAGCTAACCCACATGGCGCAGCTGACCTCTCCTGTCTCACCTGCTGCTCCCCTTAGCAGTGTGTTTCAGTAAGTCTGACTGTTTTACTCTCCACTCTGTCTCTGATGAAGCCTCTCACTCCTGACACCTCTGGCCTACACCCCAGTTCTTCTATGCAAAAAAATAAAATAAAATAAATTAACTGGTAACTGGTATTAATTGGTAACACATTTTGGTGTGATGTATTGTTATTTACAAATATCCTTGTTGTGCATTATTTCTTTGTTTTTCTATAGTTTCACAACCCCTACATAATTAGACCTTGTGTAAGACCTGCAGAAGAAGTGGTTGTGACCGTAAAATTGCACTCACATACTCATACCTGCTAATAGGCAGTGAGGATGCTAATCAAATAAGAACTTGGTTTGAGGAAGTCAGTCCTCAGGGTCATCACCAAATCTGCCACCAGATTATTAATTTGAAAATTTTATTCACTGCTACCAGTTGACCTCTGAATTTTTGCCTCTGTTCAGGTTGATAATCCAAGCATTGTCTCTAGAATTAAAATATCAGCCAATGATAGGAACAAGTCTGTAATAACAAATAAATTTCATTTCCAGAACTACATGTTAATTACTAACACATTACTTGATCATAGAGACCTGGATATGCAACCATTATCTGAGCTTGTGTTTTTTGCTTAAAATCAGAAAAGTCAACAAATTTAATTAGCTACATAAATCACTGGTAGTTTCAAATCCTAAGTCCTTACTTGCCAAGTAAATAAGTTGAGGTATTTTAAGAAGAAAAAAAAGATAGTGAATTGGTAATTGTGTTTTTAACCATACTTATGTTAGTTCTAATGCAAACATAAATAGACCTGAACAAGCTAATGGTGGGAATAGTGTGAAAATATGCATTTGGGGAGGCTTTAACCCCAAAGATGCAACAGTGGAAGCAGGTACCTCAATAAACATAATAATAAAAAAAAAGACCTGAATATTTACAAATAGGTAAAATAATGGGTGAGCCTATCAGAAAGCAAAACAACAAACATACCAATTTATTGCTACGCAAGAGCAACAAAAATATCTGGAAATCCAAATTTTTTCGAACCACCCCCCAATTAAGCACATAGGAAGCCTCTTGAATCTGTCTTGAACCACCCTCTCTCTCTTGTTCTCACAAACCCAGACACACATTCCTAAACATTCATTCTGTTTTGTTTCTTTTAAGAGTAAATGAGAAATTGTGTTGGAAAGATAACTAGAGCCCCTGTTCTTATTCTGTGTCCAAGTGACTATGCTCTGTTTTCTCCATTTGATATCAGCAACATCCATACACATCTTTGTCCAACAATTTGCCTTATATGTTGTGTATTCAATACATGGAATGAGCCATATGCACATGAAGTCTAGTTTTTTAAAAGTAACTGGACAATAGCAAAATTAGGTCATAGGGAGATACAAATGAAAGAATATTTTTAACAGCAATGCTGTTAGAATAAAAAAAACAAAGTTTTGCAAATCACTCTGGGAAAAAATGGAATATACTAAATGTTCTGTTTATAAATGACTTTCTAAAAAATGAAAACCTTCCCTGAAGGGATGAGAGTTAAACCCTAAACTGCTCCCCATCTCACCATAGTTACTATTCCCAATGATTACTCCACCTTAATGACTGGGGACATTTTTCAACTGGGTGGATCTGACGCAGATAATGGCCATCTTGATTGCATCAGGGAACTATTCATAAAACAAAGACATTCATAAGCAGTTGGATTTTTTTTTCCCCTTGAAGTACAAAATAGGGTTCTAGTTCTCCATTGAAATAAAATTTAAAACCTAGCCTTAAAATTACATGGCCTCAAGACCTTTTGTGGTATGCTACACTACTTTAGTAATCTTAGATATTTGTGAGTGATTGTTTTCAATTATTTCTTATATCCTTAGATCTTTCACTACACATGACTGTTTTAAATCTTCACTGTTATTTGGCTCTCCCAGTTTTTATCACTAATCTAGGACAACTCTTCTGTGGACTGCAGAGAAATGGTATTTGATGCCAGCAAAGCTAACAACTAGGAGAGTAAAAATCTGCCAAAACCAGAAAGTGAATTGGAACTTAAAAATCTCTATCTTAGCAATATGCCCTGGGACATGGAAAATATTTCTCTTTAATAAATACTTGGAAAATCATCTGCTTGGAAGTGGTTGTCAGATGGCCCCTTTTGGCACCCTGTAATGTTGGAAAGAAAGGATACTAGCATGAGATGATTCTCATTATCAGCCATTCTGCCTAGTGTCTTATTCAATGTATTCTTAATGAATTTTCAAGTGGAAAACCTTTGATTTTAAATGAATAACTTCTTAAACTCATATATTAATTTCTTCATACAGCTCCAGAATCAAAAGACATCAAAACCCACAGAAAAACATTAGAAGTTGATACAGTAATATCACATAAAATGTTAAATAAAGTGACTGAACTGGATTTTGCTTTTAGTCATTGGAATAGTATTGCTAAAATCAAGAATATAGGTGCTGTCTGTCATGGCCTGGCTATACATTTTTAAAATGTATGCTATTAAAACATCTAGGCAAAACAGACAGAAGCATATAGATGAATCATGGTGGCCATATCTGTGCAGTCAACTCTCAGTATGTTCTGGTCATCAGTGAGTGACAGAATTTTGTGTCCTTATCTTTTTGTGTACAGTTTTGTGTACCATACCTTCTCATCTGTCAAGGGCATTTAGATTATTTCCACAGCCTGGGTATTGTAAATAGTGCCACAATATGAACATAGGAGTGCATATATCTCTTAATTCATTTAGTTTCCCTTTGAATTGTATATTTTTTTCCTTTTTAGCATATTGCACATTATATCTAAATATTATGCCACCTGCTTGTATGACAGGTTATAAATGTGGATTCCTCAGCCCAAACTACACAAAGAACCCCTGGACTCTGGCCCTCTGTATTACCCCAACCCCCTTTTAGATTTTTTAACCCTTCTTGAAGATGTCTAGCAGAAGTGATGTGGGGAGGCTGAGTACAGGGATCATGAGTACAATTACATGAACAGAACATGAAATGTCTTGTTTGTTCTTTTATATACCTTTTACCATGGTCTGGCATTAGAAACAGAGTCAGTAGAAATGGTCTTCTTTTGAGCCATTAAAAATTGCTAGAAGCCATTTTCTGATGCCTCTTCATCTTCATATAAAGTCTTCATCTTGACATAAAGTGATTAGTAACTGGATGTTAGTCTCCCCGCTCCCCGCCACCTGCCCACCATCACTACCACCTCTACAACCCAGAGTGATGGAACAAGTGGGATTTATGTGGGATTCATGTGTTATTATTAGAATGGAACTGAACCTTGTCAGGAAGCAAAGCTATTCTGTAAGTAAACTTTTATAATTCTTTGGTGAACCCTTTGTAACTTTGAACTGACCAACATAATACTATGAGGTATGTACAATACTGTACTTATGGGCAGAGTGAGTCTACTGGACAGGAATCTTGGTTTTGCCATTTACTGGATGTGTGGCAATTGCAAGCTACTTAACCTCTGTATGCCTCAGTTTTCATCACTATGAAGTTAACTGGACCAATCTGAGAACTGTATCCATTATAATAATTAAATGGGCAACATTATTCCATAGTTTACAATGAATATAAACAATAATATAAACACAATGGAAATAATTCTGTACAACAAATTATCCCTTTTAGGGCCCTGGGGGTATATCCAAGGAAGCTGTACTGCACCACCTAATAGAATTTTGAGGACTCTGTGGCTTTCGTCTTGGCATGATGGGAACATTCTGAACCATTTTCTAAGAAATAGTCTGGCATTATTTCTGATTACTTCCTTACTCATGTCATATTGTAGGTGATCTTCTCCACCTCTGCTCTGTGCTAGGCCTCTGACCCTCCGTAGAAGAGGGAACTGTGGCTGGAGCATGGCAGCCTGCACAGGCACAGACCCAGGATTGCTTATGTCCATTGTCCTGTTAAAGGCTCAGGTGGGAGAAAATTCAAGGATGACTGTGTGAATAGCTAGTATGGGTTAAGTGTTTGCCTCTTTGCTTGGCACTTACAATATCTATATGTGTCAATTTGTATATTTCTCACAAAACCCAGTGGGACAGATAAAGTAATTGGGACAAGAAAAGTTAATTTTCCCAAGTTCTTATAGTAAATTGTGTAGGGGGTTGTCATTTGAACTCATGCAGCCTGGTCCCAGACTGTGCTATTAACCAGAGAGGCCAGGCCTTCCAATGAACTGGCCCTCTTCCGAAATGCTTGGAATTATGTTTGGTGTGTTGCCATCAGCTTTGTTGGGGCCATTATGACAAGTCTTAGAAAGAAGTAATGGTGGAAATTATGGGACTAATATTAGAATATTCTGTATTATACTGTATCTTCTTTGTGAAGACTCCTAGGAGAAATTTCTCTCCATTCTTAATAACTAAAATAGGTAAAGTCCTTGAGCAAATTAATCGGCTTTTATTTCCTGGACCTTGGCCGTGGGAGAGAAATCCCTTTTGAATTCATCACTAGAAAGCAAATAATTGTATTTGTAGCCCACACTCGGTTTGTCATTTTGGTTTTGTTAACCTTGCCTTCAGTCTGCCACTACCTTTGCTTTTCTTTTTATATCATTACATGTTCAAAAGATTCATTTTAAAATTATATGTGAAAAATGTTCAAATAGTGTAGAAGAGCATAAAAAAGAGAAAACCTCCTTCCTTATCCCCCACACCAACTCTTACCCCTAGTTTCTTCTCTCTAGATATGAAAGTACTTCTTGTATGTTTGGAAGATATTTTATACATAGTTTAAACAATGGAATCATGCAAATGTGCACTGTTCATAACATTACTTTTTATTTAAAACAAGTTTTACTTTAGAGAAATTATCATAAGATATATAAATAAAAGGTAATACTACCCTTCTCACCATTTTCCATCTCTTCAAAGTAAGCAGTGTTAACATTATTTTGTACCTTGTCCTATCTGCAATATTATCTTGTCATCTTGTCTGTTCCTGAGCTCTGAATTCTTAGCAAACCTGGATCATGGTGTGGTCATTGGTGCCTTGCCCAGTGACTCTACACTGTGTGAGCATTCAACGTATAATTAAGACTCCAATATCAAACTCCAAAAGAGAATATTCTGCTGAAGGAATGAATACCGTTTTCCTCTAAAAAGAACCAAGATAGAGCCTGAGTATTGCATTATGACACAAAATCAAGAATAGCATATTATTTCCCACTGAATAGAGGATAAAATTCCAATGGAATAAGAATGTAGAAATTCTCTGCTTGGAGTGAGCATATGCTTTCTGTTGCCAATACAGCAAGGCCACAGAGGGCCTTCAATGATTGTGGAATTTAAATGAAAATTCTGTACATGTTTACATGACTGAAATGAAAATTTCACTCAACAGTAATTCAATATACATCTACTGAGCAGCTTCTAAGTATGGGCACTGTGTTGGATTTTGAAAGCACTGCAGTCAAGTTACAATTTCTGCCTTGGAGACAAGCACATGTAGAACTTACCTTTACCTTTCCTCTTTCCCCTCCACCTCAGAGATTTGAAAGAACCCCCTAACTTTGCTACCACATTGTGCATATCAATCATCATCTAATAAGATCTTGCCTCCCAACTTTCTAACAATCAATCTCTCCTTTTTATAAAGTTCCTGATAAAGTTTTCTCCTATAACAATCAATGCTTTGTCACAGTGAAACTTTTCTTCTGAGGGGTGGGATTAGAACATAATCTAAAAATATTTTTAAAGTATTTTTAGACTATGTTCCAACCTCTTCAAGAAATACATATAGCAAGTATATGTAAGAGAAAATTGTTCATAATATATTTTGACCACACTGTCACTTTTTAAATATGTTTGTAGGAATTGAAAAGAAAGTCTTTGAATAGTGAAGTCTTTGAATAGTATGTCATCTCTGTGAGAAAAACATTAACAATATGGCTGTTATCTCTAGGTATGTTTTCTGTAAAGAGTTCACATTGTTGCTAACATATTGCCTTTTTTCATTATTTCCCTTTTGCTTGAGTTTGATTTTGAATACTTCTGAAAAAAAATTATCTGTCTTTACAGAAAATAGGTCAGTGTGTGGCACTATGGAAAAAAAAATTGACCTGGAAGCCATTTCAAAATTGACCACCTCTTATAGAGAAACAAAGCAAAGGATTAGGGAAAAGACAAAACTTGCAGGTTGACCACAGATCTGAGCTATCCAACAGGGGAGGGGTTAAGAAAGGAGTCAAAACAGGGCAGGGAAGAGCACAAAGGACTGTGGTGATGGATCATGGGTACCGTGGCGGTGGGAGATTATGGGGACTACATCTGGGGGGAGAAATAAAATACTGTCCAAAAATTAACAGTGATCTAAGAAAATAAATAAATAAATAAAATTGACCACCATTCTCATAAACTATATGCTTTGGGTCTTTTTGAAATTTGATGTTCATAAACAGGGACATAATAATTCAAAACGTCTCCTGAGTTTATGTGACAGAACAAAGAAAGGTGCATTTTAAGTTCAGACAACAAACTTGGGGAGGGACTATTCTATCAGGAGTGGGGGTGGAAGTTGGGGTTTTATGTAGTCAGGAAAGTCTGGGGTGCTTCTTACTTGGCATCAGTGTTTCTGCAGTATGTGTGTCCTGGGAGGATGCAGGTGTGATTCAAGAAAAGAAGAGGAAAGGAGAACCCAAATTAAATCTAAGTTTAGCTGTATCTTAGCAATGAGCATGCCAGAAAAATGCTTTAATTTGTTATCATCGATGTCCTTAATTATATTTTTAAATTAATTGAAGATTAAGAAATCATTTCAATTAAGCATGTAAGATTACCTGCTAGACTCAGCTGGAGAAATATGATGTCTATTAATTATAAATAATTTCCCTAGTACCTAATGTACAATTTGTAGACAGGCTGTAATTTACAAGTTATGGGCAATGAAAGGAAGGAGCAACAGCGGTCCACATTTTTCATGTCTAACCGACAAAACCTTCTCCCCATTTAAAGTTTCTGAAAAGACATTGTACATTTCTTATCTTCGGCTTGTATTTCCTCCAGTTATTCATTAGTAGTTCAGAGGTTTATTGTTTCCCCAGAGCATTTTTAATGGTGACATTTCACTCCTCATATATAAAATTAGGTTTTGTCTTTCTTACATGTATTCAGGGCAGATGATGTAAAGTTCTTAGGGGCACCTCACTTAGCCAGGACTCACCAGCTCTTTTGAAAACAGAATCCCTGTGAGGCGTTAAATTCACAAAGTGACAGCATTAATTCTTACTGGCATGCAGTACAATTATCTATAGAATGCTGCATGCAGCTGTCGTTGCTGGAAAATGTTAGTCTGATGGTACAGTTGGTCTTCTTTTCCCCCCGTATCATTTTGCATTATATTGCTAAAAATCAAAAGATAGCTTTAGACTGTTTTTATGAAAAGATTTATGCAAATTGATTGGCTTACAGATATATTGCTATTTAAAAAAATAAGAGTCTTTTCTGTTCTCAAATGAAGCAGTTTTCAAAACATCAGGACAGGCTATTACAATAAATGCGTTCTCAGTAGTTATTGCTTGTACTATTCAATGCAATCTTTATTTCTAAAAATTACATACACATTCTCATATTCTAATACCTGGCTTTTTTTTGTTTTTGCTAATTTGGAATATGCTTTTACTTACCAACTTTAAAAACTTAATTTTGAAGTCAACGCATCTCACATGTTTTCTATTAAATGATTTTTGGATTTCAAACAATGGTTTCTCTGGACTAGTATAATATACAGTCAAATAAAAAATAAGACCGCGGGAGAGGAGGGGCGTTGTAAAACGAGGAGCAGTGCTAGTGAAAGACTGACTACAAGGAGGAGGCCGATGGAAGCAATGGAACTAGCAGAAGCAAGGAAGCAAAGCTCCACCCAGACCCAGGCTTGGTGATGGAGGCTCCCAAGCGGCAGGGAACATGCTGTAAGGTCTTTGGAGTGTCCTGCCGAACAGGTTGTAGACCTATAGCAGATCGTTAATAACTACTGAAATCAAGATTGATATATGCTATGCATAGTGGTCAGGCCGAGTCAAAAGTATTAAAAATGAGACTGAGGATTAGAAAATCGAAACAAACACATGAATCAGAAATATGTATCCCAGCGATAAATGACAGCCTGAAATTCAGTGAGAATGGAGCATATTGTTAGAACTCTAGTTTTTCTTGGTAAATATAGGGCCTGCTTCAATTTAGATTATCAGGAAGTTGCTATTATTTCATGTTTATTAGGCACTGTGTGGTTGTGTTTGAAATGTGATGCTTTGAGCTACTGATTGATAACAATACTTTCCTACCACCATCTAGTTAAATGTTTGCAGCATTTAAAAAATAATAAGTTTTCAAGTGAAAATTGATAACACTTTTAAAAATGCATTATTAGTTTGGTACATGACTTGAAATTCTATATGATTAAGGGTTATAGTTTTAAAATAATGCAAAAGATCGTAGGAAATTGCAGAGGCAGTTTAACAATTAACTGTTTCTGGAATGCAGAATCAGAAAAGCAATTATAATAAAATTCCACATATTTTCTATAGGAATATGAAGCAATGAGTCGAGATTTTGATAACTGTAAAATTAATTTATAGGAACATCTTTACTGTCTTTCATATTCATGTTGTATAGTTCATATTATATTGTACCTTGTCTTTTGATTTACTACATGGCAAGTATTTCCATATGTCTTTAAATAATATTTGACACTATTTCATCATAAACCATTGTTCTATAACAAGCCATTATGTGTGTGAATTCACCATAATTTGCTTAACTATTCTTGTAGTGTATATGTAATGCAAATTTTAAGAAGTCTCAGTCTTTATCTTCGTGCTTAAAATTTATTGAAGTCATTTTCATCTCTGATAGAATTGGGTCCTTTTATAAAACAGTGAAAACCAAAGAAGGCTGCTTTTCAGTAATAGCTAATGCCAGACTCCCTGTTCTCCCGCAATGACACACTTATGTGCAAGAGGACTTTTCTCCCTTTGAATGGGAGCTGTGGGTGTCCTCTTCACTGACCACAGAGGTGGGACGACCGTTGTGTCTCAACCCTCCACCCCCCGCCCTGAAAAGCCACTTTTAGAACAGCCCATTCCTTCTGCTTCTTAGCTTGACCCAATGCTGCCAACAAAACATTCCCTACCTCCCTGGCCACCAGGAGCCAAGACATTTCATTAATCACGTACCTGAGAGGTGCTGTGGAAAGTGCCTTCTTTGGAGTCTCTTCAAAGGAAATTCAAAATCCTTTATTATCTGTTCCTGCTACCTGCCAGCGGGATGTAATGAGTCCAAACTCATTAGTTTTCTTGAGTCTTATGGTCTAGGTCCATAATCAAAAAGTGGCAAAGCCATGAGCTAGAAGGAACGCAAGTTCCTGATGACTTTTTGAAGCCAGGACCAGTCCTGGATCACCTAACTCCAGACATGTTGTATCACTAATGAATGCATACCTCCATTTTCTAAGTCCCTACTGTTTTAGTTTTCCTGTTCTATGCAAACAAACCTAACCTTGGCAAATATGCTTACCACTATCTTTTCTAGGGTCTATCCATGTGATTATAGATTAGATTTCTTGGCAGAGGTAAGAATAAAGTTTAATGAAAAGATGTTTTTTACTAATAAACAGTCAATCCTAGAAGTGCTTATCTTTCCTGAAGCATATGAATCTTTTAAGTTAGTTGAAATTTGTACTTCCCATGTTAGTAACTTCTGCTCTAGCAATTTCAGAGAAAAAAAAATAAGATGTTAAAATATGATGGGTAAGGTGGGAAAGGTTACTGCCATTTGCCTAAGGTTTTTTTTTTTAATTTTCTTACGTCTTTGTTAATTTTTAGATAGTATTTGATTTCTCCCCTCAGGTGTAGTCCCATAGTTCTTCTGCCACCATAGCACCCTTGATCTATCACCACTGTCCCTTGTGCTCTCCCCTCCCATTTTGACACACCCCCTCCATCTCACCCCCACTGTATGCCTCAGATCAATGGTCAGCTTGCAAGTTTTGCAATTTTTTTTCCTAACACTTTGTTTGGTTTCTCTAGAGTCCACATATAATAAAACCATCCTGCATTTCTCTTTCTCCTTCTGGTTCATTTCACTTAGAATAATCCCTTCAAGCACCATCCATGTAGCTGCAAATTGCACGAGTTTATCTTTTTTGATTGCTGAGTAGTATTTCTCTGTGTGTACATACCACATCTTCTTGATCTGTTTTGGGGCATTTGGGTGATTTCCATATCTTGGCTATTATAGACAGTACTGCCATAAGCATGGAAGTGCAGGTTTCCTTTCGAATTAGTGTTTTTGTGTCCTTTGGGTAGATTTTGTGTCCTTTGATATAATATGCTGGGTCATATCATATATCCACCTTTAGTGTTTTAAGGAACCTCCACACAGCTTTCTATAGGGGTTGGATCTAAGTTCTTTTGAGCACTTCCCGTGTGTCCAGCACCATTAAAGCACCTCATGTGGGAGATCTCTGAACCCACAGTGCCCACAGATGGAGGCAACTAGCATATTCCTTTTAGCAGATGAGGAAATTACTCCCTAGCCCTAGTAACTGTGACTCCTCGTTCACTCATCATATTTTTTTTTTTAAAAGATTTATTTATTTATTTATTTAAGCACTGGGTACAGTCAGAAGCGCTGGAGGGTGAGAGAATTTACCAGAGCCAGAGCAGGGAGCAGAGCAGGCAGAAGGACCGAAGTACACTGCTGAGGGGAGCAGCGGGCGGCAGGAGAGGTCTGCGTGCCATGTGGGACCCTCGCCCAGCGGCCAGGGATCGAACCGGTGCTGCAGAGGCTGTGGGCAGCTTCGCAGCCCAGTGCTCAACTCCTGCGCCACCAGGGAGACCCCTCATATTTCTTTTTTATGCATGACTTATCACCTTCTTATTTCCTTTATAATTTACTTCCTCTACTAGTTTACTTTTATTTATTTATCTTTTTTTAAAGATTTATTTATTTATGCATACAAGATCTGGGGTACAGGCCAGAGATGCGGGGGGTGAGAGGATTCACCTGAGACCGAGTGAGGAACAGAACAGGCAGACTGACTGAAATACACTGCTGAGGGGAGCAGCGGGTGAGACAGGAGAGGTCTGCTGTGCCATGTGGGTTTCTCCCTGGCCAGCTGGGGATCTAACTCATGCTGCAGAGGCTGTGGATTGCTTCATAGTGCAGTGCTTAACCCCTTGCACCACCAGGGAGGCCCCGCTAGTTTACTTTTTATTGTCTGTCTTCACAGAATAGAAGTCTTCAAGGACAGATACCTTTGTGTCCTATGCCACACACCTTATTCCCACACACAGTAGTCAATTGACAGATTCTCACTGAAATGAAAGAGAGATGGCGTCACATGCTCAAGAAGTTATACTCCGAATTCTTATGTTACATTCTCTTCCAAGGTGCTTATTTGTTCTAACTGCTGCAAGTGCTATTCAGAGTTAGTTATTAAATGAGTTGGAGGTTGTAAGGCAACATTAAAAAAATTATTATTATTTTTTAAAAACAGTTTTAGGTTTGGAGAAAAATTGAGCAATTTCTTCTGTTAACACATTTCATTAGTGTGGTACTTTTGTTAATATTTGATGAACTAATATTAACCAAAGTCCATACTTTACCTTAGGGCTCAAACTTTGTTGAACATTCTATGGGTTTTGGCAAATGTGAAATGACCTGTAGCTACTATTATGGTATCCTACAGAATCATTTCACTGCCCTAAAAATGTTCTGTGCTTTGCCTATTCATCCGTCCCTCCTCCTCAACTCCTGGCAACCACTGATCTTTTTACTGCCTCCGTAGTTTTGCCTTTTCCAGAATGTCATATAGTTAGAAACATACATTCATAGCTCCTTTTACTTCTTTCACAGTTTGGCTTCTTTCACTTAGCAACATGTATTTAAAATTCCTGTTGTAGCTTTTCATGGTTTGATGGCTCATTTCTTCTTATCACCAAACAATCTTCCATTGTATTGATCTGCTACAGTTTGCTTATCCATTCACCTATTGATGTTTTAGTTGCTTGCACACTTTGGAGTTAGGGACAAAGCTGGGATAAACATTTGTATATAGGTCTTTGTGTGGACATGAGTTTGCAAAGATTTGGATTACTGAGGAGTGTGATTGCTAGACTATAAGTTATATATTTTGTATCTTTATAGTGAGCCTGCATTGAAAAGTAACTCTGAGAAGGGGTTTAATTTTGAGGGAGGAATGAGTGATGCTGGAAGTTTCTTTTTTGCAGATTCTCAAAGAGTCTCCTAAAATCATATTTCAGTGTTATTTATGAAAAATCTGAAGGATGTGCATAAACTATGAACCCTTGATTTCACAAGGGCTGAAATCAGTTCTCATGTTTCTTCTTAGTACTAGTTAGACATATCTTGTGTTTGTATTATACTATACCACATCAATTAAAGGTAACTTATATGCATTCAATGATCTGAAATAACAGCAAAAATAAGGCTGTCACAGAAAGCTGGCAAAAATAGTCATGTATGACATTGATGAATTCTTCTGTCTTCTATACTGTTGCATGCCATTACTTTATTTCTTCTTTTTAATTACAAGCTGAACACACTAAGCAATATATTTCCATATTAGGATTTGCTGTATCTCACAATGGTATATCCCATACTGTCCTAGTGACAGTTAAAAAATCTTTAAGCAAGGAAACCTCAGATCTTGCTTAACAATGTACTTTGTCAAGTTCTGAAGTACACTTGAAGATAAAGAAATAGCACAACACACCTCATTTTCCTGATGGGCTGTTTTATAAATACAGCAATTATGTTCTGGTGACTTGGAGAAGGTTCTATTGCACTTTTCTTTATCCCACCAGCCCTGCCTCTTTAGTTCCCCGGTTCTTTCTTACTTGTCATCTCCTGCCTTACCTTACCCAACATGAGTTAGTGATCCCATACTCTTGGTATATTTGTTCTATGAAATAAAAGATATCAGTGACTTGGTGTATTTGTTTCTTCTTGCCTTTATGGAAAAAACTCCCTTATTCTGCTTGCTATTTGGCAATTTCCCTCATCCCTTTCCAGATAAAAGCCACCCTGGTGTTATTGACTCAGCCCTGACAATCCAGGGTTATCATCGAGGCCTTTCAGTGTTGTTCCAGATAAGGAAAACAGAGTAAGCAAAAATACAGAGGCCTAGAGTGTGAGCTGCTGTTAATTACACAGCATTGGAGAACTTGCCTGTCTTGATTGGCTAGATATCCCAGAAAGTAGGCTAGACCCTCAAGTAGTTATGTCTAGTATGGGAGACAGATTTTGCAACAATGTGGACATGTGTTATGAAAGAAAAATGCATGACTTCTGTGAAACTTGTTGAGAAAAGTGTGAACAGTTAAGTGTGACTTCAGTGTTAGTGAGGCCTTTTGGGAAAGAAGAGATCTTAAAAGACACATCTGAAAACGTAATGGAGACCAGGTCGCAAATTGCCTGGCAGTCTTGCTTATTGAGTGATCATTTGGAATCATCAGTTGTTTTTAAAAAGCAGAACAAATGAACCTGGATACTCAACCTGTTTTCTAGTTGGCATTAGTATTTCATAGGCATCTCCACATCTCTTCAAGGCCAGAACCATACTCATTGCCTTTGTTTTCCTTTTATTCCTCCTTTGGTGTTACCCCTACCTACGAACATTATGTGCGATAGCCAACCAACCCAGAGACTTTGGGGTCGTCTTCACATCCTCTTATGCCTTCCCCAGGTCAACCTGGTCAGCCTGGGCTCTTTCTGTGACATGCACTCTTGGTCATTTCCTGCTCCTCAGCTTTAGCTGGACTTTTTTTTTTTTTAATCAGATTTAGTGTCATAAGTATACAAAGTTTAGTGCCATAAGCATACAAAGCTTATTTTTACTTTTTGCATCAATACATGAGGCTATTAAATATTTTATAAGTTTGGGACTGTACATACGCAACATGCTTTCTAAAGATATTGGCAACAATCCCTGCGTGCTAGGAGTTCACAGGATAGATATAGCTCATACTCAAATCTCCGCCTCTTCTTCGGGCTTCCTCTCTATTGTGTTAGTTAGGATTAGGTTTGGATCATAGATCAAAAATAAAATAATAATAATCATAGTGTATTAAATAACAGAATATTTCTCGTGTCAGATAAGTCTGGAGGGAGGCCTTGGCACCGGCTCTGAAGGCCCTGACATGTCATGAAGACTAGAGGGATAGTGTATCTTTCTGCTCTGCTGCTCTAGAGCACAGCTCCCATCTTCAAGATTCTTTCTTAATGCAAAATGGCTGCTGGAATGCCGGCTATCATATCACAGAAAACATGCCCTCAAAGGAGGAAAAGTGAACAGGCGAAAAGTTGCTTGCCCCTGGATTAGCCTCATTAAGTGGCCCGTATAACCATGCACCATTTTCACTTTATAGGCCAGAACTGAAACACCAAGCCTCTCCTAGCAGCAAGAAGGCTGAGAAATGGCTTCTTTATTATTCAGGAAACAGTGTACTCAAAGTTGGGGTTCTGTCGGTAAGGGCAATACGGGAGAGTGATGTTGGTATAGTTGAATTGTGGAGGACAGGCAGCTCTGCTCAAGACAGGCGGAGCTCGTTATGCTGGGCAACACCAGCCCATTATTGCTGGTACTGATGGGTAGCCCTCCATGCCTCAGATACTTTGGCTGTGTGACTGCTGTTCTAGAAAGTCTTTATTATAATAAACAGTAGAATCACCTTCCAGGTTTCACTAACTACTCCCTACTTGTCAAGTCACACGAAGTGTCAGCTACTTAGAACCTGAGTGCTATTCTTCACAGAAAGGTAGGGACATGCAGAGCAGCTAAATTAGGTGGTGACAAACTGTTTTTCCATTAAATTCCTCACTTGACACATTCTGTATTGTGGGTATTGTGGATTTCAGCAGCTCAGTTCAGTGCAATGATTCCCAACCCCGCAGCAGGTCAGAATCACCTGGGGAGCTCGTGAATGGCCCCTGACAGCCTGGTATCCCCAAGGGTCTGTCTCAGCAACTCTGCAGTCTATCCCAGGAATCCGGTAAGTTAAAAAAATAAATGCAATTCTGATCTTCGTTCTCATGAATTTGTAACATCCCATTAACAAATATTAACAGAGATTCACCTAACACAATTCCCAGGAATAATAACCACTGCAAGAAGTCATATGCTCTTGGATTATTCTGAGACATAAATTTAGAAATTATCCTAAGAGGTCTGGATCAACAAAAATGACTGTATAAGAGGACAGCAGGTTTTTTCAAGTCCAAAATGATTAGCCATACTGGTCAAGCATATTGAAGAATTAAGTATCCATCATATGATATAGTGTCTTGATTTTAAAATGCAGCTTTGGAATCCTGATTATACAACAGCATAATGTCTCCAGTGAATTCATTTCTATCTTTCTCACGTTGTTGTTCTCTTACCACAATGTGTTATGATGGTTGTCCTTATTTTATTCTAAGGAATAAAATCAATGGTCATGCTGTTTTTATTTTTAAAATTCTTGCCTCTATACAGCTTCAGTTTCATAAATTCTGGTGCAGTGATCATCCTGGCCATTTTATTGAGCAGAGAAGTGAAACAGAAAATCGCACTATATTTTCAGCTGACATCATGTCAATTTAAATGAGGAAGCAGGTCCGTGCAGAGAAAGAACAAATTTATCTGCAATATTTTTTCCCTTTTCATTCTCCAACTTGCAGAAAATGCTAGTCTTGTGAGAGATCTGGGTCCCAGGAACTACCTTCAGCTCCTCTAGATCTCATTGTTCCCACTTTAGTGTATTTCAGGAAAGTCATACATGAAGTTTAGCAAGGAACACATGTAAGGGTCCAAGCTAATACTCACAAAATGACATCCAAAATGATAGATTTGGAAAGCAGTGAAGTTATTGCCGGCTAAATGCTAACTATCCCCTTCTTTGCTTATTCCTCTTTATCTCCTATTTTACTGGCTTAGTTTATCTACATATAAGTAAAGGTAGAAACTGGAAGGCAATGTAGTCAAGACTAGAAAGTAAAAGTTATAATGATAAAATGGTTTCCTTCAACTTTTTACTCAAAAGTCACCTCTTGGGTGATGCCTTGTGGCCACTCTGTGTCTTCTCAATCACACCTTCTGACATTTCGGATACCCTCTCCCCCTGCGCTTTCTCTCCTTAGTCTTCAGTGTATATAACATGCTGCCTATTTTTGCTGATTTATCCTGTTTGTTGGCATTCTTTTCCACTGGAAAATAAGTTCTATGGGGGCAGGGATTTTCTCTTTGTTGGCTCACTCCAAAATCCCTAATACCTGTAACGTGCCCTGGTACAGAACAGGTTTTGAATAAATGATTTTATTTCAAGATTATTAATAAAAATACTTTAGGAACTTAATTGCCCCAGCTTTTAGTTTGTTCATTTTTATACCACTTGTCATTTAAATGATACCACTTTGACAGGTGAAATCCTGCGATAAGGAAGTCCATGGCACAACTGACCTTCTAGTACCATCTGACTGTTGGAGCTTGTTACAGATGTCAGTTTTCCCTAAATTTAGACATTTTTTGATTACTTCCTGTTTGAAGTAACTGTAATTTCCCTCTCCTTGGGTGTCCCTTTAGTTTGGTCAGGGACAAAGTTAAATCAGTTCCATCATGAAAACCTTTGTTGTTACAGTTTTTATGTTGGATTAGATTTTGTTCACTGTTCACTGGAACAGTAACTACATATAATGCATTCTGCTCTAATATGTTATGTTATTTCTCTGGTAAAAAAATGGTATATAAAAACAGGGAATTCTTTCAGAATGTTCTGAGTCAGAAGGTAAACTGATGAATTCTTGCTCAGTTTACATTATAAAATATGTATTTATAGAATTAGTCACTGGTAATTTTTAAACACTCCAAATTGAGATATCACATATAATTGAATATATATTTATAGTGACAAAATCCCTTGTATTGGAATATTTCAGGAACTCTAAGTGAAGACCTAAAATATCATTGCCATTTAACTCAGCGATGCATCTATTAAAAATAATTACACCTTTGCTCGATGTCTTTTAGAAAAAAAACTTCCCAGTGATCACAGAGTAGTGTGTCTTCTCAGCTCAATTACTAGCATTGTGTTGGAGCAAGTAAAATATCATTGTGTCTGTTTCCCATTTAAAGATGACCTCATGCATGTTTTAGCTCCTGGAGCTGGAAACTGAAGTCATAAAGTCATTAATATATCTTAGCCTAGAGGCCGATGTCTCCAGCTTGGTTCAACTTCGTTGCCTTTTACAGTATTGCCAATAAATAATCTTGTTTTTCACTTGTTTGCACAGGCAGGTCCTGTAATTGATAGTACAGGTACTTGGAGAATCAGGTGTTTGGCAAGTAATAAGTGCAAGTGCATGAAAGCATAAACCAAACTACAAGAAAGCAAACATTGATGGGTTAATATTGTAGACATCAGCGAACTCAGAAATTCATTAGATGTTGAGGCAAACAAAGAAGCAGTTCAAAAATACAACAGATGATAAAAAAGGACCTAGTCCTGTTTGCATAGATACTGGTTGGTCAGTAATATACTGTGACTACTTGATGGTCTGTTTTTGCTTTCAGGTAAATAGAGGGATAATTTAAGATTATGTTTTCAATATTGTGTCAATTTAATTAATCACCTAGTCTTCCTGTCTCATTGATTTTAAGAGCTCTCTTTATTCATGGGGTGGAAAGCTTTATCTTATATTCAGCAAACTACTTCTGTATGGCTGGTTCAGCCCCTTGATACAATGCAGTTGCATTAATCTATCCTACTTATAGCTTGCTGTCACCCTCCCGCTCCCCAAATGATTACACAGTTTTGGAATAGCTGAAGCTGAGAGGGCAGGAAGACAGGCTTGATTAAAATCAGAAACTGATGATCAAAACTTAACTGCATGAAGATCAATTCCTTCTTGGTAATTAACTCAAGAACTCAAAGGATAATTAGAAGATAAATAATATATAAGGATGTACCTCTCATTTAAAGGGTATAGTTTGATCCTTGTCCTGTTAGTATTGAGTAATGGTGAACTAATTGTGCCTCTGAATTTTAATAGATGAATGTAGCTTTAAGGAAAAAAAGGTAATAAGTTTCCTGAATTAGAATATTATCATCAAATTTTCATCAATGTTTAATTTAGAACATTTTGATCTTTACTACCAAACATAAACTTGAACCTCACAGATACAGGACACATTGGAAAGTAATTACTTATGTAATTTATGTTGCTCAAACATCATAAAATTGAGCGGGATGAGTTTATTATACTGATTACTAATAATGCTCTGATTGTGTTTAACTAGAGTGACTTAATTTTGCCAGTGATTTAAAAAATATAAGTTACGGTGGATAACTAGAGTCTTTTCAAAAAGAGGA
Source organism: Talpa occidentalis (assembly GCF_014898055.3). Lineage (NCBI taxonomy): Eukaryota > Metazoa > Chordata > Mammalia > Eulipotyphla > Talpidae > Talpa > Talpa occidentalis. The sequence continues at coordinate 100,095,054 of NW_023603184.1, forward strand.
AAACAAAGGGTCTTTCTCTGATACTGGGTTTTTATTTGTCAATGTCTGCAACATAATAAAAGTGTGGCAATCAGGATTTTATCTTTTTTGGGGGAAAGGTGGCAAAGAGGATGGTGAAATTTAAGGCTTGAAACAATAGTAGAAATCATACAGTCCAACTTCTAATTCCACACACAAATAACCAGATGGGTGAATTGATTTACCCGGTGTTACACATCTGGCTAATAGAAGGCGGAGGCCTGATAGTGAGAGTCCCATGTTTTTTCTGGTTCTTTCTTCACAATCACATACTCTCAGTAATTCCAAGAATCAGGGAACTATGGAATTCTTATTTTTCAATTTCTAGATTCCCTGCCTGTCATAAAAGTTGTGACCTCTGTTATTGTAACTGAACATTTCAGTTTCAGGTATTTGACTGTTTTGGAAGTGTCTGTATTTTGCATTTTCCTGCTGCATTCTCAAATAATAGTGTAATACTAATATGATTTTTTTTCTTCCCACATGCACTCATATAAAATAAGTGTCTTTCCTGGCCACAGTATATAGCCAAATCTAGTTAAATTGGGAGTTTAGGAAACATTAAGTGGTGACATAAATAACAATTTAAGAACAAAACTTATTTTCTAAAATAAAAATGAGAGTTTTTTGCAATTCTCTCTAATACATGATTTAGTATTAGTAAAGGAGGGTTGTATTCTCATTCTTGGTTCTATATTCAATCCTTTGGGGTTATTTTTTGGATGAAATATATGAAGAAAATCTGGCCTCACAAAGATACATGGTTTTAAAAGGCAGGAATATCTTAATAGTGTTTTCCAGAGAACAGTAGATTTTTTTTTTTTTTTTACATACTACATCAAATCTGAGAGGAAACCATTTCCTTAATGTCAGTGAGCTTCTTGTCTTTGATTGCATTGATATCCATTGGTTTGTCTTTTCCTTTGATATATAGCTTTCTCCCACATATCCACATATGATCATTTAACATCATACTTTTGGTCTTTTATATTTGTATCACTGTATCATGTGCATCATTGGCAACAAGTGCTATCATTTCTGGAAATGACATGCGTGCTTGCCTATTTTTGAGAAAATGTCTACAATGACTCAATTCAGAATAACAAATAGGCAAATTTTACTAACATTTCTTTCTTTCAAGTTCATTGTTTTGTTTTTTCATATTTTTCCACCTTCATATTATTGCTTTTCTCCATTCTGAATAAATGTTAAAAATGAAATGAGAAGACCTTCCTGTACAAAAGAATTGCACTTGCATTACCAGCCTCCCTTCCTGTTGGGGCCAGTAGACTGAGGGAAGGAGCCTGGAGCCCACGTGAGTCTGGGATGAACACACAACTGACATTTTGTGATAGTCGCTAGTAGAACAATAGTTTGCAGCTCAGCTCTTTGGAGTAATTAATATTTTCAGAGGATTAAAAAATGAAGGTGTGGGCCTCCCCCGTGGCACAAGGGGTTAAGCACAGCACTATGAAGCTATCCATAGCCTCTGCAGCACGAGTTTGAACCCTGGCCAGCCAGGGAGCTACCCACATGGCGCAGCAGACCTCTCCTGTCTCGCCCGCTGCTCCCCTCAGCAGTGTATTTCAGTCAGTCTGCCTGTTCTGTTCCCCACTCTGTCTTTGGTGAATCCTCTCGACCCCCACACCTCTGTACCCCAGTTCTTGTATGCATAAATAAATCTTTAAAAAAATAAAAATAAAATGTGAAGGTTCTCTCCATATATCTTCTACCTCCTTTATGTATGATTATGTCCATCAAGGGGATTTTTTTTTTTTAAGATCCATCCACCTATGCCTATAAGAAACAGGGCACAGGCCAGAGGTGCGGGGGCTGGGGGGAGGTGGGCGAGAGGACACCCCAGAGACAGAGTGGGGAACAGAACAGGTGGATCAGCTGAAACACACTGTGCTGAAGGGAGCAGTGGAGGAGTCAGGAGAGGTCTGCTGCACCATGTGGGTATCTCCCTGGCTGGGAGATTGAACTTGTGCTGCAGTGGCTGCGGATAGTTTCATAGGTTGCGTCTTAACCCCTTGCGCCACCAGGGAGGCCCCATCAAGGGGATCTTAAATTCTGCCTCTTCTCTCTCTTATCTGGCTCCAGCTCCCACATTTGGTCTGTTTCTACTTCACAAAACTATGTCTCATTCATGAAAAGCAGTAATTTAATTTGAAAATATTGTGTAGAGAGATGAATGACTCGTGTCACTAGGCCGTGGTTGGGAGAAGCTTGAGTGTAATCCTCGGTCACCACCGTCTATTTTCTTTAAAGCATGTGTGAGTTGAGCATCTCACACAGGCTTCCACAGAGTGACAAGGGCATCGGCCTTGTGCCAACATCACAAAGAAGCTCACTTGTTGCTTTTTGCTGATGCACATTACCCTTATTCATGAGCAATATCCTACAGCTTGCTGTGGCTTCTATGTGCTTTGCTTAGAACTCACTTTAAAAGTTGTCAATTGATTGGAAAACCAATATTAAAAAAAAAAAACACAAAACCACAGGGACATATAAGAGCCAATTTATTTGATAATTTCTTGTCCTCACCACCATCCCTTATACTCCTTTCTCCTTCCCCTCCCATCCTAACCTGAGAACCTCAGTTTTTGTCATCACTGTCGACTGGTTTACAGTTATTTTGCTCTGTCAGTTTATCTGCTAATAGGTACTTTTATTTTTCCTTTTATTTTCTTTTATTTATTTTTTACATCATTTTTCATTTTTGCACAATGTATGCATTTTCATCTTGGTTATATTCCCCATACAATTCCCACCCCCCTTATTTTAACCCTAATCCCTCTTCCCCCTCTCTCCCTCCGTAGTGTGTCTGTGGTTTACAGTTGCTTGTTAATTTTGATTTTTGCTTTATTATAATTAGTCTTTTTCCTGGTCCCTTACTTAGGTTTTCTAAATTCCTGCTAGGAGTGAGACCATCCGGTATTTTTCTTTTTCTTTCTGGCTTATTTCACGGAGCTTGATCCCTTCCAGCTCCATCCATGTTGCTGCAAATTGCATGAGTTTATCTTTTTTGATTGCTGAGTAATATCCCATTGTGTATATATATGATAGGTACTTTTTTTTTAACAGTGAGACCTAATTCTTGAACTAAACACTTTTCAAAGAAACTGAAGCTTAGTGGAGAGGAAGACCCACAAAAGGTTTAGGTGCGAAATGATTTTGAGGCAAAGGCCAATGGACTAACCCCTGGAAGACTGATCAAGATGCAGGGTAGCAGAGGGGTAGAGCTGGCATGCCGGACATGCTTGAGTGGTCAGGGCATGGCGATGGGAGCTAGGGGACACACACAGCAAGGTGTTTGGCCCAGAGAAAGCAGTGGCTGCTTATTAGGAGGGGACTTAATCTCAGTCACAGCAGACAGCCAACCCGCAGGAGCCTGGCCAGCCAGGCAAGGGTATTTCATCTTCTCAGTTGGAAATGAGGAAGAAGCTTTACACTTTTTTTCAATCTTCTGGAGAAATAATGCAAAGAAAAGGCTGATTAGAAAAATGATGTTGTTGGAAATATAACGTGGTTCCTAAAAGATAAGGAGGTCCATGTTTTTTCTTCTGTCAGCAGTTCCTTTTTACCGTCTGCTTGTCCCTCTGGCTTCCCCTATCCTGGCACCTCATTGAGCCTTCCCCTCCCACCTCACCCTCCAGGCCTGGGCCATGTCTTTTATGCACTGCTCCTCTGCCTCCTGTGCTTACCCTTTCTGTAGCCTGTAATTGTCTGTTACCCAGGAGCTGGGAAGCTTCCTGAGAAGGGAGAATGTGTCTGTTGTATCCTCTTGCCTAGTAGACTGCCTGATTGATTCATGGTTGCCACCCAGTACTTGAACAAGAATGAATGAAAAGAGTAAAAAACATCAGCTAGAAGTTAGGGCCTATACAAATTGACTTAGAAATAAGAAAGAGGGGGCCTCCCTGATGGCGCAAGGGGTTAAGCTTCAGCATTATGAAGCTATCTGCAGCTACTGAAACACCAGTTCAATCCCAGGCCAGGGAGGTGACCCACATGGTGCAGCAGACCTCTCCTGTCTCACCCATTGCTCCCTCAGCAGTGTATGTCAGTCTGCTTGTTCTGCTCCCCACTCTATCTCTGGTGAATCCTCTCACCCTCCTCCCCCACCTCTGGCCTACACCCTAGTTCTTACAGGCATAAAAAAAGAAAGAAGGAAGAGGATGATGAGGATTGTCCAAGGTGAGAGTGGGTGGAGTGGGTGGTAAAATGAATGATCATCTCTGTAATGAATGTAAGGTTTATTTCCTGTTATTTGCTGATGTGATTATTTCCCCCCCCCATTGAGAATTAAGAATTTTTAGTGATTTGTTTATAGTTAAAATATCACTGTCAACATGTAAATACTCTCAAGGCAGCTATTTCACATAGTAATATTTAGTTTAAAGTTAATAAAATTATTGACTAATTTGAGGATGGCAATGTACTATTATACTATAAATGTTGCAAAAATTATAGAGCAAAAGTGCTTTTTATGAGACCTGGAATTAGACATGTAGTGGTGAACATAATCTAGTATGTACAGATGTTCATTTATAATGATGTGCACCTGAGACCTATAGGTAATAAACCAAAGTTACCTCAAAAAAATAAATAAATTTGAAACTAGATGAAGACATGTACTTTTTAAAATATACTTATTAAAATATCATTTCTAGAGGGCAGCATGAGTGCAAATAGAGACTTTTGGGAAATGTTTACAAGCTGTAGAGAGATACTCAGGAGAGTGCTAAAGTGCAGTATATACTAAAATAAATATGAAACTGGCAGTGATGTTATTCTATAAATTCTATAAATTCTGGCATTCTGTTATTACATTATCTATGGTGCATGTAAGAGGTAAATTTTTGTCTTCCACTTTATTTTCATTGCTGGGGAACCCCAAATTTTATCCTAGACAGACCAATTCTGTCTTTGCCTATCTTGATTCAGGCCACATATGTCTTTATAATATCAAAGTGTAAACTATGTTAGTACTATGTTAGTGCCACTATGTTAGTGCCTTCTGTGATATAGCCACTTACATGCCAGATGTTTGAAAATAACTTTTCTTAGTATAAAACCAATCTGTGCTTACTACACATAAAATACAGACTTTAGAATTTAGAAGAGACAAGAATTCTGCAGTGGAAAACAATTACTAATATTCCACCATCACTAAAAACATGTACATGAACTGCCTTCTGTAATCCAAAAAATTCTCTTAGTAACTTTTGGTAAACATACTGCCAGGCATGTGTGTATGTGTATATACTTTACATATAAGGTACATTGTGTATTTTGCTTATAGTTTGATTTTATCTTAAAATCTGAACATGCTTGTTATGTCCTCTGATAACAGTGTAGCTGTGAGGGTCATTTCTAGCCCCTGTCCAGTGTCCACCTCACATACAAGCGGAGCCATACCTGGCTCTGCTTTCTCCACAGCTGCAAAGCTCACCCCACACAGGACAGTACAAACTGGAGATAGGAGAAGGGCTCATACTGCAACTCTCAAGTGAGGATGAATGCTTAATGCCCCAGGCCCTGGTCTCGTGTCAGGACAGCTGTGTGGTGTGTGCTGTGTAGGTCTGCAGAAGAACCCAATGGAATCCAGATGCACTGCCTGCAGTAGGACTAGCTCCATCCTGAAAACCATATTGGAATTTCTCCTCATCTATCTCACTTTCTCCATTTTTCCAGTTCTGTTTCCTGGGATCACCACTATTCAAATAAAGAGCCTGTATCCATGTCCTCATCTCAGAGTCAGCTCCCGCAGAATCTCAATTCAGAACATACCGTGTCACATTATTGAACATTTAGATTTACTTTAATTTCTCATTACTAAAATTGGCAAAAGCCTAAACTTTGGTGAAAGAATCAAGATTTCAGATTGAATGCTGCCATTGTGTCACGGGAAAAAAATAAGTAGAAAAGGAATTGTGATGGATATCCATGTACAAATCCCTTCTATGAGTCTAGTTTTTTTATAATACATCTTATAATTATAATACATGCAGATTTTAAAGGCCAAATTACTCTTTAGAATTGTTATTCCAATTTGCAGAGTATCTTCTTCCTATTACATTATTGACTTGTAGGTATTAACCTCTTTAAATGTTTGCCAGACTCAGGTAAAAACTTTTGTCTAGTTTTAACCTGTAGTTTTTGACATACATTTTGGTTACATTTTGTTCATTTTATTTTGTTTAATCCATTGCCTTTTTGTCTCTTCTTACTGGGCTTTTAAACATTTTAATCAAATTTTGTGGGTTCTTTGCATATTAGGGCTGCTAATCCTTTGTCATGTTTTATAAATAACTTCTCTATGTTACCTATTGATTAATTTTGTGCTTCTTAATAGTTATTCTCATTGGTTTCATTTCCACACTGGCCTGGACTTTCACGTTGGTCTGTGTCTCTTTCTCCCTGTGTTGACATTCTCACCATTTTCCTTTCCCTGTAGTTTTTTCACCTCATTTTCTTCTCTTTCATTCATGTGATTCCTTTATCCCACAATTTCTGTTCTAAATATGTAATCAATAAGCTCATTCTACTTTGCAGTTACTCTCACTGGACATAGAAAAGAACCCACATCCTAACCAACAGACAGACAGAGGACTTTTTAGATGTCCTGTTTCTCAGTCTGGAGAAACACAGCTGCAGTCACTGTTAAGTGTGGAGTCCCTCAGCTAAACAGAGGCAGAAAGTTGAGAACCGCTGGCCAAAAGGTTTTTGGAAGGCATCAAAATGCTGCTCACATTTCCCTTCTCTTTGTTTCAAACTATTAAACCGTGATAGAGACCCTGTGTCCTCCAGCCCATCTCCAAGGAACTCCTCTATATAAGCTTGGCAGATCTGCAAATTACTCTTTAAATTGATTGCTGAATGTGCTGAAGGCATGGGCTCAACCAGATCTAGAGGACTGGCATCTTTCTTAAAGCCAGATCAATGTGAGAGGCCACTGTCTTTATATAATACCACTGGGTCAAGTCCAAATTGCATTTGCACATGAGAGCTTTTAAAACTAATGCAGATGCCAGGAGCCTCTAGGGAGGAGTCACACTCTGCTTTGTAGATTTATAGTCATGTATCTAGTGACCCAGGAAAGAAGGAAAGGCTACCTCTTGCATCTGGGGAGCACTCAGGTTGTGCAATACTGACCGGCAAATCTTCAAGCTGAGAGACTTCTGCTACCTTCTTTTCACCCAAAAGACAATTCATTTATCAATATTTAAACTCACAGAGCTAGGACTATTTCTTTGCATTCTGAATTACTTTACAACATGTATTGAAACTGTAGGTTATCATTTCAAATGGATTGATTTACATTCATTTCAGTCATATAGTTAAATGTCTCTAAAAGGAATGAAACAGCACATAGCTTTCTAAATATAGATTGATATCAAAAAATTGCACAAAAGAGGAAAAATAAGCAAAGATGTTGAGACAAACACAGCTTTTTTTACTGAGCTTTAAATTTAGATTTCAACTTCCCCAAGCCAAGGTAAAAAGATAACAATGAGGTGATAGTTCTCACTTGGTAAGAGAGAACATGCTAATAAGCGTTCAAAGAAGGGAAGTGTTTTTTTCCCCTTGTACAAACTTTTAAAAGAAAAATATTATGTCAAACTCATATTGGACTTTGGGTAACCTTCCCATTATAATTGTAGACATGGAAGCATTTTTTCCCTCATGTTTATTTCTTACAATAAATTTTGAGTGTAAGTCAAAAAAGTATAAGGTTTACGCATAACTCAATGAAAATGTTTTCAGGATAGTTTTAGTGAAAGTAATTTCAGTGTTCAGGGATTTATTTATCTGTCATTTTTAAACATCCAAGGATCTGTATACTTAGAACTTAAGCTATGCAGAGGCCAGCATGCCCCTGACTATATTTCTTGACTGTTCATTTACTGAGGTGGGCTTTGTGAAAGCCTTGTAGGCTATCAGGTGGAAATAGTGAAAAATGAAATTTTGCCTGTAAGATTCTGACTTTGGGTAAAGACATACACAGCCTCCACATCTTTGATGAGAAAACAACACGTCTTTAATACTTGATATGGGTCATGTTCTTTTGTTAAACCAAAATCATTATTCTTATAAAGGAACTACTATTTATTCAGCCATAGGTACCTACGGATTCTTGAAAATAGTATGTGTATTTATAGATACTCATACACAATATACACTATACACACACAATATACACTACACACTTACACACACTGGCCCTGAGGGGCATCTTCTTGTTGCAGTTCTCACATGACCTTTCTTGGAGATTATGGGGAATTCCTACCTTTCTCCCCATCTTCTATTTTTTCCCCCTTCCTTCCTATTCCTCCTCCTATTTTTCCTGATCTCTTTCTGAGTGCACCTGAGTGCACCATCCTGTCAGCTTAGGGCCCTACCGATAAGACCTCATTTTACCTTAATCCCTTCCTAAAGATCTTATCTCCAAGTATACACACTGGGTTTTTAGGGATTCAGCATTTGCATCTTGGGGCGCACAGTTCACATCCTAACAGGTGCCACAAAAACAACAACAAAAATGTGGCTATAACTTCTTTTGATCACTAATAAAAGCAGGAAATAAACCTGAAGAATCTTGTCAGTGATTGATAACTGTGAAGCTCTTTAACTATGAGAAAAATAATTACCCATCTGGACATGTGGGTTCTTTACTAAATTAAACAGGATTTAGAGACCCTTTTTAACCCTGAAATTCAGTTTCTTATATAATAATTCATTTGGGTGATCTATTTCCAAGGCCTATGATCTTCTTTCATAACCCATTCTTTGTACATGCAGAGTATCTTGGGGCAGGGATAATGGAAGAATCTGACTGGCCTATATTTGAATCTCAGTTTTCTCTCTATGATCCCGATAACCTTCAGCTCTTTAGGTTACCTCTTTGAGATTGTGCCTTTGTCTGTGAAATAATTAATGATACAGCATTGCATGTATTAATGAGAATACAGTCTGTGCTACTGTGTAATTAAATATATCTGTGTATGTGGATATTTGTGTGTATATATGTGTGCACACACATGTGTACATACGCATACATCATAAGAACTTACCTATTATGTACAATTCAGAGGTAAGAGACCAGGAATAATAGAAGGTTTTTGACACCAAGCTCAACAGAAACATTGATCTGAGTCAAAGGTGACTAATTACCTATTCTCATGGCAATGGAGAAGGGGGTCGGAGGAACTCACTCATGTTAACTGTCCCAAAGTGACACAAGTAAATTCTCCCATCCCTTCCACCAGAGCTTAGATGTATGGTTTTGTCAAATAAAGAGACTGAACAGCATTGTATTTAGCTAAATATTGTTTTACCAGCAATTTATGCCTCAAATGGTTATTGTAAAAATTTATTCTAATCCTTCATTCATTCATTGAATTATGAGTATTATAACAAAGTGCCTAAAAGGTACATCATACATAGTTAATATTAAAAAGATAGGCTATTCTGTCTTACTTTCCCCTAGTACCTTACTACTCAAAGTGTAGTCCATGGTCCAGCAGCATTAGCATCAACTAGAAGTTTGGTAAAGCTGTAGAATTTCAACCCCAAGTTAGACCTACTGAATCAGAACCTGTATCTTAACAATTTGAGAAGTTCTGCTTCAACATGTTGCCTTTTTTAGCATCTGCTGCTGTGTTAGCTTGAGCACTTACAAAGTTGTAAGAATCAGATGATACAATATATATAAAATACTTTAAAATCTATAAAGTGCTTTGTAACATTATGTGCATGTACCTGTGTAAAGGGGAATAAGGTAAATCATAAATTATTGGAATGACAAGACTTGAGGAGCTTAGGTTTTTAACAGTTTTCCAGCCTTGATCACATTTTACCTGATATTGTAATGTCATGTGAAAGAGGCATATGTGTTTCCAGAAAATGCATGTGAATCATCATGCACTGTCTAGAGACAGAGTTTTGTTGTGTTTGGTTTTTTTTTTTTTTAATTTAAGAAACTGCTAAGCCCACCCTTATAAACAGAGGAGTCCTGGGGTAGTTTTTTAAATCACCACAATTCTTTTTAGACATCTAAACATCTCCGCCTTCTATGTTCTTAATTACATTACTATCCTTTAATTTGATGAAATATGTAGATTTTGACATCAGATGAATGTGGAAATGATTCTGAAAAATACATCTAATAATGAAAATGGAAACATTGATTAAATGAGAAAAACTTAGCTTCATGGTATTAACTCACACTGAAGTTAAGCATGTGTTAAAATACAAGCATCCCAGATTCTAGATACCAGTGTTGAACTATAAAAAATGAAAATCATCTTCTCATGGAATGACATTTTCTTATCTATAAATTGGGAAAGATAGCATTTATTCTATCTGTCTCTTCAGATTTTGGGGTTATGAGATCCTGGAAGATCGTAGTGTGCATATAGCAGGTGACTTAAGTATCTAGTGTTGTCAAAATAAGAGGTATATGTGAACATGCAGTTTACGTGAAAGAAGTTATTAAAGTGTTTGGCAAGTAAACTTGCAGGCTAAGCTAGGGCCCTGGTATCTCCATCAAATTCAAAATGTCTTGGCCTTTGCATCTGTTTCAGGTAACAAAAACTCACCTACTCTTTCCACAGGTCACTTAGGTGTCAGCATGTAATAGACATAATCTAGGTGTTGCCATCTAGAAGCACATGGGGAACAGGCTGGATGTCAGCAGAAATCCAATGAGCCAAGAAGCTCACAGTGGAACGGAGGCTCTAATGATGGGTTTTTCTGGGTCACTGGAGTCATACCTTTGCTCACATGCCTATAACTAGAAGGGATGGCAACAGTGGGAGAGATTCCCCCTGTGCCTTTAGAGGCAAGCGCACACATGTCCTGATAGACTCAGAAGAATACTTGGAGATTTGTTATAGGCCTTGCATTTAATTTTGTATTTCTTTCATTAGCATTCAGTAAATTAATGCTTAACTGTCAACTTGAGCATAGATGCTGGGGGGATAAACATATGCATATGACGTGTCTTCCCCTTGGAGCCTTTCAACTAATTGTGGAGCTAATAAACAGTTTCATCAGAGAGAAAGATAACATTTGTGTTGTATTTTAAAATAGATTTTGGTGTGTTGGGCCACATTTAAAAATTATGCATGCATTTTTAATGCATATGTGTTTAAAAATAAATGTCTTTATCTATATTTATATCTATAGTACATAGGGAAAAAAAGGCCAAAATGGACTGTATGTAAAAATGTTCACAGTAATGACAATTGAATTTCCTGTACTTCACATATTTTTCTCAGTGGACACATGTTGTTGATATAAATGCAAGACAATGCCATTAAACTTTTGAAGTCTCTGAGGCATTTTTATTCATGCTATTGTTGTAGAGCAACCCCGATACAAAACGGGGTGCCTGACTGTGGGTCCTCACCCGCGCGCTTAAAAGGACTTATCAATGCTCTACTGCAGGCACACGTGAAAGGTTAATAAAAGGTTTATTTACAAGGGAAAGGGAAATGAGGAAATGTACAGCTCTGGGAGAAAAGTGGGAGACAAAGTTTTAAATGAGTCCTATCCGATCCGCCGATCAGGAATCCCAAAATGGCGCTCTCAGAGTTGGCCACCAGCCAGGAGCGGTGAAGCCAGGAGGCGAGCGATCGCGAGCCAGAGAGGGAGCAAGGCCCACGTGTCTGGTTTTTATATCCAACCTGGCTGCCCAACTCCACCCTCAGGTCCCAGCCACCCTCCCCTTGGTGGTGATGGAATTTGTCTTTCCCAATGTCCTGATGGCTTTAGTTTGGAGTGGGGGTGGAGTCCACAAAGCCTGTATGAGATTATCTCAGGACATCCTTTCCCCCTAACACTATCTCATTGGAGCCTCACAATTCCCTGGGAGGTAGTACAGGAGTGAATATTGATACTGCAGAGGAGACAGACATGCAGTGAGTTTTTAAGTGCAGTGTGATGACATGATGCCTGCAGTATTAAACAGGCAACATATGGCAAAATCAAGACAAAAGGAAAGTGAATCAGTAGTGCATGAATGAAAGGGGGTTGTCAAGATTCCTGAACATGTTTAGGTTTAGGGTAGGGAGGGACTTTTCCTCAGACTGATTCCCTAAACTGAAGTCTGGTTCCCTTTTGCAGTGTACACAGTGGTTACATTTGGGTTTGAGTTTGCTTCCCAGCTCTGGCACTGTCCTGCTATTTAGCCTGTGGAGTTATTTAAAGAGTCAAAGCCTCAATTTACTTATCCATAGAACAAGCCAAATAGTACTAGCTACTGTAAAGGTTAAATGAGTTCATGTGTGTAATAGCCTTTAAAAGTGTAGAGGATAGTTGAAAGGTAAACAATTTTTTAATTGGTTAAATAAATAGAAAATGGAGAAAACACCCTCAAGAAAAGTATATGAATATAAGGAGGTCTCAACAATTATTAGCTAATGTCATCAGCCTCATCCTCATTGGTGCAGGAGTGATAAGGGTGATGTGGAGTGAAAGGATATCTGTGTGGCTTTCAGGAAAACAACTGATTATCCTGCTGCAGATAGCAACTTTTTAATCTTATAAGGTCTAGGACAAGGTAAGTAGGTTAGGTCAGTACAAATATACCTGACATTTATCTTTCAATGATAATACCATTTTGAGATCCATAAACACACATACATGGGTTGGATTGACCAACCTATTATTTTCCTTAATAGTAAGAAAGATATATATCAAATGTTTATAGATATATGCCGATATATGCCATTGATTAGCTGTAGATCAGGGTGCAAAAGAATTGTAAAGTTAATGCAAAAATATGAAAGTTTGCACGGTATTATTGGATGGCTCAGATCTCTGTTTAAGACCCTAGCAGCCCATCCCCATTTGTTGTAAATGGTAAATGTTTGGAATCTGTGTGTACCCTTAGATGTTCTGTTTCTATGATGTAAGGTAAGGAATTGTTGTCAAATTAAGATTGTTTTGTCTTTAAAAGACCTTGACCATGAGTCAGAGGTGGAGTCTGCTGGGAGGGTTCGTTCCCTTAGGCGTGGAATTAGTCTGAGCTGAATTGAGACTTCATTTCAGAAGTATACCTGACCGTTAGCCTAGTAAAAACATGAAACCCTTGCATAATAGTGTTGCTTTGTAAACACTGGGTGGGTGTGTTTTGAGGTAGTTCGTACCAATTGTCAGTATTGTTTATTGATAGTAGTAAGCCTGATGATTTACATCTCATTTTGGTAAGACCTGTGGAGGGCTCTGCTGTTGAGGCTGATTAGGAAGAAGGAATGTATCTATGTGACCAGTAAAATCTAAAAAAAAAAAAAAAAACCAGCTGAACTCTGTTCCAGTTGAATTTAGAAGATTATGTAGAGAAAATATACACTGGAATACTAGTTGCTTTAACATCCTAATTGTTTTAAATCCTTCAGCTGTTACACCAGTAGAATATTGAAATACCAAAATATTCAGGAAGAGGGAATCAAGATCCTGGCCTAAGCATCCCTTTGCCCTCCTGCTTCACTTTCAAAACATGTCAAATATATTTCCTTGTCATTTTTTTCAGACCCCCTGGTTGTGGAATACAAGGCATTGCTGGTACAACTACCCCTACCAGGTAAGGAGACATTACTGTGTGTACGTGACATTATACACAGAGTATCTTCCTTTGGTCTAATTCATGGTTCTAGGCAGGTCCCAGCAAGTGGATAGCTGCGTTGCTTTTTGGCCCCCTGTCCCTTATTTGATGCTGAACATAGCCTATCGAGGGAAGTAGTTTATATTTTCAGTGTTCAGAATGAAAGCTGAATTGTTTTAGCAGATGGAGTAAGCGTGGAAGGTACATTTACAGAAGAGTAAGATACGGTCAGTTCAACATGTGGTTGGTTCTTGTTTCTATAACTGATCTACTTTAAGGTGGCAAGCCTGTGTCCTCGTAACAACCTGGGCCCGTGCTGACAGCTAGTGGGCAAAACTCAAGTGTGGGACTGGAGTGGACATGGTGAATTTAGTTCACTTGGTGACTTAGGAGCAGCCCTTAAATATATTGATCAAGCACCATTTCCTTTTACACTACTGTTATATATAATAGTCCCAAGAAGGGAGCATTTCAGATGCTTGCCCACTGCCATACTTTTGCCTCTGACCATGAATTCAGTAATATTATCGTGTTACATATGGTCCCAAGATGAGTTACTATTTGAATATCAAACCTGGGCTTTTCTAGAAATTTCTCGCAAAAAAAATTCTAGAATTTCTCTTTTATTTGAGAGATGCTATATAAAAGAACAGATTTAGCGAAATAAAGGGAAACATGTTATTATAAACAACTCGAATTTATTGGATCTTATTGGAATTCTTTTGAGTTGTCTTTTTAGAGTCACTTGACCTTTTGATGTGAGATGGTGAGTGGAAGCAGACATGCACCCCTCTATTATACACAGGGTCACCACAGGGGCAGGACTGGCTTTAGATGCTTCTTGGGATGCATGCTTGAGGCTAAGGCCATGGTGAAATGAAATTTCAGTTTGGGGCCTCCCTGGTGGCGCAAGGGGTTAAGATGCAACCAACGAAGTGATCTGCAGCCACTGCTGCACAAGTTCGATCCCTGGCCAGGGAACTACCCACATGGCGCAGCAGACCTCTCCTGTCTCACCCGCTGCTCCCCTCAGCAGTGTATTTCAGTAGATCTGCCTGTCCTGCCCCCACCCCGTGTCTCTGGTGAATCCTTTGAACCTCTGGCTCGTACCCCAGCTTTTGTATGCATAAATAAATCTTAAAAAAAAAAAAAAAGAGGGCCTCCCCCGTGGCGCAGTGGTTGAGCGCTGGGTTGCGAAGCTGCCCGCGGCCTCTGCAGCGCTGGTTCGATCCCCGGCTGCTCCCTGGCCACCGGAGGAGGGTCCCACATGGCGCGCAGACCTCTCCTGCCGCCCGCTGCTCCCCTCAGCAGTGTACTTCAGTCTGCCTGCTCTGCTCCCCGCTCTGGCTCTGGTGAATTCTCTCACCTTCCGGAACTTCTGACTGTACCCAGTGCTTGTATAAATAAATAAAAATAAATATTAAAAAAAAAAAAGAAAGAAATTCCAGTTTGCATAGCTTCTGCATCCTTTACTCAGATTAGAAAAGACCTGTCTATGAGCAACATGACATGGCTAGAGCTGAACATCCGGGTGTCTGCAATGTTGAAACCCGTTGCCATGTACTCAGCTGTAATTCTCAGGTCCAGCTGCTGTTTGACTAACTTAAATACTCAGAACGTTGTCACTTACAGCTCTCTTTGTGCCCCATAATAGTATATTGAGTGGAACAATCCATATATATCTTTAGAATTCTATTTTTAAAAGTACATCAAAGCCTTCTAGAAACCTTAACTCATATGTTAGTGTGGCAGCTGCTCTAAGGCTCAGCATTTATGAGGTAAATTCTGTCCTGTGAATGACATTGAGACAAATGCCATATGAAATGTAATACCCACGCTTCTTCATAACTATAATGTAGTCTGAAATAACTTTCACATTTATGTCTGCATCTGACAAAATGCTTATTTCTGAGAAAATTAGTTGCTAGGGCAGTGGCTCAAAATATAGTTGCAGACTGTTTCAGAGGGAATTGTAGATTCAAGATGAAAAATTGAGGGTCCGGTAGACACGGTTATGTTTAAAAATAGGGAGCATCAATTAGTACAGAGGGAAAGATAGATATATGAGGATTCAGATCAAGAGTATCTCCTATTGCTTGTCAATGAATAGGTCACCATTGGGGTTCCAAAAGCTATGACCAATTCATGATAACTTGCGGGAACTGTGATCATCTTTGATTAAACTCCATATTCTAATATGAACAAAAAGTTTGCTGCCTTCTTTGTGTGTGTAGGGGAAAAATGTAATAATGTATACATGAAATGTACAGGCTGCAATTCAGAGTCAGTCTCAAGCCCTATAGTAGAGCACTTTTGAAAATGGGGCACGCTGATGAAACATATTACATCTTTAGCATACATATTAAATATCTAAACAGATTCTTAGATGAAAGAAGAATGACCTCTTTCAGTTTTTTTAAGGACAACTGTTCCTTGTGTATGAGTATGTACATTGTTTATTACATTATGTAATGTTTTGTGTGTGTATGTTTTTAGTATAAAGTAGTGTGCAGTTGGATCTTGCAGTTGTGTCTAAAAGAGCAAAGGTTGGGAATGGGAAGCTCTAGTGTGGTGATCACAGGTCCTCACTAGTTGTGAGACCTGAGAATTAACCACAGCAATTTCCTATCAACTACATGATCTAGAAAATGGTGGTGCTAATTTTACAGGATTTTTACGGGAGTCAGAGGGGTTAACATGGGTCAACTTACCCAACTTTCACAAGTGGGGTAATTATGATGCTCACTTCTGAACTCTGCGGTTTCTTGATGTGCTCTCACTTGTTCCCATAACCCATGGCGGCGTTGTTCCAGGTGGTGGCATAGAGAGTAAGGGAATTGCATTAAAACTGAAATTCCACCATGACCCACAAACCTCCTGAGCCAGTGTCCTATTCTCTAGACTTCATTGCTGCCTTACGTCTGACCTGAATACCCATCCTTGCACATGAATGTCTTCACATTTAAGTGGACAATTTAGTGGGAAATATGGTCATTGAAAGAGGATTCCAAGCTTGAATACTGTGATGCACATCATTGCCAGAGTTTAGAATTTCTGGTGGGAGAGTATCATATTTTGTGTGTGTGTGTGCGTGTGTGTGTGTGTGTGTGAGAGAGAGAGAGAGAGAGAAAGAGAGAGAGAGAGAGAGAGATATCAGTGAGATATTTCTTGATGTTGATGTATAAACTTGGTAATGAAGTGAATATCAGTTTCTTGTGAGTGGAAGTCATTTATTGTGCTGCCACTATATACAACTCATCACAGAAATGCATTGCATTTACCGAATTACATTGTGTTTACCAAATATACCATGGCCTTAGGTGTAGCGCTGTGGATACATTTGTGTGGTAAGCTTCAAGGATCTTTCATTCATTCTGGTAAAGCAAGACATATCTTTACAACTCAAAAAAACAAAAATAAAAGCTAAAGAAGTAAGAAAAGATCATTGAACTGGATTTTTGGAATCTGTTTTGTTTTCATGGGTTTATGTGCAAAATATTTTTGAATTACACTGTGTGTCTGGGCCTCTGAGGCTGGTGGAGCAGGTACCACCTCCTTTTTACAATAAGTAAAACTAAGGTTCAAGTTTCCTAACTCCTATGCTGTGGAGCTGGGGCTCTCTCTCAGATTTCCTGACTATGTGCCTCGCATGGTATTTCTTGGAAGCTCTCTTGTCCCTCAGATCTCTTTTTTTTTTTTCAAGATTTATTTATTTATGCACACAAGAACTGGGGTACAGATCAGAGGTGTGGGGGATGAGAGGATTCACCAGAGACAGAGTGGGGAACAGAACAAGTAGATCTACTGAAGTACACTGCTGAGGGGAGCAGCAAGAGAGTCAGGAGAGGTCTGCTGCACATGTGGGTAGTTCCCTGGCCGGGGGGGGGGGGATCAAACTCTTGCTGCAGAGGCTTCTATTATAGCTTCACAGTGCTATGCTTAACCCCTTGCGCCCCCAGGGAGGCCCGTCCCTCAGATCTCTTAACAAATAGTTTTGAATTATCTGTTTTGGAAATTTGCAATGCCCTGAACATTGCGTAATAGCAAGAAAACCCTAATTAATGCAGAACCAAAACTATGCCTCAGTGACCCAGGTAGTACCTGCCTTTCCATCACCACCTCCTTTGTCCCCTTGCTATGGAATCTCATAGCAGTTGTTCAAAGTTACTCTTTTAATTATGTGGCAGATTTTTTTTCCAGATACTTAAGGAATCTTGCAGATACTCGTATCAAAGCTCTGCAGATGCTACTGTTAAACTGAATAGTGACTTAGGTACCAGATGTGCGTACTGATTGACCTTTTTGTGGATTAAAGGTGAAAAAAAGTAACGCCAATAAACTATGTTAGATGTACCCTTCAGAGGCTTATCCACAAAGAGAAAGGGGCAGGAATTTGTGGAGGTGTAAGACCATGTCATTCTTTAGCACTGAGCTTGAGATATTTGGGGAAGAATTGGGTTTCCTATGAACTATTAACCTTTGCTTTTTTTCTTTGGTCCTCAGCCACTCACAACTGACCTTCACTACTATTATCTCCTGGAGCTGTCATTTTATTGGTCTTTAATGTTTTCCCAGTTCACTGATATCAAAAGAAAGGTAAGAGGGTTATGTTGTAAAGTACCTGTGGACACGCGTCTTTAATGGTCTGTGGCAGATGAATATAGTTTCAAAGATACTCACCTCGCCTCTCTTCTCCCTGCAGCACTAGGCCAATGCTTCTCTCTGCATTTTTACAGAATATTCTCTGTTTTTGTTTGTGCTGTTTTGTACTTTGTTGCATGGTCTCTTCTTTCTTCCCCAAAACTTAGTGTTCTTTTTTCCATAAAAAATAAAGCAATGATACCCAACAGCCATAATTTTCTCTCAGTCTGATTCGTAAGTCATCTGTTCCCCTCATTAAATAAAGAAGTACAATTTTATTTGTAATTCCTGGGAGAGAATAAAATGTCAGTTTTCCAGCCCTGCAGAATGAGGTTTTTTTTTCCCCAAGTAAAGGGTTATTATCTAGTATCAAAATATGTGATGAACATACAGCATTCCTAAGTAAACTGAAATGTGGTTTTCATCCCTCTTCTCCACTGAAATAGCTTTTGCTGAGGATGATCTTGACTTTCTACAAGTTAAATATACTTATTCAAGTTCTCATGCTACCAACTTGCAGACAGAGTTGGCACTCTGGGATAATCACTACTAATTTTTTTCCATGATCCCATTTTCTCCAGAATCCCATATTTAGATCATCTTTGCTGGCCTCATTCCCAGTGTCTCATTCATTCCACATTTGTTTGTCCCAGGGTCTCTGGTCCTGAATATCTCCCTGGATAATCAAGTTTATATACTTCCAACTGTGATCTATGTGCTAAGAACGCCCACATGGTTTCTCTTCTGCCTCAGATTCTGTCCTAGTCCAGAATTCCACATATCAAGTCATAAATAGCAGTATTAGGCATCTGCCTAGTACAGTAACCTCCAGGAAGGTCCTCCTGTCTTAATAGTCATCCTTGCCCCCCTACCACCTGAGAGTTAGCTTGCTGTTGTGATATGATAACATATATCTGAAGAGGTGTGATCTTATGCCTTTCAATCATATCTAGTGTAAGCCAATGTATATAACTTGTAAGTCAGTATATAACCTTTTTATATATATAATATAAATAATATATGAGATATATATATATATATATATATATATATATATATATATATATAAAGATTAGCCCATGTAACCTCTTCTTTGAAGCCTTAAGGTTTCAGTTCCCTCAAGGTTTTCCCTTCTTCCTCTGTGTTTATTTTATAAGTGTTCGACGTTTACCATATTGTATTTTAACAATATAATGACCTGTCATTCTCCCTCACTTGGACGGTGAAGACTAGGATATATTCATCTATACCTTTTATACTACCAGTGTACCTGCTTGCAGTGGTGATCAGAAATTTAGGGGGAATGAGTAAGTATGGCTTCTGACTTACTAATGGAAGCCTTCCAAACTCCTTTGCAAATGGGGCTGTGTATTATGATGGAACACAGTACTATAATCTGTCACTTCTTGGTCAGACCAGTAATCTGCAAAATTGCAGTGTGTATCCAAGTGGCAAAGTCATTTAGGAGTCTGTGGCCCTGGAGCCTGTGTGCCCTTTCCTCAAGTATGCGCCTCTCACTCTCCTACAGCAGTGCTTACAGGGCTGGCAAAAGCTGTCTTTCCTGAGTGCTGTGGTTGCATGTGCCATAATGTGGTATATGTCATCTGAGTCTCAGAAGAATAATCAGGGTCAAGACTAGGTTTTAGGTAAACCAGATAACTCACATCCATAATTTGTGGTTCCCTTGGTTATTGCAACAAACCATCTGGATCGGTTTCTGGAAATGTTTAAGGATCTTTTAGTGATGCATGCCTGTTAGATTTCATCTCTTACATGAGGAGCCTTCTTTCCTGTAGTAAGTATTTTTAGACTGACTATCTCTTGTGTGCCAGGTACTGGGCTGGGCTCATTTTGCATTTTACTTTTTTTTATTATTTAAATCTTTAATTATAGCAGAATGTACATTATGTAAAGTTCACCTTAGCCATTTTTAAGTGTACAGTTTGATAGTGTTACTTACACTCATATTGTTGTGCAACCTGCCTCCGGGAAAACTTATTTTGCAGAACTAAAATGGTGCCTGTTAAATAGCATTTCACCATTCCCTTTCCTCCTTAGTCCCTGGTACCTTCCACTCTACTTTCTGTTTCTTTGAGTTAGACTATTTTAGGTCCCTCATGTAGATGGAATCATGCCACCTTTGGCCTTTCATGATTGGCTTATTTCATTTAGTATATTACTCTTGGATTCATCCTTGCTGTAGTGTATGTTGGAACTTCATTCCTTTTTAAGGCTGAATATTATGTATTTTCTTTTCTTTTGAAAAGTATTTTTTTCCCAAATAGTCATACAAAATACTTGTATAACAAAGTAGGTGGTTTGAATATTCTCCCCACTTTGTAGTTGAAAAAATTAGATTTTTCTGAGGCTGTGCAATGTGGGAATAAATTAGAACACAAGCTTACCAAGTAAAGTCCTCTTTCATTCACTGTTAGATTAGATGTGTACACAATTCTTGCATTGTCTTGTCTTGCCTTGCTCCTGACAGAAGAATAGTCAGCCTTTTCCATCTCTACCATTTTATTAGTTCTTCTTTTACTTATGGGTGCCACCTAGAGTCAAGAGCTTAATAAGCAAAGGCTAACTGTCCTTAACTCTTAGGAGCCTAGTCCTAGCCAAACATTGCTATACCAAAAGTGACCAAGCTCCCTCCTCTTCCTTGAGCTTTCTCATCCATCAACCTGTCTTTTCAGTGAGCCAAGTGGACTCATAGAATCCTCATTGTTTTAAATCAAGTAACTGTTATTTTACTAGTTATAAAGTAGGTTATTTTCAAGGATTGAAGTTTATCATTTTTATGGTTTTAATTGTCTTGCATCTGAGTAGAAAATGCCCACTTAGAAAAAAAGATAATTTTATAGCGGGGCTTACAGAATTGATTTCTATGCATACTGTTTACAAATTAATTACATGTTTTTTCCTAGTCAACACTAATAGCTGGTTTAGGTTCTGGCACCTCTCCCTTCTTCACTTGATCAGATTATCTTTACATGTTCCTGGTGCATCTGGTTTATTGATGTTTCGTCCACAAAATAGTATTGTGCCACTACCAGACATGCTTATTATTATGATCAGCACAGGTTTATTAAGGAAGGCCATTTCCTCTGTTGCCACCTCTTATTAGTGAGACCTAGCTCTTGCCTTTCTCCTTTGTATCTTGCTGTCACTACAGGTCCTTGGTGGTTTTCTCCCCACTCTTCTACCATCTGGAGGACTTTCATTCCAGCCGTCAGCACAGGCTTATGGTGCATGCTGGCTGCCAGTACTTTCGCTCTCTACACACTGCAACTATTAACTAAACCCTCTGCACTCAGCCTGCTTCCTAGTTGTGGAATAGAGATATTTGAAGACACTGTAGACAACATAATGTGGGAATGAACTTCTGAAGGATATTCATTCATAGGGTCTTATTAAAACAACAGATACATTCTTGGTATTCAACATCGTTTGAAACATCTTTTATTTCCTGTGGCTTAATTTTTCTTAAAATTCTGCCCTACGGCCCCTGTTCACAGTGAGTATTTCTCCCACACATCCAAATTTTTCCAAGAAAAGCTAGTAAGTATTATTGTGCTGGAGCTCAAAGCAGCTTGCTCATGTCTAAGCTCTGTGTCTCTTTTAACTAAGCTACTGTTTAATTTGACTGCCCGGGCTCTTGGCCAGTGGGTGCTGCTTGTGTTCAAAATCCTTCTCAGGAAATTATCTGTGGCTGAGTTCCAGAGCCCAGCTGGTAAAATCAGCTTCTTACTCTTTTAGTCTTTAACCTGGTAGAATACTATATCTCGTAGAAGATTCCTCATATTGAGATATGACGATGAACTTTGGCAAGAAACTTACTGATTTGTGTTTGCTGTCTGGTAACTTTTGCAGCAAATAACTGGTGCCCATTGCACTGAGCACTTCAGCTGCCTTTGGGAACCTGACATGCTCCAGATCTTTCCCTCGTCCATTAATTTTAAGGCAAAAGAAAACCCATGCTTTCCTCCTCTTACAAGGAAGCAGTATGGCATAGAATTAAGTGAAATAATGTCCATGGACCATGTATTACAATGCTTGACAAAATAGAATAGTACCTAGCACGTGATCACCAAAATCTGGTTGAATCAAAATGTAGTCCTAAAACGAACAAGTAGACAAACTCCAAAATGAGTGGTCACAAGTTTTTGTGTTTGGGGCCAATAAAAAATAACAAGAATAATTAGGAAGAGGAACTAAAGGTTGTTAATCTTTTTTTACTTTTCCTAGTAAGAAAAAATTTTTAAGAGATTTATTTATTTATGCATACAAGAGCTGGGGTACAGACCATTGGTGTGAAGGGCGAGGAAATTATCTGTGGCTGAGTTCCAGAGCCCGGCTAGTAAAATCAACTTCTTACTCTTTTTTTCTTATTCTTTCCTACAGAGACAGAGTGGGAACAGAACAGGCAGATTGACTGAAATACACTGCTGAGGGGGGCAGCAGGCGAGACAGGAGAGGTCCGCTGTGCCATGTGGGTAGCTCCCTGGCCAGCCAGGGGATCAAACTCATGCTGCAGAGGCCACAGATAGCTTCACAGTTTGCGTCTCAACCCCCTGCGCCACCAGGGAGGCCCCCCTAGTAAGAAAATTTTAAAAGTACCATTTATCACCATCAATTCATAAAAGGAAAGAACATTTTAAAGGAGAAGAGATACCTTGTAGTAAACAAGAACACTTTAAATTTATCATTATGGAGAAGATTATTTTCACATTTTTTTTCTAACTGGGGGAAATATTAGGAGCAACATGGCCTAGCGGCTAAAGGGGTGGGCTCTGGAGTTAATCTACCTGCCCATGCCCATACCTAATTTGGTGCAGCCTTGAGCAAGTGACTTTGCCTCTGTTCCATGGTCTCCTGATTCAAAGAGTGGGGTTCACATAACCTAGCTCATGGGAGTGTTATGAACATAAATAATAAACACTCTTTAACAATGCCTGACACATATTAAATGCCCCACAACTGTTAGCTATTACCGTAGTCATTAGTGCAGTTCACCAGATATTGTTAGTTCTCCTTCCAGGCATAGGTAATTCTCAGCCATGTCCTCTGTGGCTTAGGGTGAAGAGAGGGGCAGGAGGGAAGGTGACCAATAAGCTGTGAGCAAAATTGACTTCACTAACTTTGGGGCTTGAGTATTGAACTGCTGTTGTAAGAACCAGCCCCAAATCTCTTTGCCCCTGTAGCACAGTGATTGTAACATTGGAGATGGAGCCTGCTCTATCAGCCTGGGCCCCTGAGTAACTGTGGTGAGCAGAGTTCTTTCTCGCCCCAATTGGTATCATGCAGAGAGTAAGAAATAGGCTATTGTTTAAATCACTGAAATTTTAAGGGCTTTGTTATTGTCACTTAATCGAATTTATCCTGACTGGTGAAGATAATGTTATTAATATGGTAATTACCTTTCCCTAGAACAATTCTTGGAAATAATTTGTCTGTATCAACAATTCTTCAAGTATGGTCTGCAGACTCCTTGAAATCCGCAAGGCCTTTTCAGGCAGTCTGCAATGTCAAAGCTGTTTTGGTAATAACATTGATATGTCATTCGCCGTTCTCACTGTGTTGAAATCTGCACTGAGTATGCAGAGGTAAGGGTGAATAAAATTGCCAGTAATGCACTAAACTGTACTAGTAGTCATTGTATTCATCAGTGCTACATGCTTACAGGAAGAAAAAGAAGTTTCCGTGTCATTTGAGAATACTTTGATAGAACAGTAAAAATGCTAATTTTATTAAATCTCTATTCTGGAGTATACATATAAAAATGATTTGTGTGATGAAATGAGAAGTAGGCATAAAGAACGTTTGCTCCAAAGCAATGTACAGCAGGGTCTCAAGAAAAATCTTGTGTAATTCACTTCTTTTGCATTGCAAGCTAAACTGGCTACTTCTCTCTTCCTTTATAGAACCTCATTTTTGCTTGAAAGAATGATTATTCCAACTTGTGTATTTGGTGGATATTTTCTTGAAAATGCACAGAGAGGTTAGCAATTGACATTGTCGTCACTGATAAAACTCAAACTTTCAAGCAAAAATTAGATTTTTGGAAACCTTGTGGCTATCAGCGAGAGCATGCCTGATAGCATCTTAATACTTAAAAGTCTTTTCTGATAAGATTGGTAATGGTAGCAATATTAATAAATATAATTTAAAAATTATTGTATAACCAAGTGTCTCATTAACTCAGTGAACTATTATTTGCCAAATGCTACAAATCATAGGTAAGTGAAAATTTTATTAAAAAATAAAAATAGACAAAGAATTTAATGTAAGAGAATACCAAAAGGTTATTGCTATGGTTTTAGATTCCACGTTGCATCTAAACTTTCACAATATCCCACTTGCCAAGTTTTGGTGTGGCATCTTCACAGAAGAATATCCATCACTATGAAAAGATTATTAAGATACTTCTCCCTTTTCTTATTGTGTTAATGGATTTTTTAAAACATACTTCAACCAAAATAACATGGCAATAAGCTGATAGGCACTTATGAGGTTCCAGGTCTCTTAAGCTGAAAAGCCAAAAGATTTGCAATAATGTAAAATAATACACTTCTTCTAACCATCTTAAATTTTTGCAAAATCTAGGTATTTTTCATTAATGCTTGATTATGACCATGAAAGGGACTTTATTTAAAATAAATAAATGTATTTTACATTTATTTACATTAAAAATTTACATTTACATTAAAATTACATTTACATTAAAAATTTCTGAGTTGAATGTATAATGTAAATACTGATAAATATAACCCACATAAGCAAACACTTTTTGATGTCCTCAATAATTTTAAAGAATATAAAAAGGTCCTGAGCCCAAACTGTTTGAGAACTGCTGGCCTAGATTCTTTCTAAGTCTTCCCTAAAAATGTGATTCCCTGGCGGTACCTGCCTCAGGTGGTGTCAGTGTGTCCTTTCTTTGCTTATAAAACCCAAAATCACACTAGAGGACACCTGATCACCCCAAAGGGGCAAGAATGGTGAGCTATCTCTCATGGAGACACAGTCAGGGAGGCACTTAGCCCCTTTTGGGGATCTGCGGAGTTGCTCTTTTTGTGTCTTCTATGCCCAGAGTAACAATATTCAGCATAGGTTTCTGCTGAGCCAGATTCCCAACCTTAGCCTCCATCCTGTTTTTTTCTCACTACATCTTCAGAATGTAGAAGAAAAGACAGCTCATTTTAATAAGCTACCACCTGTGATTAGAGCATTTCAACCCAGTACTGTGTGAGTCTGTGGGAGAACAACAGAATGGTATTGTCTGGAAAATATTTTATAGGGCAATTTTATGGGATTTTATTCAAAGGTTTCCTTAACTAGTGACTTACTCTGACAGTCAGACTCCCAAGTTCTTGCCAAGGGAGAGGCTCTGCAGCTTCCAATACCTTGCAGTCAGATGCTGGCCACTGAGTTGACCCTTTGTGTGATGCAGAGGGCCACAGAATTGCTGTATGACAGAGACCCACACCCAGGACCCACATAGCCTGCTGGTCAGGGCTCTTATTTCTCATGTCTTGGGCCCCTGGAACCCCACCTGAGGTGCCACTGACACTTGGATTTAGTGTCATTCAGCTTGGGGGATTTAGTCATTCAGCTTCCTCTGGGGATTTTCTTTCAAGTCAGCCAAGGAGTCTTGAGAAAACACCCAGTCTGGCTTATTATAGCTCCAGCTATCTCCCTGGTTCTGTGAATTCTCTCATTTCTATCACCATAAATATAAACAATCCAATTTCGTAGCCTCCCTTTGGCCTCTTAAGAAGGGGCATCCTCCTGCTTTTGCTCTTTATTCCCCTTCTCTGCCTATCTTTTTAGAAGAAGACCATGTTCTAATTGTTACTTTCTCACTTACATGTGTTTTCACAAGTGTCCTCTCTCTTCTGCTTCCTTCCTCATTGTCGTCTTTCCTCAGGCATTTGTTTTTGAGAAGCGGCCTGCCATGGTGGTTAGAGGCCTGAACTCTGGAGCCAGCAGAAATGGGATTCAGATCTAACTCAACAGCCCTTACTGTGTGACTTTCGAAAAGTTATGCAACCGCTCTGTGCCTCGGTTTCTTTATAAAACGGAGTTCAGATAGTGCTGCGTTGTGGAATTATTGTTAAGAATAACCCACAGAGTTAGAACCTGTGGAGCTTGAAAATTAGTAAGCAGTTTGGAAAAGAAGAGTTTACCAGGAAGGCAAAAGTAGGGTGGGGCATGGAGAAAAGAAGGAAAAATACCAGTGCTCTAACCAGAAAAAAAAAAAAAAAAAAAACTTCACCCCTGAGGTCTGCCTGAGGACAAGAAAAAACCTGGAGTGAATTCTGTAGGTAGAATTCTGGCTGTTTGTGGATGCAGGTGGGGAGTTCAGGAAGAGGAGTTAAACTTACCAGCAGCATCCTGTTGGGAGACATTTTCTATCTTCATTCTAAATACAAAATTGAGTCCTTGATGGCCTGTTGTTATTTTGAGTCTGATGGGCTTTACAGTAAATATGAAGCCAATGTCTTTTGAACCCTGGGATATTCTGGGATATTTCCAATTTTAGTTGAGCATAGTCTGCCCCCTACTGATCATTGTGGACATTTTCAAACTGAATGGGTTTCCTCGTTAAGTTTTGCCATTGCTTTTGTCTTTAAGGATATTGCTACACACACACACACACACATACACACACGCACACAAGCGAATGAAAGTCTGTTAACCTGTGCATCACTGAAGATCCTTCTGTTGCAGGTATTTAAATGTCTTATAATTGACTCTTCTAGCATTAAAAGCTATACAAATTAGTGTGATTGGACGAAGAGTAATTTAAACAGAGCCCAGAAAGGTATAAATGAAGGCCTCCAACTTGGATACTTGTAATTTGGCAAGACTTGTGATGATGAGAATTATGGAAGACCCAAAGTTCAATGAGATAAAAATGCATGTATATATAATTAAGAAAAATGTCCATATCATTTGAAGACAGAGTACATTCAGAGAGTGTATTTTTGATGGGGAGAGGAAAGAGAAGCGTGAAAGACTCCACAGACTTGCATATTAAGTCCTGTGCTCTGGCTGGGGACACTGGAAAGGAATCAATGGCACTATCTTATTCTTTTCTGTTGTGTAAATAAAATTTTATTGCATCCTTTTCTATTTAATACAATTAATTGAAGATTAAAGATTCAATAATTCATGGTAGATGAAGCTATGAGTTCAGGATCTTGAGGTGGTACTGTTACAGGGCAGGGAGAGGGCAGCCCAAACCCCACAAACCTGCCTATTCTAAATGGGTTTGGCCATTCGCCGCATCAACACAAAACATATGAGACTTTAATGGGAAGGAACTTTAATGCAATAGGAAACAATACAGGAAAGGCAAAGAATATAGTTTCTAAATCAAGCACTCAAAGTTACCCGTCCCTTCGTGGGTAAAACTCCATCCAAATGGGATTGGCCCAGAGCAAGGCCCCAAAGCCTGCCACAGGTCTAAAGCATCTTCTAGTGGGGACCCACAGAAAAGGGCCAGAAACAACCAGACAAGCCCGGAAGGAAAAGAGCAAAATCAAAATCAAGATAAAGGCCACCATTGTCACTTCCCCTCGGGTCTCTCACCCACATCTGTGTCACCCAGTCCATGACCAAAAGGCAAGCTCAGTTTCTTCACGTGTCTCTTGGCCCCATGTGCCTCCTCCAGGTCTCCTTCTGGATCTCCATCCTGCTTCCTTCCTTCCTCAGTCTCCTCTGCAGCTTCTTGTCTCCCTGCTCAGCTCCACCCTCCATTTGGGTGGGGCAGGGAACCTGGAACCTCCTCCTTTCCTGGGGACCACCCTGTTACAGTACCATAAGTTTTACACAGGAGAAAGATTTTATAGAAATTATATAACAATTTTTCATTTCATTTACGTGGTTTCCCAGAAACTATAAAGTAATGGCACATCAAGGAGTAGGGAAAATAAATACTGCACCCCCATAGATAGCTCTTGTTTTAAAAGCTGGTAACGAAACTCCTTGTTCTTCAGATTGCCCTGAGGTTATAGCTATAATTTATTGTGAGGATTTTGTTAGAGACACTTTCCAAAACTCTTTATAGTTTATCTGAATTTTGAGATTTATATTTAGTGGGTTATTTCAGAATGGCTATGTAGAGTAAATCGCTCATGCATGCGTTATCTGAAGAAAATGCCCAAATGTCAGCCGTAACACTGCTCAGCGCTACATCTCAGGAGGTGTCAACTAAATTGCCTATAGTACGTTTTTTGATGGCGACTCTAAGGCAAGGGTCATCAGACATTGCTGCAAGAGACCAGATGCCAAATATTTTAAACTTGCAGGCCTTATATTCTTTGTTACAACTTAGCCTAGTACTATAGCAAGAACATCACCAAAGACAATACTAAACAAAATAATGTGTTATTGTTGCAATAAGCCTTTTTTAATTTTTTTAATTTTTTTTTATTTTTTTAATAATAAATTTTATTTTTATATTCCCCATACAATTGCAACCCCCCCATTCTGACCCCAATCCCTCCCCTCCCGCCCCCCACCCCCCAAAAAGTGTCTCTGGTTCATAGTTTTTTGTTGATTTTGATTTTCACTTTCTTATAGTTATTCATTTTCCTGGTCTCTTATTTAAGTTTTCTAGATTCCTGCTATGAGTGAGACCGTCCAATATTTTTCTTTTTCTTTTTGGCTTTCAATAAGCCTTTCTTTACAAACAAATGGAGGGTCAGATTTAGCCTGGGGAGCCATAGTTTGCTTTTCTCTGCTCCAAACTAGAGTAACCTGAATGTCCATGTTTGGTGACCAGTAAGGCGACTGAGACTTGAGAATGACCAGTGGAATATTTAAATCACATTAGTATTCATCAAAATATTTTGATAATAGTGTTGTCATTTTTGGAGTCTGTGGGTTTGGAGTGCGGGGTCCTTGGGTTCACTCTGGGAAAGGTTTCACCGAGCTCCCCTTTTAGCGGCACCCAGCGAGTTTCTCAGGTGATTTTCTCCATGAAACAGACATTAGTTAAATTTAAGGAACAGGTTTATTAGGAAAAGGGTCAGAAAAGTAAAGTACACTTGCATAGACACAAGCGGGCAGGAAGAGCTGCCCCAGAAGGGACATGGTTGCTAAGAGAGGCCAGCATGGTTGCAGGCGGGCCGCCTTGACAGGTCACGGGTAGGCAGGAAGCTGCTGCCCTGCAGAGGGAGAGAGTTGGTGAAGAGGCACCTGCATAGTCACAGGTGGGCAGTGGGAGTGCTGCCCCCGAGCCTGTGCAGAGACTGCACTGATGGTCTTCTTCTGTTTGGGAGGGGCTTATTCTTTGTGAGCCCTCAGTTGGTTGCTAATTTTGGATAACTGTGTAGAATTTGAAAGGGACTGGAGATTTTACAATGGGCTCAATCTCCATGCCTTTGCCTTAGGATGCGCCCTGGAATACCTGCTTGTATGTTGTGCTTTGTATTCTAGGCATCAGGGCCTAAGGATACTATACTGCACCTGAGGATCTTGGTTTCCATAGCTTTGTCAATGGCTATGCTAATCTCTTCTACCCCCACCTCCTTGTGAGCCAGGTTTCTGGTCTTGTGGTGCACCTCCTTTTCAATTTTTTTTTTTACTGTTTTAGGATGAGGTTTGTTTGTGGCAGTTATTCCCTCAAGAACCTAAATCTACATACATTTAGTCCAGGGGTGAGGTGTGGGAGGTGGAGAACTTAGTCTATTAGAAAAAAAGTGTTGAATTGAACTTGACTCCAGATTTAATGTGAAAGAGGTTTTATTAATGCACTGAATTTTAGATAATGGATAATGTTGTGCCCAAGATCAGCAGACTCGGCGAGCATAGCCTCCAAGAATCCAAAGACAGCTGATGCAAATACAAAAGGGAGTTTATTACAGACTCGAGTCCGGGCTCACGGCACCTACCAACTCAGTGGCAGATATTGAGAGCCCCGAACAGAGGAAGCAGGGGTCTTAAATAGGGTCACAAGCAGGTGAGAATTTTGAAACAAGCTGGCAATTAGTCATTGGCTTCTACAAAGGCATTTTGATACGTGCGGTTACAGTTTCAAACTGATTGGACGGTTAGAGATGCTGTCCCATTTATGGATAGGACTGCCCTCATTGGCAGCTGGGGTGGTCTGCTTTTTCGTCACCAAGTGGAGTGAGGGTTGTGACTGCTGAAACTATCTCCAGAATGCGGCTGTACAAGGACTTACATATCAAGGGAGGATATACAAAATGGCAAAACCTCGGCTAAGCTTGGTTCCACAGATAATTGAATCTTTCCTGCTAGGAACTGCTCCACTTTGTGATTAAGCAAACATTTCCCAAATAAGTCATACTTTTTTCATCCCTTTCCACATTTTTCCCATCTATATTACCCTAGAGTACATAGCCTATACATGACAATTAATGTGAATTCTGGTTATAGATATTAAGATCTTTGCTTTTTGAAATACCTTTTTTTAAATGGTATGTCTTACCAATTTTCTTTATAGTTAGCCAAAATTCCAGACCAGTTAAAAACACAATCATGGAATAAAATTGTCAAAGATTGCAGATACCCAAGGGCTGACATATACATATATTATGTGAACATTTTTATGACATGTGCTGGTGAGAGAAAGATAAAATTTTCCTCAAGTTACCTAATATTGGGCAAAGCAGTATCAACTTATTTGAGTAAGTCACCTTGGATATGTAACAGAGTGGTCCCCAGGAAAGGGGGAGGGTCCAGGTTCCCTGCCCCACCCAAAAAGGAGAGTGAAGCTAAGCAGGGAGAAAAGAAGCTGCAGAGGAGACTGAGGAAGGGAGGAAGCAGGATGGAGAGCCTGAAGGACACCTGGAGGAGGCACATGGAGCAGAAAGACATGTCAAGAAACTGCGCTTGCATCTTGGTCCTGGACTGGTTGAAGCAAATGTGGGTGAGAGACCCGTGGGGAGGTGACAATGGCAACTTTTATCTTGATTTTGATTTTGCTCTTTTCCTTCCATACTTGTCTGGTTGTTTCTGATCCTTTTCTGTGGGTCCCATCTGGAAGATGCTTTAGACTTGTGACAGGATTTGGGGTCTTGCTTTGGGCCAATCCTACTTAGATGGGCTTTTACCCACGAGGGGACGGGTAACTTTGGGTGCTTGCTTGATTTAGAAACTAGATTCTTTGCCTTTCCTGTATTGTTTACTAATTGTATTAAAACTCCTTCCCATTAAAATCTCATATGTTTTGTGTTGATGCAGTGGATGGCAGAACCTATTTAGAGTAGGCAGTTTTGCAGGGTCTGGGGTGCCCCTCTCCCTGCCCTGTAACAAATGTACTTTCATTTCAGCCATTCTCTCAAGACCTGGGCAGTGTTATATTCTGTTTCTTTGCTTTTTAAGAGGTTTAAAAATGCATGTTCATGCTGAAAATCAGGACTTTAGCCATCACCAAAAGTTGATAATCTATTAATTCTCCTATTCCTTCATTGAAAAATTAATTTAACTGTTAATATTCTTGGCATATGTGAGTTTTGTCTTCTCTTCTCCGTCTGTGTGTTCCTGCTGGAGAGGCAAGGGAGTGGAGAGGCCACTTCCCCCGTGTGTTGCCACATTACACCAGAACAGTCATGCTGCTCCATGACATTCTGAGTTGTGTCCCAAGTTGCAAAATCTCAAGTGAAGAGATAAGAAGACTTTGATATTTTTATTGTTATTTAAAAAATATGTTACTCTATGAAAAGACACACAAACTTCTATGTTCCTTAAGGTTCCTATAAGAAAACAATTTTAAACTAATTTGGTTTATGAAGTGACTGATACACAGCAAAAAGTAAATAAATGGAAACTTTAAAAAAAAGAGCTATTAAAAAATGAAACAAATAGAAATGAGAGATTTCTATTATTGTTCCAGTTGCTATAAAGTCAGATCAACTTCAAAGTATGCTGCTGTCCTTCTGAACTAAAGAGTTTGAAAATCTATTCAGTGGATAACCTGATGCTTATTACCTGATTTCTATTCATAGGAGCTAGTTTGTGTGTTTATTGATCTTATTTGTTAACTTTGTTATTCAGTTAAATTCAAGAAAGTGTTTATATGTCCTGTGCATCGAAATAATAGCCTTTTCTATGCCTTGGACTTCAGAGGTATCTCAGTCTTCACCATTCTTACTCCTTTTTTTTAAGAAGGTTCACCTGTGTGTTTTTTTTTCATTTGTTGCAAATATTGCTCCCAAATGAACCTGCATAAAATTATTGATACTTTACCTATTGTAAATAGTGCTGCAATAAACATAGGGGTACAGGTGTTCTTTGGAATCAATGTTTTTGTGTCCTTTATGTAGATCCCTAGTAGTGGAATTGCCGGGTTATATGGTAGCTCTATTTTTAGTAGACTGAGGAACCTCCAGACAGCTTTCCATAGTGGTTGGAGCAGTTTGCACTCCCACCAGCAATGTAGGAGAGTTCCTTTTTCCCCATATCCTTGCCAACATTTGTTGTTGCTAGTTTTTATGATAGGTAAAACCTGGAAACAACCCAAATGCCAAAAATAGATGGCTAGATCAAGAAGATGTGGTATATATACACAATGGAATATTATTCAGCAATCAAAAAAGATAAACTCATGCCATTCACAGCAACGTGGATGGAGCTAGAAGAAATTATGCTCAGTGAAATAAGCCAGAAGGAAAAAGAAAAATATTGGATAGTTTCGCTTATAACAGGAATTATAGGGGAACCAAATAAGACATCAGTGTAAAAAAAAAAGTAACAGTACAAAACACAACAAAGCAAAAACAGACAATTATAAACCAGAGACATACTGCAGGGGAGGAGGAGGGAGAGGAATCAGAGGGAGGGAGAGAGGGAGGAGCACAGGGAACTGTGGTGAGGATGCACGGGTGCCTTGGGGAAGGAAATTCAATGGGGACTCAATCTGAGGGGGTGGGGGGAAGCAAATATTGTTTAAAAATAAATAAATAAATAAAGTGGAAGTCAACATTCCATCTATATAATGGAACCACAAAAAAAGTATTATTGATACTTTATCCAGCAAATGGAAATTTAGATAGTAAGTTTCTCATTGTTTGTGGTTTGTGTTTTTTTAAATAGAAATTAGATAATTTTGTTTTCATAAAAACATGACCATCAAAATTAATTTCTGATGCTTCCTGAAGAAAGAGTATTATTTTGAAGACTCTGCAGTCTCATCATTGCAAAGGGAACCCCACCATATAGAATCTCAGACTTATATCTTAATAAGAGATTGCTCTATTTGGTCTTTGGTGCTAATAGTTTATAATATATAAAATTGCCTAAAGAACTGAATTAAAGATGCCAATTCTCATTCTAACAGTTGGGAATGAAACCTAAGTAGTTGTATTTTACCTACACCCAGGAGCTTCTGATAAGGTGACTATACAGAATAGAGTAAGAGACTGTTCTGATTTCTCTAAATACCATTTAGAAATGTAATAAGGAAAGAAACAGCTCCGCATTACCAGTTTTTGGTTTTAAAATGGCTGACTCTTCCTCGAATTCTTCATTTCAGACTTAATGTAATTGAGTTTGAGTCAAGACCAATCTGATTTTTTTTTCCATCTCTGATAATTAATATAAAGAGAAGCCACTGGAATCAGATAACTGGGGGTAAACACCAGACAGGGGCTGAATATGTCCAGAAGCTTGATGGTGGGATGACAAGGGAGGGGATGGGATGACAGGTAACCAGGCCAGTCTGCTTTGAATAAGGGCTTTGGGATCAGTCTTCAATCTAAAGCCCAACAAGAAATCATGATCTTCTACCTAGTTGCCACTACAAAAAATGTTGGAAAATGTACTTACCATAAAGGCTAAGGTTTCTGCAGCTGTGTCTGAGTCTACACACACATTAGTCTCTCCCTGCAGAGACAAACATGAGGATGGGCATTTCCCACCTTGCAATGATCCAAATGGACAATTTGTTGAAAAAGTTTGAGTAAGTGCAAGATTTAGTGCCTACACAAAGAAATGTGTCATGGCGAGGGATGTGAGTAACACATAAAATAATGATTGCATGACTTGTATTAAAGATATTTCTTTGTGTATAATGCTTTCTGAATCAGGAATGTAAAAGACACAATCCATTATTCATGCTTTTTTCATATTCACATAGATATGACTGCATAATGAAAATTAGTCTTCTGCCATAGGCCTAACTCTGAGTCCTTTAATAATAAATGTTTTCTAGGAGCAGGGGATTTATATGCAAAAAGTCATCTTCACAAAGCAAACTGTCTGAAAAACAAGGCTCTTGTTTTTAGGGGAGACTTATTATATCACTAAGGGCTTTGTGTTGTTTATTGATATTTATATCAGATGATAATTAGGAAATATAATTTTAAGATGGTGTTACTCCTCCATAAGTGTTTTAATTAATTTATATTTATTCATTCAAAGAGTAAATAGAGGAAAGCTCTCGTTCTCTTTTAGTGGGAATCAAGAGCAGTTATTTAACTCTGAACAAGGGGAAATGTGCAAAATATTTTTCTGTTAAGTACTCATGTAGTTTGACTTTTAAAATTTGTGCACTAAGGTGAATATAAACTCACTGAACTCTTGAAATAAACACTGCATGTTTTCATTTAATTATTTTTAGGAAAAAGCTAAGAATATCATTTGATAGGTTAGCTCCATTTTAATTGATCCATTGTCTTGAAGTAGCTATTGTCTGGCTGAACACGATACTCCAGGTGATGGAACCTAAAATTTGTGTTAACAGCCAGGAGAGAAAAGCTTTTATCTTTCAGTGGAAAACATTATCGGAACAATTTTTATTGTATGCCTTGGGCATCTTGATATTGTCCAACTTTAATGATTTAGAAAAGTCCTAGATACTACAAAAGCATCAGAGAAAATAAGATGTAAAGAAAAAAATGATCATGTTGGATCTGTACATAATCTGTATAACGCTGAGCAGAATTTACTAATGTAGGGTAGGAAGTTCCCCTCCAACAAAAGGGGAACTATATTTCTAAGTAAGAGAACTTCATGTCACAACAAACCATTTCCAGATAATAAAGAGTTAAAATGATATCAGGAAAAAATGTTCTTTTCACATTGACTAAGTAGTAGATCTCTTGAAGTTGACCAAAGTGAGGATGACCAGTCCAGAGCTTATCTATATAGAATCCATAAGAAAAACCAATATTTAGGTTTCTTTGTTTTAGAATATATTCCCATGGACATATTCTGGAAAGGATGCTAGACACTGAGATGCAGATTTCAAGAAATCTATGTGATAACATAATAGTCACCATCTTAATCCTTACCAGGTATCTTATAAGGCCTTTTGCCTCAGATCTGAGGCTTTACATTGCCATTTTCCTCTGCCCTTAACCTGTTGTCCCCCACAAGGATGCCACACTCTGGTCAAAAGTAGGACCTATACTTTCAGGATCCTTAGCCACTAGTAGACCTTGACATGGCCCAGTTGGAACTGCTTTGCTGCCCAAAGATTTTCCTAAAGTACAAACCAAAGCTTCTCCCATAGCTTCAACTTCCTTGGCTTAATACAAAATACCCTTTATGATCTGGCCTCAGTCCTGGTGTTTATTACATTCTCCAGTGACTGGTCACCTGTGTGTCTCTCCCACTACATGATGAATTCCTAGAGGGTAAGAATGATTTCTTACTCATTTTCAGTATCCCCAGTTTTAGCCCATGGTATGCCTCAGCAGATATAGATTTGGGACTGAATTAGAATGACTGCTAAGCCCTGACGTGGCTGTTTTTTCCTTCCCCAAGGACTTTGGAGTTATGTTCCTGCATCACGTTGTATCTATTTTCTTGATCACCTTTTCATATGTCAACAATATGGCCCGAGCGGGGACTCTAGTCCTTTGTCTTCATGATTCAGCTGATGCCTTCCTAGAGGTAAGAGTTTTCCTTCATCTTTAAGGTACAGAATTAAGAAATCCCCAAGATCGCTAGTTCTTCTGTTATGCTAGCTGGTGCTGGGAGCAGATGGTATATGACTGCTTCAAAACAGTGTTTCTTTGTAGGTTAAATTGGTGAAAGTGAGACTTTTAATGGGAGTTGTACATCCTGATGAGATTAGTCAGTAATAGTTTTTGTTGGCAGAATATACCTTATCTGAGTATTTTTACAGTGAAAAGTGTATATGAATTGCAAATTATATGTAAGAACCATTTTCTATGCATGTATATATAAAGAGTATCTGAGGAAATTTTGGTTCACTTTGATAAACCTTCCAAACTGTTGTTATTTTGAATAATTTAAAAGGAAAAAAGTAAAATAAAATGATTCTAGCATATTTCAAAAGATAAAATCCCAAGGGAAATTTTGACATGGTATTAACTTTATTGTGACTCCTACAAAAAAAAACCACTCAATATATAATTAAAATTCACTTTATAGTCAGAAATTCATATAATTGTACAAAATTAACTTGGCAATAATACAAACTCATTGTAGATACGGGTTTTAGAATGTTTATTCTGATTTTTGTATTTTGTTTGGCCCAGCTCCGTTCCTTTGAGGCATTTATTATCTCTGAAGATAGATTGAAGAAGCCTTTAAATAATAATCTGTTATGGTAATATAAGCAGAAATTTCATGCTATAAAATTGAATTTATAAAGGCAATTAGTCAAGGTTTGAAGTATATTCAGCACTTTATTTTTAAAACTCTGGTTCCTGGGCCTCCCTGGTGGTGCAAGCGGTTAAGTCTCAGCACTATGAAGCTATCGGCAACCACTGCAGCATGAGTTCAATCCCCAGCGAGGGACCTGACCCACATAGTGCAGCAGACCTCTCCTGTCTCACCTGCTGCTCCCCTCAGCAGTGTATTTCAGTCACTCTGCCCGTCCTGCTCCCTATTCTGTCTCTGGTGAATCCTCTTACTCCCTCACCTCTGGCCTATACCCCAGCTCTTATATGCATAAATAAATAAAATAAATCTGAACAAATAAATAAATAAATAAGACTCTGGTCCCTATAATATTTTGAAATAGACACATAGTCCCAGTGGGCTACATGTGTCAGATGCTAGTTTGGTGCTGTTTTATTTTTTTTCTTACATTGTTTATTTTTGTACAATAGTTGTTTTCTCCACTTGTGTTTTGTCCCCTTGTATCTCCCATCACAACATCGCCCGTGAACCATCACCATAATCCCTTTTGCTCTTCCCTCCCCTATTTTTACGTTTTTTTTTTATAGAGGAATGTTTTTATTTTATTTATTTATTTGTTTGTTTTTTGTTTATACATGCACTGGGTACAGTCAGAAGCACAGGAGGGTGAGAGAATTCACCAGAGCCAGAGCGGGGAGCAGAGCAGGCAGAAGGACCGAAGTACACTGCTGAGGGGAGCAGCAGGCAGCAGGAGAGGTCTGCGCGCCATGTGGGACCCTCCTCTGGTGGCCGGGGAGCAGCCGGAGATCGAACTGGCACTGCAGAGGCTGCGGGCAGCTTCGCAACCCAGAGTTCAACCGCTGCGCCACCGGTTCCCTTCCCTATTTTTGATCCCTTCCCCCTTGCTATATGCCACAGATAGTCACTCAATTAGTAGAAAAGGAATCCCCTGAAAATCAGTTAGCATTTGGTTGATCCCTAAGTGTACTTAGAGGTAGACTTATACAACTATCTACAGTTTTGAAACCAATTTGAGACAATCTGCCAGCTTTAATATTTGAGGGGAGTGTGGGCATGATGCTTTGCATAGCCAGGACTCAGAAGATATTAGTTGAATTGTTGTCTAACACTTTTATCCAGGAAAGAAAAATAATCTAGAAATTCCAATCATATAGATTTAAAACAAATGTTCTTTATCACATAGATTCTCTTTGACATTATAAAATAATGCTTGAGAGTATCGAAATGATGAGGTAGGTGGACTGTCAAGTCTTCAAAGTGAGATCTTTAGCCAAGACATTTCAGAAATACCAATTTTAATGCCTTTTTCAGTATTGGTAAATGAGATATAAAAGAAAAATTACGTGATTTACCTAGCCAGAAGGAGGCAGAAGGTGATTTTTTTCTCTTTTATAATATATTTTGTGATGTTATGCCCCAAGTATTCATGAATTTAGGAGTCATAATCATCCTACCTTCTACTCATTTAATAGATATTTCCCCATAGAAATTCATTTCTCCCATAGCTTTGTATGTTACATAAAGCTCTTAAATTATAGCTTCTGTGGATAATGTCAACAGCCTTTTCAAGTTTGACTCAGCCAGTTTAACTTTCCAAGAAGTAGAAAATAATGTTATGAATTCAGAAGACATGTCCAAATTACAACCCTGTATGTGGGTGCGGTGAACTCTATGTGGAAATATAAAAAGAGGTGATCTAGCAAAATTATGTTTTCAGTACCTCCTGTTCTACCTTGGAATCATTTGTAAAAACATAGATTATAAAGCAATGAATGTGATGCTTCCTTAAACTAATTTATGACATAAAAAGTGGTTGTTTAAATCACTATCATTAATTATTAGGGTACTTCTTGCTGATGGCTTTGAACATTAGTTCAAAGCATCGAGAAAATGACCCATTAATGTAACTTCAAAAGTTATGCCTAAATGGATTCTTTGAAGTAGCATGATCTTGATACATTCTTCATTTCTAAATTTAAGAAAATAATCCAAGAAATTTTCTCAGTGTACTTCTTATGCCTGTTTATTTAAAACTTGTAAGTCTAAGTAGAAAAGATAAAAAATGAAGAAAGTCTCCAGATAGTGTGTGTAATGTTTGTGGCTTTAGGTTTAGGACTCATAAAAGATGTAAAGGATTATGTAGCACTTTCTATTTTGACATATGTCAAATTCCTGTATTGGAGAACTTGGCTGGCTAATATCATCTATAATGTAAGGATTTCTTATTTTTCTGTTTTCCTGAAATCAACCATATAATTGAAATTTTCAGGTTGTTGAATATTTTATTAAATCTGTGCCAGTCAGTAGTTCTACTTGTGGCTCATGCTGCATTTTACTCTACTTATGGGTAATTTGTAAATATTGATGCATGATGCATGACGTTGCAAAGTAGCTGGCAATTTTATGCATCTGGTAAGTTATATCTTGTAGGAGACTCATGCATATTGAAAGGAGTTTTTCATTTATTAGTTTAAATTAATATGTCTAATATGTCACATTCCTTCCTTCATAGGCTGCCAAAATGGCAAATTACGCCAAGTTTCAGAAAATGTGTGATCTTC
This sequence comes from Talpa occidentalis, assembly GCF_014898055.3. Lineage (NCBI taxonomy): Eukaryota > Metazoa > Chordata > Mammalia > Eulipotyphla > Talpidae > Talpa > Talpa occidentalis. The sequence goes on from NW_023603184.1 coordinate 100,134,492, forward strand.
TCTTTGTTATGTTTGCCATGGTTTTTATCACCACACGACTCGGTATATTTCCTCTCTGGTGAGTATGCCATCAAGCCAGCCCTCCCAAATGGGCTTTATTTGAACATCTTCCTTTTGAATTTCATTTAAACTTTAAATACTTAGAAGTTTAAAGGAAGCGGGAGGAGAAGAAACAGCTTGATTTCTTCGTCCAGAAGAGAGTTGCACTCTTTATTAATATTTCCCAAGGCTATTAGAGAAAGGATGTGGCTTATGTAGGTTCTGAAGTTGTATTAGGCTCCAGTTTAGAGTATGACTCAAGAATCTTAACCATGGGGCCTTCCCAGTGGCGCGGTGGGTTGAGCACAGTGCTGTGAAGCTGTCCGCAGTCTCTGTAGCGCAGGTTCGATTCCTGGCCAGCTGGGGAGAAACCCACATGGCCTGGCAGACCTCTCCTGCCTTGCCTGCTGCTCCCCTCAGTAGTATCTTCAGTCCGTCTGCCTGTTCTGCTCCCCGCTCTGTCTCTGGTGAATTCTCTCACCCTCCCTCACCTCTGACCTGTACCCCAGTTCTTGTATAAATAAATAAAATCTTTAAAAAAAAAAAATAAAGGAATCTTAACCATGGAGTTAGAGTTAAGAAAAAAATATGGTGTTGCAACTAGTTCTATATCAGGGATCCTTCTACATCAGGATTCTCAAAGGGTTGCCCCTAGACTGGCATCAGTGACAGCATCACATGGGAACTTGTCAGAAATCCAACTTAGAGGGCTCTGCCCAGACATGCTGTGTCACATGGTCTGGATAGAGCTGGCAGTCTGTTTTCATAAACCTTTCTGGTGATTCTGCTACATGCTAACATTTGAGAAGTGTTTGTTCTATGTAATTTTCCTCATCAATTGTATTTACAGCTTATACAGATAAATGGTATAACTCAAAACCAACCCCTAAAATTCTGTATGCCCCTTAATGACATTTCTTCAGTTGAGCTACGGAAAAGATATAACAGATGTTGATCGGATTTGATAATTCTTTCTATAAAAAATAGGGCCACTGTCATTAATTTTTTTCTGGAAGGCTATTACTTAAACTAAGAAAAAGAAACCAAGCCCTCCATTTCACTTACAGTCTGCTATTGTTGGCAGATTTTTTTTTATCTTGAGAAACTGATTGAAATGGGGAATTAAAGCAATAGAAATTGGTAAAAGCTGAAAAATGAAGGAACCCAATAATACCTTGTTTTTGAGCCCCAAAAGAAAAATAACACTAATAAAGTTGGTACTTTTTAGCATGTAACATCTATCACCCAGGTTCTGAAAACAAAGTAATAACATACACAAACAGACCTACATACATATACACATCTTCTCTTGAAACTCAAAGCCCTTTTGGATGCTTGTTATGAAAAATCATTTCCAAGCAGCAGCTCTGTGTGTTGGTAACACACATTTATAAAACCTCATTATAGTTTATGATTGTAGGTAGGAGACATTGAAGTAATTTTGAATATAATGTGTCCGTAAATTATTGCAGAATTGGAGCTCTTTCAAGATAATTATCAGAACCTAGTAGTAAGAATTTAAATAGAAGAGATTCAAGCAAAATCCAGGAAACATTTCTCATAAGAATAATAGAAAGCTTTTCCTATTTAGGATTTCTGAGAGCCTGGGATTTAAAGAAATAAGCATTAGTCTCAAGTTTTTTGATTTGCTTCATTTCCTTTAAGGGTAAAATTAAAATCTTTTCTCTCTAGCTAATGTGGAAAGGCTCTTCAAGCTTACATAGCAAAGAGTTACCTAGAACATAGGCCCCAGGATTTAGAAATTATATAGCGCTGCTGTAAGATAACTAATGGGAATGCTGTGGAGTGATGAAATAAACTTAAATGCTAAGCAAAACCCTTGTAACCAAATATAAAACAATAGCTAATATTGTCAGATGTGGAAAGGCTTTGTCTATGGTGCCCCTTATTGCAGCCCAGTGTAAACATCTTGTGGAGAGAAATGTTTTATTATTTTGTAACACAAGAAATAATTTGTATACCTCCTGCCTTTGTAGTTGTGCATCTATTGAGTAAAATCCTCTTCAAAATATGTCTAGTAAGTTAGTTGTGTTAGTACCTGGATGACTTCTATTTTTTTTTTAACCCTGTTTCAGTTGCTGCAGTGTAATGGGCATCAATAGTGTTAATTAAAAAGTGTGGTATAGTTGACAATAACAAGTAATTTAAAGTATTTAAATACTTTAAATATTTACCTTATTACTGTGAAATTATTCAAAAATTCTGTTTGGATTAGGGAATCCTAGAATTGGCCGAAATTCTACAAGTTATGTCTCCAAAGTACTTTCCTATCCCCTCTGCCCAAAATAGGAATTCTGTCAATTTCCCTGATCAGGAGTATTGCTTTAGAAATTGAAAGAGGAATAATTTCTTAGATGAAACAAAATCTTGGGTCCTTAAAACTTATACGGATTCTTGATCTGGTTTAGAACCCCTTGAAACTGTATGTGAACATGTGTATGTTTTATTTTCCCCCATGGGAGAGAACCCATGGCCTTAATAGAGTCTCAAGATCTGTGACTCTCACCCCTCCCTAAAAAAGTACTTTCTGGAAAACAGATTAAGTGTCCCTTACCACTTCTGATTGAAAACTCTTTTAAGAGCATGAAGAGTTCTAATAATCATCTATAGTTTTTTTCTTTTTCAGAAGGCATTTTTAATCCCTTCAATTATTCCTTCTTGTTTTTCTCCTTTGTTTGTTTCTCAGAATTCCTCTTGTCATGATGTTCCAAATGTGGACTAGCTGGTACAAAATATAAGAGAACTAAAAATAAGTTTTATTTAGAACTGCATTTCCCCCCTCTTTTTTCCCCTGCATTTTCTATTGCAGCCTGCCATTGTATAGGCTTTTTAACCACATCATGCTGCTAAACCAGACTGGAGCTCCCTTATCCTAAATTTAATTCATTTTTATGTGGTTTTGTTTCTAGTTATGGTTTATATTTATAACTAATTACTTATACCTACTTTATTCCTGTTAGAGTCCATCATGCTATTTTCAGATATCCTAGCCCAATTAGGGTCTTCGAACTACATTTAATGCTATTCCTATCCCTCCACCTTTTTGCTTCTTGCAAATATACCTTTCATGCTTTCCCTGACTCACTGAATTAAAAGTTGACCCAGAGGATCTCCCAGTATACAACTGAAAATTTTCTTTAGGTTGAGCTCAATTTATGGTTTTCCTACTTGTTACTGTGTTGTAACTACTCTGTCATCATGCTGCTATTCCTACATGGTGGCTTTTTTTTTTTTCCAAGGTGAAATAAAAGACTGTCAAAGGTCTTATGGAAGTCAAGATTTACTTTGTTGTATAAGACATTCTCTCTGCACATGTAGAGGCAGCGTGAAAAAAAAAAAATGTGAGGACTGTTGGGTGTGACTTTTTAGGGGACCTTTGTTGGCTCCTGCTCTTCATTTCTAAGTCCTCATCCCTATCTGTTTTGAGTATTCATGTGTGACAGTGACCTTGCTGCCATAAACTTTCTAGTCTTTGCCTTTATCATTTTTGTTTGACTTTTACCTTCCAACATACTACCATTTGAGAAATGTACTTAGTTTTTATGAGGTATTTACTATGTAATTAGTGCTGAGATGGGTGCTGAAATTCAATTACCTATAGAGTCTCCATGGGATTCTTGCAGCTGAATCCCTATAAGTCCCTTCACATTCCAGGTTTATAACTTTCAGGGGCATCTAGAGATTATAAATTGTGTTCTGAACGTTTATTAAAGACAAATGATATAAGTGGATGATCAATATTAAATAATTTGGTTGAGTGTACCATGGAACTCTGTCAGTTAAATATAGCATTATACTAGATAGCATATGTATGTGTGAAATAGTCACTGGTTATTGGAGGGAAGGCGTTGGAAGTAACTGGGCTTCAGTTCTAGCAAGAACATCATAGACTTTTTTCTCCTTTAAAGACTTGTTCTTCAGCTGCAAGAAGAAATAAAATATTCCCTGTACCCTCTACTTCTTTTACTTTGCAATCATCCGCAATACCATACAGGTTCCTCCTAACATAGTGGTACCCCCACCTAAGCCATCACAGTGCAGTTTGTAAGTTTAGTAACACTTGACTCATTCTCTGTTGTGTGTTCAGCCCATGCTTCATAAAGGCAGCATACACAGGTCAGGGCCTTTTCAGAACCATGCACTGCCCCTCTAGACTTCTCTTTTGGCTATATCTTATCCTTCTAGAGCAGCAGTGTCCAATAAAATTTTAACACAGGCTTCAGAGTAATTTAACATTTCCTATTTGCCACCTTAAAATGTAAAAAAGAGCAGATGACATTCATTTAAATAACATGTTTTATCTAACTCTGAATATCCCCAATTCATTATATCTTTTAAACATTAATCAATATTAAGAAATCTTGATATTTTCATTTCTTTATTGCATACTATCCTTTGCCCATTTTAAATTGTTTTATTTTATTGTGGTAAAGGTTTGTTATATGTAATCACAGATCTGATCCAAGTCCCTTATCCTATATCTATAACTTGCAAATATTTTCTCCCATTCCAAGGGCTTTTTCCCCACTTTATTGATGGTGTGCTTTGAAGAACAAAAAAAAATTTTAATTCTGATATAGTAAAATTTATCTATTTTTTTCCTTTGGTCATTGTGTTTTTGGTGTCATCTCTAAGAAACCATTGTCAAAGCCAAGGTCATGAAGATTTACTGCTGTTTTCTTCCCAGAGTTTTGTAGTTTTAGTCCTCATATGTAGATCTATATAATTTGATCTACTATCAGATCATTTTTTGTGTATTGATTTTACATGGTGGAAAGTAGGAACCCAACTTCATACTTAAGCCTGTAGATATCCATTGTTCCCACACCATGTTGTGAATGACAGTTGTCTTCATAATCATCACATTATCACATAACTCCAGTGGAACAAACACTTCGTCATATTCCTCATTGACTACTTTTTATTGACTGATTCTTTTCTACCTCATAGAATCATGCTGTCTTTATCCCTAGCCTGCCCTGTGTTGATTTATCCATTCTTTCTGGGTACCCTCTATCTTACCTATAAATCAGGAACTAGAGAAACATTTTCACAGTCCTTTTCCCTTCTCTCCAGGCTAGAGTGCTATGTAGTGAAATGGTGATTATTTCTGCTCAGAGAATATCTCGGATGCCCCCCACACAGAGGTCACAGGAACAGATCTCTCCACATGGTTCCTTCCCAGTGGCATCAATATCCTCTGCAGTTTCCCTACACAGCCGCTCTGTCAACACTGGGCCTCACTCCTCTCAGGACCTGAGTTAATGCAGAAATGCAGCTTTTTATTCACCCTGTCCTGCCCTTGATCCTGTTAAACAGCCAATCTATTTTGAAGGGAGGATAATGAAATTAGCAACTAATTTTGGTTATCCTCCCACTGTACACAATCCCCCAACAGAATCCTTTGCCTTGCCTTTTGTTGTTCCTAGTCCAGGGTTGAGAGAGAGGTAAATCTAATTTGAGAAAAGATCTTACTGTCAAATAATTCAACCATTGTGTGGATGATTTCAGTAGAAGAAAATCCTGTGCCTCTAAAGACAGACCCTCCCTATTCCAGGAGGAGAAATTATTAGAAAGTCCACTTCATGGTTGTCACCAATTTCCCTCCCAGTATATTCTGCCCTTTCATGCCAGTTTTAACTCTGGAGCTATAAACAATGTCTGATTTTGTATTACAGCCAGCAAATATTTAAAAAGCAAACAAAGAAAAAAGCAAACAAAGAAAAACTCTTGCACCCCTCTTACCTGTTATTGTCAAGATAAAATTACACATGCCTTCAATCACCTGTTTCTGGCTTTCATGCTGTCTTCTTTACTTCTGAGTCTGAATTTTCAAATTATCTGTGACTATTATATCAGTTCTGCGAAGTGTAGGTCTATTATTATGTTAGTAATACAGTCCTATTTTGAATTAATACTGCTATGATTATATCACATAATGGTTCTGAAGTAATTTTGTTAATAGTGTTATGGGTTTCCTCCAATTATATGATAGTAATCTTTGTAGAAGAATTGTCTTCTTACATTTTACTAATATATGGAACTCTGGCACTGTGACTTTATAGATGACCATGAAAGTAAAGATAATTGGCTTCATTTCCTATTTCGTAATAGCACTCTTTTGCCATAATTACTTAACTGTTCACTAAAAAAGTAAACACATAGATAGGTTTATGTTGTCAATAGCTTCACTGCTTTATTAGCTTATGAAATAATAGAATATGTAGCAGATGGTTCAGGATTTGAGTTACAGAATCTGTTTTGAATCTATATTCTTATATAATATAATTATTTTCTTATCAAATGAATATTCTCTTATTTTCTTATCCAAAAAAAGTGTATTAAGGTAAATTTCCCTGTTAATACAGTAGCATTTCATATTAATACCTCCTCTAAATACATGCTTACCTATTCCAGATGGTGTTATATATAGTCAGGGCAGAATTTAGTAAAGTCTTTGTTACATACTTTGAAAAATTTGGGGTCACACTCAGTATTCAAAAGGTCCAATAATACCAGTGTGGCATTACTATTACCAGTCAAACAAGTAATCATGGGTTCCCCAAGTGCATGATTCATCTCTAATTGGCCATCATTCAGAAAAAGTCAGCAGCTCAGATATTTTCCCCTTGCATTTAAATATTTAGAAAATTGCATCTGTTACTTCCCTTCAACTCAAAAGCCCCTATGTTTTAGCCATTACACTGCTTCTAACAGTCAATGATTTGATCCTCTTTTGAGAGTAAACCCATCCATCGTTGTAAGCTATTACTGCTCTTATTGATCTGTATCTGTCTTTCCTAAACTGCATTTGTGTAGAATCCCTGAAGTTCTTGGCAATTTCCCATATTTTATGTGGCTGTGGTTTCCATGGGCATAAAATAGATCATGCTCAAACATATTATAGCATTGATCACAAAGCCTCATTCACAATAACTGTTCAATAAATATTTGTACAGTGAATTAGGTAATCTTTCATTTTAAATGATCTCACATCTGTATTCTTAGTTGATCTCCTTAACTCATTGTGAAGTAGATAGATATGGTTTCTCCCTTATTAAGCAGCAAAATCATTGATTTAGTTAGTGATTTAACCAGTTTCCAGATATCAGTTCAATTCAGTAAGTGCTTACTAAGTTCTAGTTGTTTTTTGTTTTGTTTTGTTTTTTGTGCAGCACAGTACTCTCTTCTCTGAAGATTAGGCCATAACACTGTTGAGGAGATAACAGCTTTGGTTGTTACATTAACAAAAAGCATTTTCAAATTATTTTCCCTATCCCTCTGCCCCAGTCAAGACTGTCTTTTAAGGATTTTCGTCTCTCAGCCATGGAATGGTAAGCGGCAGGATGCAGGTCCACTTGCTTTGAGTCAGGTTCTCCCCTTCACTGTGTGGGAAGACCAGGTTATAATTTCTCTGCTTCTGCATCCTCAGAAAAATAAGACTAATAATAATTACTCCCCTACCTTACCAGGAAAATTTAAGGATCAAATGAAATTTCATTTGTCGCAGTGCTCTATAACTGTAAAAGCATTTATAAATATTAAACATTTAAAATATATACTACTACTATTAAAGATGAAAATTCCCTTTCTGGCCAAATGATCAGCAAGTTTTATTACAGTTTATAACCTCCAGCTAGCCTAGATTAAAGAACCATAACTATAGATACCTTTGAAATAAAATTTTAAATGTTCTCTCTAATCATCCTAAGATTCAAAATTTCTGGTTTTAGTCACTTCTGGTCTTGGAGCTCAGTGTCCAGGTAATATGAATGTTCACTAGGTTACCTAATTCCCCCAAATCCTAAGTGACCATACCTATCCTGAGCTACAGATAGAACTTCACACAATGCACGTGTTTATCACAAAGCACAGATTCACCAGTGACTGATTATGCAGCCAAGAATGGGCCTACTATGATTGCCAGAACCTTCTCACCTAATGGTGACTTTCCACATCTCCTTTCACATCGCACCAAGTGTCTGCTGGAATGGCAGAGCCGAATGTTGCCTTCGGTGATCTGCAGCTATTCAGACAAAGCATGTGACTTCTCAGAATCTGACTTTCTGTTTGTCTCTACCCTACCAAAGTGGGTTTTTATGTACTGATTTGTACTCTCTGGGGGTCTCTGCAATTAAAACAGAAAAAGAAAGAAATATTACCGAGAAGCCTGGCGCATTCTTTTGCCATTTTCTATAATAAGATTTGAAATCTATCCAGATTCATGGGGGAATATCATATCTGATTTCTTTTTCAAAACATATTTTACCGGAGTAGTGTAGCTTTTTCTGAATATCTTATCAGATTAGTCTCAGAATTCATAAATTTGGAGAAGCTGTTTTTTTTCCTCTATAGTCTCTTGACATATTTTCTGTGAAGTTTTCCGTGGTGCTCTTCTGTATTAAATGTATTCCAAAGATAAGGGTAAAAACCTAAAATCCTTTGGTTTTTAAATATTTTGGTATGTTTATAGTAATATTTACATGTGTTAGTATCACTTAATACCTTCATAAGGTGGGGTGGAGTTGGATAGAAATAATATGGATTGAGATGTTCTGTCTCTTCTCATAGGACCGTAACAATTTTGACATAATTTCAAGATTGGAGGTCTAGACCAGGAGTTAACCAACTCTGAGCTATAGAGCAGATAAACCCATTGCCCATTTTTTAATAAATGAAGTGTTTTTAGAATACAACCATGGCCATCTGTTTACATATTGTCTTTGACTGTTTTCTGCTACAATGTTATGGTCGAATACTTGTGATGGGAAGTATATGTTCTACAAAGCCTAAAATATTTACTGTTTGGTAAATATTCTTTTATAGAATAACTTACCAACTCCTGAGCTAGGCCATTATGAATTAGCTTGATGAATAAAAATAAAGCAATAGGGGTGATGGTGAAATATTAAATGTATTTAATCTTTGGATTTTCTTTAGAAGTATTATCTGGCATAGGCAAAAAACATGCAGATATTCTTAGTATTGTATGTGCAGATGAAGGGACAGAATATGCTTGTCATTAAGTAGGAGACTTTTCCTTTTGTGACTTGAGTCAACAAAAAAAGACAGTCTCCTAGTAATGCTTTCAACACAATAAATGCCTTACGTGTTTCCTCTCTCCTAATCACTGCAGAGAATCCTTTGTCAGAAAAGCAGAAAAAATTAAACATTATTTCTTCAAAGTTTTATAAAATCTGTTTACATATCATCTATGGAAAAAAATTCAGCCCAGCCATTTCATGTTTTTTAAAATAACTGAGCATTGTAATAAAGTCAAATGCCAGAGCCAGAGATTTGAAAATTCTGTATATGACCAAGGATCTCACTTCTTGAGAGTGATACCCAGATACTGTAACAGATGAAGAACCAGCAGCACTGTTTCCATTTGCTTACATTATTGTTAAGTGCAGCCCTATGCCAGACGCATAGTCCTTTCCTTCAGCGCTGGCTGTGGGCCCTGGGTCTCTTCTGCTGATTTGCCACCCTGTCCACACTAGGTCCCTTCTAGACAGTCCTGAGCTCAACCTTGGTCCACCTTGCGCCTAACCATTGCCTGCTTCCCAGTGTGAACCCAGTACCTACATCATCTCAGAAACCCTGCAGAAACCTGCAGAATCCCAGTGTGCAGGGCTCCCTGGCACAATTCAAGGAAGGCACCCTGCCTGTGAACTTATGCCGCTGGCTGTCACCTCTGTGAGGGCAGTATTGCCAAGGAGACAGGAGCATGGTATCCCTAGAGTCATCCTATTCCTTGTGGGGACGTGTCTTATTATGTATTATCATTAACTTTTTATGTCTTTAGGGCAAGCAAGCACACACTTTGCAAATTCCTCATAGACAAGAAACCATTTATTCTTTATAGATCTATTTCATGCACTCCACTGAGCCTGCTGTGTGTCAGGCACAATGTGAATGTTGGGTACATAGATATTGATTAGGTCATGAGCCCAGGAACATCCAGCACTAAAAAACCATCAATAAATATTTATTAAACGAACAAATGAAATTTTAGAATTTCCCATGGAGTTTGGCACAATCACAACTGAGACGGTGCAGCCCACATGCATCTTTTCGCTAGGCCAGTGAAAGACAAAGATGGCTGTGATGCCATAGCTTTCACAAGAAGGGGTCTTCCAGTCTCTATCATTTTGTGCAGACAGAATTTATAGAAACAGAATCATGCAGTTGTTTAATAAATACCTTGTCCTTTCTTTATAGCAGTAATAGAACAGAAGAGCCTAATTAGAGCACTCGGTGCCAGATTGTTGGAAATACAGGAGTTAAATATATATAAGGAAAATCATAAAACCGATACAGTGAGAAGGCAAATGGTGAGGAGGCATCTGGTGATGGGCTTAGAGGTGGAGGGGGTGGTCAGGATGTGTGGTGCATGCGCCTGGTTTGTGAGGAAGAGAGAGGCATTTGTGCAGAGGATCCGGGGTAGCATAGAAAAGGAACAGCTTCCAAGAGAAGGAGATATAGAAAAAAATAGGGCATCTTTTCTCCTTCTATGGGATTGTCCAAGAAAGTGAACAAGAACACACAGAACACTACCCTTAAACATTTTTAATTCTGCCTGAGGACCCTTTGCAATTGTTCCCCAGTCACCATCAGGAGCTCCTTCTTCAGCTTACATCAGCAGCAGGGTAGGTACTCAACTTTAGCTTCATAACAAATCCTGCATCACTTACAGCTGCTTGCAACACCCAAAGTAAGTGTCTTAAGTCTTTTTGTTGAATGAACAGTACATAAACCCACACCTAATTTTCATAGATATTGGTGTCTTAGTTGCTTTGTATCCTGAACTCTCCCAACCTGTGCCTTAAATAGACTTGTCAGAAAATAAATATTTAATTTGATTTATTGGTTGTTAATACAATGTATTGTGACCTTTGAGTTATATATTCAGTGCTATGAAGAAATGTCATGGGCAGAATTCATTGAAATATTTATTAAAACTTTTTCGAAGAAATGATTTTGAATACCTTCCATTTTTCAGTGGTTTGTTAACAGTGTTAACTTGAATCAGTACAAGATTATGAACCATCCACTAATAGTAATATATTTTTCAGTAACTTTCATTATGCATTTTGAATAAAGATAAGTGAACAAAAGGAAAAAAAAACAGGAAAATCTTGTGGTTACTATTAAATGAACCTCTAGAGTATTGCCATTAATCAAGATTTTAATCCATCAAATTGTCTTTGTTGTTACACAATGGACATGTGAGGATATTTTATCTCTTGTCTGCTACTGAAGGGGGCACATTGTGATAAAGCAATGAGTACTTTAAGTTATTATTGAAGTACCATGTGAACTCATTCTATTTGGTCAATTCAGGAGCTATGTAAAGCACTGAAGAAATTTTTCTTGGTGTCCAAATCCCTTAAATTACCTCCCATTCCCAGAATATTGCATTACATTAGGAGCACAATTTGCAAAGTCAGCACTTTGTTTAAAAGGATCAAACCCTTTCCTATACATTAAGTCTATAAAGTTTTCCATCAATATGTCAGGTGTTTCACAAAATAGGTTAAAGGTGCTGTGACGAAAGTACCAAAGAAACAAGAGTTTGAATGTCTCTCTCAGTAATGAATTATTCATGGAGCTTGACCCCCTTTTCTCCTTCCTAACCATCTAATTGCATTTATATCAAATTGTGTCACCCTTGCCCCATTCAAAACGGAGCACAATGGACCAGGATGGTGGACTGTGGGTGCTTTGATGGTGGGAGCACTGTGGTAACATCACCGGGGTTGGGGGACAACTCTATACTTCCAAAATACAACAAGATAAACCAATGTTACCTCAATTAAAAAAAAAAAACAAAACTGAAAAACATTCAGATGTTTGAGTCCCCTGCTCTCAGTAGCAAGCCTGTGGCATTTCCTGAGGTGCTGTTTTGGTGAGATTGTTTGATAATCACTCATTTCTTGTCACCTCTCCACAGTCCAGAGTGAATGCTAGCCAGGGTGGGCCCTTACCTTATTCCCCTTTGTCTGCCCTGCACCAGGTATAATACCTGGCCACTGTAAATCTCCCTTTCTAATGGTAGCTCTCTGATTTAACCTAGATCTTAATTTGAATGTGCTTTCATAAAGGTGTTCTTCCCAGGCAGGTAGTTTGATCTCTTATTTCAATGTAACAGGGTTTTAGTTCTTTTCTTTCTCCCAAAACCCAGGACATAATTCTGAAAGCCAAAGTAATGTTTATTTAATTTCCTTTTTCTTTTGAGCATACATATTCTGATTTTCATACTGTTAACTTCCCCTACCCATCTGCTGGAACAAGCTCTTTAAGGCACTAAGAGAAGGGGACTGAACTTTGAATGCTTCACTAGACACTCTTACTTGTGACTATGCTCTTTTTCTTTTTAACTTGATTTCTACATATCCTTCAAGGACTTAGGGAGGTTCATGAAAGTTTGCCTTATCCTGAAAATAACTGTATACCCAGCTAGGATTGTTGCTTATTTTTATCTTTTGGCCTATATTTTTCTCATAATAAAAGAAGTGAAATAAAGTGGTGTTCCATTCTGTGTATGATAGATGCAGATGTTTTATAGATATGTCTTTATATATGTACTTTTATATATTTATCATACAAATATCTTATTTGTGTTATATACAAATATATGTAGATATAAATATATTTATCTTAAGTGAACATATTGTATATATATGTAAAATATAGTGACACTTTGATTACTCTTATCCACATCAACTAAATAACACACCAACTGTTTTCCATGAGTTGATGGGGCTTCCCTTTTTAAAAATCAAAAGTGAAAGTGGTGAGACTCTTGCTGCCTACTGCAAATGGAATAAAAAGGATAAAAGTCATATGTATTCTACATATAAATTGACCATAATTGCTTTAAGATCTCAGATAGGGCAATTCCATTGCATCTATATGAAAATCTAGCAGGGTCTTTAAAATTGTATTTTGCTGGCACTTTTTTGAACCTGGAGAGTCTTGATACTACACATATGTCTAAAACATGCACATCATCATTTCTGACTTCTCTCTGAATAGACTTCCCTAGGTCAGTATCTTGAGAACCTTGAAAAAGAGCTGGTAGATTTCCAAACCATTTGAGAACAGATCCACACTGTGTCCTTTAAGCAAAGAGAGAAGAGAGATTAGTTTTCCTTCTTTAAATTAACACCCCTACCCTGTTCAAATGTGCATTGGCAGCTTGCTGCTCCTTACCATTTCTATGTCTGAGAAGTTCTTGGCAGTAAAAAATGATGGACTTTTCTTTTGGAGAATGGAGAAAACGGATTGACTGCAAGGTATGTTAGTTATCAGAGTCATCATTTTTACCCAGTAAATACCTTGTAGTAGAAGGGTAACATATAAAGTTATTTTTTTCTAAGGTATAAGCAACTCAGTTCCAGCACAGGGGGGAATATTGAATGGATTTATATTGAATTCTCCCAGCAATAATGAAAACTTTGGATGCTTATAAGAAAAACTTGAAAGTAAGGTGATACATGGTGATGGTGGAGGGAGATAGAAATGTCCAAGAATCTGGATTGAAACAAACACATCTAATAGTTCATCTTGTCTTGTACCTAATGTCATTAACGTTATGAAAGTTTCTCAGACCTTCTCTTTGAACTTTACTTTAAAAGTTTGCAGAACACAGAAGGAAGGAAATAAAATGATCTTTAGACTGAATAGACTATCAGAACAAGATTTTTACAGAATATTTATTATCTGTGCTTTATTTTAGAAACAGAAGAAAAAAGTTCTTGTAGGCATTTGTGAGGTATCCATGAATTCACAGAGAGCGCTGTTTTTTCAGAGAGATGAAGGGAATAAGTATCCAGTGGTCCAGTGCGAGACTGCTCAGGCACCTTGATTCCTTGAGTCCAGTGTTAAGGAAGAGACTGATGATGCCAGTGATGGTGAAGGAACAGAAAATAACTGAGCAGGCAGCGTCCCAGATGATTAACAGGCAGGTGGGCTTCCTGAGAGTGGGAAATTCGTCCTTGTGAAACATGAGGTAAAGGGAAAAAAAGGAGAATTAAAGACTGATCTGGAAGGATGTACCATGTGATAGAAAGGTGTATTTCGTGGGCAGTTTTCCTCTTGATAAGAAAACCTTGGTTATATCTGAAAAGATGGAGAAATTGCTTTGGGATTTGGGCAGGAGGTCCTGGGGAGTAAGAACAGAGCAACAATAGAACCTGAATGCCCTTTGATCCAAAAATCAGTGAACTGCAATCACTTCCAATGGGACCTTGCCGTTTAATACCAATGAGTCAGTTCATATATTGTTGTGGCCACTCAAATTAGCTTGTTCTCTCTGTGCAGTAAAATTCCCCTGATGTCCTCAAACCAATAACCATAATTGTCTCCTGTTTTACAGGCCCTTAAGAAAATGGAAGCCTAGAAAAGTTAAGTGACTTGCCCAGGGTTACAATGAGTTCCCTATGATCAGGCTTAGATGTCTATTTCTGTTCTTTCTCTTAGAGTTCTCTACTTTAATCCACTCTACATAGGGGAATCGTTAGGTAGAGTGAGCTAAAGAATAACTTGAGCTTGGCTAACTTTGGTCTCTGCCACTGACCTTGGACAACTTAGTATCTCTAGGCCTCAGATTACTTACTGTTAAAAGGTTTTACAATTTAAATTCCTAAATCTAAAAGAATGTACAATAGCTTCAAGGACCAACTGAAGTTAATTTCCTGGTCACCTAGGATTTCATTAACTGACTCTATAGAAAGAAGAAAGGTTCATCATTACAGGAAAACATTTAGTAATACTTGACCACTTAAAAGATCAGAGCCATCCCAAACATTCCTTTCTCTTGTTAGTGTCTAGTGAGATGGAAGAGGGTGTCAATGCAATATAAGGCAGTTCAAAGTGAAATTGCACCTGATTCACCATATGCAAGATTTCATGAAGTTCATAAAATGATGTTGGACAGACATGTAGCTAAGCCATTATCAAAGGAGGCATTGGCAGACCATTTAATACTTGAAAAGGAAAAATCAACAAGGATGTTGATATGACAGATACTTCAAAAAGGAAAAATATGAATTTCAAAGGATTATTTTCTCTGGGGAAATGTTGGAATCTTCAAATATCCTTGCATCTTTTTGAAAATTGTCAACCACAGCTACAACTCAGTTTTGAAGAAAATCAGATCGCCCTCCCAATTGATGCTTCATGCATTTTTTGATTTGTTCTAAGGATTAGAACAAAGTTGCAATTATAACTTAGATTTGACTAAGTGGAAAATAAAATAAATTCTTTTTCTTGAACTTGAGTTCTCAAAATAAAATCTTGATTGGCCCCTTTACTCACTGTTTTCTCTGAAATTTGTCATTTTAAGTGAATTTATTCTAAATGGTCTTTTCTTGGTGGCACTGTTCCTTTGAATAGGAAGACTTTCTGTACTCAGGGGAGAAAGATTCTCCCACTTTCTAAAGCCAGTCTATGTAACCTGCAAATAGAGTAAAGAAAGCAAATGAGCGGGGCTGAGAAGATGGGGATCATCAGTGTTAATGATAAGCACAGGGGGTGGAGGGAGTCTGTGGGTTGTCAGGGACTCTTGACTGGCTGTGGGATTCAACCTGGTGGAAGAAGTTCAGGAATTCCTAGACTGAACCAGACAGAAGGAAGGAATCCAGTATTTGGAGGTTTTATATTCCTGGTCTTATTTTTGTTTTCCTTTCTGATTTTTACCCTGTTCTCACATTGTTTATCACAGAAGGACTCAAGGGTTCAGCCACCTTCCTCCTAGTGGAAAAGCTTTAATAGATTCTGTTCTTTCCTCAGCAGGTAGAGAAGTGGTTGGAGGGAGGAAATACTTTGAAGTAGAGAGCTTTACCCAGATGCAAGACAGGCATGCTTTGCCTGGCCATGGAGGCAAAACTGAAAAGCATACTTTGAAAATAACCAGTTGGTATAAATCAGTGAGTTTTCATTGATTTACTTTCATATCAGTTCTTTTCCTTTCATCAGCTTAATCCTCAAAATCTCAGGGGGAAGATGCAGTTGAAGTCTTTCAAGACAGCCCAACCTGCTGTTCAGATGAAAGTCTTTCTCTAACCAATTTTACATTGTCTGACAGAAGAGTGCTAATCCTCTTTTGGGATTCTGACTAGTTGAGGATCTTGTTAGCCATAAGGACCACGGGTAATGGTTGTGGTTACTGGTTTGGGGGGATTTTACTACTGCCCATTTGAATTCTCCAAGAACAAAATAATGGCAGTATTTGGCAGGCTATCAGTTACAAATTTCAGTAGTCAGTATATCTGATCAGATTGTATTTGGGGAACATACATCGCTTTGCTTTCTTCTTATACACTTAATTTTATTCTGAAGAACAGTAATGATAAAGAACTCATCCCATATCAAACATTTGGTTTAAAAAACTGCTTAGCAGTGGGACAAAAACAAAAGGAAGAAGCAATTAAGTTTATATTTAGTGATCTATCTCTATGCATCTGGAACACATTTTGGGAATAATTCAAAAGGGCCAATCCATTTCATGCCTCCTGCTGCTAAATGAATGTGGGAGTCAAGCTGCTATTTTCACAGTGCAAGACATTTATTGTTGATAAAAAAAAAAATCTCTCCCACTTATACATAATCAGTATCCTAGCAAATGACACTGTAGAATTTTAGCTCCTTTAGCATGAAGTGAAACAATCTTCAGGGAAAAAAAATAGACCCTATGAGTTAAAGATCAGTCAACCACAAATCAAAGCATTTAAACACATTCATTATGCTCAATAGACCAGGCTTTATTGAGTATGTGTTATTAGGTTGACAGTACTGAGCTTTCCATCTCACCCCTCCTCAAGCTAAAGGTACAGCTCTTTGATTATTCAGCCAGTAGAGGAGTGTTACCTCCATCCATGCCAGACTCTTTTGAGGCAATCAATGTTAATGCAACTTAACGTCACTTAATGCTTTTAACAAACCTCTACCACCTCCAAGCCTCCTCTCCCCATCAAAGTATCCATAATTGATTCAACTGAGCTTTCAGTAGATTTGGTAGATGTTTTAAATTGCTATACCCACCTTAGTTTTTGCTTTATAAAAATTAATTTAAAAAATCAGCTCCCTCCTGAAGTGTCTGAGGGGTGGGGTGCCATGATCAGTTTTTTTCTATTTAGATGGAGAGTGATACCTTAATCTTCTATTTAGATAGAACGTAAAAACATTTATACTCACACTGTTTTAGACCTTGTCCTCTAGGTCTTAGAGTCAGGTCCTTGGTTTCTGAGTGCAGAGCATGAAGTGCTAGTTATTTATCACCAACAGCACTCAAGAAATATTTTCTCTAAGCTGACAGAGCCCAGAGGAAAGGACATATGGGAAAGCGAAATAAATTGATTTCCACTTGATAGCTTACCATCAACCAAGATATTGTAGAACATGGTTAAGAATGTGTTGACTCCCAACAATGTTCTCAATATGGTGCTGGGAATTTGTTTGGAATACAGAGTAGGATGATAGACAGTCCTCACAGCCAGCCTGTGGCAGTACAATTGAAGGAGAGAAAACTTCCTTCATAAACATGGAGTTTATTTGCTGAAGACAGTGAAAGGCACATGGGGAACCTTAGCTGATGACTTGAGCTGACCTAGAAACCAAAGGCAGACATTTTACCATAGGAATTTAGGTGCTTTTCAACAAATTTATTCTCAAAAACCAAGTGGAGAAGAAATTTTATAAAAAAGAGAAGTATGTGTGTGTTAAAAATCTGAGGTCTTTTTTCCCCTCTATTGATTTCTGAAAATAAATCTGGAATGAGGTCATGAAAATCTTCATCAGAATCATTTTAAACATTCATTTGTGGGTGTGACAGCAGGATATGCGTAAGTCACTCATAAACATGATTCTAAGCAGGGTTTTCTCAACTTTAGCAGTGTTGATGCTTGAGCCAGATAATTTGTTGTTGTGAAGACTGTCCTGTTCATTATTAATCGCTGGCCTTGATCCACTAGAAGCCAGTAGTGCACACATACCCACAGTGTGACAGTCAAAAATGTTCCTAAATAGTATATGTTTTCTGGAGGCAAAATTGATCCCACCTGAGGACAATTCTCAAAATTGTTCAGAGACTGAAGACCTAGAAATAATGATGTCCTTTGTAGACCATGAGATAACGGCCATCCTTGAAATGTCATCATTCCATTTCTGAATGATGTTCCTACCAAAAATGGCATTATAATAAATAGACTATGGAAAATTTTAACCTCCAAAACATGAGCCCAGGATTAAAACAATATGTCAAATTAAGCAGGATCAATAATTTCCTTGAATACGCCTTTCATTTTAGTAAATGACAAAGGTCTGAAAAAACTTAAACGAGAATTTCTCTCCTACAGCAATGGGCAAACTTCATTTTAGCTATTGAATTGCCATGCTTTTAGCTCTGCCTGTTTCCTAAACTTTGGCCACTGACGAACTATGATTTATGCCAGAACCACACACTGTTATTGCTTGCTTGACAATTTTAATGCTCACTTCATTTCACTTAAAGAGATTTATTTTAAAAGAAATATTTATTTTCTATTGAAAATTTCAAAATCAGGATCAGTTATATTTTGTAAACTACACGTATAACTAATAAATACTCATCTTGTTTCTAAAATAAGCTTCATGTCACACTTTGGAACCCATTAATTAGTCATAGTCCTATATTCTGTCAAAATTTTATGTGGAGCCAGAAGGCTCCAGTGACTCCTTATCACTTTAATTCTATGTTGCTTCTAACCCATCTTTCAAATATCTATGTTTTACAAGGACAGAGGAGAAAAAGAAATTTTGTCTCTATATACATGGAATTTGTTACCCAGAATCCTACAAAATTTGGGAAGGAAAGAAAAATTAACATTTAGTGAGCACCTGTTGCCTGCATTGTGCTAAGCACTTTGTACTTAATTCTTAAAACAACATAATCCCAATCCTTAAAATATAAAGTCATTTATAACCATGCAGTAAATATTAAGATGGAAGATATATAGGAGGTTATTAGAAACTATATAAGGAACATCTAATTGGGTCGGGCTGGAGGGTGATCCAGGAATAGCATTTAGGAACAGAAAATATTTAGCAAGGTGTCCAAGAAGTTTCTTTGCTCTCTTGAGACTAAGAAGTCATGAACTTGCTGAAGGTCACAAGAACACAAGTGCAAACCCAAAGCCACTGCCCTTTCTATTACACAGAAATTGTGATTATCAAATTCTAAGAAGATGTTTAAGAGTTCTACCCCTGAACTGCCCATAGCAGACATTGCCAATCAATCAAAGCTTGATTTTCCCCTGGGCCACGCAAGACACTAGAATCCTTTTCATTCCTAGTGCTCTAGCCACTACTTCTTAGTCCATTCTCTTCATTTTCTTTTTTTTAAAGATTTATTTATTTATGCATACAAGAACTGGGGTACTGGCCAGAGGTGTGGGAAGTGAGAGGATTCACCAGAGACAGAGTGGGGAACAGAACAGGCAGATTGACTGAAATACACTGCTGAGGGGAGAGCGGGCGAGACAGGAAAGGTCTGCCTCACCATGTGGGTTGCTCCCTGGCCTGCCAGGGATAGAACTCATGCTGCAGAGGCTGCAGTTAGCTTCATAGTGCTGAGTCTTAACCCCTGTGCCACCAGGGAGGCCCATTCTCTTCATTCTCTAATGAGAAAACTTGAGTCCCACATTAAAGTTAAATAACTGCCCAAAGTCTGTCAGAGTTGGAAAGTCTTCTTGCTAAATGTTCTATCTACCAAATTACTGTATTGCTTAGGAAAAGATAAAGCAGAAATACTTAGCCATTTTCTATTTACCTTTCCCCACCCCTTGGAATCCTCTCCCATTCTTCTGCAGTACTTGCCGTGGCCTCAGACAGCTGTAGATGCACCCACCACTCTGTGGGGTGCCCGAGCTAGCATCTGTGCCTCCTAAGCGTCAGATGATTGTCTGCAAACCTCTTTGTGCCAGTGTATGATTATATTACACATTACAAAAAGTATTAAAAAACATATTAACATAAAATTGTAAAAACAAAATGGCCTCTTCTGAAATGATAAAAATTAAGTTAAATGATCTAGTACAAATGAAAAAGGTAGTATCTTTGAAATTGCTATTGAGTTAAGTGTACATGAGACAACTTTAAAAGACTAGGAGAAAAAGCATAAAAATGCAAAAGATTTCTGTACTCAGACTGCTCTTATGTGGTTGTAAGTTTTCACTCCATTTTAAAGAACTTGTGGAGGGCCTCCCCGGTGGTGCAGCGGTTGAGCGCTGGGTTGCGAAGCTGCCCGCAGTCTCTGCGGCGCCAGTTCGATCCCCGGCTGCTCCCCGGCCACCGGAGGAGGGTCCCACATGGCGCGCAGACCTCTCCTGCCGCCCGCTGCTCCCCTCAGCAGTGTCCTTCAGTCCTTCTGCCTGCTCTGCTCCCCGCTCTGGCCCTGGTGAATTCTCTCACCCTCCCGCGCTTCTGACTGTACCCAGTGCTTGTATAAATAAATAAAAAATAAATCTTAAAAAAAAAAAAATAATAAAAAAAAATAAAGAACTTGTGGAAAATTGTGAACTTTGCATTTTAGATTTGTATATGCAAGAGAGATCAATCATAGAACCCATATTCAAAAGGAAAACCCTTGGTCCTATGCCCTAAGAAAATTAATGAATGAAGGTAACACACAAATATGTGCCTATATTGTGGTATGTATGTATTATTTTAATGATTATCCTTTTCAACCTACTTTTTTAGTTACAAAATACATTACTCCCAGTTGATCAGATAATAATGACAAAGCAGTGAATATGAATGTGTGAGTGTATGTATGTATAAAATATGTATTGAATTCATGTTGGCCAAGGATATTGAAAAGCTTTTTCCTAATAGTCTCAAGGCTAATTGTTTTTCAGGATGGCCTCTTAATTGAGAAAACATGGAAATAATATTGGACAAGGAATTAAGAATCCTGTTCAAGTTTTCATTTCATTCTGATTTACTCTTTTTTTTTTTTTTTTTTTTTTTTTTTTTTTTTTTTTTTTTTTTTTTATTTATTTGTTTGTTTTGTTTATACAAGCACTGGGTACAGTCAGAAGCGCGGGAGGGTGAGAGAATTCACCAGAGTCAGAGCGGGAAGCAGAGCAGGCAGAAGGACCGAAGTACACTGCTGAGGGGAGCAGCGGGCGGCAGGAGAGGTCTGCACGCCATGTGGGACCCTCCTCTGGTGGCCGGGGAGCAGCCGTGGATCGAACCGGCGCCGCAGAAGCCGCGGGCAGCTTCGCAACCCAGCGCTCAACCGCTGCGCCACCGGGGAGGCCCCATTCTGATTTACTCTTAATGAACTTGATTCTATCTCTCTTCTGCCTCCTTTTGCTACCTCCACTGTAAGCGAATGTAATAAAAAGCCTTCCTTGGCAGAGTTTTTGTGTGTATCAAATGAGATACACACATCATGTAAAAGTGCCTTGAGAGTCTAAAGCACTAGCTAGCACATTTGAAAATGCTGGTTCATATATATAAATGTGAACATTATCAGGCACAGGCAAGATTCAGATGAAGATACTGAGGCAGGAAAGGATTCTTGAAGAGGACAAGATTAAGTCAAAGAAAAGATATGTAACAGGAGAAATTACAAATTATCTAGCTGCAGCATTTAGTCAGAGACAAAGATACCTACTGATAGCTAGCATTTTCCTTTGAAGTTTCCAGTGAGGTGATGCATGTGAGAAGACAACCCTGGCATGGCAGGGGGTAATCTGAACGCCCGGCTACTAGTGCTTGACCTACCCATAGGCTCCTGGCTTTCACTCGCCTTGCCCTCAGAAGCATCACAGAGCTCTATATTGTCACCTCACCCCTCACCTTGTCAGATGAATGTGTGGCTCTTACTCTACACTTGGACACATTAGTCTAGATTTTGTGCTAAGGGAATTAGTGCCATTCTCTTTCTCTTTATTACTATTTTCCTGTTCCCTGTGAAGAACTATTGCTTCCTGTGTCTGTCTGCCTTGACCTCTTCTTGACCTGATAGAATGCCAGCCTCTTAAGAGGCATGAACAGTTGTGACAGAGACCAGACTGAGTAATGGGATGACAGCATCTTCCATTAGAGCTGTGCTCACTCTGAATGCGTTTGTAACCAGAAGAAGGTCTGAGGAAAAACACAATGAAAACCTTTCAAGACTGATTCAATTAAGAGCCTCCCAGGAGAGACTGAGCACCAACAATGGAAAATTCAATATTGAGCTCACAGAAAGACGCTTCATCTCATAAATTTCTTTTTCCTGTAATGTGTAAGGAAAAAATGTTCAGTGACCTTTTGAAAAACACAGCCTTTGGTTTTTTAAAAAGAACCACCTCTTTCAGAGTGTTTAATTCCAATATTTATAGGAAATTAATGGGGGATGTAAGATATTTAAATGAATGGTTTCAGTGTCTAAAACCAATTGTTCAACTGTACAGCTGAAATCCAGCATGACATGTTTGTGACCCGAGGCAAGGTTGAAAAGGAGAGTGGCTGTTGAGCCAATGACGCTGCCAGTGATGTGGCAGTGTGTGTGTCCGTGACTTGTGCTTTACCTTATGTGTAAAGAACTATCAGCAGCCACTCTAGCACGAGTTTGTTTGATCCCTGGCCAGGGAGCTACCCACATGGCAGAGCAGACCTCTCCTGTCTCACCTGCTGCTCCCCTCAGCAGTATATTTCAATGGATATGCCTGTTCTGCTCCATGCTCTGTCTCTGGCAAATCCTCTCACCCCCCACACCTCTGGCCTACACCCCAGTTCTTGTATACATAAATACATCTTAATTTAAATATATATATATATATATATATATATATAAAATATGCAACCCATTTCCAAAACCTGAATTCAGTACTTAGCAGTGTTCAAGGAATGAGCTGTTTTTCTTTGTCTGAGTAATAGCATCGTAACAGTTGATCAGCATGCATGCTGTCTAGAAAAGGCTTTGGAACTGTCTAGATGGAAAAGTTCAGAAAGAGCCGTTCCTGCAGCAGAATCAAAATGGGCCCAATAGGTGAATGTGAATTGTTGCTAATGTCATTAGGTGTGACAATGGCATTGTGATTAGGTTTTTAAAATAGTTTGAAATATTTATAGACTAAATAGTATGGTGTTGGGATTAGCATTAAAATAATCCAAGGGACATAGACAACAACATATTGACCTTGAGTTAGTCATTGTTGAAGCCTTGAATGAGTGTGTATTGAGGTGGTGTACATCTTTGTACTATTTTATTTCTCTTCATGTATATATTTGAAAATGTCAATAATAGAAACTAAAAAAACAAAATATTCTAATAGAAATTAGTTCTATTTTATATACAGGATGAGAAACTCATATGATCAATTGACTTAAGGTAGGATTCCCTCTGTGACAATAGAAGTTGGTGTCGAAGTCAAAGCATTGTTGTCAGCTAACAGTTACTTACTCAGAGCTTGTTACATCTGACCAAGAAGAGGTGTGAATCAGCTTTACTCTGCATGCAATATTGACAGATGGTGTGAGAAATTTAAATGACAGATGGTAGAGATTATTAAACAATAAACAATGGTAGTTTATCAGGAACCAAACAGAAAATAGCTACTTTTTGTATCTGGTGATGCATCTAAATTGTCTTTGTTATATAATCAGTATTCTAGCATTGTGTAATAGGTCTGCTCTGCTAAGACCATGAAAATTGAGAACTTCCAAAAATCTTAAACTCTAACTAGATGTTAACTATTGTTCCTTAAAATAGAAGTTGACTAGATTAAACAAAGAATCCATTGAGGAACATACTTTGAAGTAAGCATAGAAGAGAACATTATAATTTAGAGTTTGTATCATGGATTTTTTTTAATAGGTTATTGGTCAAACAGTC
The DNA here is from genome assembly GCF_014898055.3 of Talpa occidentalis. Classification (NCBI taxonomy): domain Eukaryota; kingdom Metazoa; phylum Chordata; class Mammalia; order Eulipotyphla; family Talpidae; genus Talpa; species Talpa occidentalis. The sequence continues at coordinate 100,158,421 of NW_023603184.1, forward strand.
TCATGAGGTTCTATTTTTTACCAAGCATAAATTAGGCCCAGGGCTAACCACTAGGGATATAAAAATAAAAATGAAAATGATACCCCTGCCCCAAGGAGCTGGCAGTGCAGTTCTAACATTGAGCAGCTAGCTCTAATACACAGTGAACAGTTAGAAGTAGTCAAAAGAGGTGTAAAGTTTTGCAGTGTGTACACAGCAGAACTTATGATTAATTCTGGTTAGGGACACAAGTATATTTTCACTGGGGAAGTGATACTTGAGTTGGGCATTGAGGAATGAGTAGGTGGTAAGTGAAAAGAAGGGCAGGCAACACCATGAGCAAAAGCAGAGGGAAGAACACAACATGAAATAGAATGTCATAGAGTAGCTTCTAAGGTTAAGTCGTATGGTAAAAAATGAGTATATATGAAAATTCCTACATTCCCCATGCATGCAACAGAGTGGTCTCACTGTGAAAGGCAACAAAGATAAAAACTTAAAATTTCCCAGTAAGTTAAGAAAATGGTAGATGGATTTTCCCATATTATTTAAATTATTTTTCTTTTGCTCTCATGATCATATGCTGTTACTTAATTTTGTTTTTGCAAAACACAAATAGTTGAGTCCTCGATATTAATCAGTGCAACTGATTCCTCTGTGTAGCAATGTGTTAAGAGAATGGGAAAGAATGTGGGAGAGGGGCCTCCCTGGTGACACAGGCGGTTGAGCGCAGCGCTGTGTATCTGTCCGCAGCCTCTGCAGTGCTGGTTCGATCCCCGCTGGCCATGGAGCAACCCACATGGTGCGGCAGACCTCTCCTGTCTTGCCCTCTGCTCCCCTCAGCAGTGTATTTCGGTCATTGTCTCTGTTGAATCCTCTCACCCTCCCGCACATCAGGCCTGAACCCCAGTTCTTGTATAAATAAAATAAAAAAAAAAAAAAAAGAATGTGGGAGAAATTAGATTGGAAAACCAAAATTTAGAAGGATGTGCCTTAAGCATTTGTGGTCAAATTAAGACCTGATTTGAAAAGTTTATGATGAAAATGAGTGAGGGAAAGATTCATGTCATGTCCTGTTCAGAATGTGTGCATATTTGGTGCCTAATGAGAAAATTCCATGGATTTTTCATCGCAAAGACTTAATTCAAACAATTTTCCCACAAAGCTGGTTCTCAACAGGTAAAAGTATTGATCAAGTACAATTTGAAGGAAAACATATGAAAGAATTGACTTTTTCTAGATAGCTTGAAATAGCTATATGATACATTACCTTCATAATTAGAAAATATTAAAGCCATTTAAATTAAGGGAAAATCCATTTATCCTACAGATAATTGTAAACTCACCATTTTCCACTTTACTAAGTAATTGAACCGAGTGATGAAAAATGCAAATAGTTCAGTCCCTGCCCAGTCCCTAATCTTAAAATTCACATGTTCTGGATTTTCTGGATGACTACCTCCTGATCAGATGCTGCCACATAATTTCATTGCTCACACTGCCATTTTTGTTTATAATCATCTTGCAACAAGGTCAAACTAGGGGACTAGTTAGAAGTCTGTTACAAGTCCGTCCTGGGTGGAAGTTGATGGTGGTTTAAACTTGATTAGTAGTGGTATGGTAGACAGAAGTGAATGAACTTAGGAGGATGATAGGACTTGTAGGCACATCACTTACAGAGGGGATGGTTAAAGGAGGTGGAGTTATGAAGGGATTGAGACCACAATTTTGACTTAAGTAACTCAATGAGAAATAAAACCATTGAAGTAAGGAGATGGTGGTTATCAGAATGGGTTCTGGGTAAACGCTTGTATGTCTTCGAATCCTGGAGCTGTCCCTCTGTTTATGTGACTTAGCGTGATTTACTTACTTACTCTAACCACTTCTGCAAACTTTGGGAGTGTGAACAATAGTTCTCTGGAGCTATATTGGATTATAACAGTAATGGCAGTATTAAGTTCACATAGAAATAAGGAAAATTATGATTTTAGGACCATAGCCCCTCCCTCAGCTAGGTCCCTTTTCAGGGTGTGTCACTGTCCACATCCAAAACCCTGAATGTGACCATGCCACTTTCAGAAGCAGCAACAGCAGTTGTTGTAAGGATGGGCTCCTTGGTGGAAGGGATGTGTAGCTTACATAGTTGTCCCAAGGTTATATAGTTGGGATCTGAAAACATCCATCTCCACATAGTATTTATTTCAAATGATGAGCATATTTTTGGCAATGCCACAGTTGTCCAGGACCCAAATTCAGCCAGAGCTTTAAAGGAAAAAGTTTGAGTCATTTGTCATTTGTCTTATTGTGTGGTGGAAAAAAATAATCACAGTGCATAATGTTAAAAATGCATAACTTAGCATTTTGTTGGTACTGTGATTTGCTTCAGTTCTGCTTGTTATGGTGTTCACTTGGAACAGCTTCCAGAGTCACTTTGTATGAGCCTCAATGTGGAGTCCCCTCCCCTTTATAGCCTGCCGTAATAATAACTTCATTTTCAGGGGCCTAATATTTTCATCCTTTCTCGGTTGCATATCTAATGCTTTGGCTAAAACTAAAATCTTGGCAGTAAACAGGCCAAAAACAATTATCATGGCACAGTGCACTGAAAAATTAGGCCTATGGGTATAAATACTCTAAGGCAAACATGAGGAGCAGCAGCCCTGCTCTGTGTCTACGCCAACATCAGTGTGTCCACAGGGATACTCTGTGGGCTCTTAAAGTGAGAGCCCTGACTGTTCTCAGTTTCCTTGGATGGAAATTGATTAAGAAGCCCCCGTATTCAGCACCCTGGTACACTTTAGAGTTCATAAGGGGTCAGCAGATGGAAAGCAGGTCAAACACACACAGTTATGGCGCTCTTAGAGCTTATGCTTTAAAGTGGGAGGCAATGAGATCATGGGGAATTATCTAAAATGAAATAGACACACATTAAAAAATAATTCATAGGAAGAAAGCAGATACAGGGAACTTCTGGTGCCAACTCCCTGAGGTGGGAACAGTGTTGGCCTCTTCCTGGAATAGAAAGAAACTTGATAAACATGGGGAAGAAGGTAGGAATTGAGACAGGAGAGATTTGGATGAGGCACTTTTGTGGGCTGTGGTTAAGTGCTTGCAATTTTATTGTAATTGCAGTGGGCAATCATTTGAAGATTTAAAGCAAGAGAGTGATTCTAACAATTACAATTATCCCTGAAACCTCTCAGTGTCACAGCTACAGAACAGTGATCCCTACTAACCCCTCGACACTCATCTCTTCCAGATAGTTACTTATTTGGAGCTTTCATTGCCTTTCCTGGTGAACTGATTTTCATTTGTATCAATAACTTATATAAGGACGAGTTTTTCCTAGGGCCTCACACTACTTAGGACCAGTGCTAACCTTCCCAGTTAGAGAAGCAGGCAGCTCACTCCCCAATTTTGAATTTGCCATCCTGACAGAAGACGCACTTAAAGTTAAATGAAGAGAGAGTTACTAGCCAGAACCCCTGAAGAGTTGCTTTCCCAAAACCAACATGAAAATTCTCCTTTATGAATCTCCCCTGGTGTTTTAAACACCATCAGCCAGTGCGACCTATCTTAAGAACAAAGGATATTTTCATTAAGTAAAAATCTGTAATGAATATTGTTCTCCTTTTAGCAGCTTAGATACTAGTGACCCAGGTCATTGTAATGTAGTTGGTGAATCTCAGACACTCACAGGCCTCTCCTTGCTAGGAATCTAATAGACCAACTAAGCATGTACTTGGGACACAAGCAAAATGGATCTCATATGCATATGCAAGCATATATAAATTAATATATATTCCTATATATATTTAAATATTTTTATATTTCAACAAAAATTGATTTCACTTCCCAAACTAAAAAAGAATTTTTAGGAATTTTTTTGCATTGTGCTGATATGGTTAGGAATCTTTTTGATAGGAATTATGTGTGGGCAGAGCTAAGGGCACCATTGTCTTTTCACACTTTGGGCTTCTCTATCTGCCCTATGGCCAGTCTCCCTTTTCTCCCTTGGATTTATTGTCTGAAAGATTTGACAAGCTCATGATTCATATCCTCTCTTCATTTGTTGCCTCTTAAATGTCATTCAGGTACACACATTATAAATGACCTATAATCATCATGTTTGCTGAGAGCAGGAATGGGTCAGTAAAAGGTTATTCAGAATTGTTTGTAGAATTTAAAAAATTGTTAATAAGAAAAAATAGAGAACAAATGAAAAGAAAGTCTATAAAAGCAGTTCCCAAACTTGTATGTTGAAATTATCTGGGAACCTTTAAAAAACTCCCCCCACTGGGCTAAACCCCAGACCATTTACATTACAATCTCTGGAGGCATGTCACAGGTCTTAACACTCAATGCCACTGCCTAACTGGCCAGGAGCAGCCTCCAAAACAGGCTCATTGAAGCACATGGGACAAGGTGGGAAGTGGAGGAAACAGATCTCTGAATAATGCAGATGAAGGAGAATTAGTTTTACAGTGAAAAACAATGACAATTAAAAACTGATTTTGAACAATCTTAATCTTTTATGTATTATATACAACTCTAATAGTTGTATACATTTTATCAGTTAACCAAAAGTTTGGGGTAAAAAAGGGTATTAGTAGAAGTGCTGCTGTAGCTTCCCCCCAGACTCTGCACCCTAACAGTGGGGGGCCCCCTCTCTGCCATCATTTCCAAGTGTGATCTTAGTTTGTGAAAGAGTTGGGGTGATAATTTGACAGACCTTTCTGGCCTTCTGGGTCTTTCTTCTGGACTTGTTTCTTTCCTCTTTGAGTACCATGTTAAAAGATTCTTGCTCAGACACGTGTGGACCCTAAAACCAACAACTGGGGCTCAGATTCAAGTTCCATTGCTTATGTTCACCTTGGGCTTTCCTAACGGTCTTCAGCCCTGTCACTCACCTGGTACAGGAAGCTGGAACTTTGAGGAGAACCACATCTGGCCAAGTAAGACTTTATTGGAGGTGGCTTTAGTGAAAATATGGTGTGCTTTTTGCCCCAGTGAGACCTTCATTTGCTTTTATTAGCGCTTGGCTATTATCATTCCCACATAGTTTCCTCAGATTTTAACTTAATGTTTGAATAGATGATAATACATATTGTAGTAAAATATTCAATATAGAAAATTTTATGGGGTATGTTTTTCAACCACAAAGAAGAAAAAAATACATCCCCACCCCATGACTCTGAGATTATCACTGTTCATAGTTGGATGGCTTTCTTTCTAATATTTTGTATGCTTAAAGTTATCTGTTTTTCTCTACCAAATGGGATCATTTGGCAAATGCTGTTTTATTGCTTTGCTTTTCTCATTTGACATTGCCTTCTAAGCATTTTTCCGTTTCATTAGTCTTCTACAACATGATTTTATTGGTTCCACAGTATTCTATCTTATGAAAAAGCCATTGTTTATTTATCAGTGCTCTAATTCTGGATGTTACTTAGGATCATTCCAGTGGCTTTCTATTATAAGTAGCATTTAAATGAGTGTCCTTATGGATAAATCTTCTCACAAAGTACCACAGGTTCACTATATATGCACATTTTAATGTATAATGTAACATTACCCATTAAATATAATATACTTATTTATATTCCAGTCCTAGCTTCTCAACTAGATTATGAGTTCTTTGAAGTCTACTAGTATGTATCCCACATAATTCCTGGCAGTGTTCGGCATACAGTACAAATTTACCTTTCATCATTACCAAATAATTAACAAGCTCCTCTTGTGTTTTTGCATTCTTTGGGTAGATATCTAGGAGTGGAATTGCTGGGTGATATGGTAGATCTATCTTTGAAGCTTTGAGGAACCTCCATACTGTTTCCATAGGGGTTGGACCTGTCTACATCCTTTTCATCTGCATCCTTGCCAATACATGGTTCTGATTGTTTTGATGTGAACCATTCTCACAGATAAAAGGTGGTAAATCATTGTAATTTTTTATTTCTCTCATGATAAGTGATGATGGACATTTTTCATGTTCCTGTTGACCATAACTGTGTGTCTTCTTTGGAGATGTATTTGTTTTTTCTACTCATTTTTTTTTTGATTGAGTTATTTGGTATTTTTTGTTGAATTACAGGAATTTTTTGTAAATCTCAGGTATTAGCACCTGTTCAGATGTATAATGTGCAAATAATATTCCCTCTTTCAGTGGGGTGTCTTTTCGTTTTATGAAAGTTTCTTTCACTGTGCAGAATTTTTTTTTGAATTTTTTTTTTTTGGTGGGACCCTCACCGGTGCCTCACCCAGCACCGGGAATTGAACTGGTGCTGCAGAGGCTGCGGGAAGCCTCACAACCCAGCACTCAACCACTGCGCCACCCTGGGAGGCCCTCACTGTGCAGAATATTTTTAGTTTAATGTAGTTCGTTATTTATTTTCACTTTTGTTTCCCTTGCTTTTAGAGTTAAGTCCCCAAAGACATCTCTGAAGGCAGAGTCTCAGAGTATTTTGCCTGCATATTTTATGGTTTCCTAACCTGGAGTTCTGATGCCTGTGCTATATACAGTTTCTAAGATGATGCTGACTTGCTTCTAAATAAAATGGGTGGAATTTGATCCATTAATATTTAGATGCTTACTTTCTCCATGAATCATGATACTTTTGGAACCTTCTCAAATAGGTTTTAGGAAGCAAAAGAATAGTATTCTATCTTGCCAGTGGAATAGGATGCTGTAGGATGATTTCTGGACCTCCCTTTTAGCTTTTACTTGTAAAAAGTTCTACCATGCATACACATGCTGCTCTATTTTGATGTAATTTATAAAACTAGAGAAGACCAGAGGGAGAACAAGAAATAATATCTTTTGATTAAAAACAACAAAAACTTCTACGTTGTGACCTTAGATAATTAAATACTATTTTGGAATTTTGATCTCTTCATCAGAAAGTTGGTAATTTATCTGTCCTCCTACTTTACAGACTGAAATGAGCTCAGTCTAGTAAACTTGAACATTCTCAAACATCTTTCAAATGGGAGGAAATTTTACATTACTCAAGCTCTCTTGAAACAAATTCTTCCTGGATTAGATAGTAACATATTTTCCTAGTGCTTTATCATCCATCTCTGAAGGTTCTCATTTGAAATTGCCACATAGAAATCCCAGCATGTAGGCTTGAAGAAGGTGGTCACTAAATGGCTGGTCCTTCTCTAGAAAGGGTAGACACTTCACTCCTGTGGGCTGCAATCAGGAAATGACCTTGTACCCACTGCACTGCAGACCCCTCTGACCTAAGAGCCTTTCCTACACAGAAATTGCTATTTATTGCTAATGAGAAAATAGAAATGGCTTCTGCCCCCAGTGACTACCTAAATGGGAAGCCAACATGCAAGATACTAATTCCCAAGAAGCAAGTCAGGGCCAGCCTCTCTGTATTCCTTTTGCATATGACTGCACTACAGATAAGCCCTTCCTACCAGGCAGCTTGGTCTTCCCTCTCCAGTACTTTATCATAGTCCAATGGGGTTTCACCAGCCATGTTCAGTGAACTCTAAGAATGCCTACTTTTTTCTACTTTGACTGAGTTCATTGATTAGACTATGAAATTTTAAAGGGAAAACAATCTTACAGCTACAATTCCAAATTAGTATGTGTTTTGCCTTTGTTTCCCCTTACTGCTACCATTCAAATCCCCCAAAGGAAGGGAAAAGAGATAAAAAAACAAAACAAAACATGGGACCCCATTGCACACTGTGAGCATTCTCCACCTCTGCCCAGGTGGCTTAGCCTGCTAGGGATGGTGCCTACCATGGACAGAAACAAAAAGCAGTGCTTCAAGGGAAGAGCACACATATTTGGAGAGGTCTCAGAGCCTGTTCTTCTGTTCTGTGCCTAGAAAGTGGGAGAATGATACTCTTCTGAAAAACTGGAAAAATGATTTTCTGAATTTTTACTTGCCCAGCAGGCACCAGCCTTATTGAATCTTTTCTTGAAGAATATTTGGAGATACATGTCCGAACCTTTTCAAAGAGAAATGCAAAGAAAAGGGCACAAGACTGGCTCTCCCATTTTCTGAACTAAATTTAGATAGAGATCTTTGATTTTGTATCTCAAATATTTCATATCTATGACAAGGTAGTAGTGAAAGCATTGTATGATGTTCAGTAATGGAGATCATTCTAATGGGATTTAGGGGGCTGAATGGGGTGGGCCAGAGTGGGAAAACCAGTTACATAAACCTACATGAATCGTTTCAGCAGGTAAGGTCTGATATAGCTACCAGAAAACAAATTATAAACCAAAGAGGAAAAAAAATAAGGAAAAAAGAATGGAAAATGACAGACCAAACACAAAATAGGCTGAAGCAGCAGATTTGTGTACTTTCTGTATCTTAATGTGCCAATGGGTTGTCCCAGTGCATGGGCCAAGTGTGAAGAACTAAGTAAGGTCTGGGCGAGCTGAGAAAAGGGTGGGCTTAGAAATAGTAGGGCCAGAGGGTCCAGACCAGTATACCATGGGTTCAGTAGCAACTCTCTCCACGTTCTAGATCTGACCTTACCAAAGTTGTTTGTATTCCTTCTGCTTCATTTGCTCCATTTGTAAAAGCAGGGATAATAGTATCTACTTTGAAAAACAAAATGGACTTTAGCCCATAGGATTTGTTTCATGAGGATTAAATAAGTCAGCACATGTGAAACCCAAACCCAGTTCCTGGCGTAAAGGTGGTGCCCAGTAACCATCAGCTTCTGTTACTACAGTGGGTATCACAGGGATGAGAAAGGGCAGAGTGGAATAGCGCATGCGCGGTGTTCAGAACAGTGCTGGGCTGTGATAATCACCCGTTTCACGCCATTACAGAAAACCAGGCCAAAATAAATGTCCAGCAGAGGATTGAAAACAAGCATGTTGGAATTAGATTTGTGATATTGTGATTTATAAGAAATGTATCTTTGCTCATTCTAAATACATTTCTCATATATATTTGGTGTTCATCCACAATTCCTAGCTCACAATTCCCAAAAGCCATGGAATTTCCTAAGTGTGGAGAGTGATAAAAGTGTCTTGTTATGTGAAGAGGTAACATTTTTATGTTCACAGCAGCTTTTGTCCCCTTAATTAGAATTTTATTGAAATATCATTGCTTTGTAACATTATATTAGTTTCAGGTTCATCACTGAGACCCAACAAGTGCATATGCTACAGTAAGGTCATCACTAAAAGTCTAAATCACCCTTCACCATGCCATTATCCCTTTTGCCTCCCACCCCCCTTTCTTTAACTTCTAATTGGTCTTATAGTCCAAAAGTTCATTTTTATTTCATTTTGTTTATATACCACATATGAGTGAAATAATGCTGTTTTGGTCATTTTCTACCTGGCTCGTATCACTAAGCATGTAATTCCCTCTGGGTCCATTCATGTTGCTGCAAATGGCAGCTCTGTGTCTTTCGTATAGTTGAAGTCTTGTGGTGTATCCACCACACAATGAGGTACCAGTGGTTTACAACACTGTATGGAGGCAGAGATACGGGATCACACATCTTCAGATGTTATGTTACAGATGTATGTATGCCACACCCACCACCAGAGCACCCATATTCCTTCACCATGTCCAGTAGACCCCTCCTAAGGATGGGGGGTGGTTGCCAGAAATACCAACCTGGTGATTAGAAGGTTGGAACTTGCAGTCCCATCCCCAGACCTCCAGAGAAGGAAGAGGGACTGGAGGTTGAGTTCACTTGGCAGTCAATGGCTAGTGATTTAATCAATCATGTCTATGAGTCCCCATAAAAACACCAAAAGGAGGGACTTCAGGGAACTTCCAGGTTGATGGACATGTGGAGATTTAGGGAGAATAGCACATCTGGAGAGGCCATATAGAAGTCCTCGCCTTCTCCCCCATACCTTGCCCTATACATCCCCTCCATCTGGCTTTCCCTGAATAATATCCTTTGTAATCATTGATCTAGTGAGTAAACTGGTTTCCTGAATTCTATGAGCCATTGTAGCAAATTTACTGAACTTTTATTTTATTTTTTTAAAGATGTATTTATTTATGCATACAAGAGCTAGGGTACAGGCCAGAGATGTGGGGGGTGAGAGGATTCACTAGAGACAGAGCAGGGAACAGAACAGGCAGACTGCTGAGGGGAGCAGCGGGCGAGTCAGGAAAGGTCTGTTGCGCCATGTGGGTTTTTCCCTGGCCGGCTGGGGATCGAACTCATGCTGCAGAGGTTGCGGATTGCTTCATAGTGTGATGCTTAACCCCTAGTGCCACCAGGGAGGCCCTACTGAACTTTTAGAGCTCATTCTGGGGATCCCTAATTTGTAGCTGGTTGCTCTGTAGCCCCAGTAATAACCTGGTCTAGTGTTGGTGGATGGTCTTAGGACACTGTGCCCTTAACTGCAGAATATGTTGCCAACTCTCTGAGTAGGTAGTGTCAAAATTGTGTGGAATTTTTGAATACCCTGCTGATGTCTGAGTATTGCTTGTTGGTGTGGGGAAGCCTCCATACACTCACTTTGGAAACTGGTCTCAGGCCCTATTTCAGGATGCATCCTGAAGGATGTAGCCTTAGCTACAGGCACTGAAGTTAGATGATCAGGAACAAAAAGGCAGAGCAGGCTGTCAAGGGGTTGGAAATTCAGCAAATGAGGCACCAGGAGGATGACCACTAATTTTGAGGAAAACATCTTCCCCAGCAGGAAGTCACAGTTAGATATTTACGTGATATAAGGGACCAATTCCTAATAAAGAAATTCCTAAAACAGAAAAATAAATGACTGGCTTCATGTCTTCCTCGGGAGGGAATACAGCAGAACTGATATGTCCATTGCTAAATAAATGAAAGATGCTTCATTCATGTTCAAGTTTAGCTCCTTGTTAGAGATACAGAAATTATTTCTGCCTGCCACAAACTTCATGAATCCATTATTCATGATAATTAGAATTATCTAGCCAGAAACTGTCCACCTAAAAGTAAGCTTGCTGACAAACAGTCTTGGGGAGGAATCTGAGCTATGGGTGAGACCTTCTTGTTAAAGGAAAATCGCAAGCACGGGGTTCATTCTACCTTGCAGCCGCCTTGACTACCCAGCACTAGACCATGATGTTATTTAGGAATATTTGGGCTTAGAAAAATGAAGACCAAGTGCTTCTAATAGTGAATTCATTACCTGATTCCTTTCCAGGAGATAAGTGCCCATGGTTTCTGTTTAGAGTAATTTTTAAATGCTTTTCTGTCAACAACTATTTGAAAATGAACGAAACATGCCAGCTGGTTACTGGTGGTCTTTAGGTAGAATCTACTTTACATTCATGTTTTGTGTGGGTCAAATGAAAAGACATGCCAGAGAACCAAACCTCGTGAGCTGTACTGAGGCATTTCTGGGAAAGCAAAGATTAGACCATTCAATAGCTCTGAGATGATGAATGCCCTAATTGTGACCACAAGGCAGATTTGAGTTTTTAGTGTACCCTTGCTTCAGGCAGCACTCCTCAAAGTGGATCCCTGACCCTCACTCTCCTACACTCAATCATGGCTCTCTTTGGATAATTGATATGGGTGTGCCTACATACTGTTGTGGTTTTTTCATGGCTCTTTCCAGAAACATACAATGCAAGGCTCAGACAAGCATTTTGGTGGGGACAGAGAGAAGAGGCGCAGACAAACCTTGTGGTTGCTTGCTGGGACCAGCACCATGTCTCATCATCAACACCCACTTGTAACTCATTCACACAGTCAGATCCCCTGGGCTTCTGTCATCTTTAATGCCTCAACCACCCTATGTGATCCTACCTTCAAATCTCTGGAGTAATTTTTTTACCAGGTACTCCCCACTAGGACATGAAAGAAACCATGTTAGGATTCTGAGATCTTTCTTTAATATTCCCCAAATAACAATCTCAGCCACAGTCCACTCACCATTGGCATTAATGATTGATTGTAGGTAGATGATAACAGTCAACTCAAACCCATAATATCTCAAGACAAAATAAAGAAATGTCATTTTTCAAAAATTGATGCTAAAAAAGAGTCACATCAGCACATTGCGGTGAATTGCTTGGCTCTCTGCTCTGCCCTGTGGGCATCACTTCTATTGAGGATCATTCAGGAAGAAAGAAGTTCAGACTGGAACCTCTTCCTTTCATAGTTTGGCAGGATTCTTAGAAGGAAGGGTGTAACCTGAAGATGCTGTGGTTTCCGTGCTGGGACCCACACTTTGGCAGAAAGGTTCTGGCAGAATGGACATGTTGGAGCATGCTTTGTGAATGCATAGTGTGCCATCTAGTGGCTAAGTGAGCCGAGCTTTAATGGAAAAAAAAGGTGGTGGGTTTTTTTTCCTGGTGCCTTGTACCTCTAAACAATCCATCACTTGGTTTGAGCAGCAGTAGTGGGGTTTATGCTATTACGTTAACCATTATTTGGGAAAGAAAAAAGTCTGTTTTTCTAGCAGCCATATATTGGACCCGAAGTATTATTGGGGGGGGGGGGAGAATATGGATATTATAATAATTATGCAAGTGAAAGGGTACAGATGGGCAGCATTTGGCCAACAGAGGACTTCTGCCACTTTTATTTATTGAGGTATAGTTCACATATATATTGTACATCACAAATCTTCAGTTTATTACTTGATATATTTTTATGTTTGTAAAGCTTTACAAATAATCACCACTTGAATCAGGATATTAAGTGTTCCCAGCAGCTTCCCTACCCCTCCCATCAATCCTCCTTCAAAAATACCCACTGTTCAGAACACTCACCATAGATTTGCAATGGCACCTCTAAAGTACATGCTCCTAACCCTAGTCCTCTGAGAAAGGGTAAAATCCTGCAGTCACTATTTTAATAGTTTGCCCAAAAGGGACAGTTTCCTCATCAGAAACATTTTGTGGCCAAACAAAGGCACTGTTTCCTGGGCTTTCTGGTTTTCAACGTCCCCCTGGCATAGCGATCTCTGTCTGCATCTAAATTTCTGAGATACTGTTTTTCTTACCACAGTTCTAACTAAGAGATATATCCATTTGCTGCACTAATTATATTTTCCCAAGCATCTCTACAGGCAGCCAAGTCAATATTCAAAGAAATTCTATTATTTTTGAGCAGCGTCTCAGGGCTACCACTGATTGTCATGGCAAAGCCTGTGAATTTTGATGCATTGTTTCAGAAATTCATGTAAATGCCATGTTACCAGTGACTGTGTGACACCCTGTTCAAATTAAGCCAAGCAGAAGCTAATGGTCAACCTAAAAATCAGCAAAGGCTGATTTATAATGTATCGCATAATACAGTGATGGTTACTATTGCTATTTCTGTTCAAATGAAATCAAGTTCTTCTACAATCACCCAAAGCTAGATAAAGAAGAAATAGAACACCTAAACAGACCAATTACAAGCAGCGTAATTGAAATGGTAATCAAAAACCTCCCCAAAAACAAAAGCCCAGGACCTGATGGATTTACAAATGAATTCTACCAAACATTCAGAGACGAATTAGTGCCTATCCTTCACAAACTCTTCCAAAAAATTGAGAAGGAAGGGACAATACCAAACACGTTCTATGAAGCCAACATTACACTAATACCAAAACCAAACAAGGACAACACAAAAAAGGAAAACTACAGGCCAATCTCCCTAATGAACACTGATGCAAAAATCCTCAATAAAATTTTAGCTATCAGAATCCAACAATGCATCCATAAGATAATTCAGCACAACCAAGTAGGATTCATTCCAGGGACACAAGGATGGTTTAACATCCGAAAATCAATCAACGTTATCCAACACATCAACAAAAAGAAATATAAAAACCATATGATAGGGCCTCCCCGCTGGCTCAGCGGTTGAGCGCTGGGTTGCGAAGCTGCCCAGCTGCTGGCGACCTCTGCTGTGCCAGTTCGATCCCTGGCTGCTCTCCGGCCACCAGAGGAGGGTCCCACATGGCGCGCAGACCTCTCCTGCCGCCCGCTGCTCCCCTCAGCAGTGTACTTCGGTCCTTCTGCCTGCTCTGCTCCCCGCTCTGGCTCTGGTGAATTCTCTCACCCTCCTGCGCTTCTGACTCTACCCAGTGCATGTATAAACAAAACAAACAAACAAACAAATAAATAAATAAACATGCCTCTATTAAAAAAAAAAAAACATATGATAATATCAATAGATGCTGAGAAAGCTTTCGACAAAGTGCAACACCCATTCATGATAAAAGCCCTTGAAATTCTTGGGATACAAGGAACATACCTCAACATCATAAAGGCCATCTATGACAAGCCAACAGCCAGTATCATTCTCAATGGTGAAAAGCTGAAAGCAATTCCATTAAGATCTGGAACAAGACAAGGATATCCACTCTCACCACTGCTTTTCAATATAATACTGGAAGTCCTAGCCAGAGCAATAAGACAAGAGAAAGACATCCAAGGAATCCAAATAGGAAAAGAAGAAGTCAAACTATCACTATTCGCAGATGATATGGTAATATACATAGAGAACCCCAAAAAGTCCACAGAAAAACTAATTCAACTCATCAATCAGTTCAGTAAAGTGGCAGGATACAAAATCAACACGCAAAAGTCAGTAGCCTTCCTATACACAAACAATAAATCTGAAGAAGAAGAAATCAAAAAAACCATCCCTTTTTTTATTGAAACAAAAAAATCAAATATTTGGGAATAAATCTAACAAAAGAGGTAAAGGACCTATACAAAGAAAACTATAAAACACTGTTAAAAGAAATAGAAGAAGACACAAAGAAATGGAAAGACATCCCCTGCTCATGGATTGGAAGAATAAACATTATTAAAATGGCCATCCTTCCAAAAGCAATATACAGATTCAATGCTATTCCAATCAAAATTTCAATGTCATTCTTCAAAGAAATAGAACAATTATTGATGAAATTCATATGGAATCACAAAAAACCCCGAATAGCCAAAGCTCTCCTGAAAAAAAAGAAGGGAATGGAGGCATCACACTCCCAGACTTCAAACTCTACTACAAAGCCATAATCATCAAAACTGCATGGTATTGGAACAAGAACAGACATACAGACCAATGGAATCGAATAGAAAATCCAGAAATAAACCCACAGATTTATGGTCAACTAATCTTTGACAAAGGAGCAAAGACTATGCATTGGAGCAAAGAAAGTTTGTTCAATAAATGGTGCTGGGAAAACTGGGTCGCTACATGCAAAAGAATGAAGCTTGACCACTACCTCACACCATACACAAAAATCAACTCAAAATGGATTAAAGAACTAGACATAAGACCTGAAACCATAAAATATATAGAAGGAAATATAGGCGAAACACTACGTGATTTGCACATCAAAGACATCTTTACAGACACATCACCCAAAGCAGTGATAGTGAAGGCGAAGATAAACAGCTGGGACTACATCAAATTAAAGAGCTTCTGCACAGCAAAAGAGACAATAACAAAAACAAAGAGAAACCCCACCAACTGGGAGAACATTTTTGCACCCAACACTAATGATAAAGGACTGATCACAAAAATCTGCAAAGAGCTGATGAGACTTAACAACAACAAAGAAAAGAATCCAGTCAAAAAATGGGCAGAAGAGCTAAAAAGAAACTTCTCTGAAGAGGAAATGCAAATGGCCAACAGGCATATGAAAAAATGTTCAACATCGCTTGTCATCAGGGAAATGCAAATCAAAACTACCATGAGATACCATCTTACACCAGTGAGAATGGCACATATTAAAAAAACTAGCAACAACAAATGTTGGCGAGGGTGTGGAGAAAAAGGAACTCTTCTGCACTGTTGGTGGGAGTGCAAACTGGTCCAACCACTGTGGAGAGCTGTGTGGAGATTTCTGGACCTACTAAACATAGAGCTTCCATATGATCCAGCAATTCCACTCCTAGGTATTTACCCAAAGGACACAGAAACATCAATTCCAAAGAACACCTGCACCCCTATGTTTATAGCAGCACTGTTTACAATAACTAAGCTTTGGAAACAACCCAAATGCCCAAAAATAGATGACTGGATCAAGAAGATGTGGTACATATATACCATGGAATATTACTCAGCATTCAAAAAAGATAAACACATGCAATTTGCAGCAACATGGATGGCACTGGAAGGGATCATGCTCAGCGAAATAAGCCAAAAAGAAAAAGAAAAATACCGGATGGTCTCACTCATAGCAGGAATCTAGAAAACTTAAATAAGGGACCAGGAAAACGAATAACTATAAGAAAGTGAAAATAAAAATCAACAAAAAAACTACGAACCAGAGACACTTTTAGGGGGGCGGGGGTGGGAGGGGAGGGATTGGGGTCAGAATGGGGCGTTTGCAATTGTATGGGGAATATAAAAATAAAATTTATTATTAAAAAAAAACAAATGAAATCAAGTTCTTTTTGAATGTCAGAATGTACAGTGTGTCAAGAAGCAGACTGCTCTAAAATAAAAACATATATTGTTATTATTCTAGAACAGTCTGATGTGCATATCTGTTTATTTGATCACTGCACAGATACATAATCAACCAACCTACATGTCTAGAGAGCCTGTTACTTGTAGGTATATTGTAAGGCATTGGAGTTGGAAAAGCATAAGTTGTGTGGGTCCTTCCTTCGCTGCCCTCGAATCAAACCTTCTAGACCTTTGATTGACATGCAAACTGGTGTCTGACTCTGACCTGCACATGGTGTTGAAAGGATGACTCCCTTTTGGGAAAATAAACAAGGCAAGAAGATCGGCATTAACGTAACTTACTCCTTTTCATAAATTACTTTTATCTTTATCTAATTATTTGACGGCTTTGGAAAGCTGAAGAATGTAAAGAAAAAAATAGGAAATTCCTTAATCTTACCTCAGAGAAAATCTAGAATGACTGAATGACTGAATAATTCCTTTCTTCCCCTCTCATATATATGTATGTATATTACCAAGTTGAATTTATATGCCTTTTCCTTCTAAGACACTCTTGAAACATGTCTGATACTTTGAATGACTTCATCTTTTCTGGAATAAGAACAAAAGCTAATTTTTAACCATTCCCAGAAAATTTGGAAAATTTATGGTTTTCTGTTTTTAAAGTAGATGTGGAGATTTATGTCTGATACTTGATGTCTTTGACTTCCTACACAGTGAGCATTTATCTAATGATATTTTATTATTTAACACTATTCCAAAGCTACAGAAAAATATTAAATATTAACAGTGAGGCTGGCTATCCATGGACTGTTCCTTGTTTCTGGCTACAAAGGCACCGACTTAGGTGTTTATATAATAACAACTGCTGATTTGAACTTGTGAAAATCATATTAAGTCAGTCCTTTGAGTTCTAATTTTAAAACATCAGCATTAGGGAATTGAATATTTTTTAGTACTTTGAAATAATTAGGTTTGTACCAATTTCATTATGGGTGTGTGGTTCGTTTATAGATTTCCCAAACATCGATCATGGGTCAATATCCTTCCAGTGAATTGTCAAATTCCATTCTGTACAACTGATTTTTAGAATTTTAACATCTCTGTTATTGTCCGTTGTTCTTTAGAGATAGCTGCTGTGGCAGTTAGAGATAAACTCTGTTCATTCATCTCACTCTAGTTCCTAAGTGAGTTTTGTAGTTTTTGTTTTTTTGTTTTTTTGTTTTTTGGTGAATTCACAGGTGCTTCCTCCACCTTTCTCAAAGTGCTCATTGTATTCTTCCTTCCCTTCTTTTTTAAAAATTGAAGTACCACCTGTTTACATCCTTGGTATGTTTGGGAAGTATAGGATTTTCTCCCTCAGGTGTAGTCACGGTAGCAAACCCACCATTATTATATTAAAGCTATCTGTGTATCTGTCTTGTGTGAGTCAGTTGTGTCTTAAATTCGAGAGTTGCCATCCTTCCCCCTAACCTCGAGGTATTGCCCGCCTACCTGTCCTGTGGGGCCCAGCAGAGTGCTACCGTGCGTGGCAGGGGATGGAAATGCTTACATGAGTTTTGTCAACAGTCTCAGGTCTCCAAGCCAGCCTCAGCTGAGGAGGAAAGCAAGAAAGCCAAAGAAATTACAAAATGTTGTTATGCTGCTTCTCTGTGGCAGCAATAGGAGTCCCCAAGGTGGGTCATCTCCCCAAGGCATTAGAGTGAGCACCACAGGCACCAAACACCAAGACCAGCCCCATGTACCTGTGCCAGGTGGCTGCTCCCTCCTGCTCCTGATGATGGATCACAGGGAGAACCAGTCGTTTCAGATGCATTTCTTTATCTCAAGTCTACCTCCTTACAACTGGGTGCACTCATCACATGCTAATAAATTTGTTTTAAATTCTTCCAGTACTTAAGACATCATTTCAATGTGATATCTTCTGATTGTTAATTCTTTCCCAGGGGAAAGTTTACAAAATTGAGGATACCCAGGGGCTGCCCTACTAGATTATAAAGCAGCTGAGAACAGGCATTAGGTGTTAAGCATATTCTAACCCCCATTGTGCTAGGCAGATATTTTAAACTTAACAGTGTTTGTGGAACCAATTAATCTTTTTTCTTGCAGTGGAATGGTGTGGAATGGTGTTCCTTGGACTGACTTATTCACATGTGTTCTTCACATTTATTAAAGACCAAAAGCAACTTCGAAGTAAACTTGGACTGGTCAGCTTAGAGCCCATCCTTACAAGGAGAGATGGGGCTTGCTGACTCTGCTTCTGGCAGTAACTAGATTTCTGTTGAGGGTATAATGAAAAGTTGCGCTCAATGATTACTTTCTTCTTTTCTTTAGGGTGTTAAATACCACATTGTTTGAAAGTTGGGAGATCGTTGGACCTTTCCCTTCCTGGTGGGTTTTTAACCTGCTCCTGTTGCTAGTACAAGGCTTGAACTGCTTCTGGTCTTACTTGATCATTAAAATAGCTTGCAAAGCTATTTCCAAAGGCAAGGTAAGGTAAAACACATGCTTTACAATATGTCCCTTGAAAGTTTGTTTTTGACTTTTCTGAATTCGCAAGAAGACTGTTATTTCAAACATCATCAAAACTGGTACATTTTTCCTCAAATTTTGCATAACTTCCTTGAAACATTAGCCAAATTGTCATTTCCTCTATTTCATTTTTTAAAGTTTTAGCATTATTTCGCTGATGATGATTCCCAGTGCTCTTCATTTATAACTTTAGATTTAATGCTATATTATTTGTTGTGTTCTTTCTCTCCCTCTCTCTGTCTCCCTTCGTCCTTTTCTGGTTATACTTACACTGAATAGAAATTTAATATAATTCCTTCCTGCTATAAGAAGGGTTGCTTGTTGCTATTTACCCTATGATTTTCTCAATAAAATTTATTTAAATATTTTTAGTTAAAAATGGAATCATAAAGCTGGCTTAACTAAAACTTCTTGAGTCTTGCCCTTCTGTGTTGTGCAGTAACTTTTCTGGATCGTTCTCTGTGATATTTTCTTACATTATTTGTTCTCTTCCTCCTGCCACCCTGGAAGGCTGGGAAGTGGAACCCTTTACATGTAAGTTTCTCACACCTTTCTTTCTATCCTTGTCCTCAGTGCCACTTTAGCCTGTTGAGGGGCGCTCAGATGCTTTTGTTTCCATGCATGTTGTCCTCTCTAATCTGTTGGCACTGACCAGATGCACTAACCGAGGCGCAGCCCTCACCAACTATAAAGGATACTAGGAACAGCTCAGTTAATGTCCTTTTGTGTAAGCTTCTATTCCTCTAAATTTGGCATGACCCAACAGAGAAGAAGAGGAATTGCTTTTGTTGGTGTTTGACATGTTGGCCAAAAACCAGAAATTGACCAAAGTGAAGTATGCGAAACAGAACTAAGTTAGGGAGAGGATCACTAGGGTCCAGATGGAGGACTCACAATAGTACATGACACCTTGTCCTCAGTGAGCTTCCTCCTTCCATAGGGGGCTCAGGACATCTTATCATGTAATATAAAACCAATTCGCAGCATTACCGGTTGCATAAATCAAAAATATTTAGATCAATTAATTGCTTAAAAATGGAAGTGTTTCTTTTTCTCTGTGACCTCTTACTCTATAAAATGAACATGTTTTTCTATTGAAAAATGTTCCTGTCCTCATTTGGATACAAATTAAATCAATGTGGACAGTATTGTCAATAACTGAAGACATAGGGCACTGTGGATTAGATTACTTGTGTCCTTATTGCATTGCCATTTCCACCAGATGTATCGTCTTCTTTCCAACTTATTCCTTCAACTTTATAAAAAGACAAGCGTTAATTTCATTCCAGATCTCAGGCTTCAGAATATCTCAACTGCTATTGCTAGGACAGTAATGTTCATCTTGGCCATGAGTTATGGACTCTGTTTGGGTATTTTGAGACATTCTAAATTATTATGGACTCTGTTGGGTATTTTGACACATTCTAAATTATTCCTCTCTTTGAAGGTAACATAAGTACAATGCAATTAAAAATAACCTCACTAAGCATGCAAATGTAAATTAATCATTCTCTGAAACTGGAGTTTTCTTTCCTGTTAACTCTAAATTTATAACTAATGGATTTCTAAATGTAGAGGAGATATACTATAATGCTGTCTTTGTGACCCATGTTCTTTAAAGTTAAAGTATCCTATAATCTAGTTGTTTTGATGTTTCAGTATCAAAATCTTCTTGGAGATGGTCCATGTGCATTTAACCTCATTTTGGGGGGCATTGGAATAAGAACCATTTTTACTATATTTACTCAGTCATCTCATCTCTAGTTAGAAAGGAACAATAGTTTCCAGCTCTTTTTTTTTCTCCACCCCTGCTCACCTAAGAAAAATGATGTTCTGTTGGTAATGGTGGCTTTTCAAGTTGGGAGGGCAGTGGGTGCAGGGTTCTCAAGCTGGGAAACAGTCATAGCATATGACGGGAGGATGTGACAAAGCCCCAGTTAATTCTGACTTTGTCAATCTCCCCAGCTCACCTCCTCAGGAATCACAGGTGCCAACTAAACTGGGAAAAACTCTGTGAAGCCAGGCCATGAGGTCCCTATTGCCACCCCACTTAGAAAATAAATAAATAAATAAACGGTTGAGCGCTGGGTTGCGAAGCTACCTGCAGCCTGTGGAGCGCTGGTTCGATCCCCAGCCACCTGGCGAGGGTCCCACGTGGCCGCAGACCTCTCCTGCCGCCTGCTGCTTCCCTCAGCAGTGTATTTCATCAGTCTGCCTGCTCTGCTCTCCCCTCTGGCTCTGGTGAATTCTCTCACCCTCCTGTGCTTCTGACTGTACCCAGTGCGTGTATAAATAAATAAATAAATCTAAAAAAAAAAGAAAAGAAAAGAAATAAATGGTGCTCAGTTTCTCAAAGGCCTGCGAGTAAAAATGCTTGCAATTTAGACTTACAGGGTAGAAAGGTCAAACTTAATTTTAAGAACAGCAGAGAATTTTTTTTAAGATTTTATTTATTTTTGTGTAAAAGAACTGGGGTGTAGGCCAGAGGTGTGGGGGTTGGGGTGAGAGGATTCACCAGAGACAGAGTGGGGAGCAGAACAGGCAGATCTACTGAAATACACTGCTGAGGGGAGCAGCAGTCAGGAGAGGCGAGTCAGGAGAGGTCTGCTGCACCATGTGGGTTAGCTCCCTGGCTGGGGATCAAACTCAGGCTGCTGTGGGCTGATGCGGTGATAGTGCTGAGACTTAACCAGTAGGCCCACTGTTTCTTTTTTTTCCCCCTAAATTATTTCCTTGCTAAACAAGAGGATTTTTTTTCATTCTTTAAGTATGGACTTACATTGTGTTGCCTTATCTCGCCATCCTCATTATTCAAGAGACTGGACAATTGAAGAGCCCTGGAACAAGGGGAGCCCATTCATGGTGACTCAGTCAGATTTCCTTGGGAGATTCTTTAAACTAGACCTCACCCACAGGCTCCCAAAGTGCCTGCTGCTCACCCAAAGGCTCCCAAGGTGCCTTCTGCTCACCTACAAGCTCCCAAGTTGCCTTCTGCTCCCATTAGTTGTCAGGTAGTATGCAAAACAAAATTTCTATTTAATTTTAGCAGACAATAAAAGAAAGACATAAGATAATGCATTACAAAGCCAAATTAGAGTGTGTTTTAACGATCTAACCCTTAGAGTGGTTAAAGGAGAGCTGACTTTTAAACTATTATGAAGAAGAATATGATCACCATAGAGTAAATCAGTCTATTCTTGCCGAATTCTCTAGTGCTGCTCCAGCAGAATAGTATGCCGCTTTGCAAGTAAGAATGGGGTTCGGGGTCTCATACATTCTGAATATGAAAAGATACCTTAAAGAGGGCAGCAGATCTAGACACCATGGTGCCTAAACCCACCTGCATTCCTGATAAATGACGGCCAGCCACATTGTAAACTTCCAGTGAAGAACTTATAGCAGCTTTTCTCCTCTTTGATCTTTGGATCTTTTCATTTGGATTGTCCCCCCTCGTGTATGATTGTATTTCTGAGCATGCCATACCTTGATGATTTCTTAAGAGCTAGTTATACTTGCCTCCTTGTTTTTCACAGGTGTCCAAGGATGATCGAAGTGATATTGAGTCCAGCTCAGATGAGGAGGACTCGGAACCTCCAGGAAAGAACCCCCACACTGCGACCACCACCAATGGGACCAGTGGTACCAATGGGTATCTCCTGACTGGCTCGTGCTCTGTGGATGATTAATTACTCAAAACTACATGTCCTGAACAAAGTGAACTGTTTGTTCCTGGAAGTATTTAATAAGTCGCAAATGCGGTTCCTTTCATAATATCTCGGCACCAGAAACAAAAATTAGGATTATCAAAGCATTTTGAATAGTGCACTGCCATGTGTCCTATTTGTGAATGATGAAGAATTTCCATTCTGTATATGTAGGCATGCTGTATGTAATTGACACAAGGGAACAGTATTTGCGTTTGTACTGTCTTAGCATATTATTTATTTTTTTTTGTATTTGTTTGTAAATCTGTGGACAAAAGAGGGTTTCCCCCTTTTACTCTCTGGGTTCATAACAGTGAGGGAGATGCTCCATCTGCTTTGACCCCCTTCTATTTCTGTAACCCAGTCTTCTAGGAGCATCAGTTAAATTTGTCACTCAGTGCAAGCAAGCCCAGTGCACATATTCATACAGCTCCAAATAGGTTTGCTGTCTTTTGTTACAGTGCCCATTTTGAAATTGCCTACTCAGCCTCAGTGGCCCTCCTCCCCATATAAAGTTAAAGCAGGATAAGCTAGGTTTTTTAATTGTCACTCTTCATGGTCAATTAGCGGTTCAAATTATAGAATATGGTTACTGGACGCCTGTTAGGGGTCTTCGTGTTGAGTTTCTTTGGGATATACTTCATTTCTTGTGCACACAATCAAGATTTCTTCAGTGAGTGTGGTAGCTAGTTGTGGATTAATTTGTACATTACAGAGATCTTTTTTAATTCTCAGTTGTGAGGTTAGCACTGTGGCTGTGAAGAAGGCATTTACTTAAGATCATATTTACAAAGAAATCACTCTTCGTCTTGGAATTTGTCTCAAGATTTGAGAGTAAAATAATAAGAGCAGCTGATTTCAACCAGATTTTACCACTTACCTTAGTAAGTGGTAACTTACTAGTGCAGTCTTCCATCATGTCATAGAAAAAAGAAACGAAGTATATTGGAAGAGAAAAAGGAGACATTCAAGAGTTGGCAAAGGTCACCCCTACAGCAAAACATTATTATAATCAGCTTTCAAGAAAGCACTCTATCTAATGTTTGATCTTGATAGTTATATTTTTATGAGCAAAATAAGCCAATGGGAGAAAGACTGTATTTTACCCTTTGCTTTTCTATTTAAACGTATCCCAGATTAACTTTCCTATTATTAGAAACTGAGCAGTGTTATACTGCAAGTCCTTTTGTTTGCTTCTTTGAAACTCTCAATTTATAGGAATTTTTTCAAATGGAACTATTTCCAGAAAAACAGTAAAAATTCTGTTGGTCAATGACAGTCTCAGCAATGAGAAAGATTACTAAAAAAATAAGTTTTCATGCAGTGTTATCAACATACAGATATAAAAACCATACTCATAAACCAAAGATTTTTATCGCTTTTCTTCCAGCTTTTAGAAAGTGAGTAAAAAGGTATTACAAATATTTATTTCATAAATCAAAAGGACCAACATCTAAAGCAAGGGTCCAAAACCAAATGCAATAATATAAATGTGTGAATCAGGGCATTGTGAAGGCAACCGCAGAGTAATCTGATTTTAGAAGGGGAAAAAGAACAGTGTGCCCACAACTTAAATGCTCCCAAATAAAAACTTCATACTGTAATATTAAATCTTCCCCTGTCACTGTACACAACAATATGTTTCTGGTATAGTCCATGGTAATAATGGAAGTTTGAGAAAACAATGCAATTCTGCTTGTAAAGCCTTACTATTTTATTTCACAGGGCAGGGATATGTTGAGCAGTGTGTTTTGTGGACAGTTGGAGTTTGTAAGACCAACCATAAAGCATTACAAGTTCTTGTTAATCATCGGAACATCTCTAGAATGCAGATATTTAAGAAGAAACATCAAACATTATATAGTGGAAAATTTTGAGACAGTGAACGTTTCTTTTCTATTGGCGAAAATATGGAACAGAAGAGTGAATTATACTTGGTATTAGGTCTGGAGCAGGTCCTTTCGCTGGGTAAAATAAACTAGAGAATCACAATGTATTAAATTTGGGTCACTGGATACTCTTTAGCACAAAAGAACAATTTCAGAACATCAGCTTATAAATTAAGGGTTTAGGAGAGTTGCATAAAATGAAGTAAAATGAGTCTGTCCTTTGGAAAGACATATCGGAACAATCTTTTGCTTTTCTCTTAAGTCACTTTGAAGGAGGACTGCGAATCCTCAGAGTATCTTTGACTGATGGCATTCAGTTCACAAAGTCCTCAGTGTAGCGACAGATTCGTATTTCATTTTACAAAATGGTGTTTGTAAGCCTCTTAAGGTGAAGAATAATATATCTTTGTCAACTGCTCTCCCACCAACTTGGTAACACTGAGAGAGAAAAATAGGTGTGAAATCTTAATCTTCTACCTGTGCCAGGCCATCACTTTGAAAGTGTATTTTATAAATTCAGCTATAGGTTAGTGAGTGTTGGTTCCCTTTAGTTAACTTAGCCTGTGTTGATGTCTCCTTCCTCCTGGTCACATTCAAACCTTCCTAGGGTATAAAGGGGTATGTAGGGAGGAGTCTAGAAAAAAAGCAATATTTTATTCTCTAATGTTATAGCTTTTCTAGATCTCTTAGTGGGGGAAAATTAGAAAATCGAGTAGAATTTGGCCTCGGGTCAATAAATGATATAACAATGTGTGATCTATGTATGCATATGTGTGTTTCTCCAAAAACATGATAAAACCAAAATATCACTGATTCATTCTTATCCATATTATTTTCACATAAACTGTCTACCATAGACAATAGAAACTTCCCACCTCCCTCTCTCAACCCCCTCTTCTTGCTCCCCATACAGTTGAGAGTGGGGAAATCCCCTCAGCCTCTTAGCCTCAGAACTAAATGTGGCCGAATTCAGATCATGGAGGACTTAGGTCCACATAGAGGCCAAATACAGTTCACATATCCAAATTTAGTCATATAAATGTTGAGAATAGGGTCACAGCTCTCTGTATTTTGGACTATTAAATTATACATTGGTAAAATGTATATGATTAGTGCTTCACCCTAGAATTATATTAACATCCAACTCCTTCTAGGCTGCTAGACAGATGGTATTCTGAGGGTGCCACCAGGTAATGAAACAGGTGGGTGACAAAGATGAGTAGGCTCAACAAAGAAAGGTAGGCTCTCCAAAGAAACACCCAGTGGGTGCAAGAAATAATGCTAGTGAGCCAAGATAAAATCACTTTTAGCCAGAACAACAGGTGAATCTTCAAATGTCCAATCTTCTTGCTAAGCTTTCCATTCTGAGTGTTTACTAGAGTGTGAAGATGAGCAGCCTGAAGCCTTTCACCTTAGGTAAGGAGGGTCTGAATCTCCCACTTTATGTATTTCATTGCAATTTCATTTCAGCTTAGCTGAGTTTTTGCAAAAGAGCTCACCAGAGAACATTGTGGATACCCATGAATGTCCCCCATCTGTTTTGTGAATTTTGCATTAGTAATTACTTTTGTCCCTTTCTTGGAAATGTTAATGCCAAAGTTGCCTATTTGAGTATTTTTTCTTAATTTGAAATGTAAGTATACAGAATAATTCCAAAGGTGTTAAAAGATTATCAGTATGTGTCGTGATGTCATTATGTCCAAAGTCCAGAGAGGCTTCAAGAAATCCTTTGGAAAGAAAAGGTTAAATGTTTACATTTAATGTGGTATTTGAGGTCTTAAAGATTCTAATTAGTTTCCTTTTCCCTTTGTTGTTTTGAGCTGCTTCCTGCTTTGAGATAAATAATAGTAGCCCTGAATATTTTTAGCACTCTAATAAGAAAAAATTCAAATCAGATCAAAGTCAGCTTGATGAGAAAGTGATGACAAGACATTTTCACTTTCTGAAAAGAGAAACTGCAGTTCTAGTTATTGCACTTGCTGTCTAGCATGCTGTCATGGAAGGAATACTCTCAACAATCGCCAACAGTTCTTGATTTTTTTAATGAAGGTATTATTTTCCCCAGAGTCAATATAAGTTTCTCTTGGTAAAATGTAATTGTGCCATTCTCAAGTTACCAGATAGTAATTGGCATTGGTTCACTGTGGCCACGTTTTAGAACTTCATGAAAGGCCAGAAAAGGACCCTGTGACTTGCCTCTGTGTGCACATACCCCTCCTTTCCTCTAGGGGTGGTCAGGAAATGCTGAGAGGGGCCTATTTATTCTGTTGGAACTTCTCTAATATAGATTCACAGGGAGCACACTTGATGCTGGTTTTCATAGAGACAACTACATTAGAGAACATAAAACATCATAAGTAGTTGTTACTAAGACATGCAAACATTAAAAGGAGGGCCTTAATCTTTTCCCTTTATTTCCAGCTTGAGTTCAAGATTATCTTTGAAATTGAACAAACCTTTGAAATGACCACCAGCTAAGGGACACCATCAGACTGCAGAAATTTTAAAAAATCTCTGCAGCTGGAGGGTATATCATATGGTGTGTTCCACAAGACAAGGCATTCTCAGGATTGCCCAGGAAGTGATGGGAGGGATCCTTTAGGCTAAGGTCTGTCTTATTTATTTCATTACTCACATTCCTTCCAGCCTCCTGGAACTTTTGGAAAAAAGGAAGCCAGGATGGTGTCACTTTTCTGCTGTTGATTTACCAGTGGTGTTTGGATCTGCTGTACACCCACACTTCTCTGCTTGATTCCATTTGCCTGAAAAAGTATTGTGCCCACATACACCTATTTTCCTTAACACAGGTCCATGAAGCCTGGGCTTCCTATTCTGGTGTATGTTGCATGGCTTGGAAACCAGGGAACAACTGTTGGTGTGATTTCTATGTTAAGTGAAACATTTTATTTTATAGAAACCATTTTTCTTCCTTTTGTTCTACAGTCATTTTAAGAACTGTCATTGTAAAATGTCTTTTAAAAGTTAGGAGTTTTTAAAGATTAGTTGCCAAAGAGAAATTAGCTCTATAATAGGAACAGGTACGTGGCAATTCTAGAACTTTAACTTAGCACTTCACTAATTTAAACATAAAAAATATCTTTCAAGTTTGATTTTCAAAACTTTCATAAAGCCTCTAGGCTCATGATTTTCATCAACTCTCTCTCTTTGCCCACATAATCAGTTACCTCCATAACCATTTGTTGTTGTGCAAGGGGGAGGTGTTTAGTTTTTTTATTTGGTTTTTATCGAGTTATAGTGAGAAATAGAATAGGTGGCAAAATCTTATTTGTTTTCATAAGACAATTCAGTGCTTGAGCATCTCTGTCAGAAATGGAATGATGTACTGTTAGTCAATAGAATTATTTTATGTATTGTAATTGTATTTTGCTGATTTTTATATGAAAATATAATTATCATTCTTGATCTCTGGAAGCAACCATTATTATGAGGATCATTTTACTTTGGAAACACTTTCATAATAAAGATAAGTATTAAGAGTACAGTGTAAATGTCCTTTTCTATAAACACTTAAGGCCTGTGTTGGTAACATATTACTCTTTCTGGAACAACATTTGTTTCAGGGTTCATATCATCCAACTAGTTTGTTGCAAACGTCCTTAAATCCCAGTAATGACTGATTACTGTGAATGCACTGTTACTATACTGTGTGTGTGTGTGTGTGTGTGTGTGTGTGTGTGTGTGTGTGTTGAGAATTCAGCTAAGCTCAGTATCCACTGTTGGGCCAACCAGTCTGAGAGGTCCTCTACAGACACCAGCCCCTTCATACAAGCTTCTACCTTAGCTAGCAGTCTCCAGTCACAAGCCAATGTAAATCCCTGATAGGATTTCCCCTCTAACCTTGGTGAAAAATAGTCTCCCAGTCTCCCAACACCCGTATGTCTTATACACCCTTAGATAAGAGGCTTATGGGGCTTACTGAAATCCCACCCTTTTGGTTGAAGTTAACAAATCCAGCCTCAGACTAGAAACCCCAAAGTACTCGTCCCCCAAACTGGGACCTGTGCCCCAAATCCTGCCTGTCTCTGTATGAACTTTGTTTGCTTGGACCTTTCCATGTATCCCCCCCAAGGCATGCCAGGTACCTGCTCCAGGGCCCCCTAGTGAAATAAATCTCCCTAGAACTCTTCCTCACAATCTGTTGTTGAAACCTAGCTCAACATCTGGCATTCTTTGCTCCATTTTACAAAGTCATAACATATGTATGTTGTAGTATCTCTGAATATTAAGACCTGCAAACTTCAATGATAAATTTTATATAGTGCATTGTCCTGGAAAAAATATAGTTCTAGAGTTACTAGTTCAAATATATCAGACTGTACTGATTTTTCCCAAATACGAAAGAGGCACTGGACACAAGCAACCCAAAGCAGCTGGTCCTCTCTGTGTCAGTACATCTCCTAGGAGCTTGGCCAACATCATTTTCTCTGAGTCTGTGCCCACTTTCTTAGATCTTCTTTCCCTCTTCTCTTCCTGGGTAACTCAACTGCTCTTTGTCCACTGTTAGTTTATCTCATCTAATATCTCAAGAGCCAAAAAATAGCACTGAAATTCAACCAGCCACTAAACCACCACCAGTAGTACACAAAACAAAGCAGATACCCTATTAAACATCTTGTAATTGTTTTAACCTTTATAATCCCAACAACAATCTGATTTCAAGCAGATTGAAATACCCAACGTTTCTCTGTGGCTTAAAAAGATAAACTATAACAAACACACCACTTATGGAAGCCACAACTGCTTCAGTTTCTATGAACATCACATATTCTAACACTGCATGTGTCTCTCCCATGTAGGCACAGTGCAATTCAACTGCTCTCTAAGCCCCCTTTCTTATTGCTGGGACTGCCACAGTCAACCTAGGCACATGTCACTTCTGCCCCCTAGTTTTGTGTCCGCTGACTTTGCACTCGCTCCACCGGGAGCAGGAGCTGCAGCACCAACAGTGAAATAATGCAGGACAACCAAGCGGAGGGGTCATGTAATGGGACCAAGCAGGATGCAGGGGCTGCGGTCCTCCAGAACCAATCACTACTGTGATGAGAATCTGAATGTCTCGCCTTTGATACCCCTGAAGCTGCGACAGCATGGAAGAACAAACACATCCTTCCTAAACATTGAAGTTAAGAAGTTCTATAAAGCCTGTATCAGCCAGGGTTCAAGCAGGAAACCACAGTTACTATCTGATGGTTCAGTTCAAGAAACTTCAAGGAAAGGACAACTTGCAGATGCGGAGACAGATATATTTTAAAAACAACACCGGAAGGTAAGGCCCCCAGAGATCAGCAAGCCGTAACCACCCATGGGCTATAGCCAGAGGCCAGTGAGAGGGGGCTGCATGGGCGAGGGGAGGGAGGGACCTCAACACTGTGGGGCTGTAAGCCTGGGTTGGGGAGCAAATACCCTGATGTCTCTCTTCCTGATTTCTCATGCCACCGCTGGTCAAACTCAGCCTGTGCTGCCAGTGTGGACTCTGGGAGATGCGGGCAACAAGCCTCAGGCTCCCATATGTAGGACAGGGAGCAAACCAGCATAAGGCTGCGGTTCTGCAGCCTCACACAGGGCCTGGCAGGGAACAGAGCACAGTAAATGTTTGGTGGAATAACAAATGAATCACTTGGGAGAGTGCTGGTGAGATTAAGCTATCGGTAACTACCACTCCATCTGCTGGGAAGCCAGGTGAGGCCGTGAGCACATTTTGTCTTCAACTCTTACTGAACTCCACATTTCTCTATGTGGTGTCAGCTTCTCTCCCTGGGACTCGGGTCAGAGAAACCACCTGTGGTCCCAGCATCTCAGACCTGGGGATGAAGCACATCAAGGGAGAAAAATACAGCACTGAGGCTGGAGAATTATCTAGAAACCTAAGAGGGGAATGGAGAAGAGAGGATATTGGAGAACTGAAAAATTTAGTGAAACAATTGTGGAAAAAATTGGATTATAAGCTCTGGCACTCATGTCTAAGTTTTGAAACGATTCTTTAGGCAAGAGGTTTGTTTATGACTTAAAGGATAATGAAAATATTTGCATAACCAGAAATAATTTGAACAAAGGCTTGGGTCTGCAGCTGCATCCCTCAGCTACTTAAAAAATATTTACAGAGAGCCCACTAGTTACAGGAATTGTTATAGACACTAAGGAGAGGCAGGTGGATAAGACAGACATGGTTCCTGCTTTTGTGGGCCTTACAATTTGTTTAGAGAAGGAAACTACCAAGAAACAAGGCGTACTAGTTTTTTAGGGCTACCATAATAAAATATCATAGATGGGTGACTTAACAACGGGAATGTATCTTCTCCAGTTCTGGAGACCAGACATTTGAGATCAAAGTGGTAAGAGGCTGTTTTCTTCTGGGGCCCTTCTCCTTGGCTTGCCTTCTGTGTCTCCACCTGGTCTCTCTGTGTAGCTGTCTGGGTCCTAATCTTTCTGATAAGGACTAGAGCCCACTCTAAGGGTTTTATTTTACCTAATCACCTCTTTTTTTAAATCAATGTCAATTTTTTATTATATTAATCTCATTTTTCTAACAAAGGGGACAAAACAAAATTTTGAGGATATCATAATTTGGCAAAACATGAACAGCCTCCATCTTTTGCAGTAAACACTAATTCATATACACAGTTTATTTCTAAGAGTTTTAGGGGTAAGAATATAGAACGTATAAATGGGAAAGACATTTTAATCACTACTTTAAAGACTCAATTTCCAAATACCACCTCCAGAGGGGGTCAGGGCTGCAACATGAATTTGGAGGACCACAATTCAGCTCATAACTCAAGGTAATTTCACATGGTGACAATGGACAGACATCATGAAGAAACAAAGTGATTGTGTGGTGAGTGTCAGGGCTTTTAAGACTGTATGGTGACAGATGCCCAAGAGACAGGTGATTTTGACTAAGACATGAGTGGCAAGAGCAAGCAGGGAGGCAGCCACCTAAAACTCAAAATCTTCATGCTGAGAACAGGTTTTTAAGTCCAAGAAGGAACAAGAAGGCCAATGTGAAGAAGCAAAACAAGCAAGAGGCAGACTGCGGTTAATGACATGAAAAAGTGAAGGAGGGACGGATCTCACAGGGTCAACATCCCATGGTTAGGAGGACTTATTTTAGGGTAAGAGTTAATGAAGCACCTCTTGGGGATTTAAGCAGGGAGTAAAAGAATCTAGTCAGTGGTCATCTTTTGTCAGAAAAAGAATATGGGCTGAATGGCCCATAACTGACAAAACTGTTCAGCTTTGAGTGAGTTAGGAGTGTCTGCAAGGCATGGTGGGCATCACATGACAAAGCAGAGTGGTAGGCACACATGGCCATTGGAGAAGTAAAGGAGTAAGAATTACTGCACATGCAACAAGTGAATCCTGACAGAGAATAAGTTGTGTATGGTTTTACTTTAAGGATGTGGAGATGGGGACAGATAAAGCCTCCAGGTTCCTATAAGGTAAGCAGTTGGAAAAATATAAGATTGACAGTCACCAAGCAAGGGAGAAGCTCAGGTAGGAGGGCAAACTTCCTTGCGGAATATAATTCTTTTTTGTAGTGACAGTGAGTGCCTTTCTTTGAGTAGTTCAAAGGCATCTCAGTAATGATAAATTGATGAATGATAGCGATTTCCAAAGCACCTCTCTAGAGAAGAAGACCATTCAAGAAAAACAACACTCGCTGTTTACAGGTTGATGTTAATGATACAGAAAACATTCTCTCCTGCTTCTTTCTCTCTCCTTTCCCTTCTCTGGTCTGGTCTTCCTGAATTGTTCTGTCCCAGAGCCTTGAATGGGACGGAACAAGGTGGGTGTGCATGCCAGGTGAGGCAGCACCTGAGAGGGGTGCTGGAAACCCAGTGGGGTCACGAAGGTATCTGCTGAGCAGGACAGCACAGCACAGAGAATCAGGGTCAAGTGAATTGAGTGTCCATACCAGGGAGGCCTGTCATGAGGGGTCAGAGTGCAAGCAGGATAATGACAGCGTTCCTGCAGAGATGAGCCTGGCCTGGGAAGTTGAGCATAGATGTCAAAATGATTGAGGTGGAAATTGGTTCGTGCAGTGGAGTTGATCAAAAACGTCATAGGGACCAGTGTCTCACTGTGAGAAAAAAAAGTTACAAATATGAAGTGGGGTGGAAAGGAATGAATTTGGTAGTATTGGATTAAAATTATAACTATTTATGGAAACTTGTGTTTTTCAACATAAAGATATCAAAATAAATGCAGTTGTAAGTGTACATCTACACGTATTTATATATATTTGCATATATTCCCTACCTGGCCCTCTCATACCTGAAATAAGTGACTCCCCAATGATCACAAGAAATGACCCAGATCTTCTTTTCTAAATCCATTCTCCACTAAAAGGATCCAGGGCTCCTTGAATAAGTGGCTGAATCCAGGGCTGGGGCAGGAAAGCATATGCTAGAATGAACAGCCTACTGGGTCAGAAAGCAAGGATGTGATCAAAGGATGATGGGGAGATGGTACAAGTACACAGAAGCAAGCTAAACAGCTCTCATGGTGAAATCTGGGTGCATAGTACACCAAGAGAAATAACAGTACCGGGCTATACTGCATTGAATAATATGGAAGACTGTGAGTTCATATAATTTTTTTTCACTTTTTTTTATTATTTAAATTTTATTTTTATATTCCCCTTACAATTACAACCCCCTTATTTTGACCCCAAGCCCTCCTTTTCCTGCCCCCCCAACCCCCATAGAGTGTCTCTGGTTCATAGTTGTTTGTTGATATTGATATTTTCTTTCTTATGGTTATTCTTTTTCCTGGCCCCTTATTTAAGTTTTCTAGATTCCTGCTATGAGTGAGACCATCCGGTATTTTTCTTTTTCTTTTTGGCTTATTTCGCTGAGCATGATCCCTTCCAGCGCCATCCATGTTGCTGCAAATTGCATGTGTTTATCTTTTTTGAATGCTGAGTAATATTCCATGGTGTATATGTACCACATCTTCTTGATCCAGTCATCTATTTTTGGGCATTTGGGCTGTTTCCAAAGCTTAGTTATTGTAAACAGTGCTGCTATAAACATAGGGGTGCAGGTGTTCTTTGGAATTGATGTTCTGTGTCCTTTGGGTAAATACCTAGGAGTGGAATTGCTGGATCATATGGAAGCTCTATGTTTAGTAGGTCCAGAAATCTCCACACAGCTCTCCATAGTGGTTGGACCAGTTTGCACTCCCACCAACAGTGCAGGAGAGTTCCTTTTTCTCCACACCCTCGCCAACATTTGTTGTTGCTAGTTTTTTTAATATGTGCCATTCTCACTGGTGTAAGATGGTATCTCATGGTAGTTTTGATTTGCATTTCCCTGATTGCAAGTGATGTTGAACATTTTTTCATATGCCTGTTGGCCATTTGTATTTCCTCTTCAGAGAAGTTTCTTTTTAGCTCTTCTGCCCATTTTTTGACTGGATTATTTTCTTTGTTGTTGTTGAGTCTCATCAGCTCTTTGCAGATTTTTGTGATCAGTCCTTTATCATTAGTTTTGTGTGCAAAAAAGTTCTCCCAGTCGGTGGGGTTTCTCTTTGTTTTGGTTATTGTCTCTTTTGCTGTGCAGAAGCTCTTTAATTTGATGTAGTCCCAGCTGTTTGAATATGCATTGGAGCAAAGAAAGTTTGTTCAATAAATGGTGCTGGGAAAACTGTGTAGCTACATGCAAAAGAATGAAGCTTGACTACTACCTAACACCATGCACAAAAACCAACTCAAAATGGATTAAAGAACTAGACATAAGACCTGAAACCATAAAATACATAGAAGGAAATATAGGCGAAACACTACATGACATGCACATCAAAGACATCTTTACAGACACATCACCCAAACCAGTGATAGTGAGTTCATATAATTTAATAAATAAACTGAAAGTTTTATGAGGAATGAAGTATTTAAAGAGTTTTAAGGCATAGCACCACAAAATATTTATTAACTGCTAAAGCAAAAGTGATAGTTTTACAGTGAAGAAGTCTGGCAGATACCAATCAAGTAAATACCATCAGAAATGGGACAAATGAGTCACTTAATTGGATGCAGTAAGAAGGCAACAACACATCTGTGTTATTCCTGGCAGAGATGCAAAACCTATCTAATCACGGGCAAATGTCAGATAAATGCAAATCAAGAGGCACTCTACAAAATAATTGACTAGTAATGTTCAAATGTGTCAATGGTATGAAAATCAAGGAAAGACTGAAGAACTATTCCAGAGTAAAGGAGGCTAAAGAGAGGATGAGTGAATGCAATGTAGGATCCTGAGCTGGATCCTGTTGCCATGGAGAACATAATTAGGACAATTGGTAGAACTGAGGAGTAGTTGGTAGCAATGCATCAATGCTAATTTCCTGCTTTCGGTGGTTGCATTGTGATTTTGCTGAAGAATGTCTTTCTTTGTCAGAAATACACACTAAAATATTAAGGCATGAAAAACAATTCTGTGTACTGTACTTGCAGTTTGTCTGTAACTTTGCAATAATTTCCCAAATCAATGTATTTGCTTTCAAAAACCTTGATTATGTCTCAAGTGAAATTTTTCAAATGTTAAGATGCAGCAGGTTATATTTTTTTAAGATGAGAATATCATCTTTGAATTCCAAGAGCAATAAAGTGATACAAAAATTCATCAGCCTGTTCACAGGAAAATTTAAAAGAATAAAAGGCATTAGCTAAAAATTTTGAGAATTCTAAACTGGTGAGTAGCTTTGTTAGTTTTTGTATTATAATTATTGTAGTTTTGATTGTTTTATATGTAAAATATACAATCATCTTTAAGACTGCCTCAATCTGTTATGCGAAACACATTAAAGTGATAACATTAATAATAGTAGCTAATGTTTATTGAACATGTATTAAAGACCCTCTTTGTGATATTATTGCTTCCATTTCACATATCAGAAAACTGAAGGTTGAAAGGATTAAGAAATTTCCCCCTAATTGGCATACTAATGTGTGGTACAGTGAACTCTTAAGCCCACATTTTTCATATTGCAAAGTCTATCCCATTGATTCCTGCTCTATGCCCACCATGGACCCATAAATCTGACAATTTCAGGATGCCAGGAAATGGGGCTTCATTCTAGATCTTCCCACTCTTTCTGTGTTCACCCCCATCCCAGCTATCATGAAGTTTTCCTGGTCCCATTTAAAAACAGCCACATCTCAACTGTCCCACATTTGTCTCCAGGTTCCTAGCAACAGAACCACTCTTCCCAGTTCTTTTCTCACTCCTTTGTAAGAGATGCCACACTGTCGCCAGAGCAAGTGTAGATATCACACGTGTACTTAACATCCTCCAAAGAAAAGGACCTCTATGTGACTCCAATTACTTTGGGTTAATGTCCGACAAGCCTTCCCATGTCTGGGTATCTCCAGCCTGGGGCATGTCCAATGCAGAGTGTGTGCTCCAGGCACTCTTGAGGAATAACTAATTAAGACATGCTTTTTAAGCATCAACAGTGTTCTCTTCCCTTCCCCAACCAGGCTGAGCTGGATATCTTTGGAATTTCCACTACATTTCTATAAAGGCCTCTTTCATATAATCTACCAGAGCGTCATATAATCTTCCTACATCAGACTGAAGTCCTTGAAAGGTGTTGGATCTTGTTCATTCTGTATCCCTTATAAAGCCTGGGTCAAAGAGGATGCTGCCTAAGACATCACTGAATGAGTGAATGAGTTAATAGACATCATCAGTGACTAGCAACTGTGGAAAGTGCTATGAGAGAGACAAAATGAAGAAACCAGTGATTTTTCAGAGACCATTTAAAGAGTCTTGGGAAGGGCTAAGGGGTTAAATCATTTGAGTAAGAAGACAATAGAGGAAGATTTTTAATAAGTACAGAGGCCTGATTAACTGAACCTGAGTTCTGAGTAAACAGGCTTTCACATTGTGTGCCCTCAGTGCCAGGGTGTGTGACCTTAAAAATAAACCAGTTTATATATTTGAATAGGTATAGAAGCATGTCATATAAAATTCCACATATGCAAAAGGAAATGGAGTGAGGAGTAAAGGCCCTCTCCTCCCCGTGCCCATCCCCCACCTCTTCAGAATTCTTTTAGTATTAAAAGGTACAAGGGCTTCCAATCAGCTAGTATTGGTTAAGCTAGAGGAAGACTAATTAACCTCCTACTGCTAAAGGAACCAGATAAATTACCATTTGGAGTGCTTTTGCTTTCTCTCTTAGATGCCATCTCCAAAACGTGGTAAAGATTTACGGGAAGCAACTATAAATCTGATTCATAATGTGGAAGCATAGCCAAGATGAAAAAGACAAGTAAGTCCTTTATTTACATATGCAAAATGCCAAACTCATTCTTTGCCCTGGTGACTAAAGTAACCCTACCTATACTAGACATTTCAATTGCATTTTAATTGAAATTCATGAGTGAGTCCTAAATAAGTTTAGAAAAATGTAAGTAATGACACATTTTTTAAAAAGATTTATTTATTTATGCATACAAGAGCTGGGGTACAGGCCAGAGATGCAGGGGTGGGCGGGGGTGTGTGTAGGGTAAGGAAAAAGTATCAGGCTTTTCTGCCCTCCCGCCATTAGGATAGATGAGGGAACCCTGTGGTCCTGAATGCATGCCTGATGGGAGGCACCTGAAGTGGGTACACCTGGGCTGAGAGACTAAGCTTATAAGGGCGGCATTATGGGGACGCCAGCAGAAGCCAAGAACGAACAGAAGCCGAGAGAGGAGCAGAGAAGTCCAGAGAGAAGCAGAGCCATGAGAAGAGCAGAGAGAACGTGAGAGAAGGTCGCAGAGCCCAGAGTGAAGACTCGCTGGGGGCTGGGAGGCCTGTCAGCCTCCCGGCCCACCAGCGCTCTTGCCTGCAGTGTACCCAGTAAATCCCAATAAAAGCCTGCAAAAGCCACTGAGGGCTCCAGGACTCACTCCTCCTTTACCCGGTCTGCATGGGATCATACAAAACTTGCTCAGTGCCCATGTCCTGCCCCTACAGTGTGTGAGAGGATTCACCTGGGACAGAGTGGGGAACAGAACAGGCAGACTGACTGAAATACACTGCTGAGGGGAGCAGGGGGCGAGTCAGGAAAGGTCTGCTGTGCCATGTGGGTTGCTCCCTGCCAGCGGATTGCTTCATAGTGCGGTGCTTAACCCCTTGCACCACCAAGGAGGTCCAATGACACATAAATATTAACACAGGTAATCAAATGAAGATACAATGTAATTTGAACTAATCTGCTATAAGGGCAGGACAGGCCAATGCGCAGGTTTTCTGATCCAGCAGACAGGGTAGAGGAGAGGAGAGTCCTGGAACCCTCAGTGGCTTTTCAGGCTTTTATTGGGATTTACCAGGTACACGGCAGGCAGGGGTGCTGGCAGGCCTCCCAGCCCCCCAGCAAGTCTTCACTCTTTCTGGGCTCTCTGGCATTCCCTTTGCTGCTCTCATGGTTCTTTGCTCTCTCTGCTTCTGCTGGCGTCCCCGAGACGCCTCCATTAAAAGCCCAGTCTCAGCCCAGGTGAATCCCATCTACCTAGGCCCACACCCTACTCCAGGTGCCCGCCATCAGGCATGCATTCGGGACTGCACGGTTCCGTCGTCTATCCTAATGGCGGGAGGGCAGAAAAGCCTGATACTTTTACCTTACCCTACATCTGCATTTGTAAAATATCCTTGTTTTTATGCCTTATTTTTTTGGAAGTTAAAGCTATAGATCAAAATTGTCGATGACTTGGTTGTTGATGAGCTGTCCATTAGGTTTCATTCCCTGGTGCTTGCTGTGGAAAAATAAAATTATGCTAATTTTTTAATGCAAATTTATTTGATATCATTTTATTCTCCATTAATACCTGGAGATTTTGAATTATCATGTATGAATGTTGGACATGCACAATAAAAATTCACCCCTAGTGCAGGACTGGTATGGATCTATAAAATAAGTTAATTATGGCCATTTGTATGTAGATTTAAAGATTAGGTAATTTTTATGAAGTGGAAAGTGGTAAAAAGCTTATTTTGTGTAATTTTACAAACTACAATATAATTAGTACAAATTGAGCATAAAAGTTACTTTGGATGCTACAAATTAGGCTGACTATTAGCAATAATATCCCTGTGTTCCCCACTGTTCCTCCTACAGTTTAAAGCACTCATTAGTGCTTCTAAATTAGAAAGATTTTTTTTTCCCATTCCAAGGCTTTGGGTAAAGGTACTTTACTTTTTAAAAATGTATTCATGAAAGCAAGGCTTTAGAATTGTGTCTTCTGGCTTTGGAGAGATATGGAAATTAAGGAAACTAATCACTGCAGCAACCAGAGACTGAAAATAAAAGGTAATTTAATCAGAATGAGATTGCTTTTACTCTTCTCTCTGAGAGTGATTGGTGGAAATGACATCATGTCTTGTAAACACTGTCTGTGAGTCTCAGGTGCTCAAAAGGGCAGTGGGGAGGGGAATTGGTGACCAGTAGTGGTCAGCTCAAGGGACTAGCATGGTCCTGGATTCAGGAGTGGAGTGGCCCTGGGAAGATGAGTCAAACTATAACCCACATTGCAGCTGGTCCTGCAGGGAAAGTGCTTTGCCCATACGATGCACCTGAGACGAACCGCTCTGCCTAGAAAGCTAATCAGGCAGCCTGGCCCAGCATCTGCTCACTCTGGCATTGGGAATGCAGGCCAGCTGCCCCACGCTGAGATGCTCTCTCTTTATAGTCCTCTTCTGTGAATATAGTGAATATTCTCTTAAATGTTCTTGGCAAACTGCAAACTCAGCTCATTTTAGATTCCTGTTTTCCCAAATTTATTCTTAGCTTTAGGCTACTCTTTGACTTTACCCTTGGTCCCAAGATACTTCTTATCTCATCTGTTTATATCTTTTTAACCAACAAATCTCCAAGAAAGTTCTCTAAGTGGCCTCTTGAGATGCTTCTGATTCCTTCTCAGTTTCTGGCTTGTCAAGGCCATTTTTTATCAGCATGTCAGGGACTCCCAAGTGCATTTGAGTCATTTCCCACTTTAAAGTTTCTGCTCAGAAGGTCGCATTTATCTTTAATCTCAGGGTTTTGAACTCTGCTTCCTGAGAGCTGAGGCTATAAGCCCACTCATAAGCAACACTCCTTCTCTTGTCAGTGGGGAGGAACTAGCTAAAGTGATCACTTTTTCAGGACTGAATGCAATCAAATGAAAACATTGCTACAAGGAGCTCACAGGGTGTGTGCTGTGTGCGAGGTAGACCATCACACTGATAATTTCAACACAATGTGATAAATGAATTAAAAGAAATGTGTGCAATGGATAGAG
This sequence comes from Talpa occidentalis, assembly GCF_014898055.3. Lineage (NCBI taxonomy): Eukaryota > Metazoa > Chordata > Mammalia > Eulipotyphla > Talpidae > Talpa > Talpa occidentalis. Next base: position 100,198,176 of record NW_023603184.1, read on the forward strand.
CACAATGGTAAGAATGACACACTAACTTTGGTGATAGATATTAGCAAGGCCAACATCAAGGCAGAAGGACACCCAGGCAGAAGAATGATATAATGGGCATTTTAGCACTTGACCAAGGGGCATCCATGGACCCCAAACTGAAAGGATGCATGCTCTAAAACAGGGTCCTGCCATCTGCTGCATACAGACAAAGGAAGGACTCTTAATATGAAAAATCTTTAATAGACTACTGTGCATAGAGATGGAAGAGGAGCGGTATGGGGTAAGGAAAAATGTCAGGCTTTTCTGCCCTCCTGCCATTAGGATAGATGATGGATCCTTGTCCTGAATGCATGCCTGATGGTGGGCACATGGAATAGGGTGTGGGGATAGGTAGATGGGATTCACCTGGGCTAAGACTGTGCTTTTAAGGGCGGTGTCACGGGGATGCCAGCAGCAGCAGAAGCCGAGAGAGAAGCTGAGAGAGAAGCCGAGAAGCAGCAGCAGAGAAGCAGCAGCAGAGAAGCAGCAGCAGAAGCAGAGAATGCCAGAGAGCCCAGATAGAGTGAAGATTTGCTGGGGGCTGGAAGGACTGCCAGCCTCCCAGCCCCCTAGCACCCCCCAGCCTGCCACGTACCCATTGAACCCCAATAAAAGACCTGAAAAAAACCACTGAGGACTCTGACTCCTCCTTTACCAGGTCTGCTGGATCAGAAAACCTGCTCAGTGGTCCAGTCCTGCCCTTACAAGGGGTATTAGTGAAAGGGGGGAATTGTTAGGGGGAAAGGATGTCCTGAGATAATCTCATACAGGCTTTGTGGACTCCACCCCCACTCCAGACTAAAGCCATCAGGACATTGGGAAAGACAAATTCCATCACCACCAAGGGGAGGGTGGCTGGGACCTGAGGGTGGAGTTGGGCAGCCAGGTTGGATATAAAAACCAGACACGTGGGCCTTGCTCCCTCTCTGGCTCGCGATCGCTCGCCTCCTGGCTTCACCGCTCCTGGCTGGCGGCCAACTCTGAGAGCGCCATTTTGGGATTCCTGATCGGCGGATCGGGTAGGACGCATTTAAAACTTTGTCTCCCACTTTTCTCCCAGAGCTGTACATTTCCTCATTTCCCTTTCCGTTGTAAATAAACCTTTTATTAACCTTTCACGTGTGCCTGCAGTAGAGCATTGATAAGTTCTTTTAAGCGCGCGGGTGAGGACCCACAGTCAGGCACCCCGTTTTGTATCGGGGTTGCTCTACAACAGTTTCCCAATAAAACTTACCAAATTACTTGTCTTGTTATAGACAAATACCTAATCAAACAGGGTCCACCCAAAGTGGGGCCACTGAGGTCCAAAAACTTGTCACAAAGTCTAAGGGAACTTCTGGTGGAGAACAGATAAAGGGGATAGGGCAGGTCTTAGAGAGCTGGGACGAAATGAGATACCACATCAAGACAATGGCCACCATTGTCAGTGTCCCCACGTGTCTCTCAACCAACATGTTTCTTCCAAGTGTCTCTACATGTCTCTCCTCCCCATGTGTCCTCCAAGCCCCCTTCCCAGTGGTACTGTTAGGGGGAAAGGATGTCCTAAATCTAATTCCATACAGACTTTGTGGACTCCACCCCTACCCTAGGCCAAAGCCAAAAGACACTGGGAACTCCAAATCCCATCACCACCAAAGGGAAGGTGGCTGGGACCTGAGGGTGGGGTTAAGCAGCCAGGTTGGTATAAAGCCAGACACGTGGGCTTTGGGGGATTTTTCCCTTTTTGGCTCCCTGCCAGCTCGCAGCGGGCCAGCTGAGAGTGCCTTTGGGTTCAAGGTCGGCGGATAGGGTAGGACGCATTAAAGACTTTATTTCCCTATTTTCTCCCTGAGTTGTACATTTCCTCAATTCCTTTTCCCTTGTAAATAAACCTTTTATTAACCTTTTGTGTGTGCCTGTAGTGGAGTGTTAATAAGTCCCTTTTTAGGCAAGTGGGCGAGGACCCACAGCCAGGCAACCCGTTTTATATGGGGGATGCTCCGTAACAGTCCCAGGGTGTAAGTCAGGCTGCAGTAACTAGAGAGCAGGCCACCCGCCTACTGTGTTATGTACTCGACTCAGAACTGGCCCTCATTCCCGGTAGCGCCCTGCCCAAGTCTGCACGGCATACTGGGACTTGCAGTCCAAGGCGGCTGCCTGTGAGTGGGGAAGGGGGAAATGGTGCCTGTTCCCTGCACTGAGGTGCTCCTCCCCCTTTTATGGAGATACTGTAACTGGGTGGTCCCCAGGAAAGGAAGAGGTTCCAGGTTCCCTGCCCTACCCAAAAGGAGGGTGGAGCTGAGCAGGGAGAGAAGAAGATGCAGAGGAGACTGAGGCAGGAAGGAAGCAGGATGGAGCCAGAAGGAGACCTGGAGGAGGCGCATGGAGCCGAAAGACACGTGAAGAAACTGCGTTTGCCTTTTGGTCGTGGACTGGGTGACACAGATGTGGGTGAGACTCTTGGGGAGGTGACAATGGCAACTTTTATCTTGATTTTGATTTTGCTCTTTTCCTTCCATACTTGTCTGGTGGTTTCTGACCCTTTTCTGTGGGTCCCCACTGGAAGATGCTTTAGACTTGTGGCAGGCTTTGGGGCCTTGCTCTGGGCCAATCCTGCTTGGGTGGACTTTTACCCACGAGAGGATGGGGAACTCTGGGTGCTTGATTTAGAAACTAGATTCTTTGCCTTTCCTGTATTGTTTACTAATTGTATTAAAGTTCCTTTTCATTAAATTCTCACATGTTTTGTGTTGATGAGGCGGATGGCAGAACCTAATTAGAGCAGGCAGGTTTGTGGGGCCCGGGGTGGCCCTCCCCCTGCTCTGTAACAATACCTCTCTAACGGGATGGATAGGGTGCAGTGGAGTGGTTTCCAGGTCAGACTGAAGAAAGTCCCAACCAGGTTTTCTTTCTGCAGAAAGGCCATATCCGGGAAGTAAAGCTGAGCATTGACCAGGAAAGCTGCAGAAGATTAGGATCTGAGAGGTCAAACAATCAATCAAGCCAGTCTGAAAAGAAGCCAGAGCAGTACTGATCATTGTTTGTATGTCCAGAGACAAACCTGAAGGGAGAGAACTCAAGAGGATATGTACACCTTCTTTAAGATACTTCACTATGTATAGTTCACATCTACCTGGAGAGACCAATGAAATCATGTTAATACTAAATCTAAAGTTGCAAGGCTTCCCCCCTTCTTGCTCACACAGGATCTCAGCTTCTTTCTCCCAGTCTCTCTGGGCCATTTGTGGAAGTCAGGATGCTGGGGGTTTTCACATGCACAAGAGCAAATTTACTCAAAGTGGCCTGATCTGACCTCCTGCCAAGATGCCTCAGTAGCCACAGCCTCAGTGCTGGAAACAGCTGAGAGAAACTGCTCCCATCCCCCACCCCACCAGTAGGTGCCTTGCTGAGCTCTTTGGTAGCATATGTGTAGGGTGGGATGTGGGGTCAGAGGGGAGAACAAACCCATCTCCAAATCTGGAGCACTGATGTGTTGAACTCATATTTCTCTCCCTGATTTCAATCTCTGCTGAAGTTCCAAACTTGTCCCCTGAGGTTGAATTGGGAAGAAAGGTCACCAGTGAGGAAAACATTTAGCAGCCACCCCCTGCTCTGTCCTTTCTGCTTTATCTCTCTAGTCACTCCAAAGCAAACATTGACCAACATTATAATGGGCTGAATGTTAAAACTAATCTCAACTCTCTGCCCCTTTCTGTATCTAAGTCCTTTGCAATGAGACTTTCAGGTCCTTCCCATGAGGAGTGGAGTCTCCCTGAGGCCCCTTTAATCTGGGCTGGCCTAAAGCTAGCTATAGTCAGTTGCATGTAGCTGAAGTGAGTGATGGTTGTCAGATTCAAGCTGCACGTAAAGAGACCTTGAGCGCTTCCACTCACTTTCCTTGCCAGGCCCTGAGAACAGCTTGGATTTGTCTAATGGCTAATGAAAAATTGCCTCGGCCCACAGCCAGCTCCTGGCCCAGTGGAGCCCAGGAGAGCTGTCCTGCCACACCCAGCCAGATCAGCAGGGCCCTGTGGACAACCTACTTTCACATGAATGAGGCCCAGGAGACCACAGAAACCATCCAGCTAAACTACACACTTGTGAATAGAGTCTGCATCATTTGAAGTACTAGGTTTTCTGTTTATTGCACAGCACTATTGTGATGGGAGACAACTGAGGCAAAAGATATCCTTCTTTCTGACCTCCCAAATCAAATTTTTTTGTACATTCAAGAATCCTTCTGAGAAGCTCAACAAATAGCCAAATAAAAATCTCAGTCTAGATTCAGCCAGAATACCCTGCTGCCTTTATAATAGTCTGTGAGAGGGACAGTTTAGCAAGATGGAAATTTGTTAATTTAGCAGATGACAGAAAGCCAGTCAGCCTTTTGGGAGAGACATGCATGAGGAGTATGGTTGTAAGAATGTCAGACCAATCTTCAATAGGCCCCAGAAATCACTGGAAACCAAGTGTGAAGGCATATTTTTGTGAAACTGGCCAGAGAGGTGAATCTCCCCATTTTTACCTGAGTTTGGACTGAATTGAGACAAAGAGCAGCAGGAACCATAAGGAAGAAACTGAGCTGCCAGAAACCAAGGCTCCAGCCAAGTTTTATCTACAATCTCTGAGAGCAGAGAAGCCCTCCAGAGGGAATCTGAGTGACATATTTTTAACCTCAATTTATAACCTGTCTACACTTCTTTCATTGTTTTCAGTTGCCTGGCCTAATGCAAGCCCCTTCATAGCAACTGCTCAGTGTTGTAACAGGCAATGATAACCTTCATTTGGAGAAATTAACGGGAGAAGATTAAATGTGTGAATGACGGCTCCCAGCTAAGGACCCTGACTTTCCACTCTGATTGTCCGCCAAGCGTTCTTCCCTCAGATTCCCCTCCCTCTTCATTGGTTGTTTTTAGAAACTTGGGAGCTTGCCTACCAAGAGCAGATGAATGGAGGCTGAGCCACCTGGGCGTCTCTGAAGTGTTCTCCTGGGCTGTGCTGATGGAATTCCTGGGGCCTGCTGGTCAGAGCTGAGCCACCACAGCCCAACCATGGCTGCCACAGGGCAACAGGTTGCTAGCTGGAAGTCTAAGGACTGACAGTTGGGAACATAGCTACAAAGAAAGCAATAAGAAGTTAGTAATGGGAGATTTCTAGTTCTACTTATCTTTTTTTTTAAAGAATTTTTTTTTAAAGATTTATTTATTTATACAACAACTGGGGTACAGGCCAGATGCAAGGAAGGGTGAGAGATTCACCAGAGACAGAGCAGGGAACAGAACAGGCAGACTGATGAAATACACTGCTGAGGGGAGCAGCAGGCGAGACAGGAGAGGTCTTCTACGCCCTGTGTGGTATTCTTGCTGGTTGGCGGGGATCGAGCCCACGCTACAGAGGCTGTGGACAGCTTCACAGTGCGGCTCTCAACCACCTGCGCCATCAGGGAGGCCCTCCACTTATCGTTTTGAGTGATTTTTCAAAAAAATCATGTGGACCATATTTAAAAAAATCCTTAATAGCTTAGACACTTTATTCTGCTGGGAGTGAGGGTTGGGCTAAGTGAGGCCCCTGATGTTAACATATGCCTTGTTCCCTGATAGGCTTCTATGGATGTTTCTACTATGTCAGAATTATATAGGTGTCCTTCTAATTGCTTGGTATCTGGTCCTGGAGTAATTAGAGCCAAGGGAACATTAACTTGGTGTGTGTTTGCTGAAAGAGGTGGTTGTGGTCTAGGTTCTGATTTGTCTAGTTTGGATGTCAAATTTATGCTCACAGACAAGTTGGGAATTAGCTAATCCTGAAAGGGGCCATCCCTATTACCCAGAAGGCCCCTACAAGTCAGAGCAGCATGAAACAGTGAAAATAAATGTGATTAACGCAACAAATTAGGACAGTAGGCGTTCCTCCCCTTCAGCCCTGAGCTCCAGAACTATCAAGGACATTTCATGGCCTCTGGGCTTTCTCTCAAGGCCACACAGTTCAGGACTCAGTACTCTGACCTCTAAATATTTACAGAAGTTTTCTCCCAGTTCTTTTGGCCAGGAGAGGTTCTTTGCTTTTTCAGGAAAGGAACTGGATAAAAGTTCGGGGCTGGGACTTCCTCTAGGGGGTGTTTGACAAGGGCTGACGTCCTCTAGTCCCTTTGAATCCCGGAAGTTCAAGACACACCCAACTTTGAGTGCAGCGTCCCCAGGGCTAAATGCTGCAGTGTAAGTAAAAGGACAGAAGCAAGAAGCATTTCAGCATGAGGGACCCACTGACAAATTGCTCTGTGAGTACTTGGGTGTGGTGTGTGTGTGCCTGTGTTCGAGTGACTGAGGGATCGATTTATATATTAATGGATTTTAACTTAAGAAATGAGACGCTCAGCAGCCAAACATGTTTAGATGTTGGCTGTGCTTTAAAAGTATTGTGGTTTTTCTTTGATTCAATTTGAAATAGCCCTTTCTAGCAAATGACAAGGCAGGTAATTGTCCTCTAGTATTCTCACTTTCTTGGAAATCCTTTGAGTGGGTACAGCATTGTAGTTGCACATACACAGTAGCTTTGGAAATCCTTAAGACACACACCAGTGGTGCTAACATCCTGGGTAGCGTAATACAGAAACACCCAGAATGTTTGCAGGCGGCTGTGGACTCTGAGGATGACGTTAGGGTGGAAGGTGTTTGCATATTTTTTAATATCATTTAGAGCCAAGAATTGCAAGTAGAGAAGGAGGAAGGACAGACTCCCACTCCAACCAGTCTGTGGTAGTTCTCAGACAGATTTGCCAATGTGTTTGTGTCAGTCCTGGGAACCTCACCAAATACAGAAGATTGGTCAAAAGTCCAAGGACATTATGAGGTTAGCATAAGTATCAGACATGTAATTTGGAAAATGAGCCATTAAAATAAGGAGTGGGGGAGGGAAGCTTACCTTGGAAAGAAAGTAATCAAGGATTGTCAGTATGTTAACCCAATAATGCTAAAATAGGTGACATCAAAAGCAAAAGATTGCATTCATCCTTTTATTAAAAACAAATAGAAAAACTGTAGAGATGTAGATAAGTGGAGGCTGCAATAAAGTTATAAAAGAGAAAGATCAACAGAGAATTATTTGTGTTCAATGAATGAGGAACACATGGTTTTCAAGCTGACGCAACTCTGCTATTTCACAAAACTGGTTCATGAATCAGATCCACTAAGCGAGATGAAGTCGCGGGGCTAGTAATCCAATAAATGACAATGTAGTAGCAGTCGTTGCTTACTTTTACTTTTCTAAATATAAAAGCAGTGTATCTAATGTGAAAACAAATTTCAACAGCCCGGTTCTATATAGATTTAAGAGAAACTTCATTGCTTTAATCTCCTCTCCATTGGTAAGCACAAATCCCTTTTTTGAAGTCTTTCATTGTTTACTTATTTGTTGTTTGTTCCCCCTTGTGTTGGGGGAGGAAGGATGTCCTCAACAAACTTTATGGACCCCCACCCCCACCCCAGACTAAAGAGATCTAAGACAAGGACTATAAATCCCAAAATGTCATCACCACCAAAGGCAGGATTGCTGGGAACTGAGGGTGGAGTTAAGCAGCCAGGTTTGGTGCATAACCAGACTGAGCTTTGGAGGTCCTTGCTTTTTTTGCATGCTTTCAGCATGCTATTGGGGTTCCAGCTCAGTGGAACAGATAGGATGCATTTACTAATTTATCTTTCTCTCTTTTTTTCCTGAGTTATTTATTTCTTTATGTTCCATTTTTTAAAAATAAATATACCCTTTATTAACCAAAAAGAGAGAGAGAGAGAGAGAGACTCCAGTTAAGAGGTAAAATTTTTTGTGTGTGCCTGCAGTTGAGTCTCATTATAAGTCCCTTTTAAGCGCACGGGTGAGGACCCACAGTCAGGCGACACATTTCACATCAGAGTTACCCTATAACACTTGCATTTGCTCCTTTACTAAAACGTTTACTACCTTCTCACTACTGATGCTTTGATGATGTTTTTTGTTTGTTTTTAAAGATGTATTTATTTATGCATACAAGAGCTGGAGTACAGGCCAAAAGTGTGGGGGGTAAGAGGATTCACCAGAGACAGAGTGGGGAGCAGAACAGACAGACTGACTGAAATACACTGCTGAGGGGAGCAGTGGGCAAGATAGGAGAGGTCTGTTGTGCCATGTGGGTTAGCTCCCTGGCCAGGGATTGAACTCATGTTGCAATAGCTGGTGATAGCTTGATAGTGCTGTGTCTTTAACCCCTGCACCACTAGGGAGGCCCCTGGTGTTGATGTTTTGGTATAAGATGATGGGGTGAGACAGGAATGGAATAACAGATACTTGGTACTAACAGTCACCAAAGAAGAAAGTCTTCAAGGGAAGAGTAAGACAGAAGAGAGTGAAACTGAGGCCAGGTTAAGTTAAAACAGAAACAACAAAAAAAAATTGACAGGCTAACATCCTTTTCCAAGGCTGTCTTTGTTTGAACCCAGATCTGGGATAAATGTTTCCTTCTAGGCAAACACCCCTTTACCACATCTCCATGTAATGTTCCCTCTCTGACAATCTGAAGAGTTCTTGTCCTTAAGCCAAACTAAAGCGTCAAGGACTCCTCTCCTTGTCCACAATCTTCAAGGTCATCTTTATGGACCCAGTGCCACCAAAGTAGATTAGGAGGCGGATATCCGTTCAGTCAGTTTCTAAATCCTTTAAAGTCACATCTTTATTTATTTGCAATTGTTTCATCTAGGTCAAGTGTTCAAGTTGATTTCCTGGCTCAGTCCTAGCTTGTGCTTAGGGAACAATGCTGTGTTAAGATGAGGCTGCAGTATTGGAACAGAACAAACAAAGGAATGGACTACAAAGCAATGAAACACTTAGGTTGTTTCATGAAAAGAAGCAAAAAGAACCCACAGTGTTAATTACCTGCAAAAGGTCCCATTGCATGTTCACTCGGGTTGCACAGAAGCCAAATTAATTTACAAAGCCCTCACTCAGCCACCTGGTCTACCCCAGTGGCCCATGTACAGAAGCCAGTGTTGTATGAGCTTCAATGAAAAACACATGACCTCTTCATTTGTACTAGTTTCTAACAGAAATTTAGAATATCCCTTAATTCTGAATGTAAGCAACAAACCCCAGTTCTAATGCAATGTCTATGACTTTGTAAACAATAAAAATCACAATTTTTTTTTATAACATGGTAATTTATAGAAAAACAAATATTGTTTATACTCAGTGTAACTTTAAAGTTTGGGTTCATACTTAATACTTGCTGTTTAATATGTTAAAAATCTCATATAGTTTAATGATTTTTTAAAATATTTTTATAAATCTATAGCAATATTTTTTATAATTCTGCCATTTTAGTTTATATATTTGCAAATATTCTGAGTAAAATGGGTTTCATCAGACTGCCAAAATGGTCCATTATAAAAAAAATTTAATCTCTTCTTTTAGGTCATGTTCCAATGGCCAGGTAGACTGGTAGTTAGGTCATTTAGACCCCAAAAGTTGGATCAGTGTCTCTGTCAATTATTAGTTACCGCGGTAGCACAAAGAGTGCCCAAGTGGTGTGTGTGACTTTAAAGTAATCTTGAGACTGTCAGAACTTATTTAAAGGAGATAAAAAAAAATTTTTTTTTTAAAGTTCTGTTTTTGAAAAAGAAAAGAATTGGCTCTGGGCCTTGATGCTTTAATGCCTAGAAGCTTCATTTTTAAACTTAAAATTATGCCAAGGAAAATAATTCTCACATCCATATACGAGGAAATAAACAGGATCAAATTATCTCCATAATCCAATCATTAAAAAGTAGTACTTTCTCATAAAACAACACTTTAGAGATCAAAAGCAAACAATAAGCTATAATCAAATTTTTGCTTTTACTCACTCTCACAGTTTCCAGATAGGGACCTGCCAAGACTGACCTTCTGGGGTCCACACTGTCAGCTTCTCCCCTTAACATCATCAAGTGTTGAAACACTACCAGGCTGTGGGGACATTTCTCCAGTCGGCTTAGATGCCAACCTGGGTTTCAGATTCATTTCTTTCTTGTTTTCTCTCTCATAATCCAGGACAGCCCACTGTAGGTACTTCAATTATTAAACACATGCCTGATAAGCACAGGTAATCCTATAGAGGGGCAGTGCTTTGAAATATTATCCCATCCCCCGTAAATCAGAATTCACAGGAAATGAGTAGCACAGTGCCTGGCACACGAGAGGCATGCAACAAATGCTTACTTAATTAAATATGAAAGGAATGCTATGGCTTATTTAATTCTCTGAATATTATCATTATCAATAATCTAGAATGAAAATAGATTTTTGTAGAATAACTGAAAAACTTAATCATTCAAACTGTGAAAAGCCAGAGAAAGTAGCTAACCCAAGGTTGATAAAGTGCAGGTCACATTGTTTATAGATCATCTGTCTAATCATTTCATGGTTCAAATTGCCTAAATTGCTAAGCTTGTGTGTAATGACAATATTTATACAACAGATTGTTTACAAGCACCAGCAGAAACATTTCCCTATTGGCAGAATGAAAAATAACTGTATACTAGTTGTCTATGTGAAGGGATTTTTAGGAATTCAGAAAAATACCACCAGCCTGAAATCACTTTATTGGGGGCAGGGGGAACATCATGTTTTCCCCTAGTAATTAATGACCCCAAGGAGCAGCAGCATGCTAATATAAATTCATGTGGATACATAAGATTCTTTCCTTGTGGGATAAAGAGATTATTTCCTAGAATGGATTTTTGGTAGAGGGTGGGGATTTGAAAGGTCAACAGATAGGGAGAGAACACTAAAAACCATCTTCCACATCACTGTGACCAGAGCAAACCCTTCTGGTGCTGACATGAGGAAGCCAGCTGCACTACTCCTAGCACATAAAGATAGATGCCAGTCTAAGTTAACTTAGTGTGATCATTACTTATCAGCCATTTATAAGTAGATTTCTTTCTGATGGGTTCCATAGTTGATTTAGTCACATTTCTGACTCTAACTAATGAGGTTATCTTCAGCTCATTGGGTCTCAACAGCTCATTGGGCCTCAACTGAAACCCCTTCAGAGGCTTCTCCTGAGGATGAGAGCGGGATAGGAAAGGGAGGTAGGAGAGGAGAGGAGGGTCAAAGCCAGGGTCAAGAAATTTTTGTCCCCTGAAGCAGATATGTCTCATGAATGATTTCCTGATCACGCACACACACGCACACACACAAATGCACACATACCTGCTGGATGAGATGAGATGGTCTTTGAGATCTGCTTTGATGTTTATTTATGCAAGGATATCTTTCGTCTTCAAGTTTTTGTAGAAAGCACAGGATGAAAGATAGAGAATCATTGATTCTAAAGAAGTTAGCTGAGGGCCTCCCTGGTGGCGCAGTGGTTGGTGCTGGGCTGCGAAGCTGCCCGCAGCCTCTGCAGCACCGGTTCGATCCCCGGCCACTGGTGAGGGTCCCACTTGGCGCACAGGGTCCCACTTGTCGCCCACTGCTCCCCTCAGCAGTGTACTTCGGTCCTTCTACCTGCTCTGCTCCCTGCTCTGGCTCTGGTGAATTCTCTCACCCTCCCGAGCTTCTGACCGTGCCCAGTACTTGTATAAATAAATAAATCTTAAAAAAAAAAAAAAGCAGTTAGCTGAAAAAATGAAAGTATTCTTAACAAGTCTTTTTTTATTGATGTCATCTTTATCTCAGCATGTATCAAGGAGTGTCCAGTATATTGCACACTGGACCAAAGATAAAGATTCTGTCCAGTGCAGGAATACGAGTAGAGCATCCTGCTCTTAATTGATCGCTAAGTTAACAATGTAAGTTACTGAAGTGCTTCTTGACTGGTGTGTGCCTGGACCATACTGGGGTTTGGGGAATGAATTACAGGTGAACCTGAGACACAAATCTTCAGCCCTTGCTAGGCAGGGCTCACAGGTCAGTTCCCTCTTCTTGGAACAACTTTGTCCAGTTACCATGTTGTCTGAGTACATACATCATTTTCTCTGTGCCTTGATGTGAAAAAAGCAAGTGTTATCAAATGACAGAAAATCATCTTCCAGAACATAAACCAACCGCCCAGGGTCAACTGAAGCCATAAGATGTACTTTGAGCAGCTTCTTGTTTTCAAGTTGAATTTGAATGCTCTTGGGAAATACTGGCTCTCTCCACTTTGCCAGTGCGCCCCCCTCCTTCCTAACAGTAATTGAGTTTTGCCTCACTGGTTTATAGATTTCCAGGGCAATCTCCCTTCTAGAACTCCTGCCCTAGAGACAGTATTTTAAAAATGTGTCTTGGAGAGTTTAGGAAATGCTGCAACCCCTGCAGCCTAGTTCTTCTCATGTCCACTTGGTTAGAGGCAAGTGTTCCCCGTCAAGCCCACATTCTCACACATAATGTCTGTGATCTCCTACTCCCTCCCCAGGACTGTGGGATGCAGGCTGTCATCAGGTGACAGTGGGCTGGTGGGGTCAATCCCGGGACAGGCCTCAGAGCCCCTCACTCTTAAATCTCCAAATCCTACCAATCCTTCTCTCTGCTTTGTCTTCTCCCAGCTGCAGCCCTAGTCCCAGATTTTACACCTTTTGAGCAGAAAAACTTACTCATAAGCAGGCATTCAAACCTTTCTCTCTTGTCCAGGGCCTGTGATGTTTGTTGGATCTTTGCTTCTGCTTTATTGTGAGCTGTAGAGAGAAGCAGATAGGACGTGACCTATAAAACACTCAGCTTAGCAATGACATATTTCTAAGTAAATCAAATGAGAATGCCATAGGACCTATAACAAAATCATAAAATTTTATTGAACATAAAATAAGACTTGAGAAAATGAAAAGGCTTGCTATGTCTTTGGATGGGAAGTCTAAATAACATAAAAAATAAATCAATATTACCAAATATGTATAAATACATATAAACACGGATATATATGTAATGCATTTCCAACTAGTATCCCAAAGGGATTAAAAAATTATATTTAGAGGGCATCCCCCTGGTGGCGCAGCGGTTGAGCACTGGGCTGCGAAGCTGCCCACAGCTTCTGCAGAGCCGGTTCGATCCCCTGCCACCGGCAAGGGTCCCACACGGAGCACAGACCTCTCCTGCCGCTCCCGCTACTCCCCTCAGCAGTGTACTTCGTCAGTCTGCCTGTTCTGTTCCCCGCTCTGGCTCTGGTGAATTCTCTCACCCTCCTGTGCTTCTGACTGTACCCAGTGCTTGTATAAATAAATAAATAAATCTTTTAAAAAAATTATATTTAGATCAATGTTCACATGGAAGATTAAATGCTCAAGAATAACCAAAGGAATTACAAAGATGAAAAAATAGTTGTTTAGAGAGCAGAAGCAAAGCATTACTATTTCTGTGACTTAATAATGTATATCATTTTTATTTTATTATTATTTTGTGAAACATAAAATGTCTTATAAATTAAGGTAAAAAATTAAGACTATGTATGAGTTAGAACGATGTTCAACTATATATATTAAAAAGGAAGACATGGCTTTAGAAAACCTATCATTGTATTTCACTGACATAGAAAATAAGTTCAAAAGTATAGCTGAGGGCCTAGGTGGTGCCTTCTCAGAGCTTATGTTTCTCTCTCTCTGCTCTACTATCTTAGCACATGGCACACATCCGAAGACCATCTTAGAGATCATCCATCATTTCTGAGTCCAGGGGTCAGAAAAGAGGAAGAAGAATCTTCACTGATACCCCACATAGAGCCTCCCCCACCTGCTTGGGAAGCATCTAGGTCTATTCTACCCCTAAGGGTAGAGAGGCTAAGAAATGACTTATTCTAGGTGCCAGTATCCTGCTAAACATGTATCTGTTTTCTTCTTACTGTACTTAGTTGTGTCTGTGGGCTGCTCTTTAGCATATGGTAAGAAAATAAAAGGCTTAGAGGGGAAGTTAGTGAAAATAATCAGGTGATAGAGGAGTAAACAAAAAGTGAAACAATTTTAAAATGCTCACTATTGTACCTGTAAGCAGTAGAAGGAGATCTTATAATGTTGCCAATTCATATATGTCAAATTGTTTTTATGGAAATCAAAATGAGAAAGCTGGGTTGCCAAATAGTGACTTTGCTCCCACAATACTGGCAGGGGAGTCAGTTGTTTCTTCATGACAGAGGCTACACTACAAGTATGTTTTGCTTTCTCTGCAGAGAATTTTAAATGATATGCATTGTTTGCTCCAGTCTTTTTAAACGTCATATTTCAGGTGTAAATCCTTATTTCAACTTTTTTGGTAAAACGGGCCACATTCCCGTGGTTTAAAGAGATGTGACAATTGTCTTTCCTGTTCACGGTCTCCACCCCATCCTCCCTCAGTCATATGCCTCCCTGGTACCTGCAGTTTAGAGATTTTGCAAACTGCACTTTAGGAACTAATGATGTCCTTAGGAGGAGATTTGCACCCTGACCACTGTCTTGTGTCCCAGGCAGTTTCGAGAAGTTGTTTGCTACTTGTGTGTGTCTACCAAATCTACTGTCTACCACCACAGGTCCCCATGCTAAATTCAGAGGCAACTTAAACTACACTACAAAGATAAAAGTTTTTGGCATCTACAGGATTGTGTTTCTACATCTTAGGTATTCCAGTCCATCCCAGAAGATAGGGCCCTGGATGAGGTCTCATTAATGCAGATCAGATCCCTCCTCTTTTGCCGCCCTTGGGCCTATGTTTGCTATGCTGGAGCCCCTACACAGGTGCTACCAATCCCAGTGAAAAGTTGTCTCGGTCCCCAGGTTTCATGTTTGTGAACTTGCTAAGTCTGAGTTCCTTTTCCCTTCTCCTGTCTCCACACAGCATCCAGCCGTAGGCTGAGATATTTGAGTATTGGCTCCTTTGAGTGACGTCCAATCTACACAGGGTTGAGTTCCCTTGTGTAAAATCTCATTTTGAAAAATAAAATCTGCTCTCACATCTTCCCAAATGGAAATGACGGGCAGTGTGCTTGGGACTGTCCCATAGCCTATATCACCTGCAGGAAAGCTGCAAAATCAACTGACCCTCACGCTATACATTCGGGTACTAAAACTCTATTATCATCAATGTTTACCTTTACATATGTCATTCTCAGAATGACATTGTGGAGTTCTAAAGCACATCGTGACAATTTTTGCTTGGAATTCTGGTGCCTGCAGTAAATTCATATACAAATGAATTTATAAAAATATTTATAAAAATGTAAAGGATTGGCTCTACTAAAATGTTCAACTCACCATTATAACATTCTTATCACTGGAGTTAAATCATATATAGAGGGATGTAGAACAAATTTTGTAACATGCTCACTTAAATTTTCATATCTCAGCCAAGAAACATTTGCCTTAATGGTTCAAGGTTTGTCAGAAGGCCCAGGAATGTTCTTTTAGATTTTGGGAGGAGGGGACACCCAAAATGATTATGCAGAAAATACTTTTGACCTTCTGGGAACAATAGAGGTTGACAGGAATCAAGATTCTGAGTGCACCCCACTCCTGATGTTTGCCTTTGGATTACGGGAGAAACAGGTAGGGTAGGTTTATGTTTGAAAAGTTCTCCAGTTTCCCTTCATATGCAGGCAGAAGAGACTTAATCTTTAAGAACTCATCTAAAAGGTGTGCTCCGGAGCTGCATCATCATTTACAATGACAGTCATCATTGTAGCAGCTTTCTGAATTTATGGGAGTTCTAGCCTTAGAAGTGCTCATAATCCTTCTGTGCATCTTTTCTTTTTCAGTACAATAAAGTATACAAGAACCTAAAGGAGTTTTCTCAAAATGGAGAGAATTTCTGCAAGCAGGTCACATCCATTCTTCAGCAAAGGTACAAAATGCACATTTGCAATAAGCAGTTCTTCCTCTTCACCTGTAGCAAATGCTATGACTGAAGGGGTGATTACAAGCAGTCCTACTTTCCAGGATGCAGTGTTTTATTTCGGTACTTGAGAGATTGCTTTGAAGAGAGATTTTCCTCTATTGCACATTTATCACTTGGGTACCATACAAATCAGGATACAACAGGAAGTAATTCTGCTTGGAAAGGCTTAGTCAAGTCTTTTTCTGATTCCTCAGCCTGCATTTATCACCTCTCTGGGCCCACCATTATACCTGAGATATAGGGCAATTATACTTCTCACATTAATGGCGTTTGTTAGTGTACCTGCCTGTCTCCCCTACAATGGCAGGGACCCTGTTATACACATCTTTGTATGCTGAGCTCTTAGAACCCAACCATTTTGTCTCTTTGATAAAGGTTTGATAAATGATTAAATGGACAAATAAAAAGTTAACGTTTTCAGTATCATCTTCTCTTAATACTAGATGTGATCTTCTGTAAAGCTGTTTGCTGGGCTGAAATTGTTATAGGGCAGGGAGAGGGGCAGCCCAAACCCCGCAAACCTGCCTATTCTAAATGGGTTCTGCCATCTGCCGCATCAATACAAAACATAGGAGACTTTAATGGGAAGGAACTTTAATAAAACTAGGAAACAATACAGGTAAGGCAAAGAGTCTAGTTTCTAAATGAAGCACCCAAAGTTACCCGTCCCCTCGTGGGTAAAAGTCCATCCAAATGGGATTGGCCCAGAGCAAGGCCCCAAAGCCTGCCACAAGTCTAAAGCATCTTCCAGTGGGGACCCACAGAAAAGGGCCAGAAACAACCAGACAAGCCCGGAAGGAAAAGAGCAAAATCAACATCAAGATAAAAGCTGCCATTGTCACCTCCCCACGGGTCTCACCCACATCTGTGTCACCCAGTCCACGACCAAAAGACAAGCGCAGTTTCTTCACGTGTCTCCTGGCTCCATCCTGCTTCCTTCCTCAGTCTCTTCTGCAGCTTCTCCTCTTCCTGCTCAGCTCCACCCTCCCTTGGGTGGGGCAGGGAACCTCCCCCTTTCCTGGGGACCACCCTGTTACAAAATGAACATACTTTACTCAGTCACGAAAGTTGCAAAATCCCTGCTTAAAATTTGAGAACTGAAGGACTGAATAGGGCCATAAAGAATCTTTTAGACTATTTCTCTACATGTAGACAACTCTGTAATAGCAACTCTAAATAGACCTTCAGAAAAGAGTGCTTATTCTTTTAAGGTAACCCTTTTCAAATTTAAAGCGCAATAGGTGTGCCATAGGAACAAAGGTGTATGTGTCACTTGCATCCTGTAATAGTAGGAGCAAAGGAGAACATTAGCTTTATCCGGACAAATGAATGAAGTCAGGAACTCTCAAATAGGCCTTTATGATGAAAATAACCTGACATGTCAAGTGGAGTCAGAAAGAAAAACCATTTAAATGAGACATCACTTCTATCCTAACATCCAGAATGCTTCAATGTATGAGAGAAGGAAAGGGAGGACCAATCTGTGAAGGAATTTCTTCTATAAATAAAATTTTTATCAGCTATAAAGGAAATTATGTAAAATGAGATCAATTCACTATTATACAAATGTATTACATTACCTAGATTACAAAGTGTCTCCTCCTGACAGATCAAAAAGAATCTGTACTTATATTAACCTTGTATATGACCTGGATTATAGTAGTCTGGGCTTTAGTTATTTGGTGTCCCCAGATTCAAAATGATACCCTGTGTGTGAAGACAGGAAGCAGGTGATAAATAATGCTTGTTCAGCAGACTCCACAGAGAACTGAAGACATTTGAGGGAATAGAATCACCTTTCCAAAGCTGCCTTGCTATTTTTCCCTTGTTTGGTTCATTCTGCATCTCCATCCTGTCCCCCTGCGCATCCACTTTATATATAATCAGAAGCTTCATTTTGTACCTGTTATTCTCTTGAAGTTGCTTCTTGGATTACCATCTGCCCCAGCCCTACCCATGCGTGGATCCTCTACCCACACTCGCTTCTGGCGTGGTCAATGTGCTCCAGAGGAGAGGAAGACATCTCCCTTCATAGTTTCAGCTTATTTAGAAGCAGAATTTAGAATTTGAAAAATCTAAAAAATATACTGGCTAGCAAAATTATATGCATATCTATGGGATAAAAACTTCATGGCATAAATACAAAAAGTATATCTAATTCTTACCTAGAACAAAAAAAGTGCTGTGTACTAGGTTGTTAATATGATAGATATTTTTCTGAACAATTTGTAAAGCTGAATAATCTTGTACTATTCAATCATTCCCTTTTAACCAAGGTGCCATTTTCCAGTTGCTGTATATTGCTCAGATAAATGTGCATTTTGGCAATGCCTTCTTCTCACACTTGCGCTTTCCACCCTTAGTTCAACTCTTTGTAGTTAACCTGAAGGGTGTTACATAGCAGTTAAAGAGTCAGTATTCACAAAAGCTGGCGTACAAGCCAGAGATGTGGGGGTGGGGGGGGTGAGAAGAGGACCCACCAGAGACACAGTGGGGAGCAGAACAGGCAGATCTACTGAAATACACTGCTGAGGGGAGCAGTGTGCGAGACGAGAGAGGTCTGCTGTGCCATGTGGGTCACCTCCCTGGCCGGAGATAGAACTTATGCTGTAGCGGCTGTGGATAACTTCCTAATGACGTGTCTTAACCCCTTGTGCCACCAGAGAGGCCTCCGTCTGTATTTTTTTTAATAATTAAATTTATTTTCTTACGTCATTGATCATTTTGGACAATATTTGATTTCGCCCCTCAGGTATAGTCCTGGTAGTTATCCCCCTTCCCATAGCACCCATGATCCCTCACCACTGTCCCCTGTGCTCTTCCCTCCCCTGATTTGGTCCTTCTCACTCCCCTTCCTCTGCTGGATGCCTCAGAACTATGGTCCGCTTGCAAATTTTGACCCTTATAGTCAATATTTTGACAGAAATATTTTGAAATGGACACAAACTCTATTCATCTATGACTATGTGGTTCTGGTTTTTTAGACTATGTTCCTACCTGTCAGGTGTCAAAGACAGAGGCCTTGATACTTTCCAGAGTCAGGTTATTTCTTTCCAGTGGGAGTGAATCTGAAGTCGCAGCCTCTTCCTGTTTGATTTGAGTAAACAGAATAACCATATCAAAAAGACAAGAGGCCCCCAAACAGCTGGCGCTACACTTGTTGTCATTCTTCCCCTTCTGTGAATTCAATAATTACTCCCCTGGATGTGCAAACACTAATAAGCTTATTCCTATCAGCTATCCAGACAAGAGCACTGCCTTAATTTTCCTCTGATGTGGGTGGGTTAATGTCATAGGAATCACAATACCCTCCCCTTGTATTAGAAAAATATCTTGAAAGTTAGTACTCAAAAAAAAAAAAAAAAAACCAAACCCCAAAACCCTATTACTTACAGTTATAAGCAGGTAAAAAGAAATCTCCTGGGACAAATAAAATTGTATTTCCACTGAGGGTTATGACTGAGAAAATCACAAAGGTAAATCTGTAACAGGGTGGTCCCCAGGAAAGGGGGAAGTTCCAGGTTCCCTGCCCCACCCAAGGGAGGGTGGAGCTGAGCAGGAAGAGGAGAAACTGCAGAAGGGACTGAGGAAGGAAGCAGGATGGAGCCAGAAGGAAACCTAGAGGAGGCGCATGGAGCCTAGAGACACGTAAAGAAACTGCTTGTCTTTTGGTCGTGGACTGGGTGACACAGATGTGGGTGAGACCCGTGGGGAGGTGACAATGGCAGTTTTTATCTTGATGTTGATTTTGCTCTTTTCCTTCCGGGCTTGTCCAGTTGTTTGTGACCCTTTTCTGTGGGTCCCCACTGGAAGATGTTTTAGACTTGTGGTAGACTTTGGGGCCTTGTTCTGGGCCGATCCCATATGGATGGACTTTTACCCACGAGGGGATGGGTAACTTTGGGTGCTTCATTTAGAAACTAGACTCTTTGCCTTACCTGTATTGTTTCCTAGTTTTATTAAAGTTCCTTCCCATTAAAGTCTCATGTGTTTTGTGTTGATGCGGCGGATGGCAGAACCCATTTAGAATAGGCAGGTTTGCGGGGCTTGGGCTGCCCCTCTCCCTGTCCTATAACAAATCCACCAGACATCCTAGTGAAAGACAGAAGGAGGTAGCAAACAGGTTGTCTGAATTAAGAGTACGTGCCTCATAGTAAAATACATTCAGTAAATACTTGTAGATTGAGTGAATAAATAAATGAAAGTGTTAGGTTTTATTTGCTTATTATCATGCCCATATTATTAGAACAAGGTCACTACAGTCCTTGCTTTTAACAATTCCACATACCTTGCTTCAGAGTCCACCGGGATGTGGTTCTACTGGACAGTTCTGTGTTAGCACGCGGCTGCAAGAGAAAGCATCACAATCAAGCCAGAGTCCAGAAAATGTTTCATTTTCAAGCTCAGCAGCCTTCACGCATTTATTCTAATTGATGGTGATAGAAAAGAGCAGTTCCTATTGAAACACCATTTTGCTCAGATAGTCTGCAATTCATGGTCATGCTTAGCTTCTTTTATCCAATACTCACTTCAGTTTCCTTATTTTAGTAGCAAACTCAGATATAGCCAGAGATACACAGCAGCTCCTAAGATGCCTAGTGCCAAAGTCATGAGGCTTGCTTCAACACTATGCCCAATCAGACTTAAAAAGACAAAGGCACATTCCCAGAAACTATGAGTGTTTGCTTCTCTGCATCCTATCAGTTAATGTTTAAAACAGCTTTGATAGGAATGTCAATTGTTCCTCTGTAAGGAAGCTTAAGATAAGGTTTTCAAATGGCAAGTACCATTGTTCTGGGGCGGGGGTTGGGGTAAAAGAGTTGGAGCAGGTGTGGGAGAGAGAGAGAATGAATCAAAGAAGAAAGAGGTCACTGTTCCTTCCACTATCCATTATAGATGTTCTCAATGAGGAAGTAAGTGATGGAAATGAAATCTTTGATAAATTTGATTTATCTTTAATAAATCCTCACCTTTCCCACTCTACCTATGGCCTGGGTGATCTGTACTTCCACAATATCAGCTCTTTTTATATATTGATAACTCCCACATGAATATCATGAGGCAATATAACCTATATTCAACAATCTATTGGATATTTCCACTTAGGTGTCCCATGGAAACACTGAGTCAGCCTATCCAAAATGAAGTTTAAGATTTATGCATTCCTAGGTACTTGGCAGCCTTATTCACAACAACCAAGTCCTGGGACCAACCTAAATGCCCAAGGACAGATGGCTGCACAAAGAAATTGCGCAGGGCAAAACACAACAATGATAATTCTTAGACACTGTAAAGAATATACTGATTACTAGAGGGGGGTTTGGAGGAGGGAGGAGACAATATGGCAGGCAAAGTGATTGAGTTGTGGTATTGGGCTTTTTATGGGAGGTGAGTGAAGTATGTGCATATATGAAAGTGTGAAGTTGTACTCCCCTACTTATATAGTTGTGTAAATGACTGGCAAATCAATATGCTTAGAAGAAAAAAAATACAAAGCAAAAAAACATAAATGAAGTTTATTAGTTCTTCCCAAAGTTAGTACACCTGAGTTTTTCACCACAATGACTGGGACCCAATCAAGCCTGAAACCTGGGACACCCCATTATTCCTCCTAGTACAACTTGTAACCAAATCTCTTACTTCTCTCTTATAAGCACTTCTTATATTTTTTTTATTTTAAAGATTTATTTATTTATCCATACATACAAGAACCGGGGAACAGGCCAGATTCGTGGAAGGGTGAGAGGATTCACCTGTGATAGAGTGGGGAGCAGAACAGGCAGACTGACGAAATACACTGCTGAGGGGAGCAAAGGGAGCGACAGGAGAGGGCTGCGCCATGTGGGACCCTCGCGGGCCAGCGGGGATCGAACTGGCACTGTGAGGCTGCGGACAGCTTCACAGCGCTGTGCTCAACTGCCTGCGCCGCCAGGGGAGACCCAGCACTTCTTATATCTTTAACTTAAAAAAAAAATTTATTTATTTTTGCATACAATAACTGGGGTGTAGGCCAGAGAGTTACAGGAGGGTGAGAAGAGTCACCAGAGACAGAGGGGGAGCAGAACAGGCAGACTGACTGAAATACATTGTTGAGGGGGTCAGTTGGTGAGACAGGAGGATCTGTGGCTTGTGGATTAGCTCCCTGGCCGGGGATTGAACTCGTGCTGCAGTGACTGCCGATAGCTTCATAATGCTGAGACTTAACCCCTTAAGCCACCAAAGAGGCCCTAGCTTTAACTTTAAAAAAATTTCATGATTTCTGCCACTCTTCTGGCAAAAATTGCTTACTTTGTTCTGTCTAGGGGTGGTGCCATGCAGCTGTACAATGTGTACACAGCACAAAGCACCCATCTGAGGGGCAGTGGAGACAAAAATCCAATTTACTCTCAACCCTTCTGTTTTAGGCCCTGGCTCACAGCTGTGTCAGACCATCCCTTGTTTTCTAATTCAAGCAAAGTTGCCTCAACTAGAGGGTCTAGAACCCTGTCCTTGCCTTTAATGCATCTTCCATTCCGTGACATGATCCTGCTTAAGACCCTTCAGTGACTCCCATGACTGTTAGTATGAAAATCAGCACTTAGAGTATATTCTGAAAGGGCTTTTGAGATTTAGACCTTACCTTCCTATCCAACTTTCCTCTCGCCTATCTTACTGAGTCATGTGTAACCTCCTCCCATGAGTGTCTGGGCTATAAAGGCTCTTTCCTCTGCCTGATACACATTTCTTCACCTTCATTGCCAGGTTCCATTAATTCATTCTTCAAGATTCGGTCACCTCACTCTGATGGGCCTTTTCTGACCTCAGTTCTCAAGTCTCGAAACAGTGTCCTTCAACCATGTACAAAACTAGCACTTCCCTCTGTGATTGTACTCACTGTCCTACACGGCTATTCTCTATACACTTACCTGTCTCCTTCACTGGAGGCTGAGTTCCTTGAGGTCTTTGTATGCCTTGTGACTAGGAAAGAACATGGCACAGAACAGGCATTCCATAGATGGTCACTGAATGAATGAATGCATGCATGTGTTCTGTGTTGTATACCTGTAAGAAGTTCAAGAAAGGGTATTTTTGAAGAGCACTAAATGAGTATACCAGGGAATTGTGCTTACATAGTATGTAGCATTATTTTGAACAAAAGCTAGAAATGAATAGTAAGGTCATGGAAGTGACCAACACGATCTATAGATCATTATGTTAGAAGTGTCTTATACTTGATCTCTTTTACTTTAGTTCTCACAATAGAGTGTGGTGCAAACATACTCTCTTTCATTCCTGATTTACAGATGGGGGCTGGAGATATGGAGAAGATAATAGATTTTGAGTCCCACCTAGTCCAGCCCAGGCTCAGGGCAAGGGCATCTCCAGTGGACAGGCAGTTTGGGACACTCCCGTGGGAGTCCCGGGATGCTCAGCAGTCCTGGTCCAAATTCCTTCACAGTCTTAGGGTCTCAGGGACCTCTACAGGGGTGAAGAGCTAATAGGTAGGACTTGAATACCTCATCATTCCCACACCCACTCCGTTCTGAAATTAACAGACACAGAGGCTCTGAAGTCCCAGAACTGCCATAGCTATGCCTCAGTTGCTGGGCCAGAAGTGAGCAGAGTCCTAGTGGGGCTCTCAGACTGGACACCCAAGAAGGGTGCTCTCCAGGTCTCAGCCTCTCAGCTCACCTTCTTCTATGTTGTTATCAGGAACCAGAATTCATGACCATGAAGTGGGTGTCGTGAACCAGCCAGAGAAAACAGATAACGAGCTTCCATGTAAAAGTATCTTTCCTATCGCTAATAACCAACTTTTAAATATAGCCTGTTTGTATGATGACCTTGTGACTCTCTTTCAAAAAGCAAACTAATAATGCTTGAGTAGAAAATGTCAGCAGACCAGGCTCCAAACCGGAAGCTGTTGCTGCTAGAAAATAAGAAGGCAGAGATGGGGGTGATGTCACAAAGATTTTCAGATTATTAAAATTCCTCAATTCATAATGAAGGGTAGGCTTTGCCACTGTCTTTCTCCAAGTGTGAGAAACCCCTATTTCAATTTTAATTAATTCCTCATAGACACAGAGGTCAGCTACAGTTTTTACATTTTACCACTTTTCACCACCTTAATTTTACAGAATTCTATAAAATGGATTATATAGTTTTACATTCCTACAATTTAATTTGTGCTCTATCCAAATATTGCATCTGATACCACATGTTTTCCATCTTCCCTTTCTTTCAAAAATGTAATTTATTTTTGAATCTGTGACAAATGTTGGTCTTTGACTTACTGGTTGATCTTGATAGTGTTACTAATGAAGATTTATTGACTTGTCTCTACATGCTGAATATAAATGGATTGCAAGCCAATACAAGCTATTTCCCTGGTACAGTATCTTTAAGTATCAATGTAATATTCTGAGATTGACATATCCATTGACTATGTGCCAAGACAATTGCTTAGAGAAGGAACCCCAACTCCTGTTAGACATTGCAGCTATAAGCTAGAACATTAAGCACAATGTCCTCACAAATATTTACTGATCATTTTGATGGGGAATGGAAATACCATGATTCAACTTGAGATTTGTTCTGCCTCTGTTGACTTCATTTATATGTGAGGCCTTTTAGACAGAAACCATGATACAGCAGCTCTCTTCAACGTACTGAGAAGAAGCCACTGTAAATGGGGCTCCATGGATTGCCACCTCTGCCTTGGAAAATGTTCAGCAAGAATTCTGAAAGGATATATGTATATATAAATCAGAAGTCAGATGAAGAAAGACAAACACTATATGATTTTACTCATCTGTGGTAAATAAAGAAACAAATTAACTAAATAAAGCAAAAATAAGTTTTACACTCTATGACAAAATTAGTGGTTATCAGAAGAGAAGGGAGAGGTACATTGAATAAAAGAGGTTAATTTGAACAATGAGGGATAGAATTTGACTATTAGTGGTGAACCTAATACATATAGACATTAAATCTATAAAGATGCACACCCAAAACTTAGATAGTGTTATAATGCATCGTTTTGTCAATAAATTAAATAAATAAATAAATAGAACCAGTTCACTGAACCTAAATAATAAAGTAAAATAAAACCTTTTTGGATTTCTAATAAATTAAAGGTAGAGAGATGACGTATACAACAGACAGTTCACAGAAGCCAAGTTCAACTCAGTCCAGCCTCTCCAGGCTACACTGGTGACATTTGTTATCACAGTCCCCTCCCTGCCCACCTTCCCCAGCCTTGACACCTTCTCCTCAGCAGAGAAAAGGCCTTACAACCACACAAATGTTTTTGGAAGAGATCCTGAGAAGCTCATTCTGTCTGAAGGAGGCTGCTCGGGATTCCTGGCCCCTGAGTGGCCAGGAGCTGCAGTGATTCAGAGCACTGCAGTTAAAGGCTAAGTGAGAGGAGGTGCCAGTTTTTAAAGCGCTTATGATTGACGTCCCCTGCAATTCTCCACCTACAGCCTTTTCCCACAATTTCAGAGACAGAGTATGGGGGAGATGTCCGTGAACCAGACTGCCTGTATTTGAACCCCATCTGTCACTTCTTCACACTTGACCTCTAGCAAGTTACTGATTTAACAGTGCCTCGGTGCGCCCCTGCGTGAGCTGGGTAGAGAAAGGTGCCTGCCACAGAGGAGTTATAGGGATTCGTTAAGGAAATAGACACCACTTGGGATGGTGTCTGACATGTTGTAAGTGCCCAGTCCATATTGGATGTCACTATTTTGTGTGAAGCCAAACGTAGGTCGAAAGTCTGCTGTTACAACACATTTGTTAGGAGAGTACCATTTGGAGCAAACATCACAAAAGTACTAAAGGAATTTTTTAGCCTGTAAAACTTTTTATCAGCTCTGCTGCAGATTTCTAAGATAACTGTATGTAAAGAGAAGGCTGCCAAATCAAGAAATGCTGTGTGGTAATCGAGTCTCTTAAGGCTTTTGCTGTCATGCTCACAAAAAGCCAAGAGAAACAGGGGGACTAGATGACCAGGAGCAAAACAGAGCCGTCACCTCAGGGCAGCCAGCCTCTTCTCCCTTTCTGGTCACCCTTGTATTTTTTCCCATGAGGATCCAATGAAGTTAATTTAAAGGAAAGCAACAATTCTCTGTGGTAACTCTACTTTTTACTTCTGATTAGCCTCTGAGATACTTTGTAGCACCTAAGAAAACATCCTAAAAGTGAAACTGAATTATGAGGAAAAGGATGAACTGATATCTCCTTTCGTGTTAGAGATAATTCGGGAATGTTCTGGAGCTGATGGATGAGAAAGCTGTGGATTCTTCCCCCACATACCTCCCACCTCTGTATATTTGGGGCATATTGAATGTTTAGAGATTCTTTTCAATACATAATAATCAATAAATTTGAAAAATTATTATTTGCTGATGCCCAACCCAGACTTGAATGCTAGAAATGCTTCACCAAATTTAATACTCTATTTGTTTCATTTAAGAAAGAATGGAATGCCAGAAAGGAAGTTCCTAAAAAAGCTCTCTGATTAGCAATGGACTAGGAAAGGGTTTTTGTGTCTGTTTATTCCAAGTGTGAGAAAGCCGTGTACTCTGACATCAGGGCTGAGCATAACTCAAACTGGTAAAATGCATTTAAAATAGTTTGACAGTTTAGTTTTCAAAAGTGATGAAGTGAGGGCAGACTTGTAGCAGAGACCAGTTAAAAATTCTGTACTTCTAAACCATATATAATGCTGTAAACCAATATTAATGCAATAAAGAACAAAGAAAAAGTAATTCTGAGATCTGACGGGAAGTTCATTCATTTATTCATTCATTCAAGACATAATACTGTGGCTAGTATGTGCCAGGCTCTGTTCTGGGCCACGGAACATAATAAAGAACAAAAAATTTCTTAGCTTTCATGAAGCTTACATTCTAGGGGTGTCATAGAAGTACACTAAAAAAAATATGTACGAGTGATAAATTGTAGAACATTAATAAAACTGTAAGGGCATAGTGACAAGTATGCTCTTTTAGGTGGAGTAATGTTGAGTGGTGATGTGTGAACAAGAGTTGTTGATGTTGACTTGTAGCACTATGTTACAAGAGTACCAAGTAAAGGCCACAACAAATGCAAAGGCCCTGAGGCAGACTGGCATTTGGCCGTTATGGAAGAATATGTGAGCAAGAGAACGATCAGTAGAGGGGAAATCAGAGAGGGAGCCAGGGGCAGGCCATATTGGTCAATAGCAATTGTTCCAGTGTTTGAGACTCTCCAAAACTTGAATCATTACTATATTTTAATCATTATTATACTCTGCAGACAGGACTAATTACTTCCTTTTAATGTTGCCTAAAGCCACCCTACTGAATGGTAGCATTTTTGGGGGGATTTTAGAATATTCAAATTCATCAAGGGTGATGGTCTTTCTCAGCTTGCTGCTGACCAGTACTCTCTCTCCAGGAGTTGATTATATATTCCTACAGCAGAGAAATCTATTTTTAAGTGCAATGAGATATTTATCTGCTTTATTATTTTAAAACATTTTCCTTAGCCTTAATAGCTTGTGCAAGGTCTAATATCAGTTGGTGTGTTACACACATCTTACAATGAATGGTCTCCTTTCCTTCAAAAAGTGGTAAAAATAACTTAGAACACAGCTATATTAAGGGAAGAAATGAGTAGGAATTTAGTGATAGATCAGTCATCCATGATCTCTAAATTCTATTTTGCAAAAGAGGGAGTGTCTTTCCTTGGTTGGTCTATAGCACCAAGTCTAATCTCCGTGAAATAAAAGACTGAAAAATATGCAACAAAGATTTTCTGGTCCACAATCAGAAGAAAAACAATATAAAGTTAATTTAATTTCTTACTTTTTATTATCTTTGGTGAAAGTGAGAAGATGAATAAGGACATGTCTTCATTTTAGCTACAGGTAGGCCTATAAGTAGGACATGGCTAAGTCAGTTTAAGACGAGTGTGAGTGAATCTATACTAAGAACCATGTTTTCTATAAGAGGGCATTCTGAGTGTCCTCACTGTGTCTTGTCTTACATGGAAAGCAATAGTAATTTATTTTTCAAATCTGGTGTTCGCCATGGCTGCAACTTCACGTTAGAAAGTTACTCTTTAGTTAACTACATCATAACATATCATCTTTTGGCAATTATTATAATCTAAAGCCAATCTGATCGTGTAAAGCCCCAGGATAAGTAGGATAATTCATTACTATTTGCATTCATTAGCTAGAACTGCCATAAAAAGATATGGTTGTTTGGCTTAAACAATAGAAACTTATTGTCTCATAGTTCTGAAGGCTATAAGTATGAAATTGAGGCTGAACTATGAGATCAAGAAGGAGCCAGGTTGGAGCTTTCTTAGTGCTATGAGAGAGAGACTGTTCTATGTCCCACTCCTAGCTGCCAGTGGTTTGATGGCCCTATCTGACTTTCCTTTGTAGACCTGTCACCCATCTCTGTGGTCATCTTCACATGGCCTCATCCTGTGTGTGTGTCCTCTGTGTCCAGATTTCCCTTTTTTATAAGGACACATCCATACTGGGTTCAGACCCACCCTAATGACTTCATCTTCACTTGCTCATCTGTGAAAACCTTATTTTCAAAAAATGCATGTGCATATTTATAGGCACTAGGAATTTAGGGTTTTTTTTTTTTTTTAAAGGATTACTCCTAAGGACAAGAGGATTCTTCTAGTTAAAAAATAATCTCTTCCTTATTTATATTTGTTTTTCAGTCTGAGCCTGCCTTTGTGATGAGTGTGTGATGAGGGGTGGTGGGACCAAGGGGAGGTTTGCTTGATTTCTGGCCAGTGCATCCTTCTAACAACTATCCCTTTGCTAACAGGGCAAACTTGGAGATTAGTTACGCCAAAGGACTTCATAAACTGGCAGTCAAGCTGAGCAAAGCATTGCAGAACACAAAGAGAAAGTAAGTATAAGGAAGAAGTAAGGCAAACTCATTCCTAAAAATATTAAAAAGTGACATATATTCAATTCCAGCTTCCTCTTATGTATCTTGGGTACATGACATCAAGCATGGTTTCCAGTTGTTGGGCACTTAACATGTGCCAGGCACTGTATTAGGTGCTTTTACAGATACTTTCCTGTAATCCTGACAAAAACTCCGGAGAAGTCTTATTATTGACATCATTGACAGATAAGGACTTGAGAGTTTAAGAAATTTACCCCAACCACATAGATAGTGAGTTGTAGAATTCATCTTTGTTTATGTGACTTCTAAGTTTATCATAATAGGTCTTGATCATGATATCTAATGTGAAATCAGTGTTTTAAGTCAAAAAGTTTTGAAAGTGTGAAAGTTGCTTTGTCTCAACTCTATGACCTGTAGTAAGTAATTTGGCCTCTCTATACCTTGATTTCTCCTCCGTTAGGTTGGAGCAGCCACATGTATGTATGGATAGGGGGTGTATATTAGATGAGATATTGTATGTAAAGACTTTACTATGTCAGTGCTGAAAAAAATGTCAGTTCATATTTTCCTCAATAAATTGCAGCATTAAGAATGAAGTCGTTTTTTTTTTTTTTCTTTTGGAGCCAAAAAGAAAGGTATTGGTATTATAAAAGTGACCCATTAGTGATAATTTGCTGCAAAGATTCTGGAAGGATGGTAGCAGGTATCATCCTGAACTGGCACTGCCATTGCAAAAGCATCTTTTGATGGTAAAGAGAGAGGGAAAGAAAAAAAGGGGGTCTTCTGGAGCTTACATTTCTACTCCTCCTTAGGCATCATCTATAAGAGCAATATCAGCTTTGAAATTGGTTTAAAGTTGAGATTGATTTTTAGGGTATTTTGAGGTACTTTACCAGACTACAAAAGAACCAATAGAGCACAGTAGTTGAGTATAGATAGAGTTTCTTTAGTTTGGCCAGGTTTAAATTCTAGCTCTATTACTTACCAGGTGGGTTATTTGGACAATTTATTGTACTTCTTGGTGTCAGTTTAAAATGGAGATAAAGCCGAACTCATATAGTTTCTGTAGGGACTTAAAAAGCAATACAAGAAGTGTGCTTAGTCCTTGGCATGCAACAAAATCTCATAAGTGTGCATTAAAATTTTGATTCTAAAAGAATGAAAGCTGTGGAGATGTGTGTCTTACTGTGTTTCAGCGTCCTAGTCTACTACTCCCAAAGAGTTGGCATGTCAGAATGTTTGGTTAAACAAGTTTGGCACAACAATATTTAATAATAAGCATTAATTGAACTTCTCTTCATACCAAAATCTCTGTTATGTAGATGTACATATAGCCTGGATTATTTCTATTTTAAAAGACTAAATGAGGGTCAGGAAAATCAAGTGGTTCTTCCAAAGTTACAAAGGAAACAAAGAGGAGCTTGTGGATTCAGACTCAAACCCCTCTAAGGCCAGCCCTGGGTCTTCCCTCCCGGCTCCTATGAAAGACAAATAGCAGAGTCTCTTCCCCAAAAAGTGTACCTAGCTTCCATTTTAACCAGCTCTGTCAAGCTTTAATTTACTTGTAATAATAATCACCCATGAAGTCTCTGTTTTGGTTGATTTTGACGTATGTATACTCCATGAAACCACCATCAAAATGAAAGCAGAGGAATTCTTATCACACCAAAAGATTCCTCTCACCTGTCTACAATCTTCCTTCCCTCCCATCCCAGGCAACCACTGATCTGCTTCCTGTCAGATTCATTTTGTCTTTTCTGAAATTTTTTATACTTGGATCATCTACTAGGTACTCTGACATGTTTTTTTTTTTTTTTTTTTTGTGCCTGGTTTTGGATATGTAGAAAATCTGACATCCTCTGGTCTATTTCTCCCAGTCTATCTCTGCACCATCCTGATTTTAGCAGGGATACAGATCTGTGCTCTCTCCCTCCATCAAAATCTGCACATAGCTCTGTCCTTGAGGATTATTGATGAACTTGAGCTTATTGGTATGTCTTTTGAAGGCTGACTAGATGACAGCTATGCCTCTTCCATGGGAGAAAATAACATCACACTTCCTAATCCTCCCTCTATGTTGCTGGGGGCAGTGTTATCCTTTTGTTAAATTAGGGGACTGTTCTCAAGACTATAACATATCTGAGCTGTCCTAGGAGCCAGCAGGTAGAGGAATTAGACCTGAACCCCAAAGCAGCACATGGTACGTGACCAGAGCTCTTAAGTCCTCGGTCACTTAACTTCTCTGAACTTCCCTTGTTCATCTATGAAATGAGGAGTCTGAAAGTTTGTCTTTAAGGGGCCTTCTACCCCTAGCAGCCTGT
Organism: Talpa occidentalis; assembly: GCF_014898055.3. Taxonomy (NCBI): domain Eukaryota; kingdom Metazoa; phylum Chordata; class Mammalia; order Eulipotyphla; family Talpidae; genus Talpa; species Talpa occidentalis. The sequence goes on from NW_023603184.1 coordinate 100,229,242, forward strand.
CTTCCACTGTTCTGAGTGCCTGCTCACCCTTGGTTACATTAGTTCCCTGATTTTCTACAGCCATGAAATAGTGCAGTGTCTATAGTGTCTATAGTGCAGATAAATATGCTGGCAGAATTTAATCCCATGGAGGAATTGAAATAAGATTAAGGAAATGAGTGCAATTGCTGAATGCAGTGAATTGGGCATGATATTTTTATTTCTCAGAATTTACAGAGAAATGATACGTACACCTGTGCTCCTCTGTTTTTGCCTCCAGCTGTCTTGTCAGTGCCTGGACCTGGGTCTCTGAGGGCATGAAATCGGCAGCAGACCTGCATCAGTGAGTCTCCCACCCTGGCCTTTCTCCACCCCAACCCTGAGGGAGTTGTAAACTTAACTTTGGGTGTGCTACAAATACTGCACTTCAAACTTGCACTGAATAGATATGCTGTTGGGCACATCATTTTATTCCCCCAGAAAATAATTTGGAAAGTATATATAAATCCAATACTTTGCTTGTGCGTCTTTTATGTTGTGTTTCCAGGAAACTTGGCAAAGCAATTGAGTTGGAAGCAATCAAACCAACTCATCAAGTTCTGAGTGTACATGAAAAGAAGAGAAAATCAGTGAGTCAAAATCTTTTCTTCCCTGTTTAAGTAAGATTTCTATCTTTGGCCTAAGAGATAAAAATGATCTAAAAGTGATAATAGGTTTCAGGAATTTATCAAAAGAATAAATGCAAACCCAAAAGTTTATGTAAATGGATGTCTATTAAAGCATATTTGTAAAAAAGATTTATTTATTTATGCATACATGAGCTGGGGTATAGGCCAGAGGTGTGTGTGGGGGCGGTGAGAGGATTCACCAGAGACAGAGTGGGGAACAGAACAGGCAGACAGACTGAAATACACTGCTGAGGGGAGCAGCGGGCAAGACAGGAGAGGACTGCTGCACCATGTGGGTTGCTCCCTGGCCAGCGGGGGATTGAACTCATGCTGCAGAGGCTGTGGATTGCTTCATAGTGCGGTACTTAATCCCTTGTGCCACCAGGGAGGCCCCGTGTTAAAGCATATTTATAATAGTGAAAAACCGGATGCAAAATTTTTAGCTCAAAATTAAATTATAATAAATTCAGGCAACAGAATACTATGCAACCATAAAAATCTTTTGTGACATGAATATTTTTTTCACTATATGGCGTTGAATAAAAATGCCAGATGAAAAAAATATAATAATATGATCATGATTTTATAAAATAAATGTGTATAAGTGCACAAAAAAAAACCTGGAAGAACTCCTTTAAATGTTAATAAGAATTAGCTTTAGATAGTGGTCAGATAGATAGAAGTTATTTTTATTTCATTTTTATATTATTTTATATTTCCATTTTTTCCCAATGAACACATATGTCTTATAAACAGATGAATTACAAACAATTTTCAAAAAAGAAATGCTTTTTCAAGTAAGCTTGGGATTAAGAAAAAAACAATAGCTATAATTCTCAAATTGAAGAAAATTCTTAAAATTAAATAAAATAACTATCTGATGCCTAGTCCCCTTGCATAGCAGATCCTCTAATCTTGCTTGGGGCTTTTCTTTTCAGAACACTTTAATTTGTTCTCATTTTACTGGTGTGTCAAACAGTCATGAGCACATTTGTGTTTTCAGGAAAAATAAAAGGGTGTTGAATAAATGTCACTTAGCTCTGATGGGGTGCAGTCAGGTGACTATTTGTGGAATTCAAGGCTAAGTTCAGGTAAGAAGTTCAGAAGCAGTGATAGGAGAAGAGAAGAGGAGAGACTAACAGGAGCTTCAAGTAACCACAGCCAGATGAAGCAGAGTCTAAAGTTAGTGAGTAGATTGAGGGGTTTTGTGAAAGCTCTAATGGCAGGAGAATGATACAAAAAAAAACTTTATCTAAATTTATTAAGCTGAATCAGGAAGTAGAATTGATGTTTATGTGGACATATGTGTTTTTAGCAGTAGGATGTTTATTTATTGTGAGGGTATTAGGGGAAAAAGTACAGTAATCATTAGAAAGTGATATAATCAAATAAAAGTCAACCCATAGGGCCTCTCCTGGTGGCACAGCGGTTTAGCACTGGGCTGCGAAGCTGCCTGCAGCCTCTGCAGCGCCAGTTCGATTCCCGGCCATGGCGAGGGTCCCACGTGGCCATGGCGAGGGTCCCACGTGGCGTGCAGACCTCTCCTGCCACCCGCCGCTCCCCTCAGCAGTGTACTTTGGTCCTTCTGCCTGTTCTGCTCCCTGCTCTGGCTCTGGTGAATTCTCTCACCCTCCCACGCTTCTGATTGTGCCCAGTGCTTGTTTAAAATAAATCTTTAAAAAAAAAAAAGTCAACCCATAGGCTCTACTTCATTAATTACAAAAAGATTTTTCATACCACATAATATTATTACTAGCATAAATGCTATGGTTATTACCACAGCACTTTAGATAATTAATGTTATCATCACCCCAACTGCTGTTCCTGTTCATAATCTCATTTTCATCATTGTATCCCCACCACCCGCTGCCCCCACCACCCTTTATATTCACAAAAATTAAATAATTAGATTTTTTAAGTTAATTTCTTCTATAGTTCAGCCACACACAGTGTCAAAAGTAATATAGTACATAAAATCATTTTCATTGTTTTGTTATAATAAATCATATATTCCAAATTTTATTAACTAAAAAAATAGAGGAGCAGTGTTACTAAATCTCAGGGTGGTTGAATGATGGCTCATCTGTGGTCTGGAAAAAAGGTTCTGCCCTAATTTATATCTGATCTCAGTCTGGGTTTGCCTAGATCCTCCCTTTAGCTGTTTAAAATGGGGGGTGGTGGTGGTGGGGGGAGTTAATTATGATTAAGTATTTAATCTCTTTGAAATTAAAGTGATATTCACTTCAGGGACAATGAGACTCAGTAAAATTACTACTGCCAGGACCATTACTGATTCTTGTGCTGCTAAAATTTTAGCCCCATGGGATGATGCTAAAGAAAAGTAAAAGGACGAAAGTGATACCAAATTATGCAAGACCCCCCACCACACTGACTCTACATGTTTATGATGTTTTTACATAGCTGTATATTAGAGTTATTTACCAAATGCATTCAGGTTATATCCTGCCAGAAGATTCTTGACTTGGGGAAAAGATAGTTTGATTACTTTTCTTACAAAATACTTGTACAGTAGAATTTTGAAATTACTATGAATTGTGAAAATGATTTGCCAGAATTAATAAGCCAGCACTATCACTTCCATCACTTAATAAGTATGTCATTTTTCCTCTTCTTTCCTCTCTACTAGCTTGATAATGAAGTTGAAAAGGCAGCAAATCTTGTCATTAACAATTGGAGTCAACAGATTAAGGTAAGCATGCACTAATCTAATTTATGTGAGTGCAGTCTCTAGAATTGAAGCTTTTTGTTTTTGTACACATATGTTTTAATTTTATACTTTAAATGATAACTGAAGAGAAAAATGTGTTTTCACCTGAGTATTCTATAGCTATAACTTTCAACTAAACCCACAGAAGAGCAGGTCTCTACGTATGGTTATTATTTGTAGCTAATAATTACATACAATCTATTGTTTGTGAAGTGCTGTGTATTTAATTATTACAACAACCCAATGTTGTATGTGACCTTGCATTGTCCCATTTGACAGATGGGTGGGGAAACCAAGACACAGAAAAGTAAATAATTTGCTAAGTTTACAAAACTGGTTAATGGTTGAAACAGGGTCACTGTTCTTAACCATCACACTGCACTGCCTCTCTGTATGATATAGAACATTGGACAAGTAACAAATGCCATCTAATATTTGTTTCTATCATTTGTGGGAAAATGTGCATAATTTCTGTCTCACAAGTGAGAGAGAGGAACACTGGAGGGTGAGTGAAGGGGAATGGGTGCATTAATCCCACACTTCAGATGGTCCACTTTTTATGCACCACACCTGACCAGTAATTTGAAATTGAGTTGGTTGGATAACATGTACAGGAAACAGTGAATGAGTTCTAAGGAGATGAATTATTATCTGGTATGAGAATTTAAAGATTATCATAGCATATGCTCTTAAGCAAAGAAAAGAACAAATGGAGCCCATATATATGTACAGAACATTATTCTAGAACAATCCAGTTTATGAAGAACTTATTTTAAGTAGAAAGGACTAGAAGTCATTGGACAGGGACCCTGCTAAGAAAATTTAATTCCCTCCTTTGAGAACTTAGGCTTCAAAATTTGAAAATGTTTTTCATCTCCATAATGTTACTGCCCAAAGAGAGCTTTCCCAAGTAGATGGCCACTAGTGTCAAGTAACCAAAGCCATCCTCCAAGCAGGTGGCTCCATCTCAGGCCTCCGTGTCACCTCCAAAGCTTCTGTTGAAAGCAAGGATTCTGTAAAACCAAAAACATTAATATAATGATTATATTAATATAATTATATAATATAATTATATAATTATCAATATATAATTATATAATATATTATATAATTAATATAATAATATTAAATGATAAATAATAATTATTGATATAATAATTAATATAAAATGTTTGAGACACAGAGTCCCTGACTAACTAGAGTGATGGGAAGGCACTTGGGTGAAATGCACAGTGACAAGAACAGCAGGAAATTGCACACAGGAGGCTGATCACCCAGCCCAGTGAAGCCTGGTTGTGCTGCATGCATTTTGCAAAGATGAGGAGTGTGCCAGGTGAGAGGCAGCAAGACCAGCTTCTTGAATTGCAAACAGAAGAAAGAAAAGAAAAAAAAAGTTTGCAATAAATGAATTTCTACACCTACAGTAGGAGTATTAGTAAAAGAATGTACATGAGAATCACTTTCACAATAAATATTTTAAAGTTCCGTAAACAGTATTCAGTCATTTGTTTCTAGTTTTGTCCTTGATTTTATGAGCTTTCTTTAGCCAAATTTGTTTTTAAGAATCTATTCTCTAAATATTCAAATTTCATAAAAGAATTCAACATAATGGACCAAAAGAGAGAAACCACAGTCAGCAGCTGCAATTACTTTTTTTTTTTTTAAAGACTTGTTTATTTATTCATACAAACACTGGGTACAGTCAGAAGAGCAGGAGGGTGAGAGAATTCACCAGAGCCAGAGCGGGGAGCAGAACAGGCAGAAGGACTGAAGTACACTGCTGAGGGGAGCAGCGGGCGGCAGGAGAGGTCTGCGCGCCATGTGGGACCCTCCTCTGGTGGCCGGGGAGCAGCCGGGGATCGAACCCGCGCCGCAGAGGCTGCAGGCAGCTTCGCAACCCAGCGCTCAACCGCTGCGCCACTGGGGAGGCCCTGCAATTACTTTCAAGAACAAAAAACATCCTTTATTATTTACCAGTTTCCACTGAGTAATTTTTCTAAATAAACAATTTGATTTTTTTATGAAGAGTGACAGAGAAATTAGAGAACATGAAATTCTTGAGCTATAATAATTTTCTCCCCAGGGCCTCACTGGTGGCACAAGGGGTTAAGATGCAACCTATGATGCTATCCGCAGCCACTGCAGCACGAGTTCGATCCCTGGCCAGGGAGATCCCCACATGGCACAGCAGACCTCTCCTGACTCCCCGCTGCTCCCCTCAGCAGTGTATTTCGGTCGATCTGCCTGTTCTGTTCCCCACTCTGTCTCTGGTGAATCCCCTCACCCCCACCCCCAACAGTACCCCAGTTCTTGTATGCATAAACAAATAAATTTTTTAAAAAAATAATAATTTTCTCCCCAGTTACAACCAGGGATTCGGCACATCAGTAATGAAGTGCAGTCTGTTTTGGTGACACAAATGAAAAGGCTTGCAGGACCAAATGCTCTTGCCTCACCGTCTCTTTTTTTCAGCAGGCATGTGATCCACTGAAGGTGGAAGAAGAGGGCCAAGAGCCTCTCTATCCTTGAATTTCCTTTTTTGGGGCTTCATTTGTTAGGAGAGATTCAGAAGGCTTTGCCTCTGCTTCCTAAGGAAAGAGAGAGATGAGCTTTTCTTCATGATCTGGGTTTATAGTTCTTGCAAACTTGAGGTAAAAACCCAGTCTTTCCATCAACCCCATTTCTGAACACACCGAATCCAACTGGAACCAAATTCTGTTTATTTTATCTCTGGAGCATCATCTTCTACCAAGTTTGATCTGTGTCTGAGTCTGAGTCTGAGACATCAACAGAGGAGGGGGCCTGTAGGGTAAATGATTGCTAGCTTTTCTGCCCTCCCGCCATTAGGATTGATCATGGATCCCTGCGGTCCTGAATGCATGCCTGATGGCGGGTACCTGGAGTAAGGTGTGGGCATGTGTATGTGGGTACACCTGGGCTGAGACGGGGCCTATAAGGGCGGCGTCAAGGGGACGCCAGCAGAGCAGAACAGAACTATGAGAAGGAGAACAAGGGAGAGAGCAGAATAGAACCAACAGAAGGAGAACAAACAAGAGAACCAGCAGAGAAGCAGAGGCCATGAAAGAACTCAGAGAGCCCAGAAAGAGTGAAGATTTGCCGGGGGCTAGGAGGCCTGCCAGTCTCCTGGCCCCCCGGCACCCTGCCTGCCGTGTACCTGATAAAATCCCAATAAAAGCCTGAAAAAGCCACTGAGGGTTGCAGAACTCTCCTTCAGAGATCCTGCACTGTGTCCATCCTGCCCCCACAGGGCCTTTGAATGCAAATGCCCAGCTCTGAAACCGGGCACTGGGAGCAAAATGACCTTTGCTCTGTGTTTTCAGAGAGCATCATAAACCAGCCTCAGCTGTAGCCCAGGATGGTTTAAAAGGAAGATGCAGCCAGTCTTCTGTGTTTGCTGTGATTTGGGATTTTTTTGTGTGTGGTAAACTCATTCCCTTCTATCACATTAGTAAGAACAATGTTTTGGAGGCTTATGGGCCTTCAGTGATGTAGTAAAGTGTATATGTCTTGAGTGTACCCAATTTAATGACAAAAGCACACAGTGGTTCTCAGGGCAAAATGTTAGCTGCTGTGATATTTTAGGCAAATTTTGAAGTGAGGGCAGAAATGAAGAACTAAAAATACCAATCATTCACATTAGTGCGTGAAACTGTCCTGTTTTGAAACAGAAGAATTTTTCTCCTGATACGAGTTTTTGGGTTTTTTTTTTTTTTTGTATGTTTTTTTCACTCTAGGCTAAGAAGAAATTAATGGTGAGTACCAAGAAACATGAAGCACTTTTCCATCTCGTAGAAAGCTCCAAGCAAACTGTGACAGAGAAGGAGAAGCAGAAGGTAATCTGTCATGACCAACTGGGCACATGTGGCTGGGTGAGGGATGTGCTTCCTGCCCTCAGTCTGCACGTGGGGGCACTGGCTTGTGCCCCTGAGTGGGGTCTTTGTAGAGTTGTCATGTGACAGAGCATAAGAAGGGAATCTAAGTCAATCCTGATCCAAGATGTTTTTAAGAGGTATATTGACAGATGGCAAGTTAGAATAGTGGTGTACAATTTTAGTGGTGTACAATTTTTTTGATTGGAAATCTTATTAATTAAACAGCTCTTTTTTTTAAGAAAGAGATTGTTCAAGTGGTAAGTTAATGAGTCCACTAACTAAAGTAGGTCAAGTTGTTTCTAATTATTGCAAAGAAAAAATAATAATCTTAAAAATCATAATGATACTGTGAAACAACAGTTTCTTACATGTGTTAACATTCAACACTCTGCTTTGTAGATTATGGGCTTTGAGGATTATGTGAAGTAAGATTTTAAAACATTAAAAAAATGCTCAAATCACCCTCTCAAAAAATAAATTTAAAAATATATAATATATTCTAAAGTATACTTTACATATCTTGTATATAATAAGTAGTGCTTTATATATATTGTACTATATTTTGGCAGTTTTTGTTTTTTTTTTAAAGATTTATTTATTTTATTTATACAAGCACTGGGTACAGTCAAAAGCTCGGGAGGTGAGAGAATTCACTAGAGCCAGAGCGGAGAGCAGAACAGACAGACTGACAAGGTACACTGCTGAGGGGAGTAGCAAGCGTGGCAGGAGAGGTCTGCATGCCATGTGGGACCCTCACTGGTGGCTGGGGATTGAACCGGCACTGCAGAGCCTGCGGGCAGCCTCACAGCCCAGCGCTCAACTGCTGCGCCACCGGGGAGGCCCTATTGTACTATATTTTGAACTTAAGACATTGAAAAGTAGAAATGTTTGAAAGATGTGCTAAAACTAAAATATTTTACATGATTAGCTAGTCATAATGTCTTTATATAATCATTCAGTGAGACAGTCAAGTTATATACTCGTGGTAAGATTCAGCCTTAACCACAGTAAAGATAAATTCCTATTTCTAATATCCTCTTAATAATTTAAATTTTTTTGGTCAACTTATTGTCAGATCTCACTAGATCATCCAATCTTTTTGCCTTTTCATGAGTGATAGTGTGGTCATGACCTGGAGCAGAATCCTCAGTCATTTTCTTGTGATTGCCTTAGTGCTTACATTGTTCATACCAATGTCAAATACAGCTTCTTGGCAGACATTAATGAAGACATTCATGCATTTGTGTGTATTAACCAAGTTAAAGATAATTAATCTGTAAATGCCTGACCCAGGCATATGCAATGGCCTCATCCTGGATTCTGGAAGTGAAGACTTTGAGAGGGCCCATATCAGCTTCAGTTGTTAAATTTCCTCTCCTCTCCCTGAAGACTTCAGAATCCACAGCTGTCTATAGGTGTGCACTGATGTAAACTTATATATTAAATAAGGGTAAATTTGATAACTGGTTTTAGGCAAAAAGGAACTCAAAATTGGTATGGGAGCACAATATATTCTACCTGAACCCCAATAGATTATCTTGCACCCTTTGTATGCTATGTGCTCCAGATTGGAAACCTTTGAAATAGTATCTTCCCCCAAAGATGGAGTCCCCTAAAAATATATATAGGCAGAACTGCTGCAACCCATCACATTTTAAAAGAAAGAGAAAATTGTCATCGCAAGTAACGCTATCATTTTATCTGTAGAAGCTATTAGTTAAATAACTTAAGTGCATTGTTAGCAAGATTTTACAAGGTTCTTATTTCTTCACATGTCAGTCTTCACAGTTTGAAATGATCATAACAAGTATTGAATAATGAGACAACTTCCAAGGAGGTAAAAACACCGTATGTTAAAACACTAAGCACCAGGACCTGTCATAGGCTTTCAGAGCCTTTATTAGAAGCTATTCTTTATTGATGTCAAACAATAAAGAAAAAACCTGAGCATCCAGCTGGTGAATTTCTTCTTTCCCTCATTAGCAGCTTCTCTGGGTGATTGAAGTCCACCTTCTTCACCCTGTCCTCCTCCGGGTGATTCTTAGCCATCACCCCCTGGTGTCATTATATCACAGTTCCCCACAATCTTCATTACTTTATCTGGTAGCTTTTTTTTTAATACTAAACTAAACTCCTAATGTTATTTTCTCATCTCACATAGAAGTGTCCGTGATCTCAACCTGAGCTTAGCGGTTCTGTCCTGCTCAGCAACTCTTTCTGTTTCCCTGTTCAGCAATCCCTGTTCTCACAGAAACTCATCTAAATCATTATTCTCATCACACCTTCATCCTTTCTACCCACTCTCAGCAGACTCTGCTGCCTCCTACCTCACAGGGTAAAGATAAGCCAGCGAGGCACCTGCCTACCAGGCTAACATGTACAATGGGACAAACCAATTCTTCATCCCGAGTTCCAGTTGCCTTCCTGCCTTTCAGAAGCCCTTCTCTTAATTATTTTCTTCCATCCTCTTTCTTGGACATGCCCCTCTCTAATAATTCCTTCCTATTCATCTTTTCAACTCATCCCTATTTTGGGACAGTAGGAAGAGTCAGGGAGATACATTTCCATGACTCTATTCCTATCCCTGTCCAGATGTTGTCATCTCCCCTTCTAAGATTTATTGTCTGTGGTCTGTCTACACCTCCTCATCTCCTGTTCCCTCCTCAAATTACCCCAATCAAGCTTTCCTGACCATTCTACTAAGAGCGTTCTTACCAATGAAAACAGGGCATCTTTGTTGCTATAGTCAAAGAGCAGTTTCTATTCTTACCTTATTAAACTTCTTGGAAGCAGTAAGCCTCAAGCATTATTGGCTTCCCTCTTTGAGAAACATTCTCTTTTACTTTAGCAACAACTTACTTCACCCTATCTTTTTTCTTAGACTCCTTTATAGACTTCCTTTTTTCTGTATAACCTTTATACTGTCGTTCCTGATGATTGCTGTCCTGGCTTCATTCTGTTTTATTCAACATATACAGTCATTGTCCAACATAGTGCTGTGAATATCAGATATCAATTTCAGGCACAATAAATTATAAGTCCTTGATTAATATGCTCTCAAGGCTACAACTCCCATATCTTGTTGACAATACCCAAATTTATATCTCTGGCCAAAACCAGTCTTTAAACTGCTTCTGGAATCTTAAACTCAATATCCAAAAACCAGAACTGTTTATTCTCTCTATCAAAAATATTATTTTTTTAAAGATTTCTTTATGCATTTCTTTATGCATACTGGGGTACAGGCCAGAGATGTGGGGTGAGAGGATTCACCAGAGACAGAGTGGGGAAGAGAATAAGAGGATTGACTGATATCAGTCAAAAATATTCTTTATTTCTGTGTTTTCTATGTCTTTGAATATTACCATTCATCATAAGCTTCCAATATGAAACCCTAAATCAAACACTTTTTGAATTTACCTAGTTTATCTGTCTCCATTGCCTCTCTCTCTCTCCCAGGCATCATCATCATTGCTTTGATTGTTGTAACTAATGAATTGGTCTCCTGGCTTTTAGTGTTACCTCTTCCCTATATACAGGCCAAGCTGAGTTTTCTGAAATTTGAATCTGAACATATCATTTTTTATAAGTCTTCAGAGATTCCCAAACTTGTAATCAGAAGTTGTAAAGCATAGATTGATGCATTGCTGGGGGTCTGAGCAGTCTCACTGAGAATCTAAGGACAATGATTTTGCAAAGCATAGTCATAGCCCACTAGCCACTCTTTCACTATATTGTTATCAGGCTAAAATTCACAAGCTCAGGTCTATAGATTAATGTGATTCCTTATACTTGATACAGAAAACCAAATGTGTCCTGTGCCATTCCTATATCAGAGCAAGGGATGGTTGAATGGCTGGTGTATCAATTGGAATAATAAAACGAGTAGTGTTAATAGTCAGCATCTAGATGAATATTCTTTATCATTAAAATGGTAGTCCAAATGTTCTTAAACAAAAAGAGGGTTCTTCTTAAAAGTCTTTGTTTCTGTCCTTGAAACTCCTTACTGGTCAGTTGGAGGGATCCTTACTGTTTCTTAATCTGTGAGGAGACAGTGAAAATTCAGATTTCCCCATCCCTCTACAGAATTACTTAATCAGTATTGCTACTCTTGCAGCTCAGAAAATCTGAAATTTTACATTACCTCAGGTCATTCCTTAACATACTGAAATTTGAGAATCATTTATGTTATCTAACTTCCTTCTTTCTCAGAGATGTAAAATTACTTGTCAGAGCATTTTAATTATCCATTTCAGTTGCCCTAGTTCAGAGAATTCTGTATTACTTTGGCTTTCCAGAAGATTTCATAATCAGAATGGTCAACATTGGTGGTTGGCAAGTGGAGGCTCTTTGTGAAAGAACAGTTGACTGGGAAAGAGGATGAAGGAAAGCACCTGTCAAGCACAGGTCGTAACTTCCAGAAACATTGGCTTGTGATGCCATCTCTTCAGTAGTCATACTTGCTGTTCTTTGAGTGCTATACAGGTGTGAGGCAATGTGCCATGTGCCTCACCTACATCACTCTGACTCTTCAAAGCAGCCCAGTGAAGTAGGAGCATCCATACCCCCTTCACAGAGATGAAAAAACTGTGGCTCATGAAGGTTAAGCAATTACCTGTAGTCAGAACCAGGTCTCTTATTCTTAAGTCTGATTCTAAAGTTATAAGGCAGTTTGTAGAGTAGAGGTGAAGTCAAGTTGTTGCACAGGATGTTAGTCAATCTAATTCTAGTACGAAATTACACAACTGCACAAAGCCTACATCTTCTGGTAAGAAATACGGGGCCCTAAGGGATTTACCAGAAAGACCACAGGAGTCATGGGCAGACTCATTCTTGAGTTACACATTCCTGGTCAGCACTTGCTTCTTCTCACCTTCTATCTGGCTTCCTCTTTGATTTGATAAATGTGGGCACAACCCATGCTGCTGAAGGACCTCGGTCTCCTCAAGTAAAAAAATGGAATCACTCCCTCACCCCCAGAGCACTTCGGTTTCCTTTCAGCTGATATCCCTTTTTCCCTAGAAATATCTTTAATTTTGTCATCTATAGTTATGAGCTGAGAGATGAGAAATGTATCATTGGAGTGCATATCATTTTTCATGGTGTTACAAAGGGCTTTTGTAAATGAGCTAATGAATATGACACTGAAATTTTACTTTAGCTCCTCAACAAACTGAAGAAATCGACTGAGAAGTTGGCAAAAGAAGATGAAAATTATTACCAAAAAAATATGGCTGGCTGTTCTACCATACTGAAATGGGAAAGCACACTAGAAAACTGCTACCAGGTAAGTTATCATGTGTTTCTTTCTCCATGGAGCTTCATGCAGCCTTGAAAATGGAGGTCAGAGCTCTATTACACCACCTGATGATCTCTGTCCTTACCTGTGACTTTAGAGAAATTACATTACTAACTGGAGGTCACCAGGATTTCACCCTCTCTTTCTTTCAGTTCAAGAGTTCCTTTTACCCCACTTTCCTTAGAGTTATCCTCTGCCTCCTGAGTGCCAAACCAAGCCCAATAGACCCAACTTAGCTCTACTTTGTCAAGTTCTCGCTGCCTTGCCCCAACTAACAATGATTTCCTTACACTGCATGATGTGGTTTGTATATTCTCAGTCATTGACTCACATGTTACGTTATGTGTTCTATATCTTCATTGTTTGCAACTCAAGAATGTTATATTCATGAAGACAAAACAGAATTGGGATGAATTGAATTCAAAGGGAATTCTATTATAAAAGTGATAATTGGAGATGATCTCTCAGTTTTACTTTCTCTCATCCTCCACCATAATTTTCTAAAACTGGAATGCATGAACTCATTTTAGTAGTCCATGAAGTATCCTCTCACTCTTTCTTACTCTCCAGGTTGGATTTGCAAATTCTTTCATAAAATATTCATTTAATAATGTTCAAGGAAGTTTACTACTCTGAGAAATATAAGATCTCAAATATGCCTATTAAGTCATGAAACCGATTCCATGAATCACTTGTCAAAATTAGACTTGCTACTTCGTAATCATGCTACATTCAAGCTATATTTCCTACCTGCTAAGAAGAAACAATCAATTGATATAAAGAATTTATAATATGTTTTGAAAAAACAATAGCCACATTACCAATAATTACTAAGAATCAACTGCTTGGTACTGATAGTATTTATTCTAGCAATTAGTTTAAAAGTTATTGGCTAGGTCAAGAGACTTAAAAATGTTTACATTCTCAACCACTCTTCCTTACCTTTTCAGAAAATAATCTGAGTGACTGTCTTCTCAGTTCTCCCAAGGGTGGTGCATCCAGCAACCTATTGCACACAATGAATGCCTTCAGACAGAAAGGCTTAATTTTTGCATAAAATCACTTGAAAAATATAAGTTTTTTCTATAAATTCATCTTGAGGAATTAGCAAGAAAACAAAACACACATTTCTGTTCAAAATGCATTAGAAATAAAAGGGAGGAAGCAATTGAAATGGCCAACTTTACAGGGATGACTAAACAAATCTATAAATACTACATAATCCTACACAACGGCCTATTCATTTAAATGGTGTTTTAGAGATGAAATGCATGGAAAACTGCTTATATATACTCTTCAGTGATAAAAACGAGGCTCAAATTTAAACAATTTGATAGATAATTTGAATGATAAAATCATGTGTGCACACATTATTTGAAATAATTCAAAATGTAAACAGCGATTATCTCTAGGTGGAAGAATTAGAAATGTTATCAAAATGCAAGTTGTGTGGTCCTTCAGAGCTACAGAACAATGTCTCAAAGCACCTAGAGCATTTGTTAGAATTCAGATTCCTGATTATAAATTTGAAATGACTTAGGAAGGGGTCCGGGTGGTGGCTAAGCACATCCAAGTTTGAGAATTCCTGCTCTAGAAATAGCCTGATATTTCTGTGATCAGTTTTATAAAAACAATTCAGATGAAAACAAAGTCCTTCCAAGTTCCTCCTACGGTACAAACCAGAAGTCCACAACAGGAGGAAACTGAAAAGAATGAATGAAGAGTATGAGTAATGGCAACACCTGGGCCCCAAACTGGCGGTGAATATGCTGTTCCTTGTTAACTCTCAACCCGGACCTCCCCCACCCCCCCACCCCCCACCCCCGTTCATATGTGCTGTTATGAAAGCACAGGGGAGAGCCTGAGGTCCTCCAGAACAAGATAACAAAGTAATAATTCATTAAATCAGATATGGATTTCCCCTTTGAACAGCAGAATTTATCCCAGCCTCTTTTCGTGAGCAAACAGATCATTTTAATGATTTCCCTGAAATATAATAAAAACGGTTAAACATTACCATCTCCACCAAGGGACACTGGTTATTCCAGTCTCAGATTGATGTCAGTGGCTTAGCATTTGTCAAAGTAAAGAAACTGCTGCCCACTAGGGATGCAATGTGTTCCAAAACCCTGGTTTTCCCCCACTCTTCTGTCCTTTGCTCATTGTGTCGATCTGGAACAGCTTCTTTCTAGATTTTTTTCCCCCTTGATATAAAGACTCTTTTGTAAGACCATCCCACTTGAAGTCCATGCAGCTGAGCTGAATTCATTTTATTTGTTATGACGTGTATGTTTTCTGCCTTTTGAAGAAGCAATAAGTTTGATACTCCCTGTGTCTTTAATTAAGCCTTTTTCTGGGGGGCAGGGGGTACATTCAAAGGGCTAGGGCCTGCGATTTTGGAGAAAAACTCAGGACACCAACAGTGGAATCAAGGCCATTTGGCTCCCATTGTTTTACAAAAATTGTTCAGCTTCTCACTCAACAAAGAAGCAGGTGGTGAGGGAGCAGAGTTCTAGGCCTTTCAATTCAAATGTCAGGACACTTGGAACAGAATCAAAATATGCCTGTGATTGACATAGATGTTCACACACTGAGCCTAGAGGCACTAAAGTGACTACATCCTGAATCATAAAATGTGATATATACACACAACAGAATGTAATTCAGCCTTAAAAAAGGGAGGAAATTCTGAAACAAGTTACACTGTGGATAAATCTTGAAAACCTTATGCTAATGAATTAAGCTAGATGTAAAAGAGCAAATCCTGTAAATTCTTAGGAGACACATTTAGAGAAGTCAAATTCTTGGAGACTGAAGGTGGAATGGTGGCTCCCAGCATGGTTGGGGGGATTAGGAACAGGGTGCAGAGTTTAATGGTAATAGAGTTTCAGTTTTGAAAGATGAAGAAAGTTCTGGAGAAGAGTGATGAGGACAGTGGCACAATGCTGTGAATGTGTTCAGTAAGACCAAACTGGACACTTAGAGATGTTGTGTAAATTTTGCCACAATTAGAAAATATAAATAAATTATTTTAAAAAATTACTACAAACCGTAGATGAAATAACAACAGAAGGTGGAGGCAGGCTTCTCACAGGGCTAGAAAAGAAACCCACGGGTCAGTGGGCCCCGCAGATGTGCCAGAAGAGGCAGGACGGGAGAAGCCAGTGACCTTTGTCATTCCTGCCAACTCCATACCCACCAATTTGCCCAAAGGTATCTGCATGGTAGACTTACTGACTGTTCTTTTCACTCATGAGTGGGATGGAAGCTTGTGAGACCGGATTGGGATAAAGGAGGGTTACCCAGTCCTCAGGGGAGGAGCCAGTGGTTTGGACACCTGCCACCACTGTCAAAGTCCACTGGGCAAATACCCAGCACCCCCAGAAAGTACCCCCTGAACTCCACCTGACCCCACCTTTTCACATAAAGCCTCCAGGCTGAACTGCTCTGCACTCCCTGAAGCAAAAGTTGGCAGCTTGGGCCAGATCGAGTGACAGCATTCTAATAGCTAACCTTTTCTAAATGTTAATGGCTAACAAGGCATATGCAATCTTCCTCCCCTTCCTATTTACCCTTCTTGCTAAAACTATGAAACCCTGAGTGGAATTTTATCATCCCACACAAAATGGGGAAGTTATGTGCCCACCTTCAAATGTTGAACTCAGACCATCCCCCGCAGCCCCGCCTTATATAATCCTTATATAATCCCCTTTGGTGGGGATTATGAATTGATCAGATTTTGGGGGTCTGCACTTGTCAAATAATTTCCTTAAGCAGAAAAATTTGTGCCCCATTATCTCTGACTCTGCAGAGCCTAGCAGGATACCTTGTATGGGACTGTAAATAATTCTAAAAAATTTAGTATCTCAATGCATCTCCAAAGTATGAGAATAGGTTTTACTGGCCTTCGCTCTCTTTCTCTAGAACTCATGGACACATTTCAACTGGTTCCTTTTCTCCCCGTCTTTGTGAATGTAAGGCAACCTACTACATCTGTCTATATACCTTTTGGGTCAAAAAGAAGGTCTGCAAAGGGTGTAAGTTGAATAATCCTAAAAAAAAAAAATTAAAATAAATCCTAAAGGAGGGTAAATAAGACAGACACCCAATCACATTCCCCTGCTGAAAATCTCCCCCTGTTTATGAGACATAATCAAGAGGCACAAACATGACAGTTTGCTCAGGTTCCCCAAGGTGCTGTGTCAGTGCCTGCCAGGAGACTTGAGTTCTGCATAACAATTGACTGGTCTTGCCTCATTTCCATCCTTTTCAGAGCATTCTAGAGCTGGAGAAGGAAAGAATTCAACTTCTAAGCAATAACTTACAGCAGTATACCCAACATATTTCTGTTTTCAGCCAAACTTTGACCACGGTGAGTAGTAAAGACATCCCCACTTTCGGTACCCACAGTGAAAGCTGGCAGCACCGGTGTCTTCAGCAACCTTGTTCTGTTCTCTCGGCCTTGCAGTGCCACACACAGGTCCACTGTGCCATCAGCCAGATAGACGTTGAAAAGAATATCCAGGCTCTAATGGAAGAAACTGCAGTTTCATCTACAGAAAACAAGTCTGAGTTCCTATTAACTGATTATTTTGTAAGTATACAATGAAAGAAAATGCTATGAATGGGGAAACTCAGTCACGTGCCGAGGAATTCATTTTGGTAACCCAGCACTAAGCAACTGTAATTGGGAATACTTATTTTTACAAAGGAAAATATTACTATTTTCATGTTCCATATGAATTAAAAAATAGTGTGTGGCTTACCCACTGGGCAATGGAAATACATTGTTGTTATTCTCTGGAAAGGAAAAAGTTAAACAGCATTATAGTCTGAATTTTCTTTTTTAGTCTTTTATAGGAGGAATGCCAGCAGATACCTTTTTTTCTGATCTATAAATAATCATAGTGTATCTGTTTATCTATTGCTGCATAGCAAATTATCCCCAAACGTAACTTCTTAAAACAAATACTTATTGTCTCACAGTTTTGGAGGTCCAGGAATCCAAGCAGGGCTTAGCCAGGTGCCTCTGAGTTCCTTTGGAAGCTGCAGCCAGTGTCCACCAGCACTGTGGTTGTCTTAAGGCTCCGCTGGGTGAGGACCTGCTTCTGAGCTCACTCATGTGGCTGGTGGCTGACGGCAGGTCTCTGGTCCTTGCTGACCGTTAGCTGGTATAGCAAGTCCTTGTCACGTGGGTCTCTCTAGGACAGCTATAACACATCAGCCTCCTTCCCCTAGAACTGGTGATCCAAGAAGGACAGAGCCAGAGTGTCCAAATGGAAGATTAGTCTTCTATAGCTAATCTCAGAAGTGACATCCATCATTTTCTATCTGTTAAAAACAAGTGAATGTTTGGGCCTCCCCTGGTGGCGCAGCGGTTGAGCATTGGACTGCAAAGCTGCCCGCAGCCTCTGCAGCGCCGGTTCGATCCCTGGCTACCGGCGAGGGTCCCACATGGCTCGCAGACCTCTCCTGCTGCCCGCGGCTCCCCTCAGCAGTGTACTTCGGTCCTTCTGCCTGCTCTGCTCCCCACTCTGGCTCTGGTGAATTCTCTCACCCTCCCGCTCTTCTGACTGTACCCAGTGCTTGTATAAATAAATAAATAATTCTTTAAAAAAAAAAAAACAACAACAACAAGTGAATGTTCAAGAGAAGGCGATTGATTATAAAAAGATGTGAATACATATATGGGAAGCATTAGCAACAGTCTTCATGGTCCTTGCCTTTAAAAAGTTGGGACCAAATTACAGAAGCTTATTTTGAGGGCGTTTGGGGAACAACTATGGAGACTTCCTTGCTAAAAATGGATCAGTGTCCCTGGTGAGAGCTCAGGCATCTTCCCTCTTTGCTCTCTTGTGGTAAATTCTATAATTTCTTGGGTCATGCCTTAAAGAATTTGTTTCTGTTTCCCTCTTTTCAGTCTTAATTGTAATGTTCTTGGAGGTGATGATTAATGACCAAAATCTGCAGAAAGAAATTCTGATAGCTCCTCCCTGGCCTTCTGCTGCATTTCATCCAGGCTGGGGTCCTCATCTCTCCCTATATGGAGAACCAGCACACAGGTCCTGTTCCATAGGACTGAAAGTGTAGCTGAAGTCAATGTTCTAGGACCCAGGCTCAGGGAACAACAGATGAGGGGAGAGGAAAAGTCAGAACTGGGCTTAGCAGTGAATTCTGAGTAAACACTTACTGTCTTATCCTCTCATTGACCTCTCTGAGATTCACAGGTAAAATGGGGAGCATAAAACCAATCCCACAGACTTACTGTAAGAATCACATGTAATAGAAAATATAAAGAAACTTTATATTTATAATGTATATTATATGTCATATATAATATACCATAAGGAAATAAAATATTCATATCTATGCATTATATTTTAATAGACTATTCTCTTTTCTCCAAATCCCTATACTTCCCTTTCTTCATGACAATATTTAATAAGTTAATGTCTCCACCAATATTCAAAATCCTAGTTTTTCAGAATTTTTTAAAAGATTTATTTATTTATGCATACAAGAACTGGGGTACAGGAGGGGTGTGTGTTTGTGGGGGTGTGTGTGTGAGAGAGGATTCACCAGAGACAGAGTGGGGAGCAGAACAAGCAGATTGGTAGAAATACACTGCTGAGGGGAGCAGTGGCAAGTCAGGAGAGGTCTGCTCTGCCATGTGGGTAGCTCCCTTGCCAGGGATCGAATTTGTGCTGCAGTAACTGTGGATAGCTTCATAAATTGTATCTTAACCCCTTGCACCACCAGAGAGGCCCATTTTTCAGAATTTTAATGACAAGTATAATATAGTATTTGTGGCTGTTAGTATATAAGTCTGTATACACACACACAAAAAAAAAAACTACATGGTTTTATAAACCAATGTTACTTCTCCCCAAAAAGAAATAAAGAAAGTAGAGCATGCACATTTCCTAGTAGAAGACCTTCTCCCTGTGGGTGAAATAATTATACATTCAGTCCTGGATCCTAGGATTGGATCTCTGAGCTTTTTTGAATCTCAGTGTTCTCATCTATAAGTGGGGATAGAATACTTACATAGAGAGTTACTGAGAAGCTGTAGAAGATCTATGCAGCTTTTGATAAGTGCTCAAAAAATAAAAATTCAGTAAAAAAAAAACCTAGCTTTTCTCCTTTTTATTGTATGTTCTTACTTTTTCTGCTTTCATCTTGAGTCATTAGTTTCCCCTTTTCCATGGATTTCTGTCCCTCTGCTACAGTTAGTTACTTCCCATCCACCTCTAATATTCTAATTTTTTTTCATTCAACCTTTGAAATAATGTATGTGAAAGTTCAGATAGAATTAATGGTTTGCCATAGCTTATGTGATAAACTTCTACTTTGGTCCAAAAATATGGCCTACACTACTTAGACAACTTTTTCTTCCACTGTGTTTATTCAAATAATTGATCTATTTTTTCCTGATACATTTTACATAGTCCTCCCTTTGTTCTTTGCTTATATTAGTTCTCCTGCCTGCTGACTAAATCTTCTAGCCTCCTGGAAGATTTTGTTTGCCCCTGCCCTTGGTGAACCATAGATTCTGGTCTACACCATTCATGCATGAACATGGCCTTGAATTGCTAGATCTCTTAATGCTATGCTTCAAGGCCTAACTATATCATGTAGCTGTTCTGGGGAGAGTCAGTAAAAGTGTCAGCACAGCTTGAGGTAATTCTTTTTTTCCCCTTACATTGTTAAACATCCTGGTTTTTTTCTCCCTAAAGGAAGAAAATCCAAACAATGCTATGACTAAAGAGCGACAAGAATCTTCAATAAAATCAAAATTGCTGAGGCTGCAAGCAGACATTGAAAAAGCTCTAAAAGACCAGGAAGGTGTGTGATGATCTCTGTGAATGTCTGGATAAGGGAAAGTGTTCTACTTGCAGGTTTTATTCAGAAGTAGGATAAGCCTGCTTTTTCTAGCTGGGGTAGGTTAAAGAATTGTATGACAAGCCTAATTTATTTGAATAAAGAAAAAGAAGAAAGCAAAAAATTGAAAGTGATATTTGATCTGTCTGTGAGAGCTATATGAGTATTACACCATGCCACCACTCCAAAAATGTAACATTTGACTCTATTTCTGAAATTGAGTGGAATGAGGAATTGAGTGGAATTTGTTTTAAAACATGGTAAACCTATCATGCACTATTGGCCTTCTTGTTAGTTTCTTTTTATACTAACTTATGATGAGGTTAGGAAATGAAGCTGCTCTAGGTAGCTGCAGGTAATAAAAACAAGTCTACCCTTGGAAATTTTTATGTATATGGCTTATTTTATGTAGACCAAGCAACTTGTGACAATGCCATACTGGATAGGAAATCCACGAGTGCACAATGTTTAGAAATGCACCACAATAGCTTAGTAAGTCTAGCACTGTGATCCAAGTTAGGAATCCACAGTGGAGAGGATTCATCTTGATGCACCAGCACTTCTCAAATTTCATTAAAAGAATGTTCATCCACACAAAGAGAAACAGCCCAGCCATTTAGGAAATCCTCTGGGGTCAGATTCCCTCTGGATGTGACCTCTGTGCTGCATCCCACGGAGACAGGATGCATGGTGATGGCCAGCTCATTTCATTTTCAGGCCTGGCACAGACGCTGAAATCCTACTCCAGCAACTCCTCCTTCTCAGATGCAGAGAGCCAGAAAATCACAGCAGCCTTAATGGATGAGGTAAATATTTGTGGAGTGCAGTTTCCTAGATTTAAGGATTGAAACAGTTATTTTTGGAATGCTTGCTTTCTGGTCCATTTGACCTCTGTTTGCCTTTCCTTTCTCATGACATAGAGCAATCAAGGCAGAGAACTTGTAGGGTCAGCTCCTTGACAAGGAACTTGAGAGATGTGGAAAAACCCAACTACTTAAAAATATTTGCTTGGAAAAGAATTGTGCCTCAAATAGAGTTTCCCAAAATAGAATCATTCCTTCAGCATCTGGAAACGAGTGTACCTCAACCCAGTCATAAGAAGAGATTGAAAATGCAGGGTCTGCATTCAGATAGGCCTATATTTGGATCCAGTTCTGCCATCTCAGAGACCTGAGCAACTTCAGTTTTCTCATCTGTAAAATGGGCATAACCAGTATATCCCAAAGAGTTTTTGTGAAGCTGAAATGTTGTTTAGAGAATGCTAGGATGGTATATAGGGGATAGCTTGAAAAAGGATAATTATTATTAAAATGCTTTTTTTCTATTCATCCCTCAGTAACATCAGGGTCTAATTTCAAAAGGAAGAGGGAAGTGTGAGTGTGAGGTGAAGCTTCCAGGGAAATAAGGAGCCACTTTAGAAGCCAAAGCTGTTTGAGGGGAGGGAAAGATGTAAGGGAGAAATGACACCAGGACTTCTCCTGGACTCCGGCAGCCATCCCACCCCAGCCTGGGATAATCGTGGGGTCTAAAGGGCAATGTGACCATTTTGGATAAACCCACGTAAAAAGGACAGTTAGCAAAGACCCGGACAGTTAGCAAAGACCCGTGAGTTTTCTTTAGGAATAAGAAAGAATACATACAGGTTGCTTATGTGTGCAAGATAAAGGCTTTCTGCTGTGATTAGGGTGAAAGGAAGGAGACTGAAGTTAATCTAAGAAGAATTCAGGAAGAGATAAAATTGTTATCAATGTCTTGAAGGATACAGGAAACGGGGCCAGCTTTCAGCTTGCACATAGCTTACCCTCTTGTGAAAGCCTGTACATTTTCAGTAGTTCTTTGCTGAAGACAATTTCAGTAGTTCTTTGCTGAAAGTAGACAGATGCTGCCAGGAATGGTTGATCTATTTTTCAGCAGAGGCTTCCTTTAGGGGGGTGCTGCTGCACTGCAGGAAAAAATCTAGCACTTCTGGTGAAAAGAAAGGCCTGACTTCTTCTCACTTGGGGGCAGAAGTCTAACATACTTGTGAAGGCACATGGCTATAATTTTGATGAAATTGTAAAATAGACTGTAGGACATTTTCTGTAACAATACAAAATTCCTATTTCACTAATTTGGTGCAAATAGTATTTACCAAAATAAAGTCACATGGAACATTTTATGCTCCATTAAGTTATATCTTGTTTCTTCGGTTGTTTTTGCATAGAGTTTGTCAATGTCATTACCATGTATTAGGAACATCTGGTTACACAACTGGCCTGATTCACAGTGAAGGAGCTGATACCTGAACTCATGTTGTTGATGAGCTTGCAAAGGGGCAAATATGAATCTTCAAACTGTAGATGCCAAATATCATATGCCCATATAATTTCCTTACACAACTCTCTACATCTGGGTGAGGAAAACTCCTGATATTGGTAGATTTTTTTTTTACCCAGGGAAGATTTCTTGCAGGAGAAAACTGCTTCACTTAAAATCCTAATTCATTGCTTCTTGGCCGTTGCATTGCCATATTTGAAGCAAGAATGTTGACAAGACATGTTCTATGGGGAGTTGTTCTGGAAATTGGAAGTAGCTAGAATACATGTGGTCTTCAGATACGGACAGGAGAGACACAGGAATGAGGATTAAGGTGTGGTGCTCCATGGTGCTCCGATATGCAGACTAGGTTTAGAGGTAGAAGGCAAGGGGAGGTTTTGATTTTCTTAAATAAGCCTGCCCATGATTCAGTGGAATTGCGCCAAGATTTTGACCTTTCCCCATTTATTGGCAATGTTTGAGTCATGGCTCTGTCTCTCTTGCAGAGATGTTAGGGTTTGGAATCCCCATGCTGGAGGTGCAGAATGGGAGAGAGAATGGCGAGGAGAGTGAAGTAGACTCTTTCCTGTATTTTAATTCTGTTGTTTGATTTATCTGGTTTGAACATGGCTTGACAAATAATGAAGTTTCTAGTTTAAGATGGAATCAGAATAGAAGAGACTAGAAGTGTATCTTTAGTTTCACTCCTTTTTTTTTTTAATATTCAATTATCTCATATTATTGTTTCCAGTTTCTGAAAGTGTTACTGCAAACTCTCTGGATAGTACAAGAACTCATCTACTCAGGAGAAACAATAACAACATCAACAAAAACCCACCTCATGTCCTTTTAGTTTGATTCCATTAAGGCAGGTTCAATTTTGTTCACGGAGATGAGCACCTGAGGCTCATTACCTGTCTACACAGCTCTCCGAAGCTCTGTGTTCTACATTTATTATTTCCTTTCTTGTTTTTCAGCAAAAAATTGAGTAGTTATTGATTGCCACAAAACACTGAATAATATACAATAGCTATGACGTTTTCTTGCTTACAAGAGTCCAGAATAAGACACTTAGCAACTGAGATTTTTTTTCTAGACTGCTTAGGGCTAATTTTGTCTGTCTTGTCAGCATTATCTGGGCCTAGCTGAAAGTGAATTGAATGTGCATTTTTCCAGAATTCTTTGTCATTTGAAAGTTATCCTGATTTCCCTTCATCCAACCAGTTGTGCCTCATTTTCTAGAAATTTACTGACATGGTCAAATGATGTATCCACAGACCAATTTGAAACTAGACCTTTTGCAAGCAAACTCCTATAAACTGTCATCTGTGTTAGCAGAACTTGAGCAAAAACCTAAACCCAGCCATCCCTGTAGTTCCTACATCTTCAAGTGGAAAGAAAAGGTAAAAATAAATGAAGAGATGGGTTGTAATTTATCAAATGGGCTTGCTGGGTGGAGTGGCTTAAAGTAGCATCAGGGTAAGAAAAAAAAAAAGCCGTTATGAATCATATGTACTGTATGTTCCAGATCCTAACAACAGAAATTTAAGATAAATGTGTTTTTATTCCTTTTGAGGACAGTAACAAGAGCTAACCACAACTGAATACATCTTTGTAGACTAATAATATGTTGTTAGAACACTTTGGATTGCTTCTTCTTCCCCCTCATATTTTAACTTTATCCTTTGTGCTTTTATTGTAAAATTTTTATAAAATGAAATTTTAGTATTCACACAGGCCCAAATTATGAGATTTTGTGATAACCACTAGTCTCATCTGTTTACTACAGTAGATGTCATGAGTATGTTTTAAAATTCACATGTGTTTTCCCAGTGTTACATTTCTAAGTGAATCATAGGTTCGTGAATATACAGGGGTGGCTATTGCTTGTGGTTATTTCCAATTTAGTATCTGAAAAGGAAACCCCGTGATGAAGAGAAAGCAGTCTTTCTAAGACTGGATGAGCTAAGATAGTCTAAGAGAGGATGAGCTCTAAGATATCTCAATCATGTCATGATTGACAATTTCATGAAAATTACATTTGCATTGAAGTCAGATAAAGTTGAATTTGTAGAAGTAATGCTGAGAATGCTTTTATTTAGCCTAAAGTTGCAGGTCAGAATTGCAAACACAGGCTATAAAATATAGTTGTTTAATTCTGAAAAAAAAAATTAAGATTTCAGAAACAAGAAAGCACTATAATAGGGTTTAGGAATGTAGCAGATAATTTACTTGTGAACAACACTCCCCCATTAAACAAATTCCTAAAGAAAACACCTATTAGAAAACTTACTTTTCATGAATATTTATGATGACATGTTTGCTAAAAATGACTTTTTTTTTACAAAACTATTTGAACAGCAGCAGACACATAGTTATTTAAAAATATCTCGGCCTTTTCTGATGAAGAGATTGGAGAACGTTGTGAGCATGGCGTCTTCTGGTGGGCACAGAAACCCAAGTTCCTCATCTACAGGTAACCCTTACCACGATATTTTGGGGCTGGGGCCTGGCAGTCAAATATAATGCTACATTGATATATTATTTTCTACTCAAAAAAAGTCTACATTTCATGTGGACAGATTAGTTTGTTAGAATTTGTAGTTTTCTATGAAAATGTAACCCAAACATGGGAAAAAATCAAGAGAAATAGAGGGTTGGAGAAAAGAATTTTATGATGTGAGATCTATCAGATTGACTGGCATCCTCATTATTCAGTCTGCAGTTTGTGACCCTGATACAGTCAGCCCTACACCCCGGGAGGAGCTCTGCACCTGTGTCCCCACAGCCTCCTTCAAACTTCCATGAAACCCTCTCTTTGTGAGAAACAGTGATTGCAAGGCCTACATACCTTTTTATTCGGCCATCTGACAGTAGTCATTTGTCTGCTCCCAGTCATTTCTCTATCCAAATCATTCAACACACACACACACATATACACACAATCATTGTCCCTCATTGTTGAGCTGTAGTTACCAGAACCTTGACAATCTAGTTACCTGATTAGAAATTGGCAAAAAAAAAAAAAAAAAAAAAAAAAAAGAGTTTCAATCAAACCCAGGATTTTATGGTCCACATGACTTATTAAAGATTCACCATTGTGTTGTTTGAGAAACAGTTCCTTAAGTGACTAGGAAGCAGGTGCTTTAAGTGCCCCTACCTATACCTGCATGGAAAAACTGGTGTATATTTTCCAAAACGTACATACAACTACCCCATGTATTAGCTAACCGATGTTAACTGAGCACCTGGGAAACCAAGATAGTAGTGCATGGTTAAGTTTGGGGGTGTGTCCTGAGAAATGCATCATTAGGCAATCTCATTGTATATGAACATTGTAGAGAGCAATTACACAGATGTCAGTGGTGGGCTTACTACACACCTAGCCCATATGAGATAGCTTATCAGGTCTTCTGCATTAATGCTGTCCATCAATCAAATATCATAAGCTACACATGACTACAATTTGAAGTTGATATTATTGTTATTACAATAACTTTTATCCAGACTCATGATTTTCTATATTGTGGCATGGTTTTTGGTTATATAACATCTGCAGTTCATACACATAATAGTACATTGTGAATGGTTATGAATAAAGGAATATTATGTAAAATTACAGATTTTCCTTTTGAGAAGATTTCATTGTATTTAAGCTTTGCACCATACTGCTAAATAGCTAAAAAAAAAGCCTCCCATCTCCCCAATGCCTACAGAAACAGCATTAGTAATTACAACTTAATCCAACTTTCAGCTTCTGGTGTGGTCCAGCTCAGCAATGGCCTTTGCAAGGCCTTATATTCCTTTCAAGCCAGGCAAGATGATGAACTGAATTTGGAAAAAGGTAAGAATCATTTGAAATTGCTTTAGTTGCCTTCACATGTTGAAATTCCTAACTTGAATAAATTTTCTGACTCAGTACCATAGACTTAAAAGTTACTATCATGTCAAATCAGTTCAGGTATATAATCACCCTTCTTAGAAGATAAAATTAATCACATCAAAAATAAAGTTCACATAGGGCCTCCCCTGGTGGCGCAGCGGTTGAGCACTGGGCTGCGAAGCTGCCCGCAGCCTCTGCAGCGCCAGTTCGATCCCCGGAAGCCAGGGAGGGTCCCACACGGAGCACAGACCTCTCCTGTAGCACCCGCTGCTCCCCTCAGCAGTGTATTTCGTCACTCTGCCTGTTCTGTTCCCCGCTCTGGCTCTGGCGAATTCTCTCACCTTCCCACAGTTGTTATTTCATTTATTCCCATTATTCTGCTGAGGATACTGAGGTGTAGAAAAGTAAAGTCGCAGGCAGTAGCAATTCAGGATTTGAACTCAGAACCTCAAGAGTCCTGCTCATAATCAAAGTGCTACACTGGGTCAGAAGGTCAGTGATGGACTGTCATAAGAAGGTGGCCCCTCAGACAGCTAGAACACGCAGGAGTGTGGTATGACTTCCTCTCGTAGCTTAGTGTAAAAGAAAATTCTAAAACCAATGTCAAAGGATTCGAGGGAGTCAAAGTCCTCCCTACTTAATGTTTTTTGAACTTACCTCTCAGGAAAGTGTTTAAAAGACCAATTTAAGGAATTGTACCTCCTTCTTTGTTCTCAGATTTTTGTTAATATGGAAAGGTAGTGTGCAATGGGTTATGTAGACCTCTATCTGACTATACACAAGAAAATCTCAGCAGTCTCAACTTTCTTTGTGTCTAGTTAGCGGCTAAGGCCTAGATTTGAAATGAAAAGGTTAGTGAAAAAGAGCTGTGTCATTAGGGAAAACTTATTATCCATGACCTTGCCAGACATGGGGCCCGGAGCCAAAAGAAAATCAAGATGGATTGTGCAGCCAAACAATCGGGACACCACCTATTTGTTATTGGTTAGTGGGTGCTTTCTTTCAGTTTGCCAGTCATATTTCTCTAGGGGATTACGTTTCCTTCTAGCTCAGAAATAAGACAAGGAGAAAGGGTGAAATGGAAAGGAAACCTTCATTCATTTGAAATCAATGTTGCCTTTATTTAAAAGTTTTAAGTGTTAAAGGTGTCACTTGGATACTCATTATGTCAGGCTAAGGGTACTTACAACAGTACATGGGTAAATGAAATCTGAGTTTCCATGTTCCACATGAATAAAAAATCACATTTCCCAGATGCCACCTAGAATTGAGGGGTCCTGAGTTTGAGACACACAGTTGCACAATAAATTGACCATCTTGCTTGTTTTCAGTTCTCTGTTGGTTGCAAATCCTGCTTATACTTTATATCCTAAATGATTTCTTTAAATTAAAGGAGACATTGGAGGCTTAGGAAAACTGGCAAAAAGCTGTTAAATTATTTGTTTGAATTCCTGAGAGTAGAGTGTGTTGATCTACTGACCTGAGAGAACTCACTGGAGGGAGAACTTTGACTGACTGAGAATGAGCTCCTTCCAGAATAAATTATGATTTGTGATCAACAGGAGATAGAAGGGGAATTAGCAGTCTCCTTTGCCTAAGAAAGAAAATTGCTAGAAAAAGATTGAAAAACTGAAAAATTACCTTTAAATCATGCTAATTATAAAGTAACTCAGGAAGGAAGCAAATATTTCTTAGATGTGCAGGAAGCAGCCAGAGAGAAAGGACTGTCTCAAGAGAGGGGCTTTGCAAGAGGATTTGGGAGACCAAGTTCAACTGTAGGGTAACTTATATCAGAATTGTATTTTTAAACACCAGACAATTAGAGGAGAGCAATATTTCTTAGGAGTTCTATTTATTTTAATTATTGCCTTCAAAAGTATTGGTTTTGAATTGCTATTTAATAAAATTATAGAAAATGTTGATGGGGGTAATATTTCTGTACAAAACTGTGAAGTGAAGCTTTGGGCTGTGAAGTTGGTCAATATAGTGGAGAGAAGCTGTCTTGGTGAAAAGAAAAGTCTGGCAACTAAGACATAGTCACAGCAGTCAACATACAAACCCTTAAAGCTCAGGCACCACAAGTAGTTGGGTAACACCCCACCAGCTGTATCCAAACAGGCAGCCCAAGAACTTAGGCTCCAACATCATTGTTTTTTATCACATTTTATGGCACAATTAAGTTGTCCATTGTCTTACTCTAAGTCACACTCTTCACACAATGCCTACTTCACACAAAGGTGTTCGATACACTTGGCTCCATCTGAATCGTATGCAGAAAATGATGCTGCCGTGTAGCTCCCAGAAAACAGAATCTCCCTGCGACTTCCTTACCCACCTGACTTTCAGTGTGTGTTCAAATTGCAGAGATTCATTTAATTAAATGCTCATTTTCACAGGCGACATTGTGACGATCCACAAGAAAAGAGAAGAAGGGTGGTGGTTTGGCTCTTTAAATGGAAAAAAAGGTCATTTTCCTGCTGCCTATGTGGAGGAGCTCCCCTCAGATGGTGGAAACGCGGCTACAAAGGCATAAACAAGATCCAGAACACACAGCCTTACACACTGTATAAACACTTCAATGTGGAGCAAATAAAGATGAATGTTGTGACCTTTATGCTGGAGTCCTACCTGTACGACTGCACTTTGCACTACTGGTTCTTTGCTGGAAAGAGTCAGAAGGTGGCAGTAGAGGGAGGCAGGGTCCTAGAGTTTTCAAATTCTATGAAATCCTAAAGGTGACTTCTAGAGCCCATGGGGTCACAGGGAGAGAAAGAGAGACTGAATCCAGGCCCTGCTCAGCTGCTGGCCTGACAGTGTGATGTCTTCTAGTAGCACACCACAGACTGAGACGTTCTTCTTGGGTGGCAACCGGCCACTGCAGGCCTGCAAGGTGTCAAGCAGTGCAAGGGAGAGGAGGAAGAATACAGGTTAAATCCAAGAAGAGCTCAGTAGAGACAGGCAGTCACCACGCCAGTGAGAGAGACATACACATCTTAGGAGTAGGGACAATAGAGTCAAGAGTGGAGAGTCCCTGTGGTCACAAGAGGGGGTAGTAGACAAGGAGCAGTGTAGAATGGGATTCTATCCTGAGGCAGTGACTTGTTTTGTGCCCTGTACCCTCTGCCTGCCAGAGGGTTGTGTGTGAACCGGAGATAGCTGGGGAGCTGAGCTCAAGACCCAGTGCACAGGAAAGGGTTAGGAAGGAGACAGAACCTGAGATGTCCTGCATCCTTGCCATTTGGAAACTTCATACACCAAACTTCTGAATAGAAGCTAGGAATTCTGCACTTCCCAGCTAGGCCATTGTGAATGGAATACCTACCTTAATCAGCTTCCTAGTGAAAGCAACTTTAAATGTGAATCAGTCTGTAGCTTGGATGGGGTTTTAAAACTCATGTTACTGTCAAAATGGAACATTTAGAAGATTTATGTTGCTTCCTCAAGTACCCTATAATGGGAAAGTTGGAAATGAAAGAGGGTAGGTCCCAAACCCTTCCCAAGGGGAATGCTTTAAAATGGAGAGAAGCCTTGCAGCAGCAGTGTTCAGAAAATGATCTGTCAGCCTGGAGATCATACACTCCACAGGCTGGAAAGCTGCGGTGTTGAGAGAAACACCTGGGCACGTTTACCTTCGTACAGAATAGAATCTGGCATTAAAGGACTAATTAATATCGATTCTATTACTCTCCTGCCTTCTCTTTTTTTTTTTTAATTTGCCAAATTTAATAATTTCAAAAAGAAATTTTTCAAAACAAGGTGTATTTTTTTTGTTTTTTTTTTTTGTGGTCTGCACCATTACACTCCTATAGCAGAGGATAACTAACAGATATTTATAGATAGAGATATCAGACCTGAAGGAATTCAAGCAAAATATGTTACGTGAGACCTAACTTACAGCTCAGAAGAACAGATCAGAAGTTTTAATGTCATCCTTAATGGTGTATTAATGAAGCCTTTCTGCATGAAGAAAGTTGACTGAATAATAGGCCATTAGACCATGAAGAGAGATTTTGAATTTCTATTTCCTTTTCATCTTACTTCTTTCCATTAAGTCTTGATGGATAAAAAATTGGGTTGCAACTGACTGCAGTCACTACTGGATCATTTGTATAGAGAAAATTGACGATAATGATGGTTGGACCCGGAAACTCTTTGAAAGTAATTTTCAAAGAAAAAGACCCCTTTTTCTTCATAAATCAGTTTCACTTTGTGAAAATGTAAATGGTTTTCCAGTTTTGGAATGTTGTGCAAATTCTTTTTGCAATGGTGATACATAATCTTTAAACTTCAAAGAAATACTATAATCTTAAACTTGATAAAATACAAATATAGTTGGAGATGGCAGACTTGTTGAATAGCTTTTAGCAGGGCATGAATTTTCTGGTTGGAAAAATGGAGATGGTACCACTTAGACTTGGGTAAAAATTAAGTGCCTATTGTGAAGATTAAGAAGGTGCTCAAGACTGCCAGAATAAAATAATTTTTAATATTAATATTTTAAAACTCTTAATTGGGCTTTCATAATTATACCCCACTAAGCAGTTTCATGTCAGAAAGTTTTTAGCTTTCACAACCTGAAATATAGGCAGTAGAGATCTGAGCCGCATTTTCTCTAAAAACACTGAAAGGTATTATTCTACTTTATCTCTTTTCTAGTAAAAGTTGACATGGCCATCACATCATTAACCAGAAAGATCTATTAATTACATGTTCTTGCATTTTCAATTACATACCGTAATTAATATTTACAATGATAAAAGGCACTTCAATCACTTAAAGTGCTTTCTGATCCATCAAAAAGTAATATAATATTCAGTAATGGATAAAAGTAAATTTTATAGCACAGTATTATAAAATTTTAACTGATAAGTAATTTAAGCACAGTTTACCTTTGTTCCTCTCTCCAAGACAAATTCCCTCTTCCCCCAAATTCTTGTCAGCCTTGGGGGGATTCAGCCTGATCCATAGAAGTGCATTAGAATCAAAATAACATTACTATCTTTTGCAATGTTACATGGGAGCAATGTATAATTATAACCCAGGGAAGATGGGCCCAGGGCTTGGAGCCTGAGAAGGTGGGACTCAGACTTGACCAGGGGTATGTGAGGACAGAGCAGAGACCAGGAACCTGTTGTAGACAGAACGCGGTTACACGGATGTAGCTGGGGGGCATATGAAGGGCATGCCAGAGGTTCTGGTATGCTGTGATCTAAGGCACAGGGTCTATGTCTCTCTGGCCTCCCACTCAGCAGTAACAAGGTGTAGGGGGCAGGATGGGCACAGTGCAGGTTCTCTGATTCCAGCAGATGGGTGAAGGAGGAGTCCTGGAGGCCTCAGTGGCTTTTGCAGGCTTTTATTGGGATTACGAGGTACACGGCAGGCAGGGGCGCTGGGGGCCGGGAGGCTGGCAGTCCTTCCACCCCCCAGCAAGTCTTCGCTCTGGACCCTCCGGCCTTCTCTCACGTTCTCTCTGCTCTTCTCATGGCTCTGCTTCTCTCTCGACTTCTGCTTCTGCGCTTCTGCTGGAATCATAGAAAACCTGCACTGTGCCCATCCTGCCCCCTTACAATTGGCGTAAGTTGGCAAGATGATCCATGCAGACGGGTATGGAGCCCTCCGAAGACCTGGAGGGACTAAGGAGTATCAGACTGTGTTTGCCTGTGATGACGCTGGAGGCGTCATGGCGGCACAGGAGATGGTCAAGGTCCGGGAGCTGCGGGTCGAGACCTCACCTGGAGGAGGAGACGCCCTAGAGGACCAGCCAACGACCCCCGAGGCAGCAAGAATCGTCGGGGAAGAGAGGACCATGATTTGGAGCTCGCCAGTTTGGACAAAGGGAAAAGCCGATGAACTTGGACTAATGGACTAACAATCCCGCCAGAAGGCAGAGGACCTTGGCAAGTTTGATATGTTTTGGGGACCCTGGGGCAGGATGGTATCGTTTAAAATCAAGGCATGAAAAAAAAAAATAATAAAATCAAGGCATGGCCAGTGAGCCTTGGTATAAGAGCCCACAGTTGGGAGGGAGGAAGCCCTCGCGGAGTTCTCTGCAGCCAGGCAGAGGAAAAGCCAACTGAGAAAGCAAAAGCTGGTGCTGAGATTGGGAAGCCCTGAGCAGCTGTTAAGCACTAAGTAAGCTAAAGAAGGCCAGTGAGTCTCGTAAAATCACCTGTGGGCGATGCCCTGCTCATGGTTGAGTGAGGGTAAGGAGCTGAGGAGCCTGTCCTTGAGGGTGGGTGGGGATCATGGCTTGTGGTGGAGCCCACAGCCAAAGAGGGGACCCAAGAGAGGCCGCATGTGGAGCTTGCGTCCACGGATCCCCGACCCATGTGCTTGTGCAGTGGGTTGGCCTGAGCGCAGGGGTCTGTGTGTCGCATTGGTGGCTGTGACCACAGACAGAAAACCCTGAGGATTGACGATTACCCCCAACAGTATAGAATCGCCAATCCCAGAGTGAGTGCATCCTGGGGGTGGATGCGGTGTGGGGCTTGTGGCTTACACTACAGCGGAGAAGGCCAGGAAGCCTGACGGCTCCTGGTGTGTGACGGCAGATGCCGTGAGTGGTTCCCCCTTGTATGAGCAGTGCCTTCGGCAACAGATTTGGTGGATCATCTGCTGGTGCCAATAATATTGTCTTTTGCCACTAGGTTGGTGCCCTGCCTGGACTTATTTGTGTTCTGTTGTATTTTGTTATATTGTGATGTATTTCATTTGCTTTTGTGGGCCATGGCTGTCGTGTTCATATTGCCAAGAGAAACGTATATGACTTGTATAGACTGGCAGAAAACCCTGAGGGGGTGGATTGTAGGGTAGGTAAAAGTATCAGGCTTTTCTGCCCTCCTGCCATTAGGCTAGATGAGGGAACCCTGCGGTCCTGAATGCATGGCTGATGGCGGGCACCTGGAGTAGGGTGTGGGCGTATGTAGATGAGATTCACCTGGGCTAAGACTGGGCTTATAAGGGCGGCGTCACGGGGACGCCAGCAGAAGCAGAGAAGCAGAAGCACGAGAGAGCAGAGCAGCAGAGACCACCACAGAACGCTGGAGAGCCCAGACAGAGTGAAGACTTGCTGGGGGCTGGGAGGACTGCCAGCCTCCCGCCCCCCCAGCACCCCTGCCTGCTGTGTACCTGGTAAATCCCCATAAAAGCCTCCAAAAGCCACTGAGGGCTCCAGGACTCTCTCCTCCTTTACCCTGTCTGCATAGAATTATAGAAAACCTGCACTGTGGCCCATCCTGCCATTACACAGGGATTGGACAAGAGTGAGAACGCAGCAAGCTAGAGAATCCAGGTTGTGCTTACGCAGCTGGGAGCTCAGCTCAGCTCAGGGAAGCTAAGGAGACATTTGGGTGCTTGTGGTGAGGGAAACGTGCCTGCAAGAGCCCCACTAGAAAAGAAGCAGTTAGAGGGAAAACCACTTTATCAAAAGAACTAGGGGCTGGGAGAAGGTGACCTATGTTATGGAGAGGTGCGGGGACAAGGAGAGTCACCCAGGAAGTGCTAAAAGAAGACTGGGCAGGCTAACAGGAAAACAGGTTAGCACAGGTGTTAGTAATTGAAGTTTCAATCAACTTGTAAATTGAGTTTTTCTTGACATTGAGGCAGATGATAAGTGCTTACTCCAAGCGTGATGCCTGGACCAGCTGCCCCAATAAAATCCTGGGCTATGTCAGAAATGCCAATTACCAGGTCCTGCCTTATACTCACTCAAAAATCCGCCATCTGAGGTTTGACCAGCATCCCAGGTGATTCCCAAGCATATTTAAGCTCGAGAGCCATTGGCTTAACTTGAATGAATCCAGAGAATTGTCTAAACTACAGCGAACTCACCCGGGAGGGAGCACTGGTGGAGAACTGGAGAAAAACCAAACACTACAGGAGCTGGCTCTAAAAATAGGATGACCTCCTTCCTTCTTTTGATCCAGTAAGTTTTTAAAGGGCCTCCCTGGTGGCACAGCAGGTTGAGCGTTAGTGCTGTGAAGCTGTCCACAGCCTCTGCAGTTCAGGTTCAATTCCCGGCCGGCCAGGGAGATACCCGCATGGCGTGGCAGACCTCTCCTGTTGCACCCGCAGCTCCCCTCAGCGGTGTCTTCAGTCCATCTGCCTGTTCGGCTCCCTGCTCTGTCTCTGGTGAATTCTCTCACCCTCCCGCACATCTGGCCTGTACTCCAGCTCTTGTATAAAGAATCTTCTTCCTCTTTCTTAGCTACTAACTTGATAATCTCATTGGCACAAGTGTGGTATGGGTCATAGGCTAGAGAATGAGAAACAAACATCTCTCTCCCCTCAGCCCCTTCCTCTGATTTCCTGCATCCACATTGGCTCCCATCCTCCCCTTCACCCCCTCCATGCTCTGTCCAAACTGCTCACACTAGATAGAGTAGACCTACTCATTTGGGCTTCATATTATCTATACAATTGGGTCACCAATCTCCGATCCAGTTTCTGAGCCCAAAAATGGTCAGATGAATAACATGATCCCTGATTTAGGAGTGAGGAAGAAAGCATTCATGTCATCTAGAATCTAAACCCTGTTCTCAATTTCTGATTTATCATTGATACAATTAATATTCTTCCACTTTTGGCTCCCTGAGTCTAATATTTCAACCAGGTGAAACACCTACAAATACATTCCAGAGGCCAGGGAGGCAAATTAAAAAAAGAGAGACAGAACTTTAGGAAGTGGTGGGGATGGGTTGAACTGAAGAAAATATTTTAAAAGCAATATAGTACTCAATTTTGTATAAATTTTATTGCACAGTGTAATACATCCTGGAATATTGTGCCCTAAACTTATAGGTCAAATTTATAGGTTATAATCTTCTCACATATTAATTGGTATTCTTCCACCTCCATTATGCTTAATTGTGTTCTAATATACTTATCAGGCTATTTGATCAAAGTATTTATAACCACACTAAATTGAACTTGCCGAAATAAGCAATAGGGTTGATTTATTCAACACATGAAAAACATGCTTTGGAATTTACTCCCATTTTTTTCTAAGATTATACTGATATTTTTTTCTTTTAAAATGGTTAACTAATAGCCATAGCATGTAAGGTATGAGCCCCAGAATCTCAGAGGCAGAGATTTCAGAGAACATATAACCCAACTTATCTACTCACTCATTCATTTATGCAAATACTCTACCACTTATTCACTGAACATTCGAGGGTTGTGCTAAGTTTCAGGTAATAGGCTAAGTGATATGATTCAAAAAAATATTCTGAATATTGTTTTTTGACTTTTGTTCTTGCTTTCTTAAGACACACTGTTCTCTCATTGTAAAAGCATAAAAGCCTGTGTGAGTCATTAAGTTTAGCAATTTGCCTGATTCTAAATAAATAAATCTGGCACCAGCCTCAAGGATTTCAGAATCTAGGGGAAAAAACAAAAATGGAGATAAAATATGGCAGCACAATGTAAAAAGTGTATATAAAATCATGGTTGAATTGGATTACTTTCCATTTTAAAAAAGCTTTTTTGAGGTATAGTCTACTTAGAATAAAATTGCTGTTGAGTTGATATAGCTTGTTAGGTTTGGTAAGTGTATAGTCTTACAGTGACCACCACAATCAAGGGTCAGCACCCTCAAAGTTTTCTCTTTGCAATCAATCCCTTGCTCCTACCCACCTCTTGATGTGCATACTGAAGTATATTTTTGTCTTTTTTAGGGTTTTCAATGAATGGAATCAGTCATCTTTTATATAAAGGCTTAGCATGATGTTTGAGTTTTATTCATGTTTTTGCATGTATCAGTTCTTTCCTCTTTATTGCTAAATAGCATTTCATAGTGTATATGTGTTCACATTTCAATTGAACATATGGCTTATTTATATTGTGTTGGTCACAATGAACAATATTGGTTTTTTTTGAATTTTAACTGAAAATGAAATCATTTTATTTTTTTGAACATAATCCATTAACATTCATGGTTCTTTTAAATTTTATTTTTATATTCCCCATACAATTGCAACCCCCTTATTTTAACTCCAATCTCTCCTTTCCCTGCCCTCCCTCCCCCCATAGTGTGTCTCTGGTTCATAGTTGTTTGTTGATTTTGATTTTTTTCTTTCTTATAGCTATTCTTTTTCCTGGTTCCTTATTTAGGTTTTCTAAATTCCTGCTATGAGTGAGACCATCTGGTATTTTTCTTTTTCTTTCTGGCTTATTTCGCTGAGCATGGTTCCTTCCATCTCCATCCATGTTGCTGCAAACTGCATGTTTATCTTTTTTGATTGCTGAGTAATATTCCATGGTATATATGTACCACATCTTCTTGATCCAGTCATCTATTTTTGGGCATTTGGGTTGTCTCCATAGCTTAGCTATTGTCAATAGTGCTGCTGTAAGCACAGGGGTGCAGGTGCTCTTTGGAATTAATGTTTCTGTGTCCTTTGGGTAAATACCTAGGAGAGGAATTGCTGGATCATATGGAAGCTCTATTTTCAGTAGGTTGAGGAATCTCCATACAGCTTTCCATAGTGGTTGGACCAGTTTGCACTCCCACCAAGAGTGCAGGAGAGTTCCTTTTTCTCCACACCCTCGCCAACATTTGTTGTTGCTAGTTTTTTTAATATGTGCCATTCTCACTGGTGTGAGATGGTATCTCATTGTAGTTTTGATTTGCATTTCCCTGATTGCAAGTGATGTTGAACATTTTTTCATATGCTGCTGGCCATTTGTATTTCCTCTTTGGAGAAGTTTCTTTTTAGCTCTTCTGCCCATTTTTTGTCTGGATTATTTTCTTTGTTTTTGTTGAGTCTCGTCAGCTTTTTGTAGATTTTTGTGATCAGTCCTTTATCATTAGTGTTGTGTGCAAAAATTTTCTCCCAGTCGGTGGTTCATGAACAAATTTAGGAGGGGCATGTTTTCATTTCCCTTGGGTAGATAACCTGAAGTAGAGTTGTTAAGTGTATATTTAACTTTTTAAAAAACCTGCAATGATTCCCCAAAGTAGCTATCTGTTATCATTTTGCACTGTATGAAGAGTTCCAGATGCTATAAATCCTTGTCTATACTTGCTATTATCAGGCTCTTAAATTTCAGTGTTCTAGCAGGTGTGCTTTAATTTATTGGGGTTTTAATTTCTATTTCCCTAGTGAGTAAAGCTACTGAGTTGTTTCCTATTTGTTGGCTATGAATTCACTGTTCTCACCCAGTACATTAGCAGGTTTTCATAAGTAAACATTTCTCAAGCTATTGTTTACCTTTAAAGTGACTGTTGTTTATCATGAAATAGTCTTCAAAACTTGTACAGTCCTAAATTTTTATGTGGAGGCAGAATACCCAAGCCTTCTCACACCACCATTATAAAGGGAAGGCCTTGAATTGTATTTTAAAAAGTGAATAGCAGTTACCATACTGAGTCATTGGGTCACTGCGGATGTCGCTTAAATACTAGGTACTAAACACAGTGAGTCTTGTCTCTTAAAAAGTCCTCAGTCTTTTGTAAAGGAGATAGACTGGTAAATAGATACTGTACACTGTGATAAATGCTATAATAGGGGTAAGCCAAAAAGGTTATAAAGATGAAGTCAGTCAGGGAAGTCTCTGAGTTGAGCAGGTTTGGCAAGTAAAGAAGGTGCAGTGAGTGTTATAAGCACATGAGAAAGAAGGCACTGCATCTAATCACTGGAAAATATACACATATACTAGGTTATAAAGCAAGTTGCTAGAAAATTTCCAACCACAACGTAAGTTAGCAATAATTAAGATAATTTAAAAAGTCCTTTACATTTGGGGATGTCTGCATGCATGCATATGCGTGCGCGTGCACGCACATGCACACACACACACACACACACATACATACATACACACTTCTAAATAGCCCATGGCCAAAGAAAAAATCTTATTCAAGAAACAGAAAAAAGGAAACACATCAACTATTTTCAAGGGCATAGATCTTAGAATAATCTTGATGCCAAAATTAGACAAAGTAAATATACAAGGGAAAATTATAAGCCCATCTCATTCATAGCAAGAGATGAAAAATTTGAAGTATTCACAAACTGAATCTAACACTATTTGAAAGGAAAAAAAATCAGAAAAGATTGCACACCGGACTTCTCAGATTTATTATTCCTGGAAGGCAAGCTTGATCAACATTTAAAAGTTTTTTAAAAGTCTATTAATATAAATCACCACATTAACAGATTATACATGAAAATCTATATAGATACAGGAGCACATAAGTCAATAAGCATGCAAAAGTACTTCTATTAACTGAGAATAGAAAAAAACCTTCTAGGCTTGATTAGCAAAAAAGAAAACAGCAAGTTTAGGAAACTACACATGGTATAGTATGGCCAGATGAGAAAAAATTAAATTCAAAAAAGTAAATGATTTGCTCAAAGTCACGTAGCAATTTTTTTTTAATAGTTTTGATTTTTCTTAAAGATTTTTTTATTTATTTATACAAGAACCGAGGTATAGGCCAGATGTGCGGGAGGGTGAGAGGATTCACTGGAGACAGAGTGGGGAACTGAACAGGCAGACTGATGAAATACATTGCTGAGGGGAGCAGTGGGCAAGACAGGAGAGGTCTGCCGTGCCATGTGGGACCCTCGCTGGCTGGCCGGGATCGAGACAGCGCTGCAGAGGCTGTGGACAGTTTCACAGCACTGTGCTCAACTGCCTGCGTCACCAAGGGAGGCCCCACATAGCAATTTTAATGGAACAAAAACTGGACTACATGTTAATTCTCAAAACTTTCCACAATACAATGATGCTGGGGGGAAAATTTTTCACCCCCAAATTTGAAAGAATACAAGATTTACCATTCATAGATTACATTTATTTGAATCTCACATACTCTTTCCAAATTCTTGTAAAAATCTATTAAACAGTGTTAAATAATTTTTTCCCCATTTTTTAAGAACTTATCCTCATTTGCTACTTCCAGTGTGCCTAGTTACTAAGGGGAGGGGATACTATGTGCTTAAACTTGAAACTTCAGATCATATCAAAAATATGCATTGCTTATACTTTGTAATACAATATATTTGGCAATACTAAGAAAGGAGATTTTAAATAAAATCATATATCCTCCAGTCTATTTAACTGATGGAATCTTTCCCTACCTAGATGAAACCTTGTCTTTATGCAGAAAGAACCTTGTTCTCTATTACCTTGTCACAAAGTCGAGAGTTACCTGTAGCCATCTTTATATTCTAAAAATGACCAAACATCTCAGATACATAACTGCAGGTATTATTGAACAAGCCAGCTCCTTTTCATTAAATATTAAAATAATAATTTTGATTTCCCATTAAATAACTTTATTGAGTTTGACTAATGTATTCAGCATTAACAAATATTTATAAAAGTTTCTATTTTGTGCTAGATACTATGCTAAGTAACAGATAGCCAAATAGGCAATATGTTATCATGGTACACGAATTAAAACATAATTGTCTGAATTATTATAGTTATCCTCCAAATTGGAAGTGACACTTTCTAATCCTTATTAGCATGAAAATTGAAACTTTAAATCCATTTATAGTAGATTTTAGCAAATTTTTTGCTGATTCCTTTTTCATTCTTTTTTTTTTTTTTAAAGGATTTATTTATTTATGCATACAAGAACTGGGGCACAGGCCAGAGGTGTGGGAGATGAGAGGATTCACCAGAGACAGAGTAGAGAACAGAACAGGGAGACTGACTGAAATACACTGCTGAGGGGAGCAATAGGCAAGTCAGGAGAAGTCTGCTGTGCCATATGGGTATCTCCCTGGCTGGGGATCGAACCCACGCTGCAGTGACTGCAAACATCCCCATAGATTGCCTCTTAATCACTTGTGCCACCAAGGAGGCCCCCTTTTTTATTCTTATACAATTGTTCTGTTACAAAATGTGGAATAGTTTAGTCAACCCCATTTGCATTCTATTTCAATTGGTTTTAGTACATGTATATATTTCTTTCCCATTAACAAAACCTATCTTTGTATCTTATGTTTTATTTTCATATTAGGAATGCTTTAAATGCTTAAAATTATCTTAATTCTTACAATATACCATCCAATG
This sequence comes from Talpa occidentalis, assembly GCF_014898055.3. Lineage (NCBI taxonomy): Eukaryota > Metazoa > Chordata > Mammalia > Eulipotyphla > Talpidae > Talpa > Talpa occidentalis. The sequence continues at coordinate 100,269,899 of NW_023603184.1, forward strand.
TATAGTGTATAAAAGGGCAAGTAAGTAGGATAGTTTATTATTTTTTTAATATTTTATATAATTCTTACATCATTTTTCATCTTTGCATAATGTATGCATTTTCATTATGGTTATATTCCACATACAACTGCACTCCCCCTTATTTTGACTCTAGTCTTTCCTTTCCCCGCCCCTCCCTCCCCCACACCATAGTGTGTCTGTGGTTTATAGTTGCTTGTTGATTTTGATTTTATATTGATTAGTCTTTTTCCTGGTCTCTTATTTAAGTTTTCTAAATTTGTGCTATGAGTGAGACCATCCGGTATTTTTCTTTTTCTTTTTGGCTTATTTCGCTGAGCATGATCCCTTCCAGCTCCATCCATGTTGCTGCAAACTGCATGTGTTTATCTTTTTTGAATGCTGAGTAATATTCCATGGTGTATATGTACCACATCTTCTTGATCCAGTCATCTATTTTTGGGCATTTGGGCTGTTTCCAAAGCTTAGCTATTGTAAATAGTGCTGCTATGAACATAGGCGTGCAGGTGCCCTTTGGAATTAATGTTTCTGTGTCCTTTGGGTAAATACCTAGGAGTGGAATTGCTGGATCATATGGAAGCTCTGTGTTTGGTAGGTCAAGAAATCTCCACACAAAATAGGATAGTTTAATTTGCTTTTCATGTGTACTATTAATCATTCAAAGTGCAATTTTCTACTGTAAGTGTTGTGATTCTATAGAAACATGAAAGGCTAAATTTTAGAAATACATTTGGTTAGAATCTTCATTAACAACTCCTTTACTTACTTTTTACTTACCTTGCAATATGAAATAGAAAGTGAAGGTCAGAGACTCAGTGCCAGGCAGTCACCTACACTTGAACCTCCACTCTCAAATTACCAGCTATATGACCTGGAAGTTACTAAACTCTCTGTATGTTGGATTATCTGTAGAACAAGGTTATGGATCGTATCTACCTCACACCTTGTTGTGGTATCATACATTAGCAGACACATGTAAAGAGCTTAGAATAGTTGAGTGCTAAACCCCTAAAAAAGCATTAACTGTTATTTCAAGGTGGTCACGCCTCATTCCAATTTTGGAAGGAATCAACATCCCAGCTGAGAAAACAAATCAAGTCCTATGACTTAAGTTCCTCTGTTTATTATGAAAGTATGCTTTTCTTTGTACATTTGACTTTGTACAAATCTGGTTCCTGAGCTAACCTTGTGTGACTTTCCTGCTATATAATTTTCCTGCAATCTCTCCATGCCCCAGTCAGAAGTAAAAAATGATTGTGCTTGAGGAAAAACAGACCTTTGGATGGGAGCTACCCATTTCTTCTCTCAGACCCAGTCTTCATTTCTCTAACTTATAAATGAATCCTTCAGTATTCCTTACTGCAGTAAGCCACGTCAATGCCTAGGGTCTTCTCACTCTGTAGTTCAAATGAAGAGCTTTCCTTAAGTTTTATGTTTGTTCCCTATGGATATATCTTAAGCAAGGGAATTCAGCGTAGTAGTCATCTGATACTTTTTGATGTCAAATATTTAGTCTTGTTCCTTTTGGAGAACAATTAACACCCCCACTCTTAGTTCAGTAATGAGGTTTAACCTCCAAGTCTGGGTTTCAGGGGGCCTCTATGTAATCCAGTGCATGTACCAAGGACTAAGCTGAGCTTGAAATTGCTGGGGTCCATCCCATGGAGCCTCAACCTAGACCAGCTAAGAAATGGATCCAACTTGAGGTCCAAATCAAGTGAGGTCCACAAAAAACAAAGCTGTTCTGCTAAGAAAACTCTAAATTTGCTCACTGTACTTCCTTTGTTAAAAAAGTACCTTTAACCAAGTCCATGCTGAAGTAAGATTAGTAGTGCCACACACACCAATCTCCAGCATAGGCCTACTAGCCTTTCATCTCTCAGAATACGAATCAGCGGTTCCTAAAAGTTGATCAGCACATAGGAATGGGTGAGTGATAACATTACCACCAATCTATAACATTCTTCTCAGATAAACGCCACTGCTATATGATGTGAACAGAGCTCTGAGCCTCCTAGCAAGAATGCTGAGAAAGAGTATTTTGAAATTTCTATTGTACTTCCATTAACTAGACCACTGGCCTGAAAGTTTCCCTTAAGCTTCAGGAAGAAGCAGAAGGAAGTTGAGGCACGGAGGCCATGGTTTTCAGGTGTGTACACAATAACCTGAAACAGTATTATATGGCTTCCACAATAGCCAGCATATCTAAATACAACCAAACATACCAGGATAGGTGTGTGACAAAAACAAAATTTTAGACTAAGCACTGACATTTGAATTCTAGATGGCAAACTTATATCCAGACCATGACTAAAAATATATGAATTATAAAATGGAAACTGGTAATAATTTTTTTACCTTTGGATTTTCAAAAATATGTCCTTTCTGGACATCTTAGAATACCACCAACATTCTTCTGATGTGAAGGTTTATCCTTTATTTTAACTGCAGATCCATTTTGGTGTGAGAGAAAAAGATTCTTTCATGATATTAGGATGATAGCAAATAATAGTATTTATTTTGCCAAGTACATTTAAAAATTTGCCAGTTCTACAGCTACCCTCCTAAGTTCTCCCCCCACCCGCCCCCAGCAAATACCAATGTAATAATTTTCAGGCAAATATCACAAGTAGATGGCAGTTAGGGTGAAAAGTTGTTCGGGGGCCTCCCTAGTGGCACAAAGGGTTAAGTCTCAGCACTACGAAGCTATCCACATCCCCAGCCAGGGAGTTAACCCACATGGCACAGCAGACCTCTCCTGGCTCGCCCACTGTTCTTCCCCTAGGCAGTGTTTTTCAGTAGATCTGCCTGTTCTGTTCCTCACTCTGTCTCTGATGAATCCTTTCACAATAACGCTAAATTAATATATAAGTGTCAGTTGTACATCACTAAAGTCAACATGTGTAAATACTATTAAGTTCATCAGAAAGAGTCTTTTTAAAATATTACTAGTCACTGACCTTCAAAAACCTTCAAAAACCACTGAGTCACAGTACTGACTATATAAATTCCCATTCCCAGGTTAGCCATAAACCCATATTTGCTATTAAAATTTATACATATTTATATACACCATGCATAGAAAAGTTTTCATTTTAAAAAGAACAGATTTGACTATAAATTTTCTTTCCTAAGGTTTTAATTAAAATAATTTAGAGAAATACAGCACACAGAAATGTTACAAAAATACAAAAGGATTATAGGCAAACAATGAATAATGAGAATTCTTTTTAAGAGATACGTGATAGGGAAGAAAATGAAAGTTTTTATACACTATTTATACGTTGATTCTAAACCATAGCAGTAAAAGCTTTCCGAACATTGGCAAGAAAAGCTGAAAAATTGTTGGTCTTTCTTACATTCTCTTGAAATTCTGCTAAGCATTCAAGATGAGGAGAACAATCTGACACTAAAAGGGAAAAAAAAAGAATTTGAATGAAAATGTTTTATGGATGAGAAGTATTTCTAATTTAGATACTCTCATTTGATTCAAATCATTTCACTTCAATTCCACTTTACTGAAATGCTTTGAGCACTGAATGATAAATATACTTGATTTTCATATCTTAACTATCTTTGGGACCTTTCCTTTGTTTAATCTTTAAATATTCATATCTTAAGTACTATAATCTTGCTTTAAATTTAAACAGATGATAGTCAAGGGATTGAAGAGCTCAGTGACACAGAACAGCCCACCATCTTGGACCCGTACACTTTCTTTTAACACTAACTATTTAAACTATTTTAAAGGTTTTTTTCAACTGTTAAGTCAGTTTTCTCTGCAAAACTTTGACTTAATTTCTGATTACAGATTAACCCTAAATAACTTAAAATTATGGAAAGTGGTAATTAAAGTTTTATAAGTGAAAGGTAACTAGAAAATGTGGTTGTTTCTCAAAACTATAGGACCCACCTATCAAATAAGACTCAAGGTCACAAACAACAACGAAGCATATATTGCTGTGCTAGCTGATAGTTGTTCTCATTTCATACATTCTGTAGCAAGTCTCCAGGGAGGACAGGTCAAAGCAAATGGATCATATTCTATCAGCATTTCTATTCTTTGTCCAAGAGGAAAAAATATGACTATATCAGATTTCCTGCTCTTTAGTAGAGAGTGCTTAGAAAATAAGGCCCATTACAAAAACAGAGAAAAAACAGCAAAGAGCATTTGGTTCAAAATTTATACTGTGGATTCTATTTTAATACACTATCAAATACTATGAGACTGTGGTGCAAAAAAGAACATCCAATTTGGAGAAAATTGAAAAGTTAGGTAAAAGGTTTTGGGCAGTTTGCTGCTTAAAAAACTTAGCACTCAATAGGTAAGAAGATATTTACCCAGAAAGAAAAAGATTCCTAAAGTAAAAATCCCATTTGAATAGGAGTTGCGTCACCAGGGTACATTAAGGAGCTAACTCAGCAGTTCATCTGAGTGTCTGACTGCTATTAAAGCTTTAGATGAAAACATAGGCACAAAGAGCTGAGAACCATTTTCTGAGCTCCGATAAATTAAGGATTATTTTAACAGGGACATTAGATGAATAAAAGAAGAGCTGTATTTCCATTCTTTTCCTGTTCACAGTATTAGTAATCATATATAACTCCCCAGAAATCAAAGGCCTCTGATCTGCTACAGAATCACCAACTAAGCTAAATTATCAATTACCAATGTGTGAGATTTTTCAGAATAGTGTAATTTTCAAAGATATTTTATTTTGGGGAAAATAAACGATGACATTCTGATGATTTTACATTTGACTTTAAAATCAAATACTTGGATAAATTATAATAGTCACATTTAGGTAGATATATCCTTTATAGCTTTAGCTTTATTTTAAGTTCTCTTAAAGGATAATTCACACTTGCTTAGGAAATGCAGTGGTCATTGGTCTTTTAGACTTTTCAGCTACTGTAGCCCTGTGCCATCTGGAGAAGAAGTTACTGAGCTTCTCAGGTAATAATATCTATAAATGAAAACTATACACACTATTGTCTGTAGTAGACAAGAAGACAGGAAAAGAAAGTAATAGCTGGTGGAAATATTACTTTCCTTCATATTTACATTGTGATTCAAATAACATTGTGGGATGCTACTTCAAATACCAGTTAAGAGATAAGAGTAGATACCTTCATAGTCTCTTGCTTCATTTAGGTGCAAAGAAAACATAAATGGGCTCTCAGGATGCTTTGGATCAATATTAGTGAAAATAAACTGTAATTTATCACCTGAAAAAAAGATTAAGTTATTTATAAAAGAACATTTTGTTGTGCCAAAGCTTTCAATGGAGATGGGTTTTCTCATCTCAAATCAATATCTAACATGCCAAGTATATATAGTCACTAAACCAACATCTCCAAGTGTACAAGCTACAAAGATTTTTAAAATGTATTGTAGTTTAAGTGACACCAAAAGTATAAGCAATAAAAGAAAAACAGATAAATTGGACATCATAAAAATTAAAAACTTTTGTCCTTCAAAGGATACTATCAGGAGTGAAAATTCAACCCATAAAGTAGGTGAAAATATTTGCAAATCATATATCTGAAATTACCTTAAAATGTAAGAAACTCCTACAACTGAACAACAACCCAATTCAAAAACAAAGAACTTGTGAATGACATTTCTACAAAAAATATATAAAAATGGCCATAAACACATGAACAAATGCTCAACATCACTAGTCATAGGAAAAATGCACACCAAAACTACAATGACGTAACATTTCACACCCACTAGGATCGTTTTAGGAAAAAAAAAGAAAATAATAGTGCTGGAAAAATGGGGAGAAATTGGAACCCTATAAAGTGGTCCAGACACCATAGAAAATAGAATGGCAGTGCCTCAAAAATTACAATAGGACAGGGCATTTCCATTTCTAGGTATAGATTCAAAAGAACTAAGAACAAAGACTCAAACAGATAACAGTATGCCCATGTTCACAGCAGCAGCATTTTACAGCAGCCAAAAGTGCTAATTGTGTAGTGTCCACCAATAGATGAATGGATAAACAACATTATGTAAATATGTGTGTGTGTAACATGGAATACTATTCAATCATAAAAAGGAAAGATCTGAAACATGCTACAATATGGATGAACCTTGAAAACAGTGTGCTAAGTGGGATAAGGCAGACATAATTGAACCAATATCGTGTGATTCTATTTAAATGAAATACCTAGCATAGACAAATTCATAGAGACATAAAGTAGGTTAGAAGTTTTCAGGGACTAGAAGGAAGAAGGAATGAGGAGTTATTATTTAGTGGGTAGAGTTTCTGCTTGTATTAGTGAAAAATTTTAGAAATAATGGCAGTGATAATTGTACATTATGATGTAATAAACGTCACTAATTTATATAATAAAAATTAGTTAAAATGGCAAATTCTATTATATATATTTTACAAAAAAAAAAAACCTGTAGTGTCTAACAAATTTAATTTGACTTTTTAAATATAGTTCTCTTAAAGCCTATTTTCCCAAAGACCCCTGAATGTTTCCAAAAGCGTAAATGCCTGGTAGAAATTCACATGCATTTTAGGTTTTTTCTACAAAATAAAAAATCAAAGAAATCTCATAAAAATCTGAATTATGAGACTTCAAAAACTTGAAAAATTGTGTCTCATATTTAAATCCAAATAAAATAAATTTCTTTTTTTAACTAGGTTTTTTTAAAAACAGTTAATAGTAATGGGAAGGATATTGGTCAAGGTAAAAAATATTTCCTAAGATATTCAGCTGGGTAAAATGAGGGTCTAATTTGGGTTGTGTCTTTTTACAAATTTATTCCCTGACCTTGAGGGCTAAGAGAATATTCTTTTTTAAATTCTAAAAATAATTTTAAGGCTTTAAAAATATTTTTGAAACAAAACTGAATAAAATTTAAAAATGTCTCATGATGACAGTGAATATATACTAAGAGTCCGGTAATAAAAAGTTCAGAACTGGACCTTACATTTCCCTAATCAAAAGGTTACTCCTCATTAAAAACTCATTCCAGTTGGTGGGAAAACACCAAGACTGACAAATGTGTGGATAAAGCACCCTAACAGACAGAAAAAAACTAGTAAACAAACAGAAAAAAGTGTCACCTTTTCATAATCAAAGAAATAAGTTTTTTTTTTATAAAAACTTGAGTTGTAATTGTATGGGGAATATAAAATAAAATTTAAATAAATTAAAAAAAAACTTGAATCATAGCTAGACAATTACCAAAAACCAACCTTAAAAAAATAATTCTGGCAAGAATACAATAAAATGGGTACTCTTGTACACTGTAGATAGGTGTAACTAAAACAGTTAACATAGTAGGCCTGAGACCACTAACCTAGGAACCTCAGAAAGGCCTGCTGGCAAGGCTGGTTCTTGGCTGGTATGATAAAGTTCCCCAAGATCAGTCCAGGTTTGGATTCATTAGGACTCAGAGGGCCCTGGATACAGTTGAACGTGGGACCATTATAGTGAAAGGACAGAGCAAAAATCAGCAAAGGGAAAAGGTACATGGGGGAAAAGTCCAAGGAAAACCAACAAAAGTTCCCAGAGTCTCCATCCCGCACAGACAACACTGCACAGGTATTATCACAATTTGAAGCCAAAGAAATTAAACACATCCTAACCAACTCCACAGCCCTAGAATTCCTGAAAACCTGAAAAGCTTGTTTACTCTAGACTCTAGACTTTGCCCCATTTGCCTTTTGTATCTGGGTTGATTTTATTTTGTATTCTTCCACTGCAATAAATCCTGAAATCTTGGACATGAATATAAGTGCATGCTGAACCTTCTAAGTCTTTCTAGCTAAACCGCAAACCTAATGGTGATCTTGGAGATTCCCAACACAATAGGTATCCTTGTAAATTGGCATACACAGAACAGCCATAAAAATGTCCCTATACTTTAATTCGTAATTCCTCTCTGGAATTTCCTGGAAATGGCACACAAGAAAATGGAGTAGTCTATGTTCATTACAGTATTTTCAAAACTGAAAAACTGTCAGAATTCAAACACTGAGTTAAAAGCAATACATTTATTTGTTAAACAATATAACTGGATAAATTATGCTACATTAATGAAATTACTATGCCACCATTTAAAATTTACCATTTGAAGATTTAAAAATTAAAAAAAAATTTGAAGATTTAGCAACTAGAGAAATGCTATTCATACAATGTCAGTTAAGAACAAGGCACAAAAATTATTTGCAGGCTGGTAGTCATGCAAAAAACATTTATTAAAATATTGGATGATAAATAACCAAGTATCAGTAAGTATATTAGAATAGGCATTTTATAAACTTCCTAAAAAGTTAATAAAATGGTCATTGTAGTTGAAAATGTTTTTTAAAATTCTCCTCTATTTAACAAAAATCGCATTTTTCTCATCTCCTTTACTTATTGTACATAAATGTACTTACCATAAACTTTTCGAATTTCTAGTCCAAGTCGATCTTTATACAGGTCTGCAGATTTCTGCAGCCTTTTCAACCTCTCTTCATTAGCTTTTTTAGCAGCAGAAATGGCTATGATTTAAAACACAGATACACATAATATGAAATATTTTAAGTAACACTCAACTGTTTGTTTAATTAAAAAAAAAAAACTTGAAGAAAACAACTATAAAAAATGATGCCAGGCATATGAATCTCCTCCCATTTATTCAATTCTATCTCTACCAATTAGCAAAGAGGACTTCTGTTCATTCAATTTGGAAGGAAACAATGCCTGAGAAAACAGGTAGTGAGAGGTAGTGAAAGGAGCAAGTAGGCCAACAATTAGCATGGTGACTCCACAGAAACAGAAAGACTTCCTTCACACTATTTTGCTCATTCTGGCTAGCCAAGAACATAATAATTGTTTCACTGGGAAAATATTCTACTCTTTTAAACATAATTATTTCTCTAAAGAATAGTCTTAATTCATGCTACTTTAGGATTCTTTTTAAAAGTCAGCACAGCATTCCCGAGTTATTACAAAGCTGATGAAAAAAAATCATATAGAATTGTATATAAACTCTAAGAGACAGCATTAGCAAAGCACACTTTGCAATTTCCGAAGATTTGAGAACTGAGTACTCGTTTTATGGCAAATAAGTCTGTTTCTAAAGGAAGCACTTATTTGAATATGAAAGTTTTTTCAGAACTTGCAGCAAAAATGAGTCTTTAATAAATCCTGGATGAGAATGTGATCAATAAACTTGTTGTATAAATTATACCTGGCTTCGCCCAAATTTTTACTGAAATTTTACTGACTCCTACTCTGCTTAATTAAACTGTCAAATGAATTTCATTATTATAATGGTGATATCAGAACTCTGGTTATATAGAACTCAAAATGCCTTTAAGTAAAACAAAAGAAAACCCACAGGGCTAACTTGATAAGATACCTTGCAGAGACAAGGAGCTTGCTACACCCCTAAGGATGGTTATCCATTTTTGACATTGAACTGGAGAGAAGGCAAGATGTACATAATAATTATGAGCCATCATCACCACTTTGAAATTTAGATTGTTTTTAATGTGTATACAACTGGCAACTCACTTTCTTTCTTCTTGGTATATCCTTCCTTAAGATCTTGGATATTTGCAGACAATGCTTCCAATTCTTGCTTTTTACCTTTTACTTCAGCAATCACCCTCATCAAGTTATCCTTTTTTTCTTGGATGAGCTTATTCTGCCTGCAGATTTCTGTAAGAAACACAAAGTATTAGCTACTATATGCTTTGTTCTCTGACATATATCTTAGCTAAAACCAAAATACTGATTTTCAAAAGATTAATAATATTTTAATTGATAAGTATTTCTTGATCCAAAAGTTGTGGAAGAAGGGAAAAAAATCCTAATCTAGTCTTTCCTTGTCTTTGAAAATAAAAATGAGGACAAAAAAAAAAAAAGCTTTTTAAAATGAATACCAAATGAAACCCCCCCAAAAAAGAAAATCATGACCTTTGCAGTTCTCCCCTCCAGATAAGTACATAAAATGTACCATCCAAGATAACTAAATACTAGAAGATGATTTTACACAGTGCTTTAAAAAAAACAGCTAATTTTAATGCTATGACTCTGGAACATACCAAAAAGATGGAAAGTAGGGAAGGAAGGAAAAGGAAATCTCATTTACAATGGTGACAAACATTCAGGAAAAATCTACATCTGATACTTCGACTCTGTATGACAAAAAAACAAAAACAAAAACAAAAAAAACACAAAAAACCCACAAAACTTCCGAGAGACATATATTTGACCCAGATACACAGAGAGATATTTTATGCCTCTAAATATTTTAAGGATGTCAATATTTCCCAAGTTCACTTCTATAGTAGTCCCAATAGGACTGAAGGGAAGGGAAAGGAAGGATCTAACAAAAGTAATTATAAAATTTATCTGATGAATATAATGGTAAGAACCATGAAAAAAAAAAAAAAGATTGTAAGAAAAATAATAAGGAAAGGATTTTGCCCTATCAGATCTGACATTTATGATTATAACCCTATGATACAATAGTGAGGTAATGGTTGAAGAACTGATGTACTGTTCAAACAAAAAAGATAATCCCAAACAAATGTTGATATAGTCATGAAATTAATATAACGAAATATCAATTAAGGAGGTGTTCCCTAAACAGTGCTGAAACCTAGAATTGATTTCACATTTATTAAACAATTAAACACAAATTAAAATCTTACAAAACCCAAAAGGAAGTTATCTGTGAATATAAAATTAAGACTATGGGGAAAGATCTTTTTACTCAAAGACAAAAAGAAATCAAAGAGAAAGGCATACACTGGGTTCATAAACATTAACAAGCAGAGGACAAAGCCTCACATTTGATACAAATAAAGTATTATATGCTAGCTTCTTATATATTTACTTAAGCTTCACAATACTACCACTATGTAGGTCTTAACTCTTTAAAGAAAAGAAAAAATTGAGGATTTCAATAACTAGCCCAATGCTTTATTTGATACAATACAATAAACAGTTAAGACCTGGATTCAAATTCAGGACTTCAAAGGCAAAAGTTTTGACCATTACACTATCTTCGCCCAACAGTGGGTTACTTTTCCTAATCTAAAGAAGACACAAATATAAATTCCTAAAGAGAAAAAAAAAAGGGAGAGTGGGGCCTCCCCTGGTGGTGCAGCGGTTGAGTGCTGGGCTGCCAGGCTGCCCGCAGCCTCTGCAGCACCAGATCATTCCCTGGATGCCGGCGAGGGTCCCACAAAAAAAAAAAAAGAAAGAAAAGAAAGGCACTGAGTGGAGGAATCACAGATTGCAGGCGGTTAATGAATATGAATGACAATTCAACTTCAGTGGTAATCACAGAAGTGCAAATAACACAACATACCAATTTTCATTTATAAAAATAACTATGTTTATAAAAATAACTGCTATTATTGAGAAGAATGAAAAATACATGAGTCCCTGTGGAAAATATATTTGCCATTATAGCATTTTAGGAACTGTCACTAGGGCCAATACAATGGAGGGGGACTTGCTATTGCATGACTACTACTTTATGTATACCTAGTTGGCTGTAGCTCCGGCTTCAAAGCTGTCACTACACACCACAGGAACCCTTCCCCTTGCACTTTCCCTTCCATGTAGAAAAAGCAGTGTGGTAAACTGGGAAGAGCAAACATTTTTATTACAATCCTAGATCTTATATCTACAAATGTATGACCTTAGGTAAATTTTTTTTTTTTCCTTTTTATCTCAGGGCATTTCAATTGCTTCATGTGTAAAACAGGGATAAACTCTGTCCTGTACAGATTTCAGGACTTAAAATCTCTTAAGAGCCTGATTCACAGTAGATGCCATTCACTTTAATATAAGATAGTCCTCCTTGTGATAAACAGAACAGATGATCCAGGTGGGACAGGTTTTTTGGCTAATTCATTCTCTGCAGCAGCTCAGCAAATGTGTGGTGAGTCAAATAGTTTCCTTATCCTTCCCTACTTCCAAAATGTGTATATATCAATACCTTCTCTCAGAGAAATAGCGGCTCCTACTCCAATCTGGTGCTAATTCTACCCTCTTAACTACCCATGCTCATTTTAGAATGGGTACATGCACCTGAAAAAATGAAAGGAAAAGCTCAACCATGTCACTCACTATACCCTTATATAACTACTATCGTCTTCCATTTAAAGCTTTTTCAAAGCATTCTACACTACTTCTTCACCTAATTCCAAGAGACCTTTGCTCAAAGGACTCCACTAAAACTCGTTCTCAAAACAGCCTTTCAGTCTACTGTATCGGACCTATCTGTGGCTTCCCAGTGTTAGCAGTACCCTCTGTCTTGGTTCCTTTCTTTTAGGGAAAAGCTAAACTTTCCTTCTCAGGGAAAAGTTTGCTTCCTCTTCTCCCCATATGGAAAGGACTCTACAACTGCTAATTCTGTTTTCCCTGGTCCTTTCCATTCACCTACGTCTCAAATTAGGGAAGAAATGTGGTGCTGTAAGCACAAGCAAGGCCTCTTGAGTCAATCTGATAATTCAGGGAAAGCACCAAGCTGATAATCTCATAGTAGATGAAGCTAGAGATGATGATGATGATGATACTTATTTTGGAGAACTGTTATGGTGATGAAGGAAATGGTGTATGTAGAGTTTAGCACAGTACCTGGCGCAGAGGAAAATTCTAGGCTATTTTCCTTCCCTCTCACATTCCTCCATAGCTTCAAATGCAACCCACCCACATCATCCCTCCCCACCACCCCACCCCAATACTGAAGACTCTCAAATCTCTATCGCCAGCAAAAACATTTTCTGGGCCAGTCTTCAGCTGGATATAGGCTCTACCTACCAGATATCTGCACCTGCAAGGCCCACAGCTCACAACCACAATAACTTCAGCAAATTTACCCAACACCTTGAAAACTGAACTCATCTACATTTATTTTCCTTCCATCCCTGGAAACATCATCCTCACCTTGCAGTAAACATATCACCACTGACCTGTCCAAATCAGAAGGAATCATCCTGGACCACACTGTCCCTCATACCCAGTCAATCAGTCACATAGCCACCTTTTCAGAGTCTCACTGGTCCAAGTCATCCTCACTGTTTGCCCCAACTAATGAGCCAGCTTCTCCCTTTAACTGATCACTTTATGGCTCACCATCTCACTCTGACACTGCATGCGTGTTTTTTTCTGAAATACAAATATAATACCATTTTCCATGGTAAAATCTTGTAGCAACTCCTTAATCTCCTGAAGAATGAAACCTAAACCTAAACCTGCACAACTTATACCAACTTATACTGATACCTTATATCATCTAAGCAGCCACTTCGCTGCCACGCCCCATTCACACTGTACTCCAGCCATCCCAGAACTCAACAAGTGCTCATTTCTTCTATATGCCATCTGTTTTTCCCTCTTCTATAATACAGGGCTGAACCTGGTGCCTTCCCCAACATTCTCCCCTCTCCAGGACAATGGGAATAGTTACACTATGTTGCTTCAAATCAAGTTTCTGTGGATTAACAGTTATCTAACCATGAGCAATTCATTTAACCTCTCGGTGCCTATTTCCTCACTTACAAGATAGGTTTGAAAACAATAATTATCCCTCATAGGGTTGTTGTAAGGATTCAGTAAGACACTCTACACAAAGAACTTAGAACGAAGTCTAGCACATGGTATATAAGACAAGGGTTTACCTGTTAAATATTCTGTAATCCTCACTGGACACATCGAGCCCTCCAGATTCTATGCTCACTCAGCACTAATATCAGTATTACAACACGTTTTAATTGCGGCTTTCCTGGCTGTATCTTCCACTAAATTGTGAGCAGTATACAGATTATACCTTTGCCTTAGTGCTTAGCAAATAGTATCAAATGTTCCCTTAAGTAATTAAGATTAAGTAAATTATAATTCTGTTCAAATATAAAGTGATTTCTTAAAGAAAGATAATTAAAAGTGCTTTTAGATTTTAGACTATTTAGAACACAACTTCACAATATAGATATGCAGTAAGAGCACATTTTGAAATTCACAGTAATTAAAAATAGACAGTTCCAAACTTAGCTTTTTAATTCCAAGGGATTCTAAAAACCAAGAGTGTTTAAAGGAACCAAACTCAATTATCACTCTTACATAAACACAACATACAAAAGTGGTTTTCCTTTCTTCTTACATTTATGGTTAGGATGAGAACAGCCTACAGAACAAAGGGCATGGAAGCTTCAGAAGAGCTTAGAAAGTAAACACCAGGATGTCTAGCACAACAGCTAACTAGGGTTTACAAAATCAAATACCTTTAGGGACCAGAGTAAAGTGGACAAAGTAAAGCAAAATAAAACAAACACTGGGTAATGTGGCAAATTAAAGAACATATACCCTATGTAGAAAAATTCTAATTTAATAATGTTTTAAAAATGGTACCATTAAATTTAATATTTTCAGTGGAACTTAGCCTTTGGCTACTAGTCTGTGGTCTCTGTGTGAGAATTCAGTAAGAGCCACTGATTCATTCTAGACACTATGTATAGTAATGAGAAGAACAGTAGTAAAAATATAGAGAGTAAAATGTTCAGAGTGCTAATCCTAACCCCAAAATGCTGAGAGACTCCAACTTTTCAAACTCCATGCTAGGACTTCCACTGGGAAAACAACACTTTTTTTTTAAAAAAAAAAACAAATGCTGGCATTTACAAGCGCTAGAAATAAGTGCTCATCAACAAATGGTTAAAGATGTGGTATGGATACAGAATGGACTACCATCTATAAGAAAGGATGAAATCCTTCCATTTGCTGTTACACATACAAATCTAGAGGTAACATACTTAGTGAAATAAGACAGAGAAAGACAAACACCATATGATTTCACTGATATGGGTATAAACAAATAGAATAAACAAATAGATGAGATGAACTAAATAAAGAAAACCAAACTTTTGGACCAAAAAAAACCAAACAAACATGCATTACATATCAGCATAGATGAATTTCATGAATACAGACAATCCTCATTTTACTGTGCTCTGCATTTTTGTATTTTGAAGACATTGCTTTTACAAATGGAAAAATTTGTGGCAACCCAGCATTCTGTATCCAGTAAGACCACCAGAAACATTTTTCTAATAGCACATGTTCACTTGGTGTCTTTGTATCACATTTAATTAAAGTATATACACTGCTTTTTAAAACCTAATACCATTTGCACACTTAATGGACTACAGTGTGGTGTAAATGTAGCTTTCATATGCACTGGAAAACCAAAAATTCTGACTCATTTTATTGTGATATTTGTTTTATTGCTTTGGTTCTGCAAGGAACCTGCAGTATCTCTGAGGTATGCCTGTATAATGGTGAAAAAAGGGACAGAATACATACAAAATGCCTCTTCTATAACATTCAAAAACACAATGCTAAACAAGATATTAATATGGTAGCCCTGGAAGGTGGGAGAAAAAAGCTGGTTTGTGGGTGGGTATATGAATGTTTATTATTTTTATATCTATGTGTGTTTATACGTATATATATAATACTCTATTTTATGACAGATTTCATAAAGCTGTTTAAAAAAAAAAACCCCGTATGTCACATACGATTTTGATATTCCAGAAACATCTCAATCATTTGTTCTTCTTCCTTTAATTTCACAGACAGTTTTTCTGAAAAAGAAATTGGAATTAGAGATTCCATGCAGCTGAAATAACACTAAAAATCAAGCAAGTATAAAAAAAATCATGTTACAAATTATCTGGAGGTACCCGCAAATGCTTTCACGGAGTCCTTGTAGGTATCTCGTAGTCCTGCCATCTGACAGGAGGTGTCACTGACAGTGCTTTTGAATTTATTCCAAAATTCATTTATGCTTTTATCAAATAATGCCAGCTCGTCTTCCACCATTTTGAAAAGAATGCTACAAAACAAAAAGAACACATACTTTTAAGTTATTGAAATTAAATCAGCCACATCTTCCAATCAAGTATTTTGGCAGACTGACATCTGTTAGAAAATGGTTAGCAACGTACTATTCATTCACCGTATTGCAGGGCTGATCAAGTTACCTGGACTCAACCACAGGTAAAATGTAGCAAGAATCCAAGACACCCTTACCTCCTAGAGACTCATTAGTGGAATAACACAAGAAACACTCCCTATAACCCTGGAGAAATGATTCTGACTCCATTTCCTCACAAGTACTATTGGTGACGTCTGTGGTCCCTTCCAACTCCAGCCAGAATCGCCAAGATCCCAAAAGGCGCCAAAAGGCGCCAAGATCCCCCCATCCCACAGGATAAGACCCCACACATCTACCCTGCCTCTCCTTTAGATCAGATAAGGTTATCAGTAAAATGGAACTGTCCTGGGAGTTCAGAGGGTTTAGTCCAGGACCTGGAGAAATCACGGGTCTTCTGGGCCTCTCTTCTCCTCCGTAAATGGGTTTCCTGTAAGATTCCAGGCCCTACTAGTTCTCTTTACACTAAAATCTTCCCAATAACCCGAAACCTTCCCCAAAGGGCCACAGACATCTCGTGAGGTGAAATTCTGGATCTCTCGACCGAGCCTGTGCCCACTCCGCTCGCTCGGACGGTCCCAACAGCAACATCCAAGCGCTTCACAGAAACCGCCCCCCAAAACACACACTCCGCCCTCAACCCCACTTTCCTTTAATGCGACAGGTCGGAGAGACCAGCTCATCCTCATCTCCCTCACCGTCACCAGCAGGTCTGGGCCCCGCCGCCTTTTTCCACAAAAGACCTGAGCCAATTCCAACCAACAGCTGCTCTTCAGACGCAGTTCCTGCAGTCTCGTCAACTTCTCTCTTTCAAACAAAGCGCTTTCCGCCTTCCGCCCTAGGGCGCCCCATCCGCCTTTGGATTGGCTGATAGCGCAGGTTCTCTATAAAGGGATTGGCTGTTCCAGCCCTCCGAGATTCTCGCGGAAGAGCTAGGGAAAGGGGCATTCTGGGATTTGTAGTTCATGTTGATTGTCCGACGCATTCTCAGTTTCGGTTTAGAAAGTAGTAATAACTCCCGGAGGATTCTCTCCAGGACCCAGAAATTGTCAATTCAAATAAAGTGTTATTTAACAAATATAAATATTGAATTTTAGTCGTGTTCTGTTGTTAAGTTCATACCCTTTTCTTTGATACTACCGGTAGCTTGAATAAACCTAATAAAAACCAATAAAGCTAATTTAAATACCTCTGTTTAATTTGTGTCACATTTAATAACTCTTCACTGGGAAATGACTGGAACACTCATTGAGTATAATAATTCATAGAGTATAATAAATAATAATAATACTTTGTTTATATACCCAAAGCAAAGAGTAAAAGTGATAGTAAAGGCAATACTTAAAAATGTTTTTTTGTTTTTATGATTTATGTTCTGCCTACTGCCAATGTATGATATTGCCACGCTAAAACACATATAAATTAGTCTTTTAATAGAATAAGGTCTAAGTGAGCAGAGAAATAGAGAAATTATTACAAATGAATATGCACTTCAAGGAAGGTGACACATGTGGCTCCCTTCACAAGACAATCACACTACTTGTATTAAAGAAACAAGCATTTTGCTATGTTTGGACAAATACAGAATACATTCCTTCTAATCTGAGTCAAATTAATCAGTATGTGTGGTTATTTAGTATTATTCATTTAATACTTTGCCAATATCTCATAAGAATAATAGCTTTCATTTCAAAATAATGGATACTAAATTTTAAACAAGTCAGAAAACAGATTCAGTAATTTCCTTATGCCATTACTAGTTCAAGATAATAAATAATTTCCTCCTTGGAATAATCCTTGCAGCATTTCTCCAATACATTCCTGATAGAATATGGCAAAGCATGACTGTTCGATGAGCAAAATGAAGAAAGAGTTCATTAGTAAGGCCTTGAGATATTCACCAGTGACACAAGGCTGCAAATACATCTTTTATACCAAGGTGAACATTTTGTAGCTGACTCATTTTCTGCCCCCTTTACTGGACTTTTTTTTGTTAAGTTAACTCCAATTGTGAGTAGGCAGAAACAGTTATATATTCCTCAAAATAGAGTCTTATTGTTTAAGAAAATTCCTTCTTTTCAACTCCTCCAACTCTAACAATGTTTTTCTAACCTACAAGAACAATATGGTACTATCTTCCAGAACTTCAAACTTTAAAGAACTAAAACACTATCAAAATCACTTGCTACATTCCTTGGCAATTGACCAGAAACTGTACAAGCTATTCAACTCACTTTGCAAGAGGATTGACAAGATGTGTGGAATCATGGAGTCAGGAACTCCAAGTAGATGAAATTAATTCACTGTTTGAATCCTTGTTAGTAAAGCTGAAAAAGAAAGAAAAAAAACTCAGATGATATGTAATCTAAGGAATAGAAAATACAGATGGCTATCATTATGGAGTAAAAGTTCTTATTTTTATCTTTGACCATGACATGTTTGTGAAGACAAAGTCCTTGACTGCAGGCCAAAAGGTCTTTACTATATTGCTACTTTCTTTCATCATCATTAAGAACCCAAACACTATCAATGAAATAAAAATGTAAATAACATACACAAGACTACCAGATAATGGACATTCTATCGCCAGTCTGTTACTGTGCATATCAGTCCTAGCAGACTAAAACAGCCCCCTGAAAGAAAAGAGTTTGCAAGAAAACACCGTTACAGGAGTGGTATGGGTGCCAATTAGTGGAGGCAGCTTTGAGGAAGTGCACATAAGCTAAGATGGTAAAAGTCTAAAAATGATGAACTCTGGGGAGCAAACACATTTACAGATCTTGTTAAAAGCAAAAGAAATCAAGGTGCTTTTTCATCAGTTAATATCCCACAGTTGATAAAACCAGATAGTCCCTGGGAGACCATCTGTCTAAAGTAACCACCTAAGATAAAAAGCTAATGTGCAGTCAATTTCATTACAGTTCACAGACTGTGAAGTATTGAATGAGCATGAGGCTGAATTTTAATTGTAACACAAAATATATTGGATATTATTCACATCCTGATTTAAGGATAAGACATTTCTGAAGAAAATGAATATTAGGAAATATGTAACTCAATATTTCTTAGAAAAAGAATAAAGCAAAGCAATGTCCTTCTTCATGGCTCATTAAAGAGATTACAGGAATTATAGAACCTGAATATGCAAAATAAAAAAGCCAGAAGCATAGGCTCTGATTAGTCAAGGCTAATACTGCATACAGACTAGTGATATATCTAAATAAATTGATTTGTCTTTGGTAAACAAGTGTATGTGATCAAGTGTATGTAACGCATTGACTAAGAAATATAAAATCACAAGATAGACGAGGGATTGTTTTTGTTTTGTTTTGGTCGAATGACACCATGTGATATTCAGTTTGTTTTGTGAGAGACTGAATATAAAAATGGACAATGGGGGCCTCCCAGGTGGTGCAGGGGTTAAAGTCTCAGTGCTATCAAGCTATTGCCAGACACTGCAGCCAGAATTCTATCCTGGCTGTGGAGCTAACCCACATGGCGCAGCAGACCTCTCCTGTCTCCCCCATTGTCCCTCTCAGCAGTATATTTCAGCAGATCCATCCACCTATTCTGCTCCCCACTCTGTCTCTAGTGAATCCTCTCATCCCCCACAGCTCTGGCCTGTAACCCAGTTCTTGTACGCCTAAGTAAATAAAAATAAATCTTTAAAAAAATGGACAGTGGCCAGACCAATTATGACAATTGAACTCTGACATATAATCTCTGAAGCAATCCACTCAGAGTGGTCACAACTGTCTCCCAGTTCCCCAACTTTTTTGCCCCTACTTACAACTCAGGACCAACTACTGAAAACCAAATAGGACAAGTCACCCAACAGAAGTTCAAAGTAGTGACTGCATTTGTGAAATTATGCTAGTGATCTGGCAACTGACCAGATGGGCATCTGTGTCAACCAACTATCTCTGAGGACTACGCAGAAGAGGTTTTTGGCTGGGAATTGAAGTTCTGGCTGTTGATAGCAGAATCAAGCTGGTTATATCATCAGCTTTTATTCAGTTTGCAGCTGTTCTAAATCTTACCAATGTTGGCCTTAAGCAGCATGGACACCGCTTAAACTAAGAAGAAGAATTGCTCTGGAGATAAAATTTAATCTCTAAACAGGGCTATAACACTAAAATGACCCAGGGCAGGTTACTTGTCCATTTCCTCATCATTGAAAACATTACTGGACCTCTGTGAAGTTAAAATCAGATAATAAGATAGAGTATTTTTAAAGTGAAAAATTGGAAGAGCATAAATGCAAGACATTCTAAAGCACAATGAGTTTTTAACGCAATTAATTTCACCCTAACACATACATCATTTAGATGAGATTAGCTCACTAGTGGGAGAACTGAGTGTGGGTGTAATTCATAGGCTGCCTGGGGAAAGAGCAAAATGTGCTGAGAGCCAGTGATGACTGACACTTTCTGATTCTCCTTTTACTAAAATGATAGGAATGATAAAAAGGGGCTGGTAAGACCCTTACTGTGGACAGAGATTAAAATTCATTTCCTGGCAGCCATTTAAAGTCACTTTCTGAGAAATGACATGGTGTAGCTTGTGATCCCACTTTGTGGCTGTCAAAGCAGAGTTCTCATCCACAGAAACCAGGATGTATTTTAAGGTCCTTCTAGTCGTGCCCACAGAAAACTCAGGGAGGAAAATTTCCAACAGCAGGCCCTATTTCCTCAGAAGTGATTTCAATTGTTTCAGTCATCATTGTTTCACCTCTTCTGGCCCAAGTACCAAGTTCATATGCAAACTGTCACAAGATGGGTAATTTTTCATTAGAGTACACTTTTCGGCAATATAAAAGTAAGATTCTCTGAAGTCTTGACAAGATGAATCAGTTAGTACAGAAATGAATATAGCAGGAAAATCCAGTTACATCCAATAAATTACACATTAAATGTCATTGAAGCTTCTTTCAGGTTGACTTACAGCAGGGAGTGGGGTTGAAGACGGAAAGGAGAACAGGTCATGTATGGATTGCTTTATCATGATGAGTCTCAGCACCAACTGCACATTGGAATAGCTTGGGAAGTATTTTTAAAATACCTATGATTGGATCCCATCACCAAAAATTTCATTAGTCTCAGGTAGGACAAGTTCTTACATTCTAAAAAAGGACCCCAAAAGATTTTAATTCAAAGCATTTCTTCCAGGAGAGGTAACAAGAGACTGGAAAGATATCTGTACACACTGGAGTCCCCATAACAAGTGGCACTGTTAAATGATGGGGCAGGAGGACAGAGAAATTCAAAGTGGTGTTCTTAGCTTGTGAAGAAGTTTCTCAGTGAAGGGGGCAATGATTAGTGAAGACACTATAAGAATGGTAAGATAGCAAGAAAGATTACTTGCCTCCCCTTCTGCCACCTGGTGGGACTTGATAACTTTCATATTGACCTCGAAGACATAATCCAGTTCTAAATCTAGCATCTCACTTCTGACTTGAATCCATAGGTCTCTTTGAAGTGCCCTTCTGTTTATTTCCAATCTACAAGTTTGTTTTGGTGCTTCCTGAGTACTTGTACTGAACACACTGTTTTCAACACCCATTTCCTGATTGTTCAAAGACTTTGAAGTCCATTCCTATTTTTTTGTCACACGAGCAACTCCCCAATGGTCTCAATTGTATTCTCTAGTCAATAAACATGACACAGTCCTAGCAGTTCTGTAGTCCAAGTGAACTCTACCTCTGCTTTCCTGTCCTGTGGTCAGAAAGTAACAAATTTCCTTGCAGATTTCATATGCTCCAAGTATTTCTTTCTCTGTTCCATACATATCACATCATTGCCTTTGCTAATAAATAAATATCAAAATATTTTTTATTTAAAAGTCCACTATCAGGGCCTCCCTGGTGGTATAAGAGTTTAAGACACAACCTATGAAGTCTGCAGGCACTGCAGCACTAGTTCAATTCCCGGCCGGCCAGGGAAGAACCCACATGGCCAGCAGACCTCTCCTGACTCGCCCACTGCTCCCCTCAGCAGTGTATTTCAGTCTGCCTGTTCTGCTCCCCACTCTGTCTCTGGTGAATCCTCTCACCCCCCACATCCCTGCCTGTACCCCAGCTCTTGTATGCATAAATAAATAAATCTTTTTTAAAAAGTCTGCTATCAGATGATAATGTATCACCATATCATTTTTCATGCCTGGATATTTACTCATATTTTCCCCCAAAGGCCCAATAAAGTAGTCAAAGAAACACAGTCTATTTTAAATTAAAATGTATGGCTTTAAGGGCTAGTTAACATACTGTAATTATTTGCGTAGACTTCTAGCCAAGCATAGAAACTGCTAATGTCTGCCCTTAAAGGAAATGAACTGTGCAAGAAATTTCAAGCAAACATGAGCCAACTGTTCACACAAAACGGAGGTTGCATAAGAAATTCATTACATTTCTACCCAAATTTCCCCTCAACTTGCCACAGATCAGCGTGTATTTCACTTCACCTCTTTGGCACCAATTAAAATTATAAATAAATGAGCTTTTCAACAGTGCAGGGCCCACATGCCCTCTCCTCAAGAGTTAGCATCACATGGTGTAATAATGGCTGGACATGCTGCAAGTCACCATATAAAGCAGTGGGACCCAACCCAGCAGCTCCAACTGCTCTGTGTTTACCATTATCTTTTTTTTTTAAGATGGATTTCCTTCATAGGAATGGAGTGCTCGTTATTCAGCATTTGCAGAAGGACTATCGAACATACTACAATTTTCTAAATTTTATGTCCAATGTTGGAGACCCCCGGAATATCTTTTTTATTTATTTTCCACTTTGGTTTCAACTTAATCAGACAGTTGGAACCAAGATGATTTGGGTGGCAGTCATAGGGGATTGGTTCAATCTTATTTTTAAATGGTAAGACTTCTGTTTTATTTCATTTTTACTAAAGCTTATTCTTAAATTTGCAGCTTCAATTTCTTGATCACATTTTAGGTGTATAGTTATTTATTTATTTTTTTAAGTGTATAGTTTTACTTGGAAAATCTTTCAAACATACTGGTTAGCTTGAAACATTGATTCATAAATAGAATTTACAAGAAATATAGAAACGTATGTGTTTTCTGACTTAGAAGTAAATTCCAAAACCCTGAATGCACATGTTTCAATTAGGCAAGAAGTTAATAATTAAATGAGCAGCATCACAATGAACAAATCAATGCTTCTAGGGACCACTTTGATATTACCCATCTAAGTATCCAAAGCACCTACAGGACTTCCCTTATATGGAAAAAAGTTCCTGTTTTTACTGGAAACTAGGATGATAAGCCCCAAATGACTGTCATCCTCTATAATGAGAACAGACCAGAACCCAAGTTCTTTTAAAGTCTCCTAATCATGAGCTTTCCCTATCGACCTTCAGCTTGAGTCATTCTCATAGGAGAAAATAGCTTTTTCCAGTTAAGTAACAGTTGTGTATTTAAAGATATATATTTAAATATATATATGCATATTTGTATTTCTTGGAATACAGGATATTGTTTGGTCATCGGCCGTATTGGTGGGTGCAAGAAAATCAGATTTACTCAAATCACTCAAGCCCATGCCTCGAGCAGTTCCCCACTACATGTGAAACAGGTCCAGGTAAGAGTGATACCAGCCTCAAATTACTGAAGATATTCCAACAGACAGTCATTAGATATAATTATCATCTAATAACTGTATATAGTGTATTAAAGAAGTGGGTATGCATGCTAAAAGTTTATATACATAAATGTTGCCAATGAGAAAAGAGGAATTTTACAAATAATCAAATTTCATATCATTATTGGTAAAAGACTAAGTTAGGAAAATATTTACCAAATGATTTTATATTTGGCGTTTTATTTTTTGTCAGGATATAATGGTTTGATATTTAAATATACCAAAAAAAGTTAGCTAGAAAAAATTCCCAAGGAGCTATACTAAAATCCTAGAAATGTTTATTTATCTGCTGCTGAGCAACTTTCAAAGTTATTATAGGTCTTCTGAGAATCTCACGAATGAGGGAAAAATCAACAAGATTTCTAAGAGAGGTAAGGCCTTCCTGATATTATGAATGTGAGCAAAAATTATTTCTAATCTTAGGATTATTTCTTTAAATATTATTTTATCTTAGTATAAAGCATACAAACAGACTTCTTGGGTCATTTCTTTGTATTATAAGAATCTATATGATTGTAAAATCTTTACTGTAGATGTTGAATTTAAGATTGCAAATAAGACTATGAAATATATATGAAAATTACATGTTATTGTTAATTTATAAGACTGTATTATATTATACTTCATCACAGTTTGTTACATAGTAAAAAATTTTGCCATTTGACATCTTGGAGCTGAATATAGCAAATGCATAAATTCCTAATAAGTTATCTGAATATCATTCTTTTTTGCTCTCATGAAAGTGTATTTCCATCTGATATATAACTTATAACACTGTACTATAATTAATTCTTTATGTGCTAGCTTCCATATAGACTATGCATTCCATCAGGTCATGGATGGTATGTATTTTACCTCTGTGAAAGCAATGTTGGATGGATGGATGATCTTTGAAAGGACTGAAATGTTTATTTGGTCTATCCCAGCACTTACCAGTATGTGTTCTATTTTATGAGAGATATTCTGGTGGGGAAAATTGCATTCTCTTTGCATTCCTTGCAAATTTACAATTCATTTAAGAACATAAGAAGTTCTGAAAAGATCTACATAAGCATAGATTTAAAAGAATTAGTTCTATAAAAAATAGATTTGTCTTTCTTTAATTCAGTATTTTTCAAAAGGAACTGGTATCTGCCTGAATGAATCTCCTGTTGGCAAAAACTAGGGGGAGAACATCAAAGCAAAGTCATTAAAAAAAATTAAGCAGCATGGGAAAGCTATTCTGATAGTAAAACAGTTACCCGTCTTCTGGCTTCTTCACTAGGATTTATTTCCCTTCACAGTTCCTCCTTGTCCATTTCAAAATGAAGATGCCCATTGCAGTGGTGGGTAACTGCTGATACTTAGCAGTCATTTGTAAGTCAATGGGTAATTCAGACATAACTATGATATCCTTTAGATGTTTGTCTTTTCAGCTCAAGGAAAATAAACAGATTCAAGATCCAGTACAAGTACTTTAAACTTCTCATCAATTAAAAACAATTAGAAGTGAAGGATTAGGTGGGTGACAGATTTGGGTACAATAGTCTGAGTTCTTAGTTCATCTTGAGGTTCTGATTTCCAGAAATCAATGAACTTGAGAAATCTGAAAAAAATTGAAATAGTGTTTTGAGGCTTAATTTCCTTTATATCTACCCATTTCTAAACATTATGTACAGCTTATGCCTTTTGATATTTCCCTGAGCTATTTGTAATTTGCATGACTAAAATACCATTCTACCTTTTTCTAATATTGATACTCTATCAACCATTTTTCAAATGGATCAATACTTTGTTGTTGCAGGAAGTCCATCTGGCCATGCAATGGGCTCTTCCTGTGTCTGGTACATCATGGTAACAGCTACCTTGAGCCACACTGTCAGTCAAATGGATAAGTTGTCTACCACTCTGCACAGGTCAGCTTTGCCTTCACTTCTGTAGCACTGCAATATGACAATTTTGAATACAGAAAATCTTTTTCAAAATTCATTTTAGCATATCTTTAGTTGTTGAAATATGCTTATTCAAAATGAATAGAAAATGAATATTTTCCTCTAAGGTAAATGTTCTAATTAGCTCAGAGGTATTGCCACTTATAGGGCTGGAAATGCTTAATTGAGTTATAATTTGCTAAATGTGCCTTTAGTTTTCTTTAATGCAATAATCACTTTGATGACTCGTTAATAAGTCATCCAAAGTTATATAAGGAAATATTTTTGTATGTATGTTCCCTCACTTTGAGATTTACTAGATTTTGAGAATCATTCTACCAGTTTATTTGGCATAATTATACATCCCTCTCTAAATAGCCAATGCTTTTAACATCAATGTCATAATATTCTAACTTTAAAGACTTTGCAAACTTTTTCATTAAAAACTTTCTAGAGCTAAACTTAAATTTCAATGTAAGTAGATTTAGTTAATGTTAGTAGATTCATAACATTTAAAAAGGCCTGGAAATTTAAGATCCCTCACAATTTTGTAGAATGGGACTGTCTCCTATTTTTTCCTAAAATACTCTATCATTAAAATAATCCTGAGCACCATTCTACTCATAAATTATTAGATTGTCTAGGACAAGACTTGTCAGTTAATTGCTTAATACTAACTTATACTGGTCTCTAAAAGTTCTTCTAAAATAAAAAATTTCCCAAAATCCATCAAATAGTCCATTTTGTACAAGTAGTACTGGGTTACATAAGCAAAAAAATGACCAAAGAAATCTGGGCATCTTTAAAGTTTATCCTAATGGACTATCACATGTGTTCATTATTCAGGACAAAACAACAGCAATAGAAAGTTGTTATAATTTAAAGAAATTAACATTTTCTATTCAAAGACAATTTTTTCAAAGTGGGAATCTAGATAAGCTTTACTTTTTTTCTGTAGTTCATTTTCTTCCTTCTTTCCAAATCTGGATAAATTTTTGTTTCTTGTAAAAAATTATTCTTGTAATTCTTTTTCAGTTTTTGTAAGTTCAGTGTTTCCTTCATGAAGCAAAATTTGCTGAGTGCCTATTCCCTACCTTAACCTGACCAAATTCTTGCTTATTTTTCTTTCATTATTGTGACCCCTGCTGAGTTCCTCTTCTAAAGTCTCATTTTTCTTTAGTCCATAGTCATTCAGTAACTAAAATTTGGTCCTATTATCAGGAACACACCACTCAGAACCTTTGAAGATTCCTGGAACTCAACACTGCTGATTCTTTTCTTTCTTTCTTTCTTTCTTTCTTTCTTTCTTTCTTTCTTTCTTTCTTTCTTTCTTTCTTTCTTTCTTTCTTTCTTTCTTTCTTTCTTTCTTTCTTTCTTTCTTTCTTTCTTTCCTTCCTTCCTTCCTTCCTTCCTTCCTTCCTTCCTTCCTTCCTTCCTTCCTTCCTTCCTTCCTTCCTTCCTTCCTTCCTTCCTTCCTTCCTTCCTTCCTTCCTTCCTTCCTTCCTTCCTTCCTTCCTTCCTTCCTTCCTTCCTTGAATTATTTTCATTTATATAAGAACTGGGGTATAGTCCAGATGCGCAGGAGGGTGAGATGATTCACCAGAGACAGAGCGGGGAACAGAACAGGCAGACTGATGAAATACACTGCTGAGGGGAGCAGTGGGCGAGACAGGAGAAGTCTGCTTGCTATGTGGGTTGCTCCAAGGCCTGCGGGGATCGAACCGGCAGCTTCACAGCGCTGCGCTCAACCACCTGCGCCACATGGGAGGCCCTTTTTTTTTTTTAAGATTTATTTTTATTTATACAATAGCTGGGGCACAGGCCAGAGGCACGGGAGGGCGAGAGGATTCACCAGAGACACAGCGGGAAGCAGAAAAGGCAGACAGACTAAAAGCACTGCTGAGGGGAGCAGCTGGTGCAACAGGAGAGGTTTACTGCACCATGTGGGTCTCTGTGGCCGGCTGGGAATCGCATCTGTGCTGCAGAGGCTGTGGACAGCCTCACAGCACTGCGCTCAACCCACTGCGCCACCAGGGAGGCCCTGATTATTTTTATATTAAAATGATAAATACTGCTTGGATTTTAATATTTTTATTTTTTGCATGTTGCTGCTTCTAATTCAAAGTATATATTCTACAGGTCAACTTTCTTATCCTTATTTTTGATATCTCAATTTTTTTTAATATTTATTTACTTATTTTGTAGAAGAACTGGGGTGCAGGCCAGAGGTTGGGGGGGTAGGGGGGGTGAGAGGATTCACCAGAGACAGAGTGGGGAGCAGAATAGGCAGATTTACTGAAATCTGCTGAGAGGAGCAACAGGCAAGACAGGAGAGGTCTGCTGAGTCATATGTGGGTTAGCTCCCTGGGAGGGGATAGAACTCAGGCCTCAGTGATGATAGCTCTGAGACTTAAACCCTAGGCCACCAGGGAGGCCTTTGATATCTCAATTTAAAATAGTGAAATAGAACTTTTGAGAATTTGTGAAATTAAACTTACTGAAAACTTGTCCTCGACATAATGCTCCAAGCACTTTTCATCACAGTGGCAGCTGCCTTTCCAGTGAGTTTTCTTCCAAAAAGCAAGGTTTAGAGGGAAGGGTAATAAGGTAGAACAAATCACAGAGTAAAAATGTGTATGATTTATTCTTCATCATTCTGGATATTAGTAATTCTTCCTAAATTTGCATTTCCCTTAACTCCATTAAAACAATGATTAGGAGTCAAATTGTCTTCCTTTTATAGCATTAATTAAAATCACAGGATATAGCGCTGATTAAGTTTAATGCATTGATAAATGTAGAAAGTTCTCTGTTAAAGCTTTTCAAATCTTATGGAGCATGTAGAAACGTTTTGAAAAAAAGACTCTAGAATCAAGAATGTATATCACAGATAGATGATTCCTCTGAGGAAGCTCATGTGGTGTCATCCCCCTTATTTTATGAGTGGTACAGTTTCTTTGCTTTTTACGCTTGTTTCTTCCATCGTAGACTGACCTGGTCATTTCTTTGGAGTCTTTTTTGGTTGATTCAAATCAGTGTCTGCATCTCCAGAGTATTCATAGCAACACATTTTCCTCATCAAGTTATTCTTGGAGTAATTGGTGGTAAATATGATCCCTTACCTTTAGTTGTGTAATTTTGGAGACAGCTTTAGTATCATTTGTATTATGTTGTCAGATTCTCCCTGGTAAACAGTTCCCCAATCTCAGGAATTCTGTCAAGTCACGATACTAAATGCCACCCTGGGAGCTTAAGTGGTTGAACACACTTCTCAGATCCACTCTGGACACACTTGGTTGGTATCAGTGCATTAACTCTTGAGTACTGAACAGCTCTTATGAGAGCTGAGTCTAACTCTCGTGCTGTGGCTCAGGGAACTTAATTATGTCCTTCCAACTTGGACACAATGCCACTCTCTCTGAAACAACTGGAATGGTTATTACAAGACAAGGAACCTCACTTAGTAGCTGCTTTGCATTCCTGATACAGCATTCACTATGATTGGGTTTCTGCAGTTCAATCCCACATACAATTCAAAGGCTTTCTAAATTAATTGCCTATGACAGTTGAAATATTAATTGCAAACACCTCAATCAGTGCTCTGCCTTTGCAGTGCACTGGATCGTGACTCAGTGCCACAGACTCCTGGATGATCCTCTTGTGCTTGTAAGAGTGGCATCAAGACCAAGAGGGCAATTGTGTGTTTTTATTTATTGCTTCAAAAGAAGCCTTTGGGAAATGGAAAGAACATAGGTATCTAAAGCCCTTTTTAAATGAAAACTATGGCTAAATTTTTGAATGCAGAGAGGATTGATTACCACAAAGCTTAAGGGAACATAGTAACCTGAGCATTCTCTCTTATCCACAGGCATGCTGGTGGCAGAGGTCTTTGAACACGCAACAGGCATCCAAACGGCCAGTCTGAGCACTTATCTGAAGACCAACCTCTTCCTTTTCCTGTTTGCCCTTGGCTTTTACTTGCTCCTCAGACTGCTTGACATTGACCTGCTGTGGTCTGTACCTATAGCCAAGAAATGGTGTGCTGACCCCGACTGGATCCACATTGATACCACGCCTTTTGCAGGACTTGTGAGAAATCTTGGAGTCCTGTTTGGTTTGGGCTTTGCCATCAACTCACAGATGTTCCTCAGGAGCTGCAGAGGGGAAAACGGCTACAAGCTGAGCTTTCGACTGCTCTGTGCCGTGGCCTCTTTGACCGCGCTGCAGCTCTACCACTTCGTCAAGCTTCCCACTCACACAGAGCATTTATTTTATGTGCTATCTTTCTGTAAAAGTGCATCCATCCCACTGACCGTGGTTGCACTGATTCCTTACTGTATTCATATGTTAATGAAACCAAGAGAAAAGAAGACTGATTAGAGTTGTGCTAAGGGCTAATCATCTGTGGGCCCAGGATGACCTCCTCCTCCAACCTCCCGTAGAACCACAGAGCAGGGAGAGATTGGAGGCTCTAAATTAAAGGACATGAAATGGCGGCCCATCCCACCCACACATAATGTTTAGTTTAGTCTTAACAGTGGCTTTTTTTTTCCCTATTTTGAATTAGTTACTAGCAAGTAAAAAACCAGAATATTTGACACAAAAATTTCTGCATTTTCTTTAAAATCTGGTACCCTGACAGCATAGGATCTTTGGTCCCTCTGGGGCCAATGGGTAGCTGCTGACTCCAGGTACTCTCCATCATATCACTGTCTTCAGCACCCTAATAGGAGCCCCAGCATCAGATCTTTCTCTTTGTGAGAGCAGGCTAGCTGTGCCTACTAAGGGCATTCTAGTGGGGACCCCAGCCAAAGTCCAATTTCCTCAGTTTTCAGATAAGGAAATGTTGGTTCATTCAAGTGAGAAAACTTGCTGTTGTGGCTCCACAATCTGGACAGGAATTTGAACCCAAGTCTTCACACATTCCCATTATGCTGTTTAGTTTTTCCATTCTCTAGAAGTAAAAACCTCTAAGAATGAATGCTTTTATATAGACTCTATGTTGGTGGCCATGTAAGTCAGCTATTTTTCTGGAAATGACATTAAGATGCCACATCCTGCTTGACTTGCACCATGCATCCAGGCAGAGTGGCAGTGGGATCAGTGTGGCGCTAGCCATGGGCACAGGGGAAGCAAAATGGGCCAGGCTACTGTCTGGACTTGAAACTCTGTTTCACGCCTGGTATCTGTTTTACAATTTTACTTTCCAGTAGTTCAATAAATGCTGCTATAGATATTCTGTTTAGAACATTATTCACTCCAAAAGGCTTATCTCTTCACTATGACATCCCTATACTTTATTTTGACGAGCCAGTCTTTTAAAACCAGAGAAGTCAAGTGCCTTCCTCAAGGTTTGCTTTCTAAACCAAGAAAATTATTAACTGCTTGTATCTGTCAGCTGGTTTAATCTCTGTGTATCATGAACTGTGATGAAAATGTACTGCTTTGCTTTAAAAATTATTGTTGATGAAGTGTTAATATCATACTAAGACTTTCTCAGGAAAGTTTTTTTAGTCCTCATTAGGCCTAGTGTTTCTGGGCTT
The DNA here is from genome assembly GCF_014898055.3 of Talpa occidentalis. NCBI lineage: Eukaryota > Metazoa > Chordata > Mammalia > Eulipotyphla > Talpidae > Talpa > Talpa occidentalis. The sequence goes on from NW_023603184.1 coordinate 100,300,995, forward strand.
TAACCTTGATAACTGTGTCATTTTAATTGAATACATATTTTATCAGATTTTGCTAAACATCTTAGTGACCTGTGATCCACCACAATGTTTTATGTAACTGTTCTCAAGAAGATTGATGTATAAATTATTGTAGAGATGACATATTAAATAGTCCATAAAGATTTATGAAAACATATCAGTTCAACTGAGTATTATTTGACAAAATATTAGTTGAGGATAATGAAGCCTCTACAAAATCAGAGTAATTATTGACCCTGTTTCTATTTATAGAGAATATGCTGCTGCTTTTTACAAAGTACAATTTTCTTTTAAAAGGTAACTGAACTTGATTTCATGGTTGGGAGATTCGTAAGCAAAAAGCTGAAGGGTGAAGAAAGTTATCTTAAAAACAAGTCTCATCTTGATGTGACATTTGAGGTGAAAGAAGAATGTTTCTTAAAGCGATGATCCTTGTTCATTGGTTCAATTTCCTCCCCACCAGTGTTGTCCCTTAGAAATCATTTTAATCCATTAACACATTATGACTCATTTGTTTTGTTACACATTCTTTATATTTGTCAGAGATCTCATTCCTAAGAACTTTTGTCAAAGTTTCACTTGAGAAGAGTAATGTTGGTCTTGTAGAATCATCCACCCCAATACAGTTTCAACCTGTTCTGCACAAGACCTGAGGAAACTGAGGCATTAGAGCCAGGGAATTCTGCTATAAAGCTTGATCCACCTTAAATCCTTTTTTGTTTCCCAAAGAGAAGCTCCTGTTAGCTACCTCAGGGATTGCTGTCTGTGGGGTGATACCCCCATCCTCAGAAAAAAGAACAGTAGTAGGTTGGGTTTTTTTCCTGTAATGAACCCCCAAACAATTCTTCTCTTATCTACATAAAACCCTAGAGATCCTACGTGATGAGGTTTTACTTTTTACATTAGTTGAAGTCTCCTGGAGGGCTTCAATGTGGTGGCAAATTGTTTTTGCAATCCAAACTGCTTAGGCAGCAAGAATAGCTTCTCTCAGCCTTGGAGAAAATGCCTACTTTTATTAGTGATGGAAAAGACTCCCTTGCTTCCAATTTGCCAAAAGTAAGTGAAATGAGATTCATTTGACTTACTGTGACAAATAGGAGAAAAATGTCAGTATCATGAGCTTTCAGGATGAGAAAATATAGACCAGTTACTTAGGAAACTGTCCAATCAAACATACGTTTAAAAAGAAATGCAAAGGGATTTATTACTGCTGAAGTACACTATCAAGAATGTTGATCCTTTTTCCTTTGACAACCTGTTGATAGTACTTCTGCCTTAAAGGGTTAAATTGGTGCCTTCTCTACACCTATTTCAATACAGCAAAAGGTCATTTAGAATAATTACGTAAAATGACTTGGGAACTCAAAGTTATATCTCCAAATGCTGCACATGTGTTCACAATCTATAAATAAATTCAAAATCAAATCAACTCACATACATACAAAAAATCCTGGTAAAAGAAAGTCAAAAGACTTGGTTTTTAAAATGTGATTCAGATCTTAAAATTATTAAAGCTATATATCCCATCATTCTTCAAAAGAGTTATTTAAAATGTTCTGTATTTCGTTGCCCCAGAGTATAGCCAGTAGCCACATAAGCTATTGAGTTCTCAATATTAACATTGAGTTAATGCAATTGAGAAATTGCACATTGAAATTTCATTTACTTTCAATTCACTTAAATTTAAATAGTCATATGTGCCTAGCGGCTACTGAATTGGCCAGCACAGAACAAGCCTTAGAGTATTTTTCCCTGAAAAAAGAAAGTACTTTTTTTTTTTTTTTTTTTTGTGGGACCCTCGCCGGTGGCCAGGGATCAAACTGGTGCTGCAGAGGCTGCGGGCTGCTTCGCAACCCAGCATTCAACCTCTGCGCCACCAGGGGAGGCCCGAAAGTACTTTTTATATTGTCATCTATACTCATTCCTGTGAGATACTGTGGATTGGTACTAACTGCTTTATTTTATATGGCGGAACTGAAACATCAGTAATTTGTTGGCAGGAGGTATGTTTGGACGTAGGTATGTTTACTTCCACTCAAGGATATTTTGATTGTCCTATGGATGTTATTTTTCAGATAAAAACAACTGAACCTCCCTGGTGGCAGAAGGGGTTAAGACGCAGCACTATGAAGCTATCTGTAGCCACTGCAGCACAGTTTGATCCCCGGCCAGGGAGGTGACCCACATGGTGCAGCAGACCTCTCCTGTCTCTCCTGCTGCTCCCCTCAGCAATGTATTTCAGTAGGTCTGCCTGTTCTGCTCCCCACTCTGTTTCTGGTGAATCCTCTCACCCCCCACCCCATCTCTGGCCTGCACCCCAGCTCTTGTATGCATAAATAAATAAATCTTTAAAAAGAAAACAGTAATAGAAACTGTTGATGGAAAGATTTTAAAAAATGTACTCAGTGATAGGTAAATCTATGTGATTTTTACACATATAAAAGAAAGTTTTAAATTGTCTGGTAACTAACACTAATCATTCCTAGGACTTGAAAAATCAAAATGTTTTAAAAAGTTAATATTAGATTCACCTGCATTTTTGAGGGAGAAACCGCAGCACATCTGGGGCTCTCTGGCCTGCTCCCTTCTCTCCTCTGTCTTGTGGGCTCTAGCTGCCTAGGTTTTCCTAGACTTCTGGCTCTATTGCCTCAAAACAGGGAGTCTGTGTTTCCCTGCCTGTGACATGTCCTGGAAACTTCTAAGGACCACATTCTGGATGGGTAGAGGACATTCTGATTGACCTTTTCTGCTCTCCTGTGTCTACCCATATGCTATACACCAGCAAACTGTGGATATTCAGAAACTATTAAAAAAAAAATCACTGGTTTCCACCTGCATGGGAAGGCTTAGAGTTCCTTGACTGACTGTCTTACACACTCCGGAAATTGCAAAGAACTTTCTAGATGAATATCTGGACCTCAATGTTACCTGCAAACTGAGATGGCATTTCTAAACTTTTCTCTGTGTCTTATTTTAAAATTTACATGATGATTCCATACTGAAGGAAATATGGTACTGGTTATTATTTTTTGTTTGATTTTAGTTTGTTTATTTTTTGTGCAGCCAAAAGATGCAACAATACCAGAGTAAGATACAACAATTCCAGAAAGTTTGCCAGCTGATAGAAACTTAGAAAATTCTAAGAATTAGAAGTGCTTCGTTTTAGCTCTGCAAAGGAAAAATGCAGATTATGTCAAGTTGGAGGTTGCTTTTATGTGGAGAACTAATTACTGTCTGGTATTCTTTGATGGAGATCACTATAATGACTTGGAAAAAACCACCTCTCATTTATTTTGATAGTACAGAACTGACTGCTCTCAAGGAGGAGGAAATTTAAAGATTGAGGTTATAAAGGTCAGTGTAAAGCTGATTATTTTCTGTTTTAAATTTGAAATTTCTTAAAATCTTTTCTTCTAACATTTTGCCATGTGATTTTTGACAAGAATATCTTCAGTTCAAAAACTATGATATTTCTCCCAAAGAACACAACATTCTGAAGAAGCTGCGGGTCGGGGAAGGCTGTGTTTCTGGGAAGCAGCAGTGGCCTGCAGAGTGGATTTGTGGCATGGAGCAGGGGCTGCGAGAAGGCGCATTCTCCTTGGCAGCCACTCAGCCCATTCCCAGTGCTGGCAAGTGGAGAGAAACCAGTCTTGGGATGCTCTGTGTGATCTGCAGGAGTAGCCATATGTGGCCTGGAATTGAAACTCAGCAATGATTGAGATGAAATCTAAATCATCTGGCTTCCCCCAACCCCTGCACACCCACTGCACCAGCCACCTTCTAACTCCTCCTCAAAGAATTGACGTTTTCTTGGATTCAGTCTTTGTGTGATGAAGAGTACTGGCTAGATTATTATTCTTGCTCACACATTCTCCATCAATGGAAGGGGTTTTCTGAAGATGCGCATTGCATTCACCCACCACTATCTTCCATAAGGGAAGAAAGGAAATTTCCCCTGTCCCTCTTGGTTTTTCTTGGGCTGTTCAAATAATTAACATCAGATTAATAGGAAGGGGAAAAAACTCAAATTTAATTTTGTATATGTATATTGGAACTCTGCATAAAAGTGGATTCTCAGGTCAGGGAGGAAATATGGGGGGATATATTCTGAGCTAAGGAAAGGGATAGGGGCCTTGAGTTTCAAAAAGCAAGTAGGGGTCTCACATGACAAGGAGCTGGGGAGTCATATGTTGATAACCAGATGCTCTGTAATGACGTTTGTCCACTATGCAGAGAAGTGTCTCCAATAGAAGGTTTTTTTTCTGGTAAAATTCTCAATTCTGGGTAATACCTCCAATTTTCATTCTTCCAGGTACTTAAGGAAGTGGTAAAAGTTTTTCGTGTTCTTATATGGGCATGATTGAACTCAGTTTGAAAAAAGCCGCATTCCCAAGTGACTTATCTTGGGAAATTTGTTCTGAACATCACATAGAAGCCTATTCTTCAGTTTTTATAGGTACTGCCCTTGCCATCAAACTCAATAATCTGCATTAAAATCATGTAATGCTTGAGATCATTTTTTTCTACAGACTCACTCTAAACTCTGCCTTTATGTACTTTTTGAATGAAAGAAATGGTATAGTCCTTGCTATCCTTCTCTATGATGATAGCTTTGATATAAAAAGGAAACATTCTTCTGTGTTTTTGAGATTTTATTGCAGTTTCTTCTTTTAGCTGTTGATGCCCTGCCTTAGCTAGCCAATCAAGAGGCAGAGCCACATGTCTCCACACAGATCCCAGAGGTGTCAGAATGTGGGGGGTGTTTGCAAATTCAAAGAAAGATGGATGTGAGTTTTTGCAGCAAGTACCCTGGACACGACACATCACAACTGCTTTCTCCTCTGTGCATCTACTGTGACTTGAGGAGGCCATTTAATGTCAGTGCCTTGGTTAAATAATTTCTCAAATGCAGCACTTCAAATGATCTTAGAATGGAGGGCTCACTACAGCTCTGACATCCTCCAACTTCAGGAATCTTATTCAATCAACTTGGAAGAAGAGCCAGAGCATGTGGAATTTTACTTATCTACAATGCACAGGCTATAAATTCTAAAATATTTCATTTTTTAATTTGCTATGTTAATAAATAATTGGAGAGTTATATAATAGATTTCAATTTTTTAAATATTCTAATCCAGTTAGAATCCAATTTGTATAGCTATGCAAAGAGATACAGGGAGACATGAAATAATTTCACTGATATTATTGGGGCAAAGTTACTTGTATGAGAATATTTATAGACTTCCTGTTCACTTATTTTGCAAAAGAAAGTCTATAATTAAATTACCAGTTCCGTTTTCCCTTACTTAACATCCTAAAGAGAAAATTCTCTTTTTGCTGGAAGAGATACTAAGGGGATATACATATAATAACAGGCTGAGTGAGAAGAAGGAAGTTTGCTCTGTAGGAGGGCAGCTTGGAGGTGCTTGAGCAGTTATGCTGTGTGAGGAAAATGACAAGAAACTATTTTTGTAAGTTTGTTATGGACTAATTATGGATCTGTGAAAGATGTAAAAATAAAATGCACTTTTTAATTCTTTATGGCTGTGGAAATGTGCTCTTAAATGCAATTCAGTTCTAACATCAAATAACATGATGCCAACATTTTTGAGGATGACTATGACAAATGAAAATTACAGATACAGTTCCATGTAGTTTCTAAATCATCTCAGGCTCAAACAGGCCCTTCTGTCTATGATTTTCTTCTCTCTTTAATGCCTTTACCCACAAATCTGACAAACATTTATTAAATACCTTTATGCGGTAAGGCTAGGCCTCCCCAAGATGTTCAGATGTTCCCAAGACAAGTCACTTGGGCACATGGATTTTGACATTAGCTGAGATCAGTCAAGGACCACAGTTTCACAAGATACTTTTACCACTTCCTTAATTACCTAGAAGAATGAAAATTGGGGCTATTATCTGGAGTTAGGATTTATACCAAAAATAACCTTTCTTTTGGAGAAACCTAGCTACATCATGAGTTGCCCTCCTCTCATCACGTCAGCCTCCTCCTCTCTTTAAAACCCCAGACCCCTCCCCACTTCCTTAGTTCAGGATAGATACTCTCCGCCTCATTGGCTTTAGAATCTACAGCTATGTAGAGTCTTTGTATGTATGTAATTACACTTGTTTTTTTTTTCTCCTGGTAATATATCTGATGGTGATTTGATTATTTAACCAGATGGTTAGGGGGAAATTTTCCCTCTTTCATGACGTTTGCTAAAGAAGCAAGGATGAGTTTCATGTCTTCCTCACTCCTACCTCGCTCCACCTCCCCTCAACCCTCCGAGAGAAAAAACTTTCACCGACTCCGTCCTCTCCTTTCTGAGATCCCTGACACGACTTCTAGCCAGAGCTGGTCTCCAGCAGAGATTCATACCGGTTCCAGGCTCCGCAGCAGCCCTGGGTGGAGTTCAGGATATCCTTGGCCTGTGGCTTGGATTACATTACATCCAGGTGCAAATTATTCCCCATCTAGCCCACCCTGTTTCAATTTCTTCTTGAATCACTTTTTTTTCAACCTACTTAAGAAAGGATAAGATCCCACCTATGGATATAGCCAGGATTTTTATTAACTAACCATATCAAGATTGTGTTAAATCACAATTAATGCAACAACTACAAGACATTACTTTGATGGTTTAAACAGGTGAGAGGTGTTGTGTGTGTGTTGTGTGTGTGTTTGTGTTTTCTTTTTCATGTAGTAGATGGTTAAGGTGGGCAGCCCAGGCTGGAGCAACTGCTCAAGGATGTCTAGGAATCAGGCTCAGTCTGCTCCCTGGGGTGTGGCTTTTGTCCAAACGATCACGGCATGGCTGCTATGCACCCAGGAAAGAAGAAAGGCAGACAAGCTCTGATGAAGAAGAGATTTTGCTTCTGCAATCCACCTTTTACCCTGGTATTGCTGGGAAGGAGACATGGAAGACGGCACATGGAGGAGAGACATGTAGAGACACATGGAGGAGAGACATGTGGGGAGGCTGCCAGTGGTAGCCCTTATCTTGATGTGGCATCTCCTTTTGTCTCAGCTTTCTCAGACCTATCTTAGAACCCTTTTCTCATGGTTCCCCATCAGAAAATACCTTAGACTTGTGACAAACCTGTGGGCTTCTGTGGCTTCACTTTGGGCTGGCCCTGTTTAGCTGGGCATTTGCCCAGGAGGGCATGGGAATTTTGGAATATCTTTCTTCTCTATTAAAGTTCTGTCACAATAAGATTCTTCTTTGCCTTTGTGCATACAGATACAGGGATCTCTAAAGATCCCTATAGAGGGCCTCCCTGGTGGCACAGTGGGTTGAGCACAGTGCTGTGAAGCTGTCTGCAGCCTCTGCTGCACGGGTTCAATTCCTGGCCGGCCGGGGAGATACCCACATGGCGCATCAGACCTCTCCTGTCTCTCCCGCTGCTCCCCTCAGCAATGCTTTTGGTCTGTCTGCCTGCTCTGCTCCTCACTCTGTCTCTGGTGAATCCTGTCACCCTCCCATGCCTCTGGCCTGTACCCCCCCCCCAGCTCTGGTATTAATAAATCTTGAAAAAAAAAAGATCTCTTTAGAGAATGCAAGTTTAGGGGTCCCAATCTTCCCTTCCCTTACATGCTAACAAAGGGAGTCTGGGAAGGCAAGTACTTCACTTTCCAGCCTCTGTAATAGAGGCAAGCAAGGGAGAAGGGGTGTAGGACTGGGCATCGGGTGAGTCAACTTAAGACACCGGCCACAGCAGCTCCTCATGCATGCACTTCTCCCCTGCAGCGAGCAAGTGGTTTCTCAAGTAACATTCAAAAGTCAGGAAGGCAAAGCACTTTCTAAATTATAAAATGCTTTCTGAATGTTATCAATGAGGTATGTTTAAATGAGTAATCGAATTTTCAACTTTCCAGAAATTTTACTAAAACATTGTTCCTCTGTGATTTCATACTTGATATATTCAAACTATGTACACTCAGGCAAGTTAGAATATTTTCTCTTTTTTTCTTGCACTCATTCTCAATGATTGCAGGCACTTGTTCTGGGTCACCTTGGCAAATGTTTTCCTGTCTCCAGCTATTATTCTGTTCTTCTTGCCTTTCTCTCTTTGTGTCTGACAGTAGGAACTCTAGCTGAATTAGACAAAGGAGAGAACTGCCAGTTCTCCAGCTGGCTATGTACTCCTCTTCCTTTTTCTACTGCACATTTTATCTTAGTGCTGATTTATTGGGTTGAGTAGTTGCATCCAGACAGCTACATGCCAATCACGTGTACCCTGATTACTCATGATGAGCCTTAGGATACCATACAACTCACTAATGAGCACATTATAATGCTGGCCAGGGCTAATTAGACAATAATCATTGTACTGCTTTATTTACAGTCTATCCATTTAAATTAATTGGGCATTTAATTGAATGAAATTGGAATTGGGTTTTGAAGTTTAAGTTATTTTCACCTACTATCTCTTACAGATAGGGGAGATTATTCACTTGTTCTGGAAATTTAGAGCAAATACAAATGGACATGATTATTTTATAATGGTGTGCATGCATCTGTAACTTTATCTCAAAATATGTTTGCAAACAGCAACCAAATTTCTAATTTTTTGAAACTCCACTAACACCCTTAGGTGAACTGACTATAGAGACTGTATGCATAAAAGGTAGTAATTCATCCCACCATTGGTTGGAAATAAACCTGATGAAAATGTTCTGATTATTTTCTTAGGATAGAAAATATACATTTAATTCATGAATAAATAAGTGGCAAACTATACTTAATTATAATCCAATGTATTTTCCTATTTCAAAACATATTATCAAAATATTTCAAGATTTACCATACTGAAAGATATAGTTGCCCAAAATTGCATGCATGAATGCACCACTAAATTCAAATGCCTTCTTATTGTCTTTTCCTAATGGCACGTTGTAGAGTAGTCTTAGGGTAACTAAAAGAGCTTCTGGACAAAGAAAATGAGAGAACAATTCTTCTACTGTTTTTTCAAATAGTAGCATTTCTGATTTGTGGGCATCCAATCAATTTTGAGATGCACCAAATGACTGAGGATTTCTTCCCAAAATAAATGGGAAGTGTGCTGCTTCAATTATTCATAAAAAATGTTCATAGAAAATATTAATAAATGATTCTCAAAAGTTATCTGAAATGAAACTTATTTTGGGAAAAGGACCTCAGGGGAGTTAGATAAAACAGTAGTTGTTTTTTTTTTTTTTTTTAAGATTTATTCATTCATGCATACAAGAACTGGGGTAGATGTGCCAGAGGGTGAGAGGATTCACCAGAGACAGAGTAGGGAACAGAACAGGCAGATTGACTAAAATACACTGCTGAGGGGAGCAGCGGACGAGACAGGAGAGGCCTGCCACGCCATGTGGGTTTCTCCCTGGCCAACCGGGAATCAAACCAGTGCTGCACTCAACCGCCTGTGCCACTAGGGGAGGCCCAAAAGAATAGTTTTTAAAGTTATATTGTGTTATGCTTAACCAATCTGAATTCTTTCCTTTTGATTTTACTTTGGGTTATCAACTCAAAGAGATGAGTCAAGTAAAATGAATACATTTTAACCACTTCTGAGAAGGGCCAGGGTATTTCTATTTGTATTTTCTCATGTAATGCTTGAGTTTTCCGAGGTGTCTCTTTTATTCAACAGGGCACCACAATCTTTACCTTGAGTTTTGCGAGATCAGAGAACAGAGTAAGGACAAATTCCAAGGTAGAAGCTGGTCTCTTACTTTTGTAAGACCCAAATTGTGGAGGGACGATGGAGGTTGAGACCAAGAAATCCATGGACCTGAGTACTCTGACCCAGTTTGTCTGAGATAGTAACCTTTAGTCATAGTAACTACTGAGCTATCGACATATATCTAGTCCAAACAGAGATGAATTCTAAGTGTAAATATATATCAAATTTTGAAATTTTAATATAAAAGGTGACAAGATCAATGAGAAGTTATCTCATTAATCATTTTTATATAGATTGTTGTATATTTTTTGAAATATTGGTTTAGATGAAATAGATTGTTAATGTTCATTTCACCTATTTCTGTTTTCCTTTCTTTAACTAGAAAATATACAATTACATTTATGGCTCACATTAGTGACTTATATGTTTCAACAGAAGGCAAACTTAATAGGTTAATTGTCTTGGGGCTGACAAATTATATACCACTTGCGTGAATTTAAATGATTATTCAATGTATTGAACTGTATGCCATGTACTTGGTTAAGGCACTGGAGATATTAAGGTGAACTAGACAAAGTCCCTTCCCTCAAAGGCCATAGGCTCTTAGTATGTGTAGGGAACTCTGGTCAACCTTCCCCATATTTTTTTCTCTCCTTTTCCACAACCTGTCTCTAATTTTGATTTCAATCAGTATTCAGCACTTGCACTGCTACGATTTTGTAAATAACATTCTTGGGTGAGTCATGCAGTGTGATGTATTCCCCTTCACATGTTTTCTTTTCCCACAGAGCTAATAACTAATGAAGCTAATTGCCCCCCACCCCAGTACATCTACATCTACCCACATTCTACCACGTCAGGTCGAGTAGCAGCATCACATCTTTCTTGAAGATGTCCCTCTTGGTACCTCATTTTCTTATTTCAAGGGGAACTGGCCACTTGCCATGGCATGCCTTTTATCCTGGATTTCCCTTTCTAATCACCCTGGAGTGTCCCCTCACCTTATTCTTGAGTTAGATCATTTGTTTCCTAGGTCCCATCGCTTCCTCTTTGTTTAATCTCTTGTGTTAGGGAAATCCTCCTTCTGTGCCTTCGTTAGAAAAGATGCCTGGGGAACAAAAATTTTAAGACTCTATATGACTGAGAATTTCTTTAGACTACTCTCTGTAAGAATAACTTCCTGAATATAGAATTCCAGGATGAAAATAATTATCCCTCTAAGTTTTGAAAGTCAATCTTTGTCTTCTGAACTCTAAGTAATATTGCCAAGAGTTTATGATTCTTTATTATATGTAATGTGTCTTCCCTCTCCTGGAAAATTTTATTATCTTCTCCTTTTTCCCAGTTTTCTAAAATTGTATAATAGTGTATCCACTTAGGATATTTATTTATTTATTGTATTTGACACGTTGTGAATCCTTTGAGGTTAGAAATTCATATCCCTTAATTGTAAGAGTATTATTGGACTGTGTAATAATTATTTTCCTTCAATTTTCTCTAAAACACTCTTTCTCAAACTGTTACTAAATAATTAATAATTAGTCCTCCTGGATTGTTTCTCTAAATTTTTAATTTTTTCTCCTTTTCACCAATATCTTTTTCTCCTACCTTTTGAGAAACTTCTTTCTCTCTAATCCTTCTATTATTTTTCCTTCTGCAAAATTTTATTAACTGAGGCTATGGAAGAGTTTGATCACAGCATGGACTCATGCTGAAAAGATTAGAAATTACAGAAAAACTTGAGATAAGTGTCAGCCAGCTTAACTAAGTCCCTTGGGCATCAGAGAAAAGTTAATATAAAATTGCAGAGACCAAGTCTTTGTTGGTGATAGAGGAGGGATAAAAATAGAGGGATTGGTGCTCCCTGGTGCCGTAAAATAAATTTGCAACTTATTTTTTTCTTTATTTTTGAAGTTGAAATCCTCTCCCTTGTTGTTGAGCCTCAAAAAGCAATTGTTTCCCCAAGTCACTTCAAGCCCTCTTCAATCTTTTCCCTTTTGTAAATAAGGTTCAAGTAGTTTCTTTGAAAGATAACTCATATCCTTTCCTTTTCCACACCCCACACATTCCATTCCAGGAAACTGGCAGCCCTGCAGCACAGAGTTTGTGTTCTTTCTCTCTGAAATGAAAATGGGAACAAATGGATTTTGGTAGTCTTTCTTCAGTATTACTTACCTGCAAAGTTTAATTCCTTATTCAGAAACTTACTTTTCACTGCAATTTTTTATAACTTAACTAGATCACATCTCCCTCTCTGACTTGGTAAAATCACCAACTTTTTTGATCTAACCAGTTAACTGGCTAAACTATCTTCATGCTAATTTACCAGGAAACACTGGGTGAAGACATAAATAACACTGGTCAATATACAATAGTTGCAGCTTAATTTGTAGGCAAAATTTCATTCGTTGGTTGTGGGAAGAAAAAAATTTATATGTTGATTGGACTTGGGATGGGGATGGAGTAGGGAGAAGATATCGTAGTAGTGAGACATTTTGAAAAGAACTGTCAGTCCTGTTAATTATCAAGGCCTCTTTTTGGAATGTTCATTTTAATGAACTTTTGTTTTTATTTAAATAGATGGGAATACCTCCTGCATGAGAAAAAGCACTGAGTGGTGGTGGACTCATTGCTTAGCACTAGATTTTCACTTACTCTACCCTAGTTGTTTTCATTTTCTATATATACATTTAAAACTAAATTATTTTTGAAGGTCATTAGCAATTAGCTTGGATTCCAATGAATAACAATATCTGTAAAAGTAAAATATCCCTGTTTCTCCTTAAGAAAAAAAAAAAAAAAACCTATAGCATTCTTATAATTAGAACATCATCTGTGCATGAAGTTCTTGAGTCAGGTCAACTGATGGGTGCTCCTGTGGTTACTAGTTTGTAGTAAGCTCCTTTCTGGGCCATAAGTTCTTCATGAGTCCCCTTTTCAATCACTTTCCCCTGTGACATGACAGCAATGATATCTGAGTTTTGGATGGTGGACAAACGATGGGCAATGACTATGCAGGTTCGACCTTCTCTGGCTTTGTCCAGGGCAACCTGCACTGTCTGCAAAGAGAAAATGGAAAGCTGAAATGGCCACTAGCACAAGAGTTCAGCTTAATATCATCTGAGTAACAACACCTTAGTCAGGGGTTAACCCAAAAGTTTGACATAAGAGAGAGGGTTAAACAACTATTTGCTGAATGCAGTGCATCAATGATTTAAATTGTAGTCCATAGGCTGAGAAATTTTTGTGTAGCAAGAATGAAGCAAACCATGAGGTTACTACATAATTTTACAATACAATACTCAATGATCTAGATTGCTAAAATGAACCCAAAGATTCCTGATACTATCCTTCACTGGGGACATATTAAATCTCTTGAAAATATAATTCTGATTTTTAAGGAGATAATTATAAATTGTAAATCTCATAATTGTGTTTTGCTCAATTGCATTTCTTTTCATGCAAAGTACACACCAGATACACACAGACTCTTTCTTTGAGTCGTATGCTGCCCCACCTGCTCTGCCACATAACTTTAGGACTGGTCAGAACTAGTCAATGTGAAATCCCGAACAGATGGCCTGGGTTATTTTATTTTACATAAGAAAACTAATTATTTGCCCTTGTAAAAAATGTCACATAACCTAAATAATCTTAGAAGCAATTCTTATTTTTAAGTTATTTTTTTTATTTGATGCAATGCTACTTTAAATCACTTTCATTGTCTTTTGGGTACACCAAGTATTGGCAATTTCTACTGTTAATGAATCAGAAAATTGAAAATAGTGCCATGTCATCAGGACAAATATTGCAGCCAAAGGCTCATTTATAATCATTTAAGACTTTAGAAAATCAATACTCACCTTTTCACTTTCTGTGTCTAACGCAGAAGTAGCTTCATCTAGGAGCAAGATTTTGGGATCTCGTACAATGGCCCGAGCAATAGCAATGCGTTGTTTCTCCCCTCGAGAGAGTTGAGACCCCTGGGACCCAACATTGGTTTCATATTTCTGGAAGAAGCATGGTAAGTTTGAGGACAGAAACAGCCATTGCTCCTGTGCTATATAAAACCCACATCAATGACCCCTCCGTGATTATAAATGATTTGTTGTGTTTTGAAATGAGGAATAGTGAGCAATTCCTTCTATAAGAGACATGGAGTTCATGAGCATTTGTGTTGGGAACTGGGGGACTTTGTATGCCCTTCTGTGAATTTCTTTTTGATCTCTTTCTCTCTTTGTTCAGTTAGCATCCCATTTAGGAGCTCCTTCTTGATTCACAGTTCCCTGATCTGCAAACTCCTGTCTGAAAGACCTTTGTTCCAAGAGGGAATAATCCCAGAAAAGGAAGAGCCTTTTGAGAGATCTTCTGTCCCATTCCCTTACTGAGGAAGGATCATTCTGGAACACAAGCCTAGGTTTGAATCACCACTCTAATGCCTACAAGCTCTGTCTGTGATCATGATCAAATACCTCAAACTTCTTTGAACTAAAAACTGGAGATCCAGAAATTAATAAGTATGTCATACATTTGTTGTCAGTTTTGATGAAATTGTGAAGGAAAATCCCTACCTAGATGCTTGCATGGCCACATAACAAGTAGTAATCTTGTAAGTAGTCCATTCATGGAGAATTTACTATGTGTCAAAAAGTATGTTAACTATTCCAGCCACATTATTATTTAATAGCCACAGAAATAATATACGCCCCATTCTACAGATTACAAAATTTAGGCACAAAGAGGTAAGAAACTTGTGCAGACAAACCAGTAATAAGCACTGAAGGTGAAATGAAATTCATTGTGTCTAGCCACTGAAGCCTTGACCACTATTCTATCTGCCTTCCATGACAAGGTCTCTTTTCTTCCCCTGCCTCTGATGAATATTCAACCAAGCCAGGTGAAACCCCTGATAGCCTATGTTGTCTCTGGGGAAAACTGCTCAGTGAAGAATGTTGTAGGCAAATCTGTATGAGAAAGAAACAATAAAGCAATTCTAAGCCAGTTGTCTCACACAAAATGAGTAAATGCTCAGCAAAGATTTATGGTATAAATTAATCTTCCAGGGGACACATAAGCTTTGTTTTTCTTCAGAATATAGCAAATAGTAATTTCCACATGTTTGTGCCTCAGGCTATCCACATGCCAACAACATATGATTTAGAAGCCTTTGTGAAAACAACAAACAAGCCCATCACAAGCACCACAAAATTGATAAATGTATTCACTTAGCAAAAAAAAAAAAAAATGTAATTTTCCAATGGTGTTTAAAGGAAATAGAAAGGTTGAAGTTCATTTATCAGTCCCAAAATTCAGTTTCCATGTTTAAGTTTCCTTGTGATCAATCACCAAGAGAGATTCTTGGTGGATGGAGAATTCCGGGTTGATATGGCCCTAAGTTCAAAGTGAATGGAAAAGTGAGGTAGACACCACTTACCCTACCACACACAGTATTTGCTGCTAAGTAAAGAGATTATGATGCCAACAATAAAAACAGCAATTTTCTTTGTGTGGCTATTATGTATGTTATTTCATTTTAGTGTTATATTATGCATTTTGAAGATGACTGAGTCTCAGAAAAGAGAAATAGTTGTCTCAAAGTTATCCAACTAGTAAGTTGCATGGTTTGAGTTCAAACTAATGTCAGCTCCAAATCTCAGACATTATTTCTTCTGTTAAGCTAATGCTTACAACAGTACAACTTTATGTACAGCAACAGTATCTGTTGCATTGGATAATGCAGTACTTTCCAAAACTAAATTGTGTAATGCTTTTCATAGCTTAAGTATTGATGAAGGGCATTTATTTTGCTTAATAGACTAAGACTCCATAGACAACCACAGGGTGCTACGAAATAAATTGTGTTGCATTGGACCGTCTCCTTAAGCCATGATTCCTAACACTTTCTGGTCAACCTGTCTTTCCCCATCCTTGTCTTCTATGGGGAATGACTCTGACTTGGTACTCACCTCTGGGAGCGACATGACAAAGTCATGCAGCTGAGCCTGCTTTGCAGCTTCTATGACTCTTTCCCTGGGAATTTCTCTGGTATTGTCCCCATACTTGATATTGTCCATTATGCTACAGGCAAACAAAACTGGTTCCTGGGAAACAATTCCAATTTTCGAACGAAGAAATTGGATATTTACTTTTTTGCTGTCATGCCCATCTATTATCTACCAATAGAAGTGACAAAAAGGGTGTTACATTTTAGAATTCCAGCAGTGAGGAAAATTCACATCCCAGAGTCAGCTGTATGCAGGACAGCTGCTTTCCTTAAGGACAACAATTCCAGGGGTCTTGACCCTTTCTTTTATTGAAATCAGACTTCTAGAGCAAAGTGCTTTCTGGATTCATCAGTTTCAAAACAATAAAATCCTTATACTCCAAATTAATAACAGAAATGAGTATAAATTATAGGTAATCAATTCTCCTTACTTTCCTGATTTCTTGTATTTACCAATACTTGTCTGCTTGTTTCCTTGCTTTGCTTTTGCAAGGGAAACTTTAGTTGCCTCCTTCAAATTTTCTCTCATATTTCTCTTCATACTGTTATCTTAGTTGCAGCAAAGAACAAGTTCTAGTTGGGGAACCAGAAAGTCCATTTTCAAAGTGTTAGGATTAAATGATGAATCAAGTATAGGGCAGAATAAAACATTTTCAGACCTACATGCCTGAGCCATTTCTTAGAAAACTACTTGTAGATGCACTCCAACAAAATGAGAGTGAAGATCAAGAAATAGGAAAATGTGGGAACTATAAAATAATGGATCTGTTCCAAGAAAACATTGCAAGGAATTCATAGGGTGACAACTCTTCAGTAGGCCAGGTTATCATTAGTCCAAACAGTGGCATAAGTGAGGAAAGAAGTTTGGTCCATCAAGACAGGTAGCAAAATAAAGACACTAGAAGAACATCCAGATTTTATAAATGCAAGGAATTCAAGAAAAAAACCTTCATAAAAGCATTCAAGAAAGAAAATGTAATGCTAATGTACTTTATTCCTTGACTTTGGGATGAATAATATTTATTTAAACATAAAGAAAGTTGTTAATTAATTTATTTTCAACATTTAGGGTCAACCTATAGCGAAAGCATGAAAGAAAATAAATGTTTTAAGCAGAAGGTAAGCATTTTGTATACTTGATAATGAAAATGTATAGTTGTTAGGACTTGAGAGATGAAAGGAGAAAACAAAGGTACAATGGCTAATACTAATTTAGAAAGGGAAAATTCAAGAGATGCTAGCTTATCTATATGAGGGAGAAAAGAACCAAAGCATATTAGCTAAACTTACAAATAGAGGAACTCCTTAAAGTGATATATCTATACTGGGAGGAGGTGGGCACAAGGAGGGGGAGAGGTGTGGGTAAGTTAAATAATTATCCCTTGAGAATTAGTCAAAAGACAGTCTAAATTTGTTAAATCATGAAACAGTAGCAAAAGAACATTATTTAGAGACACTGAAGTAATCTTCAGGGATCTGAAACATCAGGTGGTTAAAAATAATTGTCTTTGAGTAGAGAAATAGGGGTGGTGGGAGGGTTGAGCAGGGGGTTTGCTTTTTATTAAAAATCATTCTTATTTTAGTTTGCAGTCCTCTTCATGTTATTATTTTGAAAGAAAGAAAACAGAGAGAAAAGCAGAAAAAAAAATGCTGTGGAAATAAGCAAAAAGTAATCCACCAATTTTTCAAATATCTTTGCCAAAGCTTTATGACCCATTATGGTCAATTTGAGCTTTTTATTATTTAGACTTACTCTTATATTATTTAGACTGAGCCAGGATTTTATCAAATTTTTCATACTAGACCTCCTTTCTTGATAATTAATCATTGTGTTTTTTTCACTCCCAATTTTTTCCATTCCCAGTCATTAGTTTCCTGATTAATATGCACTTTCTGCTCCATTTATGAGCAAGAAAATACTTCTGTTAAATACACTCAGCTCTTGCTTTGCAGAGTACCTAACTGGTCAGCAGACCATCTGGAACTGGGAGGAATATATTAGAAGGTAGAATCAGGTCAACCAGCAAATGACTGTGTGGAAAATATCCATAAGGGTAAGTGTCCAAGGCAAGCTCAATACAGCTAATCTGGCAAGGCACAACCTTGAAGACCACTTTCAGGGATTGGAGATATTCTGCAGAAAATAAAATCCTCAAAAGCATTTGTGTTGCTTACCACCTTCCCTTGGTCAGGGTCATAGAAACGTTCCAACAGCTGAACACTGGTGCTTTTACCACATCCACTGCTTCCAACAAATGCCAAAGTTTGCCCTGGACTAACGGACACTGACAGGCCATTCAGAACTTGCACATCCGGTCGAGAAGGATATGTAAATTTACAGTTCACAAAGTCAATCTTCCCCTGGAAGTTGTCCTGTGGATGGGAAGACTGAAATTATACATATGTTCCTACTGGAATCTAGATTGTCTTCAAAGTGCAAAATATAGAAACAGCAACTTAATGACAGGGCATTCCGTTCCCCATTCTAACAAGTGTATAATGAAGGGAGGTTTGAGCAATAAAGTTAAAGATATTTTATTTCTTATTCCCCCTTCTAGTCAAAGGGATTTCCTCGTCATTCATTTCTTGACATTCTAAATGGGAGAGAAGAACCAAAAGATTTGATTACACCACAGAATTAGTGACTGTCCAAACCCCTGCAGCTCTATTTTCTCAAAGACTTATGATAACATTATCCCTGACATGACCTAGAAAGGTATTTGAGAATTGTACCACAAAAGTGAACATCTTCAGTTGTACTATCTGAACTATGAATTCTGGAAATGAATAGACATTTAATAGACCACACAGATTTTAATTTAATTGAACTGAAGGAGAAACATGTCATTTGACCAATTTAAAAATAGTTCTGAACTTAGTTTAGCTTCATTGGGACTTTGATTTGTTTTTGTTTTTTCTTGGTCATACTAAAATATTAAAAACAAATAGACACAAAAAGTTAAAAACACCTGTGGTGACTATCAATTAGACAGTAAAGATATTTTTTACATCAAATTAATTTTCTGGGTATCCACAGGACCTAAACTTGGAACTCAGATAAACATTGATCAAATTGATATTATAAGACAGAAAGAATTGGTTTTTCTATATCCCCTACCCAAACATCAGTGTCAAGCATGGTGACTGAGTAGGTCTCAAATGACATCTAGCTTTATTCATTCTGGAACTGTGTATGATATTACAAAGAATTAGTATGCAATGAATAGCAGTGACTGCTTCAAATGCCATCTTTATGAATAATTTTAATATGAATTTACTTTATTCATTTACATCTATAGATCTACTGCTTATCCATTCTGATTGCATATGAGTAAACCCATAGACCATAGGAATTTAGAAGCTAAGTAGTAATGTAGAACCAGCCCAGTAGCTGTTCTGTACACCCATATCAGCATAATCTTTCCCCTACTGCCCTGTTACCTCACCTCAGTACTTACCCATTTTTCACCTGCACTACTGTATACATTGATTGGAGGTTGGCGGTCCAGCAGTTGAAAAAAACGTGCAGCTGATATTTTAGCTTTGGCATAACTTGGGGTGTAAGAAGCGGCTTTCCCAAGAGCGGTCGCACTCAATATAACTGAAGAGATCACCCTGCAATTGGATAGACACCCAGGTAGAGACAGGTAGGTGTGGTTGGTATGATGGTCTAAGAGGCAGGAGGTTGGGAGTCCAGGCTTGGTCTGCTAGGAGAGAACTAAGTAACCTTGAGGAGGTCACTCTAGACTTGTCTGGGAATGTGATGGTTGAAGCAATCATTAGTTTTCAAATTATGTCTTAAGAAAAAAGAGTGAGTGGAGGATTCAACAGGGGAATGGGGTGAGAGCTCAGATAGCCAAAACCTGCTTCAACTATCATAGCCTCTCCTTTAAAAAAATTGTTTGAGAAAAAAGACAAAAACTGAGGCTTGAGAGGAGAGTGAAAGATGCTTGAAAGATCATGTTTTGAATCTATGACATGTGTATAAAATACAATAACCGGTGACAGAAACATCATTTCTGTACAAGCTTGCATGTAATTCATGCTTCTTCAGACAGCATGAGAAAAATGTGGTCGCCTGCACCCTTCTGTTTGTCTAGCCTCTGAATATATTCAGCATTCGTGTCATGAATAAACCAATGAGTAATAAATAAATGAACTATAAACATGGTGAGAGAGAGCTGTGATGCGGTTTGGACGAGGATGGGAGGGGCATCCTCCAAGGCTGTCTGCCTGCTGGGCCATGCAGAGGGCCTGCTCAGTGCTTATGGGGTGGTGACGTGTGTCTTACTACTCCATTAAAAAGTAGGAAATGTTTCAGGCCAGAGTTGCAAACTGAAAGATCTCAAGGAACAAATCCAGTGCTCAAGGAAAGGAAACGCACTTAGAATAAATTGGCAAAAGATGGAAGGCGATCTTTCTGATCTTTCTTTTAAAGAAAAGCCAGAAATGGGGAGTTTTCTGTGGTCTTCATATTTTCACATCTTAAAAATTCCTACAAAAACAAAACAAGTCAACAGTTTGTCATTTCTGATTTGGGTTAGTAGTTGTAAATATGCAAAAGTTTAGACAAGAAATTTTCTTGATTGGGATGGATATAGCCAGGCAGGACAAAGGAAATAAAAGAAAGACCAGAAGACAGAACTCATGGCTTGGGAGTGAGTTGGAAAGAATCAGTTTCTGCTAGGATCACTTTTCATGTGCCCTCCAAGCCTTTCTCAGATATTCCCCCCGTCACACCCACGCACATGTGCACCCAGCAACTTGTTAACTTGACACACTTAGGCTTTCTCCTCTGGAAAGGAGAGAAACTGGCCTCAGAGCTAACCTTATAAGAAAAGCAAACTCCAGCTATAAGAACGAACATAATATCCACTGTATTGGCCTTGGTTGTTTCTACCTGGTATGCATCAGCTAGTAACACGCTCTCTTTGTGGAAGAAAAGTAGAATTCAAGTAAGATATTTCTGTGAACAATCTTGCTCAAGGCTTCTTGATTTTTCTCAGCATTGACCAGTGTGGTAGATTGTAGAAGTGGCTAATCATCCTCTGTGTGCACCTTTTTACAATATGACTTTTTTACTCCGCTTTGATATGTGACTTATAATAAAAATATTTATATATTAAGCACACAGCTCCTAATCCCCTTGGAATTTCCTAAGTTTTGAGAACTATCAAACTGGTTTTTTTTTATTATGTTGATAGGTGAATTTTGGAAATACTAAGATTGGTGCTCGTTGCCAGTGGAACCAACACCGTGATTTGATGATTAAAGATTAGAACTTTGAACTCTTCCATATTATGGGAGGTGAGAGGGGTTGGAAATTGAATTCAATCAGCAATGATCAGTTATTTAATCAAGCATGCCAGTGTAAATAAAGCCTCTATAAAAACCAGAAAGGAAGGAATTGGGAGCACTTTTGGATGGTGAACATGTAGGGATTCAGGAAGAGTAGCACCCTCAGAGATCACAGAAGACCTGTATCCCTTCCTACATACTTGCTGTATGTGGCTTCCCATCTAGGTGTTCCATAGTTATATCCTTTATAATGTGCAAGTAATCGGGTCTCCCCTGGTGGCGCAGGCAGTTGAGCGATGCGCTGTGAAGCTGTCCACAGCCTCTGCAGCGCCAGTTCAATCACGGCTGGCAGGCGAGGGTCCCCACGTGGCGCAGCAGACCTCTGCTGTCTTGCCTGCTGCTCCCCTCAGCAGTGTATTTCATCAGTCTGCCTGTTCTGTTCCCCGCTCTGTCTCTGGTGAATCCTCTCACCCTCCCGTGCATCTGGCCTGTACCCAATTCTTGTATAAATAAATAAATCTTTAAAAAAGTAATGTGCAAGTAATTCAGTACGTAAGTGTTGCTCTGAGTTCTGTGAGCCCCTCTCTAAATTAATAGAACCTCAGGAGGAGGTTGTAGGAACCTCTAAGGCCAGTGAATCAGAGGCACTTGTACTTGTGATTGACATCTAAAGACATGTACACCTCAGGGGGCTGAGTCTGTAACCTGTGGGATCCAGTGCTCTCTCTGGTGTCAGAAGTATTAGATGACAGTAGTGTGAGAACAGAGGAGAAACATACGGAGCTCTCATCAAAAGGTGGGTTCCATTTCTCTATGGAACCATTCCATTTAAATCTAGGCTTCCTTGTATAACTTCCTTTGGTCAAAGAGGTATTAGAAAATAAAATGCACACAGGAATGAAAATTATTTGTATGTTGGGACTTCTCTTTTGTACTTGGAGCTCTTGAGCCTATTAGGTGGAGAAAACAAGTTCACCTGCCAGAGACGCCATGTGGGACAGAAGCCCACTCAACAGCCTGAGCTGACTCAGCCTGAGTGAAACACCCAGCAGCACAATTTACAATAGCTAAGCTTTGGAAACAACCCAAATGCCCAAAAATAGATGACTGGATCAAGAAGACATGGTAAATATACACAATGGAATATTACTCAGCACTCAAAAAAGATAAACACATGAAATTCGCAGCAATATGGATGGAGCTAGAAGGGATTATGCTCAGCAAAAAAAGCCAGTAAGAAAAAGAAAAATACCAGATGGTCTCACTCATAGCAGGGATTTAGAAAACCTAAATAAGGGACCAAGAAAAAGAATAACTATAAGAAAGAAAAAAATCAAAACAAACAACTATGAACCAGAGACACACTTTGGTGGGGAGGGGAAAGGAGGGTTGGGGTCAAAATCAGGGGGCTGCAATTGTATGGGGAATATAAAAATAAAAAAAATAAATTAAAAAAAAAGAAAAAAAAATAGTGAAACACCCCTGACAATCCAGGGTCCTGAGAAATAAACCCCAAGGTTGGCATGGTTTATTAACAGCAAAATTTAACTGATAGAACCTGGCTACACCTCCCTAGAATTTTGATCATTTAGACTGAATAGTTCTCACCTGAACACAGAGCTGTAATGGAGTCCCTCACTGGGGATTAAGTAACCTCCATATCTGTAGGAAGCAGAATTAGCAACAAACGGTATGCACTGGGAAAAACCAAAGCAGAATCCATAAATATTGGCTTTTCGAATGGCTGTCTTGTATGGCTTCTCCAACTCAGTCTCAAATGCCTCGATAAACCGTCTCTCCTTTCCAATTCCAGCAACAGTGCGGATATTACTGAGCGCTTCACTTACAATCTGAAGAAGGAAGAAAAGTCTTAGGAATCAAGAGTAGATAGAACTACTTTTGTGACATTTCAGCCGCTACATGGATTACATCTACTGCAAGTGGCAGAATGAAGTACAAATCAGCGATGGGAGCATTATCTGAGAACACAGATAACATGCTGGAGATTAACTCAGCTAGACTATGAGACATTTCATCAGTTAAACTCAAGTTCTGCTTAATAAGAACATGGCTTCATTACTTGCACTTGTTGTAAAAAAGAGAAGGGGGTGTCTCCCTGATAGCACAGGGGTTAAGTCTCAGTGTTATCAAGGTATCTCCAGCCACTGCAGCTTGAGTTTGATCCCAGCCAGGGAGCTACCCACATGGTGCAGCAGACCTCTCCTCTCTCACAAGCTGCTCCCCTCAGCAGTGTATTTCAGTCAGTCTGCCTGTTCTGCTCCCCACTCTGTCTCTGGTGAACCCTCTCACCCCCCATCTCTGGCCTACACCCCAGTTCTTGTATGCATAAATAAATCTTTTTAAAAAAGAAAAAGAGACGGAGGGTGGGGAAAGGTACACAGGATAATCCTTAAAAGCTTTGTAGCTTGTTAATTTATTTGAAGTTTCTAAAATGGTATCTTTAGAAGAAAGCAAAGGAACAGACAAAACAAAACCAAGTCACTGGATTCTGAGGGCAGAGGTGTCAGAGGAGGAGTGTAGGGGTGGAAGCAAAGTGTGAGGGAGGTCAAGTGGATAGTGGTAGAAGATTATCAGTACTTTGATGGTAGGCATGCATGTGAAGAGGTGTCGACCTATACTCCTAAAAACAGGCAGTATTGTAAGCCTACGTCACCTGAATGAAAAATAAATTAACAAATAAATAATAAAATGGTATCTTCAGATGTTTTCACTGATGGAAGATTATTTAATAAATGAGGTAAAATATTAGATTCCATTTTCTCAAAAATTATATGATCAAATATATATAAGATAAAATGAAGTATAAAGTTTATCTCTTGATCTATAGGATGGATTTGTTTTTGTTTCAATCCACTAGGATTGAATACACTGGGATAAATAATCACTGTTTCTCAATCAGGGTCTGATTCTGAGGCACAAAAGTGAACTGCATCCTACCAATGGCATTCAAAATCCTTTTGACTTCTGCCTACTTAGACAGTGTTCACATCCCTCTCTTTAAAAAGACAAAATCTAGCTCATGGCAAATTTGTTAAAAGAGCAAGTGTGTTTATGTGTGTGTGTATGTGCGATTTCCTATACCTAATCAATGCCTTTGCTACATCCTCTCATTTATCCCAGATGACCAGGTACTAATCAGAACACACTTAAAAGTATACAGCTAACACCTAAGTGTATTTGAAACCTAAACTTTATCTCCTGGTTCTGTTCAGGAAAGACATTTGCCACAAGCCTAGCAGACATTAAAAATAGTAGATAGCTCCTCTCTGTGTGAGTGCCATGAACTGGGGAAACCATTAAGCTGAAAAAAAGGACAAGACTGAAAACTGAACTAGGCATACTCATGAATGAGACTACATTAAATTGGGGTGTGGAAAAAATAACCATTTGAGGGGAAATTGCACTTGTAACCCTTTGCTTGCCTTACCATTTGTCCACCTACTTACACCTGCTCCAACTCATAGCAGCATTAAAGCTTTATTGTCACTGTCTTTGTGTTGAGGCACATATGAATAGGGCTGGTGGGAGGTTTCTAAAAATGAGTAGGAGTGTTTCTAAAAATAAGGATGCTAACAGCATCCTTAAGTTTCTCTGTCCTGCTCATTCTTCACTGTTGTCTGACAGCCACTCAGCCATCAGCAGTATGAAAACCAGGTCTGTAACATTACCTGTCCCGCAACCTCCAGAGCCTCCTTGTCTTGTGAGGCAAATCCCGTCAACATTCTGGTCTGGACCGCTCCTGATAAAGCCAAGAAGGGGAAGAAGCACACTACGACCAGGGTGAGCTTCCAGCTAAAGAAGAAGGCGATGATCATGGCCACAGCGATGTTAGTAATGGAATTGACTATCATCCCAATTTGAGAGCCCGCAGCCTGCAAACCAAAAACAACCAAACAACCTCAGGCACAGTCTCTTTTACCATGATGTGAAAGGTTATTTGATACAAAAAAGATGGATTTAAAAAAAAATTATGATGATAAAATATACGTTCCATAATATTATCATTTTAGCCATTTGTGAGCATACAGGTCAGTGAGACTAATATAGTCAAGTGGTGTAACCATCACATCTAATCCCCAAACCTTTTTATCATCCCCAATAAAACTCTAACTCATTAAATAATAGCTCCCCTTCCTTACTGTCCCTAGCCTTTGACATTCAACTTTCTGTCTCTACAATTTTGCCTATTGTGGGTACTTCAAATAAGTGGAATCCTACAATAGCTGTTTCTGTGTCTAGCACATTCTACTAAATATAATGTTTTCTATATCCATCCACAGTGTAGCATTTATCAATGAAAGAGAGAGAGTTCCCAGATAGTTTCAAGTACATGCAAGAAGTTAATATTCACAATGGCTGGAAGAATTTCAAATCAGTGGAAAATAGAATCTATATTTGATTTTTCAAGTATCTTTTGTCCAAGTTAAAGAAAATAAAGCCAAAATTTTACCCTATGCTCATATTAAATTTGATCTGGGTTAGCAATCTAATTAAAAAAAAACAATGAAAATAGTAGGAAAACTAGTAGAAACCTTTTTTAAAGGATACATAAAAATGTTTTAAGATGATTAGATGTTATTATTTGAATTCTAGTGATTGTGAATAACCTTAAAAAGTCCCCTGCACTGGGAAGGACACAAAAATAAATAAGATTATGGCTTGTTTATTTATTTATCCTAAGAATTAGGTGAGTTAGACACTAGAATGTTCAGATGATGAGTGCGAAATTGGCACACACTTTGTTTAAGCAGCAAGACAATGCTCATTAGGATCTTTCAAAAGTACTATAATGTTGATCTAGTGATTACATTTTCAGAATTTAGAAAGAATCAAAGATATGCCAAATGATGTGAATTGCTTGTAAGGGAAAAAAATCAGGAAAAACTCTAAATAGGGAGTTCTTTACATTCATTACAATAATATATTATACAGTCTTTAGAAATCAATTGTAGAAGAATACATGACCAAAATATGCACATATAAAATGGCTTAAAGGAGAAAGAGATTATAATATAATATATAAAGTGTGACGCAAAGTCTGCAGGAAACATATTAACAAACAAAAAAATCTAGAAGGATTCTGCAACAATAAAGGACACAGGTGGTTCCTCACGCAGGGCTCCTGCAACCCTTGTAAATCCTGGTGATGGGAGTCTTTTGTTTTAATGAGGCAACTCTGGGTGGGTTTCCAGAGGGCTGGTCACTGGAAAGACCAGGTCGTAATTAGAAGCTTAGACTTCTCAGGCCAACCCCTATTCACTTGAAAAGGGGGAAATGCTGCAAATGGAATTCATGATCCATCAAGTCTGGGTGATGAAGACTCTGAAACAATCCCAACAGGATGAGACTCAGCAAGCTCCCAGACTGGTCGGCACTTGGTGTCTGGCATGTCCAGAGAAGGCACAAAAGCTCTGTCTCTTTCTACATCCCTAGCCTTACTCATCTCTTCCATCTGAATGTTCCCCTGTGTCCTTTATCATATCCTTTTATAATGAACCAATGTAAGGGAACTGTTTATCATAACCTTTATCATATTCTTTTATAATGAACTGGCCAATGTAAAAGAACTGTTTTCTTGAATTTTGTGAGCTGCTCTAGCCATTCCTGGATTCCATGAATCTAAGACATAGTTTATGGTAATCTTTAATGTACAGCTGACTGGGCAGGAACACAGGTGAATTCTGGACTTGTAATTAGCCTCTTGAGTGGGGTGGGGCAGTCTTGTGGGACTGAACCCCTAATGGTAAAATCTGATGTCATCTTCTGGAAAATAGTCCCAGAATTGAGTTGAATTGTAGGACAACCAGCTGGTATCTCAGAAAATGGTTTGCCATGGAAATAAAACACACATTCAGGGATCCTAAGTAACAGAAGTGAAGTGTTCTGTGTGAAAGTAGGAGACACATGAGAAAAACACAGGAGGAAATTTCAGTTTTTTCCTCTGTATCTTTTTGTTTCTCATCACTCAATATTTTTCTTTCAAGAGTCTTACAAACAAACCAGTGTCTTTACTGCTACTTTGCTTTCTTTCTCATTCAAAGTAGTGGTGTTGGGAGGCAAATTTGACCTGGTCATTTTAATCCTAATTCCTGGCTTTATAAAGGTGTATCCTCATTTTATGATTGTGTAGAATCCCCTGGATGAGGCTGCCAGTTCTGGGGTTCAGAAACCACGGCTTCACCTCCTTTAGGCAGAAAGACAGCTCTTTGAATGTTTCCAAATTTTTGATAGCAGTCATTTATTTCTTTTCCTCAGCTACCCAACTGGGCTCTTATCAAGCTGCTTAGAACAGCTACTCTTTTCCTAAGACTAGCTGCACTCTGGACATCTGTGTAACGAGGCTTTTTCCATATGATCTTTGTTCCCACCCTCTATTACTTTTTGTGGGATCTGAGAGTCCAGATCTGCAAATCTGAGGAATAACTCTTGAGGAATTTCTTCTCAGTTGTCAGATCCAGAGGCACTCCTAACCCAGACAGAATCAACTGTTGTAGTAATACTGTTTCTGGGCACTGCCTAGGAGACAATGCTGTTGCTGCTCTTTGCTAGCATTAGAAATGGGGAAAGGTATCTCTGGGCTATCCCAACCCCAAGAGTTCCTACTCTATAGAAAGCACACAGGTGATCATTCGCTCAAAAGAAGGATTGTCCAGCCCAGTTAACATAGCTGAGGTCTCTCTCCATCACTTACCCCTTGAACTTGGGAAGCATCTGTAGCAAGCCTTGTTGTCAGTGCTCCAGGGCTATTTCTGGAGTCATCAAACCACCCAATGTCTTGCCCTAATATTGCTCTGAAACCATATTTACGTAGCCTTTTCGTGAGGAGTTCTCCAGATTTAGCAAAAGCATATCCCTGCAATGTAAAAGACTCTTTAGTGATCTTTTATCATGATAAGGAGGGAAGCAGCTAAATCACTGGCTGAAAATAAAATTCCTTACCTGCAGAAATTGAGTACAAAGGGATATGCAGCCCAGAGCTACAAAGAGCAGGCACACGACATTCATCTGTGACCTCTGTTCTTCTTTATCAGGGAGTGAAAAAGTCTTGGCAAGATAGTAAGCAAGAAAGGCACTTTATTATTACAAACAACAGCAAAAGAAATAAATTTAAATATGTTTAAAAGAAAATGATCTTTGGCATTGGCCTAAAAACACTGTCACTTTGAATATACTAATAATGTAACCAGTGTTAACTCTGAACAGATGTACTTTAATTTCCAGCATGGAAGAAAGCCTGGTGAATAAAAACCAATGGTCATGATTTACAGTTTATCTTATTTCTTGGGCTGATAGAGGCATTTATGTGGCCTTTTCTTTGATATAGATGAAAAATATGATGAAATGCCTCAAATCTTTCATATAATAAGGCAAAGAAAAAAGGGAGAGAGGAAAGGAGAAAGAAAAAAGATAAGGAAGGAAGGGAGGAAATTCAGGCTCTGAGACTGTTATCTGAGACAAAACTCAAAAGTATTGTTATGACCTCTGTCTTTCTCACATAATAGATAAAATAAAGATTATTTTCACACAAAGATACCTTGACTGTTATTAGCTCTCCAGGTTATATACTTAGCAAATAATAACATCATTAAAAAAGCAACGAGCTATCATAGCACTGACTGCAATTGGCTTAGGAGAGAAAACATATTTCTACCCATCTGAGACTGAGGTTGTTGAGGAAACAAAGGTGCAGAGAAGTATCAGAATGTGGTCTCAAAACATACAGTAGCAGATAAGTAACTGATAGAGCCAGTTTCAGAAAAACAGTTTCCAGAAGGAGAATCCAGGACTCCTTCCACAGCTGCTCACACACAAGATTCAGCTACCCTCTCCGCTGCTTTTAGAAGAGAGAAAGAGATGATGGGCAAACATCTGGCTTTCCTTCAAAAGTAAAATCCTGAGGTGTATGTTTTTCTTTGTAGAATCAACCCTCTCCCCTTTGCCTTCTATCTCTACACCATTGCTCAGTACATGCACTTCCAGAGCCTCCCCCTATTCAAATGTCAGGTTTATGACAGCTGGGGGTGGGCCCTCTGGTTTTCTTGTCCCCGATTCTTTCTCAAGACCAGGAACAATGTTTGACAAACAGTAAGATATCAATAAACATTTTCTCAAGATGACTGGATTTTTCTGTTTCGTTTCTGTCTTCCTCAGAGACTGGAAACCCCTTTAGGGAAGGGGTCGTGACTGACTTCATTCCCAAGTTCCCAGCACAGGATTGAGGGAAATCATCAACCAAAATCTATTAAAGTGAATGAAAGAGAATTTCAATTGTACACATTGAGGAATATAAATTGATTATTTAAAATATTTTCAGCATAAAATTCTTCATATAACCAGAAATTAATTCTACCAGCCTGGAAGGTCCCAATGTTTCCAGTTTCCTCTCCCTGAAATTAGCATCATTTCTTCACTAACCACAAGGGGGCAGTGTGAAACTGCAGCGTCGTGGCTCGACCTCCCTACTCAGTCCACTGGAATTTGCTTACTCTCCAGGTCTTTCTGTACATGAATTAGACAATTCATGTCTCTGAGGACATTTTTTCTAGTCAAGACCTTTCAGTGAGGCTGGAAGAGGAAGTAGACAGGAAAACTAGAACTTCGAACTCTTGTTTAAAATAATTTATTTATATATATTTTTACATCTGGCATAGTCCCCATAGAATTTCCACCACCAATTTACCCCTTGCTAACTCTGACAGTGTGGTGTGCTGGGAAATCCTTTTTGAAGGTAAGTCTTCAACAAAAACTTCTTGGGCGTTACCACCCAATGCCTGTGTCACCTGGAGCAGGTGAATAAAGTTTTCTATATTCTAGTTTTCCTCCTTGTTGATCTCATAGGACTTGTGTTCTGTGTGTGGAAATTTTGACTGTGAAAAGAAGATTTAGGTAACAAATTTGCAGTAATAAGCTTGTATTGGAATCTGGCTCTACAGCCACACTATTTGGCTTTGAATTCCAGACCCACTGTCTGTTATGCCAAGTTCCTTATGTCTTGCTGTCCTCCTTTGCAAAATGAGAACAATAAGAATAGCCACCTTAGGTGGTTATTAGGAAAGTTTAGTGAACTATTATATGTAAAGTGCTTAGGTAGTACTAAAGCTTTATTATTTTTATAGCAAATCAAATTCCTTGGAATTTTCCTTACTTTTACATCTCTTTACCTCTTCCTGTTTCCTTTCCAGTTCCCCATTTCAATGGTGCAGTCAGCAGAACAGAAAATTGCACAACAGGCACTACCACCTGCTATAAGCCAAACTTTATCATCTGTTCAGCAAGATCAAAACGACCCTGCAATCTTTTGGTATAATTCAAAGCCCTACTTTGTGTTCTGATTTGGTTTGCATTGAGGTAAATTACCTCCACTAATACTGCATTTGCAGCCACAGTATGGGTTTTTTTTTACAGATATGATGCCTGTATACACGTCCTGCAGCTCAAATGAAAGTGCTTAGCTTTGCCTTCTTGCCTTCTGTGTGATGGAGATTAGAGGCACTTTTAATCTTTCAGAGATGTGGAAAAAAGAGTTATCAAAGTGAGTTAGATATGTTAAAACAGCCAACTCATCAAAAATGACAATATCCACTGAGAGATAAACAAAAGGTATGAGGAGAATAAAACCAAGGCAGCTCTCTGCTTACCCCAAGAATCTCGCTGAATAAAAAGGCATAGAGGGGTGTGACTGTCCCATTGATGGCTGCACCCACAGACCCTACCAGCATATAGGGCCATTCCGGAACATTGAGCTTCAGAATCCTCCGCACTGGGGCAGGTTCAATTTCTTCTTCCTCAGGAAAGTCCTTCCCCTTGAGGGGACAGAGGGTCCTATTAATTATGTGAATGTGTACACATTGACATTTTGCTTATCCTTTTTTTTTTTAATTGCAGCAGGCTCTTTGGCATTCACAGATTGAAAAACCATGGTTTGGGGGACCTCCCCTGGTGGCACAGGTGGTTGAGCATAGCGCTGTGAACCTGTCCGCAGCCTCTGCAGCATGGGTTCGATCCCGGCCAGCCCACAGGATATGCACATGCTCATGGCACGGCGAACCTCTCCTGTCTTGCCTGCCGCTCCCCTCAGCTGTGTATTTCAGTCAGTCTGCCTGTTCTGTTCCCCGCTCTGTCTCTGGTGAATCCTCTCACCCTCCCGCATATCTGGGCTATACCCCAGCTCTTGTATGCATGAATAAATAAATCTTTAAAAAGAAATCCATTATTAAAAAAAAAAACAACATGGCTTGGTTGGTCACCAGCGCCCTCAAAGGTCTGCAGAGGCAGTAACCTGTTATTTTGTGAGGGATAGTTTTGAGTTGCTGGAGACAGTGCTGTGAGTTGGAAAGGGTGAGCCCAGAGCCCCCCTCATCTGGAGAATAGTTGGTCATACTTATTTCATCATTGCAACAAATATGTTGGATCTTTGAGAAAAATAAACTTCTAATTAAAAAAATCAAAGATGTGAAAATTTCAAGCTATGTCCTTCATAAATATCAAAGCTCTCAAAACTAATAACTGCTGAGAGCTCTAAGGCAGGCAAGTGTATCAAAACAAGGCAAAATGATGTTTAAAATGTAGTAAGTGATGTCAACGGCAAGAGAACACTACATGTTTTTCCTGTAAGATTTTTCTTAATTAGAACCCAGGAGTAAATGGCAATCCATTCAGACTTCTGAATTCCAGATTTCCTTCATAAGGAGTAAAAATTGTTTCAACATTTCCCTATTCTGATCTCTTTAGTGATCACCAACATGTCAGTGCTAGCAATGTTCTTTTTGAAGGCAAACACAATATCCAGAACCCAATCATTTTTCCTTGCTGTCGTTATTAATCAGGGTTTGGTTGCCAAACCTATTTGTTCAATAGTTTGTTAAATTTATTACATAATTTAAGAAGGATTTTAGGTGGTTAGAGATTTACATTGAATTTTTTTCACCTTTTCTACTAAAGCATACTAAAAAAATCTATATTATATTGACTACAAAACTATTAATTAGCACTATCTTTCAAAAACACAGTAATTTACCCTGTAGGTGGCTGAATGTCAGGAACAGATAACAACAAGGAACTTCAAATAATTTCTTTTGCTTGCAAAGTCAATTTAATTAAATAATTCAATTCAGTTAAAATATAAGCCTGGTGTCATACCCATGCCATTTGAGTTGCAAGCCACAGAGGATGGAGGAAGGCAGCTAAGCCAGTAATTGAATTATTACTGCCTCCACTTCAAGTTCTCTCTTGATCTGCCCTCAACAACTGTACTTGTCATAATCACTCACTCAGCCAGCAAACCCAATGCAAACTCATATTCTCAGAGTTCAAGGGCATACCCTAGTCTTGAGGCAAGACTTTTCCCACTTCCCTGACAGATGGGTGCCTGACCTTTCTGTCTTCTTCATAGGTAGAGTTATGGTCTATGCCAGCTAGTGGAGGTTCATGGGCCAGGTAAGAAAGTTGAGACTTGGAGCGTTGCCGGAGGGAAGCCCTGTAAACAAAGATGAGATCCCATAGATTGTGGGCAGGTTGGGACAGAATTCACTGGTGTCCAAGTTTACATCACACATGTCAAATAAACAGAAATGTTTGGTAGGTCACATGGTAACCAGGTAAGGGAGTTTCCTAGTTAAGTTTGGCAGAGCTATTTTTAGGTAAAGTTAATCAAGTTGGTTGCTCTAGGCCCCAAGCTAAACCCTGACTTCAAAGTGTTCCCAAAGAGAGAGAAAGAGTAGGGAAGCAAAGCTGTCCCACTATTCCAAAAAAAGAAAAAGCTCAGACTCAAATCATTTCAAAGCCACACAGTTCTGTTCACTGTTACCACGGCAATGCTCCATGGTGTTTACCTCCCTTTTGGGAGGTAAAATCTACAATCATTTTGAGAGGTAAAATCTACAACCAAAATGGTCGTAGATTTCTCTTTCTTCTTCCCTCCCTTTATCCTTGATGTTTACTTTTTGTGTAATGTCAGCTGGATACAAATGAACTGGTAGTAGGAAATAAGGCCCCTAGTGAAATTTTCTCCAAGCTATGTAATGGCCCTAAAAAATACAGTTAGTTAGGAAATATAACTAATATAAAGATAGCAAATATAACTAATGTAACAAATCTATTGTATTTATCACTCATTCACACATCTGTTCATTACCCAGGGGCTTACTGGGCACCGGCAACATGCAAACCAATGCCAGGTGCCATGGGGGTTACAAAGCTGGTCAATCCGACTTCCCTCAAAGAGCTTAAATTTTTTTAGAAGAACAACAGGTATACCCAAATTTGGTGTAAAGAATATAGGGAAATTTGAAGGAAAAAGAAATGTATGGCAGATGTTATCATGAAAGGCTTCAGGGAAGAGGCAGCTAGGATGGGATTGGGCATTTGAGGCTAAAGGAAGAGCATTTCTGATGCAGAGGGTAGTGTGAACCAAAGGATGGAGATGGAGAGGCACAGTTCTTCTTACTTATACTTAGTGTAGGACAAATGTGGGAAGTGACTGGCTTGGGTTGTTTTTTTCCCTGGGGTTTCTGGGACAGAGTCTACTCTCCTAAACATCAAATTTGGAAGTGTGTGAAATCTGGTGATTATGTTAAGACCCTCAAGGAAAGAAGCTTCCTAGAAAATGAAGCTAACTGAAAAAAACTAGTGCTGAGAAAGGAATGGAGAGAAACTGCCCCTACTTTGAACAGTTAGAGGCCCCAGCCTTGCTGAAGACCAAGCAGCCTTGAACTATTTAGTTACGCAAAACAAGTCTTCCCCTTTAAAGGTTAAACCAGGTTGGGTTAAGTTTTCAGTGATGTGCCGTCTTAAGTGATAGAGGCATTGCTAAAGACTTGAGAGAAGGGAAGTTACATTATCTAAGCAGCTAATCTGAAGTGACATGATATAAAGAGAGAGGTAGATGTTAGCAATGAGGAGACTTCCACCTCGGCTGTTTCAGTGCAGTCTGCTTCAGTGCATTCATGTAGAATTAACTAAAACAAATATCAACATGTCTGCCTGTTATATAAGCTCATCTAAGGCTTCTTGAGAAGGCAGTAACTCATCAATGCAATTATTTTAATTTGTTCCCATGTTCTGTTGATGGCACTGCCACCTTCTTAGTCACCCAGGTTCAACAGGCTGCATTTATTTCAAGTCCTCTCTTCTTGTTCTTGCACATTCAAACTCTTGCCAAGCCTCATTATGACAAGGCATGAAACCACTCCTCACCTACTCCCTGCTACTACATTGTCCTCTGGGACACCCCAGTTTCTTCCCACCTGTCCTGATACTCTACAGCAATAGAGTCATTTGTTTAGAATAGGTTACTACAGTCAAGGCATCTTCTCCAGAAGGTGTGAGGCATAAGCAGGTGCAGAGAGAGCAGGGTGAGTGATAGGGCTGAAACCTCAGCTCATGGGTCTGAAAAAAACAACTCACAGTATTGGAAACCAGGGTAGGTGTATGTAGGAAAGGAGAGGATGACAAAATACAGTTGACTACCTCCCAGTTCTGAGCAGGGGAAGATGTATATCCTTGTCAACTTGGATTACTATGACATTTCTTGTCTCACTCTCTCCACCCCCCCCCACTTCACCACTCCCAAAACACACACATCAGTCCACCTATCTAGCATAGGCTGTCCCTATGAGACCATGGCAGTAAGGCGCTAGGCGGATAACTTGCTACCTGCCAGTTCCTTCTCTGGTCCACCATGACACCAGGATGAGAATTCCATCACAACACTTTTCAGGAACCTATGACATGGGCCACTCCCTCCTAGAAGCTGTCAATCACTTTTTACCACAAATAATAACAGCTAATTTAGGGAATAAATGTTCTTCCTCTCTCTCAAGATTATTATTCAGAAAATTAATTACTGTTATTCATTAAATTATTCTTGAACATAAATATATTATGAAAGAGAGATTTAACTAGTCAAGAGAAAGGAAAAATCCAAGAAAATAAGATGCAAATTAACATTTCACTTAGTTTAGTGTTTAGCAAATATATATATAGTAAATTTATATGTATCTGTCAATAATACAAAACACATTGAGATATTTTTAACAGGCTTGCATCAAAATTCTTTCTCTGCAAGAGGTTAAAAGCTTCTTTCTGTGTGTAGACTGTATTTCTGAATTTCTCATGCTAGTCAACAAAATGTAATTTATGAGAATAGCCAAATAGGAAATGTTTATAATAAAAATGGTTATCTGGTCCTAATATAAACTGTAAATAAACTACTAAGAATAGGTAGAATTTTATTCATCTGAAAAGAAATCATTAATTTTTTTGTTGACTTGACCACAGACTACACCATTTCACAACATTTAACCTAGTGATAAAAAGAAATGCTTACACATTCTCTGTGTTTAAGAAATTAGTTGGTATCATCAGGTTATGATTCTAATGACCCTTATAATTTAATTTTTTAATTCCAATCAAGAAATCATGATTAAGCATAATGACAGTTGTCTATAAAATTTATTTAATAATTTTGGCCAATTTAATAGTTTTTACTTAGTAGAGTAACTTGAAGTTACTGTTTATTATTTTCCAAATTCAGCACAATGTGTTTCTTAAAATTTTCCTGATAGACCTGTTCTCAAAAGGAAAAATAAAAAACCCTAAGCATAAACTCAGTGAACTATTGTTTGAACATGGTTCAAACTACTTGGAGTAGCTACCCTATGTCTTATTTTAAGCCTCTTCAACCACTTTCCATTAAGCAATTAGCTCTCTTGAATAGGCAAGTCCTGAAACAGAGCCCTTGTTAAGAGCACAGTCTCAAAGTAAACATTGAAATAGTTAGGGACAATTTTAGAGAAATATGCTGTCTTCCCACTGCCTATTAATAATCTCTTAACTTAAGAGAGAAACAACCTTGAATAATATTCTCATGAATAAAGCAAATGCCCCTGGACAAAATTCTTCTTAATACATACACTTTTAAGATATATTTTTATTGAGGTATAATAATTGATATGTAACATTGTATTAGCTTCAAGTGCACAAAATAATAATTTGATATCTGTTTGTATTATCAAATGTTCACAATAAGTGTGGTTAATATAAAGACTTAATATTTTTAGGAATTATGTTATTGAAACTCTTAAACCACAACAAAAACCAAAATTAGTAGTCTCACTAATAGCATACTCCAAAAATAGTTTTTGAAACTGAATGTCTAGATATTGAGCCAAAGGAAAAAAAATAGTTCATTTTTAATGAAATTCTCTTTCAACACTGGAAAACACATTTTTTAATTTCATCTTGGTAAGGAATGATTTGACATTGGATGGTTCACGCTGGGAGCAGTTAGATTGTAATTCAATGGCAGCTTGGTAGGTTAAAGAGTAGAGCTAAAGGCATGAGTTTGACTTCAATGTTAGACAATGCTTCATACCCAGTTAGCTTTGGAGGAAATAACTCAACCCAGCTCTTTTAAAAATCCCCTCTAAGTTCAACAAACCCATCTTAGGTCTATAGCGTCACTATCGTGATTCTACTCTTAATAAAATTAGACCAAAGTTAAACAAAACAATCCCAATGAACTGGAGACAGAAATGTCAATCTGGCAACCAAGGATTCATTTGCATATTCACATTACACAAGATCTGAGGCTATGCTTAGGGGTCTCCTTGAGGTACCTCCTGAGATATTGCCTCGTGATCATAACTACACAGGATTAGCAAGATAGCGGAAAGCTTTAAAAATGTCCCCATGGCTTGAGCTTACCTTAAACTAGCCTGGTAGCTCCCTCTGTTAAAGGTCTGTTTGCTCTCAAGTATGGCATCTTCAGTTTCATCTTTTCCTATCCAACACAACATGAGTGATTCCTTAGTATATTCCTTAGTGTATATATGTGTGTGTGTATATATATATATATATATATATGCAGAACCACATCAAAATAAAACTATTTCATTTAAACTATTTAAAACTATTTTTTTCAAAGTTTAAAAATGTTTTTAAGCTTTATTTTACAAATACCAAATACTAGAATATATAATTCCAAAATACTAGGCAAGATTGAATGTTTTGAATTGTGTCATAGCCTACATGCTATTGTCACAGAAAGAGATAACCTATAGCATGTGTACTAAAGACTTAAGGGAAATCCAGCAGAAGTGGCAAAATAATGATAGACTCACCAAATTTATAAAAAAACTTTTTAGAATAAATCTCATATATTTAATGTATGCAGTAGTTACACCCAATGGAGTTCATGATGGGATAGGGTAGAAAAAGTTTGGAATAGATGGTCAACATAGATTGGGATAAACAACCAAATCTGAAAGGTCATACTGGAAAAAAGG
The DNA here is from genome assembly GCF_014898055.3 of Talpa occidentalis. Classification (NCBI taxonomy): domain Eukaryota; kingdom Metazoa; phylum Chordata; class Mammalia; order Eulipotyphla; family Talpidae; genus Talpa; species Talpa occidentalis. The sequence goes on from NW_023603184.1 coordinate 100,338,294, forward strand.
AGGGAACACTAAAGCTTGAAGTGTCTATCTGCACTAGTGAAAATAAGCATAAAACTTTCTAGTCATTGATTAGTAAGTTATATACTAGTTCACTCAGCCAATAACAAGAGCGCCTACTGTGTGCAAGACCCTCTAGAAAGTTTTTCATATTTGAATAGCGTGAGTGGGCTGAGGTGGGTGGGTTGAAATAGAAAGTTCTTCCACAGAAAACCTGGGTTTTAGTTTTCTGACTTGACAAGGAATTTGACCTCCTGAGCTTCTGTCATTTTCTTTATCATCTATATAGTACCTCCCAGGGGTGTGGGGAACAAGTAAAACTGTGCATTGAAATGCATAGAAATCCATTAAACATCATATATGCTAAATATGAATACAACGAACAAGCATAATAGGAAAGGCACACACCCTTTACATCCTCTTCATTAGGAGATGAATCTCCTTGACCTTGCAAAGTCACTAAAGTAAAGTAAACTCCTTTCCTTTTCAACAGTTCTTCGTGGGTGCCTCTTTCCACTGCTGTACCATGTTCAAAACCAATAATGATGTCTGCAGCTCTAACTGTGGACAGACGATGAGCAACTGAAATGATTGTGTGGTCATGCTGAATCTGTAAAAATGTATAACATACTGTTAAATGAGACTGTAAGACAACCCTGACATTGACCTTTAGGTCATCTCAGAATCCACAAGTCAGTCATAGTATTGGTTCCTGGGAAAATCCTTAAGTAGGTTGTGAGAACATTAGAAAAGACCAGAATACTTTCTCAAGGCCATAAACATAATCTTGTGTTGAACCAGTTGTTGTTATTTATCAACAGCTAAAAACAAATAAGGAAAAATCTGAAAATCATGTAAATGACTTAACAAAATCTAAAATTTTATAATGTGCAGTTTTGGGAATTAAATCATAACTATGAAGTGATTTTCTGTTCAACTATGGGGACTATTGCAGTCAATATTTTCTAGATGAGATACACTTGCCATGTTACTAGTGGCTAATGTCCCCTGACTCCCTGCTCCCTCTTTCTCCTGCCTTCTGTAGCAGAGCTCCAGCATTTCCATACAGACTTGTAAACTCAAACTTTCAACAAACCTTACTCAGTGCCCCTTGCACCATGGCTTCGCTCTCATTATCCAAGGCTGAGGTGGCCATGTCCAAAAGTAGGATCTTGGGGTTTCGGACAAGTGCTCTTGCAATGGCTATTCTTTGTTTCTGGCCACCACTCATGTGGCCTCCTCCTTCTCCAACAAGAGTGTCAAATTTCTAGGAAGAAGATGACACCAGTAATGAAGAAGAGAAAACTGATGGTTCCTGACAGTGATCCATTACCAGTTCCATCCTAGTATTCTCCTTAAGCATGAATTTCACAGGTCCAGCTTTCTTTTTCTTTTTTTTTTTTAAAGATTTATCCATTTATTTATACAAAAACCAGGGTACAGGCCAGATGCGTTGGAGGGTGAGAGGATTCACCAGAGACAGAGTGGGGAACAGAACAGGCAGACTGACGAAATACACTGCTGAGGGGAGCAGCAGGCAAGACAGGAGAGGTCTGCCGTGCCATATGGGAACCTCGCTGGCTGACCAGGATTGAACCAGCACTGCAGAGGCTGTGGACAGCTTCGCAGTGCGACGCTCAACTGCCTGCGCCACCAGGGGAGGCCCAGGTCCAACTTTCACTGAAAGAAATAACCTTTCCTGAAATAGGTTATTGTTTAATCAATATTTATGTGCAAGATAAAGAAATTGATTTATCCCCTCATTTCCAGGTCTATCGGGCTGTGCAAATGTTTCTTTGGCTCAACTGTGTTTCCACTAAAGTAAAAGTTAATTAAGGTCCTGAAAGTGCATTTTAGAGAATTAAGCACATATCAATGTCTTGTCCCTTTTTCTCTAGTTAGACAACAGAGCAAAACAATGCTAAAGCTATCTTTGTATGGTAAATAAAGATCAAACTAGCTTCATAATCATTACCTCTACTCGGCTGGAATTCACAATGAGTTGGGGCTATCGCACTCTTGCTTTTTACTAGATCAGTGTGCTGAGCTCTTTACACATATCACCCATTTAGTCCTCACAGACACCCATGGGGAAGGTACTGCTACTCATCTCACCTGATGGGTGAGGAAATGTCAGGATGCGAGGGGGTTAAAGCAACTTGCCCAAATTCACAAAGCTCACAAGTGGAGAAGCTAGATCTATACAAAGACACTCTGATTCTAAAGCTTCACGCCTGTTTTTCCTTTTCCTTCCCACTTTGGACTTATAAAGTTTCATGCTCTTCAACCACTAAACTATATCATCCTCACAGCTGCACTCCTTTTCATACAGGCCATCTCAAAGAATGAATAAGAAGTGCTCTAAAACACAGTCTCTGGACAAGGACTGTGAGCCTTGTCTCTCCTGCTACTGTGTAATCTTGATCTTGACCGCTCAGAACCCGATTTCTCTATCTGTAGGTGGGAATAATAACAATAGGTGCCTGACAGGTGGTTGTGAGGGCTGAATGAGTTGGTGGATGTGTAGAACAGTGCTTGCTGCAGTAGGCACTCCATGTGTCAGATAATAATAATGACCCTTTTTTGACTTTGCAGGGTATTGGCTACAAAATTTATATAACAATATGGAGAATTTTTGTTGTCATTATTTAAAATGAATATAAATGAGGAATTTTTGAATGTACAAGAATGAGGACACAGTATTAGCTACTTATGTACAAGAAAAAGAAGAACAGTGACAATGATAGACATCAAAAAGTGCAGTACAAGTCACAGCCACGTAATGAATTTATTGTCTCTTCAGACTAATGGCTAATAGATGGAACAAGGAAACTGTATCTATGCCAAAGGGAACTTTTTTTAAGTTACCCAGCTTAGCATATATTTAATTTATTGACAACATGTTTCAGAAAAAGAGGAAAATTCATGAAACTGACATGATATTAAGAATTTAAAAATTTAGACTCCAAATGAAAAAACAATGTGTATTATTATATGACATTTTTTCCTTCTATGACTTCTTGGATTCCGCCCCCCACACACCAGAATGAGAAGCTTGAGGTACCTGTGGCAGGTCCATGATGAAGTTGTAGGCATTGGCTGCTTTGGCAGCTCGTATTATATCTTCTGTGGTCGCATCTTCTCTGCCATAGCGAATATTTTCTGTGATGGTGGTGGAGAACAGAACAGGCTCCTGCTCTACTATCCCAATCTGAGCTCTAAGCCACTGAATGTTAAGAGAACGAATGTCATGGCCATCCAATGTCACCTGGAGAACATGAGTACAATGTCACATCTTAGGGTTCTGGATCATGATATTGTGTTGTGATTGACCTATGGTGAGGGAAAAATAGAAACTGGCAAGACTGTAATGGAAACAGTCCCTCTTGTAATGTGACTATGTGACAATGTAATGTAATGTCTATGTGACAATGACAATATATAAATGAGATCAAATACAGCCGTAAGACAATTCATTGTAGAAACACAAATGATGTAAAGATTACTTATTTTAAGTTGATTGGTCCAGGAATGGAAATGTTTTCTTCTAATTCCTCAATAAAGAGTCAGTTATTTACCATACTTTCAATATTTTTATTATCTTTAGACTTGGGACTAAAAATGGAATTTGAAAGTCCTTAATGAAGACGTGAAAGGCAAGTGTCTTTCATTACATTGGTTCTACATCTTACAGTAAAACTTGCTTTCTGGCTAAGCTCATCAAATAATACTTTCTTGTTCAAAACCAAATGAAACCTTATGTAGGTCAAGATAATAAAAATAACTACTAGCAAAATGTGGAAAAAAAATCTGGGGCAAGTCTCAATTTCATTTGTAAAATGGGCATATTTATTTACCTTTGTGGGTCATTGTAAAAATAATCATTTTTATAAAATATTTGACATATTATATTGATAAATGACAATTATTAATATTTTTCTTAGCTGCTGTATATATTTATAATCAAATAAACACAGAAAAAGATAGCTTGTGAAATTATGTATTTTTTAAAAAACTAACATCTTAAGGTAGTGAGTCAAGATCTGTTATCTGTTAATTCTAGTTATGTAATGTTTTATGCTTAGCATTTGGAAACAACAATTATTTGCTGCAATAAAAAGAAAATAATGAAAATGTTAGTTCACTGAAGAGGCTACAATATTATTTGGGATGTATCTGCACTGTGCGAATGGATACGTTATTCACTGAATACGGCTACCAGGCCAGGAATTAGTCCAGTCAAGTCAGTCAAAACTCACTAATTTTAAGAACCCTGCACCCCTATTTTCATAGCAGCATTATATTTACAATGGAAACAACCTAAGTGCCCCCCAAAACAACCTAAGTGCCCCCCCAAAACAAGAAGCAATGTTGGCTATACACAATGGAATACTACTCAGCAATCCAAAAAGATAAACTCATGCCATTTGCAGCAACATGAATGAAACTAGTAGAGATAATCTGAAGTGAAATAAGTCAGAAGAAGAAAGATAAATACCAAATAATGTCACTAATATGTGGAATATAGATCAACCAAAGTAAGAAACAGAGAATGAATCTTAGAAGCTAACGCTTGAAAACTGACTAAAGAAATGAAACATCAAAAGAGGGTAGGACGTGGGAGAGAAGTAGGAACAAAGAAAGAAGAAGTACAATGGACTGTGGTGGTGGGTTATGGGTGATTTGGTGGCAGGTGCCCTACAGGGGCAATTTCTATTGTTAACCACAATTAAAGGAAAAATAATTGTTCTAAAAAACAAAACCCCAAACACACTAAGTCAACTATACCAGAGTCAGGATGCTCTCTGTGTGTGCTAGGCCTTTGTTTTAACCAACATACATCCATTTGCACTCTCCTGTCCCCACATATTGAGAGATTTCTGGAAGATACACACCATGCCTTTATTGGGGTCATAGAATCGCTGAATGAGCTGCAGTGCTGTGCTTTTCCCAGCTCCACTGGATCCTACTATAGCCGTCATCTCCCCTGATTTAATGACCATGCTGAGATTATTCAAAATCTGCAGTAGAAAAGAAAAAAACAATGTTCAGGTTGTCAACAATTAGCCTATACATTAGGATGCTTGTGAAAACACTGTGTGTTTACTTATGGTCCCAAAGCAATATCCACTTGCACCCATCTATAACCAACAAATTAGTAAACAATGCCTGAGAAGAGGTTTTAGCATTTAGCATATGACTTATTTAACTGATAGCTACAGCCAGCAAAATGATGTGCTGTAACACAAAGTTAAAAAACAGAAAGTAAATACCACAACTTTTAAAAGTATGTTCCACAATCTAATTTTGAAAACATCTAACATACTAGGATACCTCAAGGAGATTGTCCCAATTAGTTAAGTCAAGAAAGCCATTAAAGTTCAAAATATAATACCAATTACTGGTGACAGATTTAACAATAAACTAATTTGTAAATCTAACCTGTCATATACTTGCTATTTGTGTGGACATATTATCTGAATAAATTTTATCTGACAAATGTTTGTCACTATAAATGTTAGCAACTAGTGCTGGGAAGCCTAAGGAGGGCAAAACCAGAAACTAATTATTATTCATCTGCTGGCTCTTTTTACCAGTTTAGTGTGATTTTTATACTTATTATGAAAAGGTGGTTTGGAGTCCTCTGTGTGATAAAATCTCACATGTCTTTCATTTACCACTGGAGAGTTGGGCTTGCAAATGTATTTCCACTTCTTGGACTGTATTAGGTGTAACCTTCCCTGGCGGAGTTAGGCATCAGATGGTACTTGTTACCATCATAGCCCCTATAATGTGGAGCCCAGCAGGGCTAAATACATACTCGTGGTATGAATGAAAAATATTTTGGGGTCTAATAAAAAGATTTTATAAAACAAACTGTTGGTATTAGAAGTATATGACACAACAGAAATAAGTATATTTTAATTCAAACAGTATTTGTTGAGCAGCTATTATGAGCTGGTTATGAGCAGATATTATAAAGGAAGTTTTTAGCCATCCTTTGAAAATCTTTACTGAGTGAGTACTACCTTGTGATTTATATTTTACAAAACACTTTAATATATGTTATGACATTTAATATTTACATACATGTTACATGTAATGTTAATAAAAATATACATCAAAATGTAATCGGAATTAAAGATGTACATACAGCATATATACTATTGTTATCTAGTACACAGATCACATACATTATAGGTACATAGTGTCAAAATTAAGTTGCACTGGAATTAGTTTCAGGTTAATTTAACTGAAATATTAATTACAGTGACAAATACTCAGTCAAAAATGAGGAATAAGTCTCATTTCAAAGCCCATTCATTCAGGAGGAGTAGATTCTGATTTTCCTGTAGAGGAGGTTGGCTTTAAAGATACTTGCTCAGTAGGTGCAGGAAAGCTAAATTTTCCTTACCACTGCCCTGGACAATCACCTAGTACAAGACACGTGAGCACAGTATCTCCAGATCATCTTTCCTCCAAAAACTGACTCAGTGACCCCTGTGAACCTACAGATGGGAAGTAAAAACTACAAAGACAGATTTCCTTGGCCACACAGTTCCCTACACATTCAAGGTGCTCCACCTTCCGCAGTCTCAGAGGAGGTGGTTGCCAGCACCATACTACATAGTTCTGATTGCCTGGCAGTTTATTTAGCTTGTGCCCATGATGACAGGACCTGCCACTCCTTTCAACAGCAGATCATACAGCTGACTTAACCTGAATGTGCTGACAGACTGTGTTCCCATCAGAGGGATTTAAACATTATGGTTATCACAAAGGAATGTGGTTTGTTGCCTAAGAAATTACTCGACACACGAGGATACTTCCAGAGAAACATGCTGCTCTTCCTTGTTCCTGGAAACTGAGTCATACTTCAGAAAAAAAATTTATTGCTCTAGAAATGAATCCCAAAGAAGAAAATGCCGTTGTTTCTGGGGTAAAGATTGGCACTTACCTTCACATCTGGTCTGGAAGGATAGTGGAAGGTCACATTATGGAATTCAATTTCACCCTTAATTCGATCCAACTTGTAACCATCTTCTGACATGCAGTCAATAATGGGATTCTAGAGTGGAATATGAAAGGGACATAGCAACAACATGTATTATTTGTATTTATTGCCCACCTCGGTTTGAATTTACTCACAAAACAGAACAATAACTGGGTAAAACATTGCAGAGATATGCTAAAGGTAAATTGCTTCCACATTAAATATTTATTAAAATAGTAGTATCACTTATTATCATGTACTGAGTATTAATATGAGATACTATATATGTTAATATATGTATATTATACATATTAATATATAAACTAATATACTATACACAATAATAATATGTATAATTGTAAAATATTATTTCAATTTAGATATTGTAGTATTATATAACTTGGAATTATTACATAATTATTATAAAGTTACAAAATTATCACATAATTATTACATAATTTCCTTATTAGTGTTGTTATTTATTGATATATTACTCTGATATGTTATTATATTAATATTATAAAATACCAATACAATAATATAATGTGTAGTACTGATATATAATTAAGAGCATATAATATAGTAATACAATTATATTACTGAAATACCATGGAAGACAATATAGAGAGTTTTAATATGCTCTTTTCATTTTTGTAATTGTTACTACAACCTAAGTAGACAGATCATATATCCAATTTTTCACTGAAGGAAGTAGAGAAGTCAAAGAGAGGTTTAAGTTTCTTGCCAAAGGCCATATGATTAGTTAACTAAGCTAGGGTCCAAATAGTACTCTACACTTGAATATCTAATGAAGATGATGATTAAAATGAACTGAATATCCTCTAGTGGTGTCTTTGAATACTATTCAACCTTCCATTGATAAGTTGGATATCTTCTCTGTTACTCTTAGCAGTGAGTTTAATACAGAACTTAACCATTGTAGGTAATTATTCAAGTGTGATCTCCTATTTAGTAGAATGTGTTTTTGTTTTGATGTAAGTTTCTTTCACTGTGCAGATGTAGTCCCATTTTGCATTTGTTTGGGAGAAGGTATTTAGACATCTGACAAGGGGTTACTATCCAAAATACACAAAGAACTCATAGAATTCAACAATTAAAAAACTCAATTAAAAATATGGGCAGAGGATCTGAATAGACACTTCTCCAAAGATGACATACAGATGGCCACCATTGTTTCTTAGTATTACAGAAATGCAAATTAAAACAACAATGAGTTATCACTTCATACCTACGGAAAAACTACAATCCAAAAGACAAGAAACAAGTGTTGGAGAGGATGTGGACAGAAGCAAACCCTCATAAACTTTTGGTAAATGTGTATGTTGTTGCAATCATTGTGGAAAACAGTATGGAGAGTCCTTAAAAAATTGACAATGAGGGTCTCCCCGGTGGCGCAGCGGTTGAGCGCTGGGTTGTGGAGCTGCCTGCAGCCTCTGCAGCGCCGGTTCGATTCCCGGACTACTCCCCGGCCACAGGAGGAGGGTCCCACATGGCGCGCAGTCCTATCCTGCCACCCGCTGCTCCCCTCAGCAGTGTGCTTCGGTCCTTCTGCCTGCTCTGCTCCCCCGCTCTGGCTCTGGTGAATTCTCTCACCCTCCCATGCTTCTGACTGTACCCAGTGCTTGTATAAATAAATAAATAAATAAGTCTTTAAAAAAAAAATTGACAATGAAATTCCATACCATACAGCTATTCCTCCTCTGGGTATTTACCCCCCCCCCAAGTACAAAAACACTAACTCAAAGAGATATATGCACCCCATGTTTATTGCAGTACTATTTACAATAGCACAAACCAGAAACAACCTAAGTGTCCATCAATTGATGAATGAACAGAGAAAATAGGATACAGAGACACAATGGAATACTATTCAGCTATTAAAAAAAAAGATGAATCCTGTATTTGCAGCAGCATTGGTGAACCTAGTAAACTAAGTCAGACAGAGAAAGAAAAATTCCATATTATTTTACTAATATGGTGTATACAGGAAAACAAACAAATGAAAATAAATAAAGCAAAAAAATAAACTTTTGGATCATAGGACCAATTAGTGTTTACAAAAGGGAAGGGGTAAAGGAGATAGTTAAAATGGGGGAAAGACAGATTTGGGCTTTTGAAGAGTGAATTTAATGTCATACATACACGTGTTAATCATGTTAATTCTCAACAAATGCCTGAAAGTATATGATATTACAGTGCAATTTTACTTCAACTTAAAAAAAAGAATGATCTCCTGCGATCAGAGCACTTCAGGATCAGCACTGCCCTCTTCCACACTAGTGAGAGAAATTCATCACTGCATGGGCTTGGCCATTTTGTAATCTTTCTTTCTCTCAGATCTCTAGTAAAGATAATAAAATATTTTTTAAATGCCTTATTTTTTGTAGTAGTTTCAGGGGGCTTTCAGATTCACCATCTTATTTGAGCACATAACAACCCTAAGAAGGAATGAGAATTTGGATGATTAACATTTTTATGTGGTTTCCAACAATCTCTTTGTACACCAATACATGAAACCCCAAAATATAAAAATATTGAGAATGATAAACACTTTCATCAGGCGGGTTATAGCCTTGGTGTTTGACAAAAATTAATTAATGGGACCAAGGAAATGTTGAAGTAGCCCATTGCAGATGAGGGGCTGGACTCTGCCCTGACATCTTGATTAAGGAAGGGGGCTGCTGGGTAGAGGGTAGAGCTGAGTGACAATTTTGGGAGCCTTTAATACAGAGTGATGCACATGGGCTCCCTCTCTTTTTCATCAGAGCTGCAGAAGGCGGATGGATGCCCAGTTCTGGCTGGGTGAAGGGCCTTTGCCCTCTGCCCTAGGATGGGCTTCCCCTCACCTCAGCCAGCGCAGGCCTTTGCAACATCCCATCAGCTACCATAGCTGCAAGTCCACCTCATACCATTGATGAATAACTGGACCTTGTCCTTATCCCTCAACCCTGTCAAAATAAAGCAGGGATTTTTCTATACCAAAGCCCCCTTTGCATTTGTGGTGGCAGGTGGCCAGTGAGAGGTTCTGACCCAATGACAGTTTTTAAACCCTTTGCCCAAAAGCAGAAGCACCTCTGGATTTCCAGGACATTTCACACTTAGCCCAGGGTACTTTGTCAGAGAGGAAGGCTAACATTGATACCTTCCCCATTCCCTTCTGCTTTTGAATTTTGACTCTCTAGTTTCACCTCCAGTGTGCCTCAATAGATTAACCAGGAAAATTAATAGGCAGGCAACTAGGTTCTTCACAAGTTCTTATTTCCATCACATTTAGAAATAATCCAGTCTTATGAACTTTGTCTTAAAGTCCTGCATGATCTGTCCCCTTCTTATCTTTCCAGCCTCTGTCATTTTCTCACTCAGTTCAATCACACAGACTTTGCTTTAGTTCCTTGAATTCCCCAAGCTCTTTTCCAGCCTGGAGGCCTCTCCCGTAAACACTCTCCCTGCTCTCACTTCCCACACTCTCACTATCCCCAATTCCCTGGACATGGCTGACTTTCTCTTGGTTCTCATATCAAATAAAACCTCCTTAGAACTGATGTCACTATCACTCAATTACAGACTCCTTCCTGCGCCCCAATCATTATCTTATCAACCTATTTTATTTCCTTCATTATATACTTATCAATATCTAGTATTATCTTATCTTTGAATGCGCTCACTTTTATTGCCTGTTTCCCAAGGTGATATGAGGGAGGGCCTTATTTGTTCTGTTTCACTCTTACATTCCTAATTCTTAGAATCACATGGAGCTCAGGATAGCACTTATTAAATGCTGCTGAATTAAGGGCATTGGTAGTTCTCCATACATTTTAACATTGAAAGCAAATTCTTCAGGAGTTCACTACTTCCCCATCCCTCATCTGATAATGGCCTTTACCCCGTGGCTTTTACATACCCGGTCTATTGTCTCAAAAATGCTGGTGGCTGCAGCTCGCCCAGTGGCAAAGGCTTCCAAACAAGAAGAGGCATTACCGAGATTTAAAGCTCCAACTATGACACTGAGGAAAATCTGAAATAAAAGAGATAGATATAGTTTTCATGTGTTTTTGACAATTTATAAATTGGGCTCGCTATCATTTGTCTCTGTGCAAACTGAGATTTCTCAGAAATACGCTTTTGGGGAGTTTAGAAGTTAAAGAGCTCTTTGGAAATATCTAGAATAGTATGTGTGCTGCAAAGCATTGCCAGTTTTTCTACTGTTGAGATCTAAAAGACCACATTATTTTGACTAACCATCTTATTCTACAAACAGAACAGGTTTTGCAATGAGTAAGAGGTCTAAGCAAGGCAACATAAAGTTAGATAAAGTGAGTTAGAATTGGGATATGATCATTTGATTTGTTATATGAATAGTCCTGTTACAGTTTCCTGGTTAAGGGGTCACTGAAACAATAAAGACATTGTGGTTAACTTGACTGTCTTAGAGATGGGTACAAGCAATACTGATCTGCTATGACTACTGCTACTAGTATACTAGTTATAAGGGTACTTGCCACCACGACTACTATACTACTACTACCCTTAATAACAGCAATCACAATAAGGTATATCTCTAACTGCTTTGCATGTATTACTTCATTTAATCCTTACAACAGAAGAGGAAACAAAGGTGTATGCAGGCTACCTAACTTACCTCTGTCACAGCCTGTATTGAGTGGTAGAGCAGAATCTGAAGCCAAGCTCTTGACTGACATTATGTCTAGCCCCCAGTTCACCTGCTGCTGGCTGTAGGCTAGCAGGATGAGCAGGTTCCCAGGCAGACCTGGGGAAGCTGTCCTTTGATTCACCAACCCAGCCAGCTCATTACATTAGGACAAGTGTACCTGATCGGATGAGATCTTTTTACCCAATAACTCACTGTTTTTATCTGTGCTGTTTATAAAGGAAGAGACAATGAAGCAATTTCTCAAGTTAGCCTCAGGGAGGAACGCAAGACTGCTTCTGGTCACCCTTTCAACATCACAATGGGCATTAGTCACATGGCTCCCCTGGAGGATCTTCCATTAGCCACCATCTTTTGGGGACTGAAGTTACTTGCTGAGCTGTAAGTTGGTTCCTGCATAAATGTGCTATTTTTCAGGTTATCAAATGACCCTAGTCTGTGATTTCCATGGACCAGATTCTTCCCACTGGTTATATCACATCAGAGCAAAATACCCCAGAGTCCCTCTCCATTCTGTTTCTTCTTTGTGGTTGGACCCTGGGGTTTCTCAGAATCTCCCAGCCATCTCCTTTCCTCTCCAGTAACCTCTCCATTCCACACTTCATGATAATATGGGCCAGTCCTCTCTTGCCTTGTCCCTGAATTCCCCACTCTCTACAAGGGGACAAACATTCTTTCTTCATCTGTTTTTGTTCCTTTTCCTTAATGGTGGTGGCAATTCCTCTTATAGGCAGATAACTTAAGCTTTCAAGCCCCAAATTCTTTATCTGTTACACAGGGATAATGATAGGATATACCTGATAGAACTGTTATGAGAATTAAATGAGATGATTTGTATAAAGGTGATTAATCCAGTGCCAGTTACATAAATAATAGTGATGATGATGAAAGTAGCACGATCCCCTCCTTAGGAAGTGATTGGCAGCCAGGCAGAGCAGTATCTGTGGTTTAATTAAGACCACCATCATCAGAGGTCTTCCTGCCTCAGCAAAGAAAGCCTTCCACGTGTTCTAGATCAGGGTTCAACAAACATTCTATAAAGGGCCAGATAGTGAATATTTAGGGTATTATAGGCCATATAGCCTCTGAAGAACTTTCTCAACTTCGCTGTCTAGCACAAAAACAAATAGGCAAAATGTAGACAAACATGACTATGATCATGTTCTAATAAAACCTTTTTTTACAAACACAGGCAGCAGGCTGGATTTGGCTTGTGGATGGCAGTTCTCTGATCTCTGGTCTAGAACTGACTCTTTGGGGGCCTAAAGTGAAATTGTGGACAATCTCTTACCCAGCCTGGCTTTGTAAGACATCCCTCATGCAAATGTCTCTCTTGAGATTCTTAGGGGAAGAGTAAGACAGAACAGAGGCAAAGACCTAATAACATCACCAGTAACTTGTATGCATCCCAATAACATATCCTTTATCATCCCAACTATCACACTCTTAAAGCCATGTGGACATAAGTGAAGGACGTAAGTGTGGGAACAGGGAGGAGAAGAGAGACTTGTGGGGAATAATCAATTTGTGGGTATGTCATATTGGAGAAAAAGGGGTCAGTAGCCTCTTGGATGACATATTCAGAGGCAGGAAAACAGAGGTTAGTGAATCAGACCCCACACTCCTGAAATCATGGAGACCTGAGTTCAAAATCCTATTCTGGCACTAGCAGACATAATCCCAATGTCAATCCCATGGCCTCCACTTCATCTTGTAAGTGACAGTATAATAACATCAATTTCAGAACGAAGTTGTGAGTTTTACACTTGGCTGTTATATTAATTACACAGTACTTGACTTCTTGGGCATACTGAATACTGTTATTCTGTTGCTGATATTATTGGTTATAATTGCATCTGGAGACTCAGGATGAGGAAAGAGCAGCCTTCTTCACCTATCAGTTCCCATTCATCTTTTCTCCTAACAGATCACAAAGGGAATTTTTTTTGTCTGTCTGTGTACTAGTGATCCTAATCACAGTCATTTATGTGAACCACTTACCATTTATAGCCAATTACCACAGCCAGTAATGATTTTATGCACTACAAAATGTGATAGGTTAACCTAATTATTAATCAGTTTAGTGGGTCAAAAACACTCAACTCAGTTCATGCATACTCAGTCCTCATGTGGGGTGGGGGGAAGAACAATGTTTATACTGTTAAAGGATTCTGCTCCCCTTCCATTTCTTAAGGCATTAAGTGGAGGCTTGAAGGAAGAAGTTAGAAGAGATGAGGTTAGGAGTAAGAGGTTGGTAACTGATGATTAAATTGTTAGAGAAACATAATATGCCATGTCTGTGCATAGTAAGTACACAAGAAATACCAGCTGAGAGAATGAATTATTTACAGAAGATATAAAATAGCCCACAATCCAACTGGCATGAAACTTGAAGGTGAGAACTGTTAAATTAATTAAATAAGGAAAACATTAGATTGAGGTGGTGTTAAGGCTACCATGGTCCACAGAAGCAAACCAAAACTGAACAGACTTCATAGAGCTTAATATGTAAGGGCAGAAAGGGATGGCAACAAATATAAACAAATGCAAATATTCTTCTTCATTCAAGTACTCTGAAGGAAAACAGCAGCAAGTAATAAATGGAATATAGGATTAGCTGAACACGAAAGGCCTGACTGAGATTCTGAAGAATAATGAGAATCCAGCTGTAAGGAGAGGGGGCTGTAAGCTAAGGAGGAAAGTCTTTGGGAGAATAAGTGGAAGAGCTTTCCTGAACTCAACTACACTTGGTTACCCTGCTATTCACTGCCAATATTCCCTGTCTTCAACTTTATACCCATGATATTATTTGTCATCATGCATTTATGGCGATCACTTAATTATTGCTTGTCTTTCCCACTAAACTAAAAATAAACTAAAAAAATTCATCAGGGCTAAGACTGCATTTCGTTTAGTTACTATTGAAACCTCTGCTTTGTATGGGTCTGGCACATGGTAGCAATACAACAATTCTTGAAAAAACAACTGAAAGGATATTGGAAATTAAAGCAGTTGTGGCATTTGTGCTATAGCATGATTATAGCACAAATCAGCAATAAAGTATGTTTTTATTACCTGTTCAGTTGAGGATATTATTGGTTTAAGATTTTAATAATTCATTATGTCCGTTAGCACATATCTTGTAACATTAAGTTCATCTATATGAGTTGTTATTTTCAGCTGTGAAATCACTGACTTTCCATTTTCCTGGCATATTATCTCTTGGACATGGTCAGAAAATCATGGTTTTACAAGTATAAAACCTTCAATTAATTGGAAATCATAAAATTGCATATCTCATCAATTCAAATGTTCAACTTTCCTTTACTACAAAATGCATAAAGATTGTTTACTTTTGCATATGGACTCCATCAAATCACTGACACTTTTCTCCCTCAGACACTAAAGGAATAAACAAAATGTCTTAACCATAGACTTTTCTGATATCTCTGCAGGAAATACTACACCTAGATCAATGAGATCAAAGTACCTGAATAAGAGTTCCCGGTGTATATTCTCCATCATCCAGGACAAGTTTGGAGCCATACCAAAAGGCCAGTGCATAACATAAAAAGATGAGACACCACATGAATCCAGTAAAGAATCCCATCACTATTCCTTTTCTTATTCCCCAACGTTGGGCAAACACAAGATTTTTCTCATACCTGTGACAAAAAAAAAAAAAAAAAAAACAACATGCTATTTCAACAACAGCAAAAGCAGTAGCAGTAGCAGTAGCAGCAGCTCAAGTTAAAATGTTTAAAACAGACCACAATACAAACGTTTTTAAATCACCCCAAACACAGAGAAGCTTTAGAGAAAAAAAAAATGAGCAGGGGAGGAAGAGAGAGGGGGGTCAAAACAGGAGTGGGAAGAGCACCAGGGACTGTGGTGATGCATCATGGGTGCTGTAGTGGTGGGCACACTACAGGGACTACAACTGAGAGTAGAAATCAAATACTGTCCAAAGATGAATAACAATGTAAAAAAATAAATAATTTTTTTAAAAAAAGATAATGATAGTAACTTCCACTGAGTTAAAGTTTGTTTCAACCTGGCAAAGAAACCCATTGAGAATATAATGTGTAACAAAGTCTCATCACTGATTATTTCTTGGATGAGTAAGAGTAAGCTTTGCTCCCCAAAATAAAAGAATGTGGTTTGTGGAGTAAAATTATTTTCAACACAAATGTTTAGACACGAGGAAACTAGTACTACTTGTGTTTGATTTGTTTTAATTAATGAACATGTAATAGTGAAGGAGCTATTTTCCCCCAGATTTTTGGAACCAGGGTTTGCACTAACTCATCTACATATACTCAACCATCTGCTCTGTGACCAAGAATGCTCTTCTGTAACATGGTTGGCCACATTCACAGCCTAGAACCTGAAGTTCAACCTGAGCCCCAGGCTTCAATAATTCTAAGGTCTAGCCATTAGCAATAGGCATTGTCTTAAAGTGTGGGCATCTAGAAACATCTTCCTACACTCCCCCCAAAAATTTCAGGAAAACCTTTTAAAACTTCTGGGACACAAACTAAAGATCTATCCCATGTCTGTTACCATTTTAAATATATTCCCACTGCCTCTTTCATTAATGATAAATGATCGTTAATATTTTTCATGTAAAGGAAATATACCACTGAAATAGCCCATGAAAAATTAAATAATTTTACTCCATAAACCAGAAGAAGCAAAAGGAAAATAGGATAATGATAATTAGCAACTGTAAATCTATCATCTTTTTTATTTGATGAATTTGGTAGTAATCAAGAGTAACATCATCAAACAAGAGTTCCAACACCTAAGAGTTTAATTAAGTTGGTGGTTATTTTATAAAATCATTACCTAGCACATTGTAAGCACTCAAAAAATTAGAAAAAATGCAAAAATACAAATGACATCAAATTTTTGACAATTGCTATTTTGCCATTTAGGTTTTTATTTTCATTAAGAATTAATCTCCTAGAATTATGATATACCAATGTTGATTTTGTTTGATTGAGGGAAAATCTTATAAGGGTTTATCAGGAGCATGTAGCACAGTGGCTGATTAAAATACATTTAATAAAAAAGTGTTCAAAAATTATCTGCACAATTACCTTTTGGATCATGTAGGTCTTTCCTTGATGGCAGCAAATAGCATTAGAAGCTGCCATGAGGTACAGTATGGGTGCATACACACCTCCAGAGTCTAAAATAAATATCTCACCTGAGAGGACTTTCTAAAAATCACAAAGTGTAGCATCTTCAAAAACTTGGGACTCCTGATAGTGCTTTGTTCAATCTAATTATCCTACTTTGCTACCTCTTGAATAAAATCTCCCTCAGGGTACCATACCACAGACCAAGGTTAATCTGCCACTTTGTATAAAAAGGGAAGATTTTGTGAATTTCTGATGAAATGCGGAAAAGCAACAGACATTTCTTTTAACCAACCTTTCAACCTCTTTTTTCTCACCACCAAAAGCAGCCACTGTTCGCACAGATGAAATGACTTCATCGGCCACTGACCCTGCTTTGGCATAAGCTTTCAATTCATGGTCAGTGAATCTGGACACACTCTAAAATCAAAAGAAAAAAAAAAAAAGAAAAAGAAAAAGAAAATGTGAATTAATGCAAATGAGTAAAAATTAGGTCAGTTTCTTACTCAGTGATTCATTTATCAAAGTAAACATATGGCACAATTTTTTTATTAGAACAGACTCCAATTGTAATGGTGTTCACAGAGGAAAGAATTTGGTTCAAGTTTGATCCATGTTAAATCTCACTTGCAGCATTTGGTTGTTGATATCAAGATAACTCCATTAAAGTCAGTCTTAAAACCCTCTCAGAGAGTTAAGTCCCCCAAAGTGTATTCTGCGAGACCACCAAGTTTTGATCACTATACTAGTGGAGTTTTCAAGTCAACCCACGTCATATTTCTTTTAAAAAAATATATTTTATTTATGCATGCAAGGCCAGAGGTGCGGGGGACGCAAGGGTGAGAAGATTCACAGAAGACAGAGTAGGGAGCAGAACAGGTGGATCCAACAAAAACACTGCTGAGGGGAGCAGCGGATGATACAGGAGAGGTCCTCTATGCCATGAGGGCCAGATACCTGGCCAGGGATGGAACTCGTGCCATGTTATGTATCATTGCTAGTGGCCAAAGGCAGACTTGATAGATAAATACCAGAGGCGAAGGCTGAAGGTCTGAGCAGAAATCATCGTGGCTAGAATGTAAATGATAGAGAGGAGCTCACCTCAGCAGCACTTACACTAGAATGAGAGTACCTAGGCATGCAAAGTGTGAAAAATATTATACCATTTCAACACCACTGCAGGACCTCAACAAACTAACATGTTTTTTACAAATGCAAATAAAGACATTGCATTTAATAGTAGACAAATGACTTTTTCTGAAATTAGACTTAGATTGAGTGCTAGTTAGAATTAAGCACCCCCTCCCCAAAAAAAGCCCTGGCACAGATCAAGAATTAAGAATGGGGAAAAGCAAAATATTGTAGAAGACCAACTCAAAAACCTACAAAGTATATAGTACTCAAAAAAGAGTTTATTTTCCAATGGTTTTCCCAAACTTTTTGCAGTAAATCTCTTATTAGACAGAATTCTATATAGTAAAGAAGTAAAAGTAGCAATTTATTAAAATAGATTTAATTCACAAGTCCATATTTTAAAAAATTTGTGAATTGAAAAGGCAATATGGGGCCTCCCCAGTGGCGCAGCGGTTGAGCGCTGGGTTGCGAAGCTGCCCGCAGTCTCTGTGGCGCCGGTTCGATCCCCGGCTGCTCCCCAGCCACCAGAGGAGGGTCCCGCATGGCGTGCAGACCTCTCCTGCCGCCCGCTGCTCCCCTCAGCAGTGTACTTCGGTCCTTCTGCCTGCTCTGCTCCCCGCTCTGGCTCTGGTGAATTCTCTCACCCTCCCGCGCTTCTGACTGTACCCAGTGCATGTGCAAATGAACAAATAAATAAATAAATAAAATACATGCCTCTTTAAAAAAAAAAAAAAAATCTAAAAAAAAAAAAAAAAAGAAAAGGCAATATGAAGAAAGATGTGGGTTTTTTCATCAACATTAAACTTTGAGTTTGGAAGTTTTGGATGACACTGCAGTTTTTACCATAATCTTTTTCTAATTTACTTCTGAAATGTGTATTGACAGCACAGTAGTGAGAAAATTAAGTAGCTGCAAATGTTACCAGTAAATAATCTTGGGATCCTTCAATTTAACTGACACGGGTACTTAACAGAGATATATTGGGAGTTATCTAACAGTTGTTCGTGTTTTTCGTAATAAGCACTTAAGACAGACAAGGGCACTCAAAGCCCACAATAACTTCTAAGAAGTCATAAATTCTCCCACCACATTTTTTTCTTCTTGCTTTTGAATAGAGCCTAGTGAAGTTGCTTGTATCATTTTCTACAAACATGCACAGGCCTGAATTCACGATGAAACCATCGCAGAGCCACAACATTCCAAATGAGTGACACATTTTACAAGATGTTGAAATACAGGCATTAAGACTATAAGACAATCTGTGTTCTGAGCCTGTTTTAAACCAAGAATATTGCTGGTCTTCAACCTGTTAACAGGTGACATAGGATTCATTTGAATGCGAACATTAGTTTATCATGGTTTTGAAGAAAAGATTAAATGTGTTTGGGGGAAAGAGTTGAATCAAATGTTTACATTGTCCCTGAAAACCCTCTGCAAAAGTTGAGGCTTTCCTGGAGTGCAGTTGGAAAGTACTTAGTAAGACTATTGTAAAACTTGTGTGATGTGGTGAATTGGAAAAAAATAAAAGCTAACACCTCTTCAGCAATAAATTCTGTGCCATACACCACGCTAAGTACATAATATGGATTATGCCTTGAATCATCACAATGACTTAAAAGGTATTAGCCTTATTTCATGGGAAACTGAAGTTTTGACAAGTTAAACATTTATACCTTTCTTTAGCCAAGTGGTAAAGCCAAATGGTGACCTGGAGTGGAGTGAGTCCTTTACTTGTCTCTCTGAATTACCTGGGCAATATATGAGTAAGCTAGCTAGTGGATTGTAGAGAACATTTTGTGAGATGTTATCATCATGGAGACTGGTACGTGTTGATCAATGATGTGTGTGTCTGTGCAGCTTTTTACTTGAATTCTATTCTCATTTACAGAGATTATTTCTATGTCTAATCCCATGATTGCTATCTAATGTGGCTGCTATAAAAATATCAAGTCATTTCTCAATCCTTAGGAGTGTTTTTAACAGATGTGGTCTGAAATTTCTACTCCTCTACTTTGTCTTAGCCTGAATACCCAGGGGACAAGCCCATGACAGGATACTGCTCAGAATGGGTCAGCTAGTCTGCAAAACTGATCAAATGGAATGAACACAACTGTGTTTGCAGTAATCTTTTATATGTTTCCTACTGATCTGACAGTGTTTTTTGGGTCTTTTTGAGGGCAACCCTGAGCTTGGGATATTAACAGAAGCAATAAGCATATTGAGAGTCAGTGAGATGTGGGGTCAGGCATCCTTGTATTTGAATCCTGTTCTATCATTCTCTGTGCAGCTCCAGACAAGTCCCTTTACCTCTATGAGCTTTCATTTTGTGTATTCTAAGTGGCATTAATACTTTATAAGATTTTTATAAAAGAGATAATGTAAAGGAAGCTTTTAATAGTGTTGGAGGAATAATAGATGCTCAATAAATTAATCCCCAGCTTATGGAAGGTTATTGACACTGGGTAATAATCAAACAAAATAAATAAAAGTAGTAGTAATGACATTAGCTAAACAAATACGGGAGAAGGGAATTAAGCATCACCATTTTGCTTGTTTCTCAGTGCAAATGTCTTTTCCTGGAGAGAAGAGAGAAGACATTCTTACCAGACCGATCACGGCTGCTCCAAACCCAATGAGAGGGCTGACAGAGATAATAACCAAGGTCAGTTTCCAACCCCGGTAAAATCCCATCAGGAACCCACAGATGCTTGTGGTCATGCGCTGGATGAAAACGGCCATTTGGTCGGCAATGGCATCGTTGACTTTATTAATATCACTAAAAACAAGAGAGGCTTGATGAATTTGGTGAACTCAGGTCTTGTTGAGAAATCTCATTCTGTCCCCTCTAATCACTCCCATCTCAGTATCTTTTTGCCCTTGGGAAACAGTCTCTCACATCTTAGAAAATTTGCTAGCACCTTTTCCCTAATAGCCAAGTAACTTTGTCCTTAAACTAATTTTCTCAACTTGTGTCCCTTCAACCTTGGTAAAGTCTTTTGGAAACCATCTCATTTGTCTCCTTTCTTATCACTAATATCCTTGTCCTGTCCTGAAGAGCCCTTCTTTCCTTCCATAACCTGCTAAAATCTTACAGCCTCAAGATTCTACTCACATACAACCTCATTTATAAAACCTGATATAATCCGCTCGGAAGAAGTAATATCTTCCTCCCTGTGTTTCCACAGCAATGGAATTAAGCTTTATGTGTAAGTCATCCTTGGATTTGGCTTAAGAAGTTTAAAATAATGATTAAGAGAGCAAGGAATCTAGAGACAGACTCTCACTCTAAACACGAGCTTTTCTTGGTAACATTATTTAACCTTTCTGTGTGTCACATTCCTTCTCTATAAAATAAGGATAATAACAGAACCTACCTCAATGAGTAGTAATGGGGATTACATAACATATGTAAGGTATGTAGAGCATTGTCTAGCATGCAGTGAGCAATCAATACATGTGAGCTCTGATTATTTATTTGCTCGTTCCTGTCATCCTATTTATGTTAGGCTGTAATTTCCTTGAGAGCAGAATTCTGAGGTTTATCTTTATGCCTTGCATTGGGTTAAATGCTCCAGAATATTTGTTGAATATAATGACATTAAATCCATATTCCTGGGAACAATCTCATAGTTTTTCCAGATGGAACAAACCCAAGAACCGAAGACATGACTTAAAGCTACTACAATTAGACAATTGTATTATAGTAAGGGAACAAATTGTATTTGTTCGTGGTCATGGTAAGGGACAGAATAACTACTGGAACCTAGGGGCCCCCACACAGCCTGCTTTTATCTGTGCACTGTCTTTCATGGGACCTCATGTTCATTTCAGTAGGGTTCATTTGGTTCTAATTACTCAGAGCTCATTCAGAATTACTGGGGCTATTAATGACCCAACATAATATTTAGGTATAATGAGATTTATTTTTATAATGAGATTTACATCTAGTTTTAGATTGTATCTTTCTCAAACTCTTGGATATTTTGGTTTTGTTTAGTGTGTGGCAATCACCTCAATAGACAAAGAGTAATTCGAACTGTTTGTTTTCTTTGTTTATATATAAATTATGACATCTCTCAATTTCTCCTTTTGAGGCCAAATTACTGGTTTTTAAACTCCTTCTATCAACTTCATTTGTAATATTTAAAACTCTCTTCATTTGTAATATTTTAACTCTCTTCTATAAACTTCATTTGTAATATTTAAAATGGCCTATGAATCAAACTATAGTATCCTGGCTTTCAATTTTTAATGATCATACTTGATAAAGTAGTACCTATGAAAAAACCATACACCTTAAAAGATAAACCATATCAAAGATAACTGAAAATGTGTTTTACATTGCTATTTAGAAATAAATTTTATTATTAAAAAATCACACATACATCAACATCCTACCAGTTACTCACTCGGAAAATCTTGTATTCAGTTCTCCCACCGAATTACAGTCAAACCATCCCATTTCCATTCTCATTATTCTCCTAAAGTAAATTTTTCTCATTTTCTGTGTCTGACGAGCTGCAGCAATTACCCAAAAGCATATCTGAAAATGGAACAAGGAATGCTTAGTACTGCAATATTTCAAATACTCGATAATTCCTCTGCTTTTCAGAAGAAAATAACATCAATAAAGCAATTGAGGAAAGGAAGAAAATAATTCACAAATTGCCACTTCTTGAGAACAAAGGTATGAGTTCTGGCAGCTGTTGCCAAAAGTGGAGGTGGGCTCCACTACATACGGGGAAGCTGGAAGATCCGAGTTTGCATTCAGCTCGGACCTTTAAGACTTAACTTTATTGACTTTCACCTCTTCATGTATTAAATAAACCTTAGTAAGCCCAAAATAAATTATTCTTTTAAATCACTATTTTTGCATGACACTTCTGAGCGAGAGACCTACCGACAAGTATTCACACACAGTTTTCAGGCTATTGGCCAATATCTTTCAGATAAAATAAAAATTATGATATAAGCAGGGAATCTGCTGACAGATTTCCCTTAGCAAGGAAAGTAAGCTTGTCATTAAAACTTCCACTGCCAGAATAGGAAAAATTGATTCATTTTCTCCTTACAACTAACTTCCTGGAATTCTTGAATAATTGCAAGGAGGGGCAATCATTATTTTTTCTACAGAAGACAGTTAAAAGATGAAATGTTTCTTACGTAATGTGTATTAAACAATTCAAGACTGCCCATGGCCTAAATCTAGAACAAACTCCAGATTCAGCTTACAGAATTGGAATTGGAATGTAATTTGATGAGATATTAACAACGAAAGAGAGAAAGAAAGTAAATTTTACTTTCCTCCAACTCCCCCTCCCCTTGCCAAGCTTTCTGAAGGGTTTTACCGTCCCTCTGCAAACATACCTACAACTGTCTGTTTCTGAGTTTAGAAGAGAGGATGAAGCAGAAAAATGCAAGGGAGGATGGCACATTGACCAAAAATCAATTCATCTCTATAGACAATCTTGTATCCTTGTCCCCAACTGAGAGGAAGCGTTCTTCCTGCTCTCTCATGACCCCTACCACATAAAATGGTAACCTCAGGGCTTCTGAATAACTTCAAAGGAAAAGACTACAATTTGCTTGTCAATGTAACTTCCTTGAGTCCAGATGTCGACCTATAAAGAAAAAGGAGGCATCTACTAACTTGCATATATCCCATGATGAGTACTCCAACAGCAACTGCAGCGTAGTAACTGGCAAATTTGATCATTTCACTTTCGATGTCCAGCAACCTTGAAAAGAGGGAAAAATGCTAAGACTCACAAGTACTAGAAGTCACATGTATGGGTATAGAAAAATCTGAAAAATATATATTCAATACAGTAAGGCATTTTATTACGTAGAATTATAATCTGTCCAACCGAATTCTCAATAGACGTCATGCCTTACCCCTTTCATTTTTATGGACAGAAATGCCAGGGCCATGAAATAATTGATCAGAAGTTGCAGGAAGCCAAGATGCATGAGGGCTCGCTCTGCCCTCTCTGGCCACTTTCACACTTGTTATGGATTGATGAGTAATCACAGCTTGACCAAGTTTTTAAAACCTTTATTTCCTACCAGATGCCTGAAAAGACACATCTAAGTCAGGTTTTCAAATTTTCCAAGTCAGAGTGACTCTGAAAAATGAGTCACCTTGTCTAGTCTTTCTACTGAGTAGAAGCCACAAAGCTTCTCTGTCCAGGACAGTGTTTGAGGTTAATGCCAAAAACACTTGGGAATAGCAAGAAAACTCTAAAGCATTTTTCCAGCACAACGATCATGCTTTGGGGATTGGCAGGTTTGGGAGTGGCAGGTGCAGAGAGGGGAGAAAAAATTATTTCAAAATCACTTTAAAGAAAAAAGGAATTTTATAATAAGAAAATTAACTTATTGTCTAATGACAATTCTGATCCTTAGGACAAGTTAAATCATATAGAGTACATTTCTTCAGAAAATTAGAAAGCAACATCTTTTGCATAGATGTTCTTTTATAGCATTTCTTTTTTGCATTGATTTTACATCCTCTCACATTCACTAATCCACTTTCTGTCTTTGTGGATTGACCTATTGGGGACATTCCTCACAAATGGTCATTTAATGATATGGTCATTTTTTTTCTCTAGGTA
This sequence comes from Talpa occidentalis, assembly GCF_014898055.3. Lineage (NCBI taxonomy): Eukaryota > Metazoa > Chordata > Mammalia > Eulipotyphla > Talpidae > Talpa > Talpa occidentalis. The sequence goes on from NW_023603184.1 coordinate 100,362,867, forward strand.
AACCAAACTCTATTTACTTCATTCCTTTTTCTCCTTTGCTAAGTCAGAAGGAGAAAGACAAATACCAGATGATTTCTCTCATATGTGGAATATAAAGAAACAAAACAAAGGAACAGACAAAACTAAACCAAACTAAACCCTAGAAATCTAACTGCAGAATGAAGACTACCAGAGTGAGATGGTGGAAAGGTGAGCGAAGGGAGCAGGGGGCCCATTGGACTGTGGTAGAGTACTATGGGTGCCTTGGTGGTGGTGGTAACAAACATCTGAAGAGATATGAAGCTATATCCATAAATCATATACACGGTGAAAAACCAATATTACATCAAAAAAATACAAGTAAGGGCCTCCCTGGTGGCACAGGGGTTAATGACTGTGCTATCAAGCAATTGCCAGCCACTGCAGCATGAGTTTGATCTTCTGCCAGCCAGGAAGCAACGCACATGGCACAACAGAACTCTCCAGCCTCGCCCACTGCTCCCCTCAGCAGTGTATTTCAGTAGACCTCAGAAATGTATGTCAGTCAATCTGCCTGTTCTGCTCCCCAGTCTGTCTCTGGTGAATCCTCTTACCCCCTGCACTGCTGGCCTATACCCTAGTTCTTGTATGAATAAATAAATAAATCCTTAAAAAAATACAATTAAAACAAAAACAAAATAAAATCTTACATCATTTCTGCTATCAGACCTTTTTGTGACCCAAATTTGAATTGTCTGTACCCTCTAGTGAATTCAGACAAAGTACTGAAGTATAATTTTTTTAGTTTGAAGCAAACCCTTATTCCATGACCAGTTTCATTGTTATCAGGCACTATTATTCAATATCATTATTGAATATCTTTACATTGAGTATATTTGTTCTTTTTTTTTTTTTTGCAAAACACTGCGTTTTTTATGTATTATTTATAACTTTTTTATTGAGGTAACATTGGTTTACCACACTGTATATGATTCAGAGGTGTAGGATCACACTGGTTCAGATGTATGTTACGATCTCTATGGCTAGTAGGTTGCAAGATACTTGAGGGCAAGGACTGGGCTTAGGCTGAACTGTTCTGTTCTGACTCTTACAGATGAAAATAAACTTCTAAATTTAGAAAAAGAAACATACATATTTAGACAATAGGAATTCTATTTCTAATGACTAGGCTTATTATTTTTTAAAAGGGTAATTGTGCACATTGTAAACTATCCTGCACTTTTCTGTCAAGCATCAACCAGTCTGTAACTACATCTTTATTTAAATAGTCATTGATTTGATGGTGACCTCACTGACTAAAACTAAGCTCCTATCTGAAGATTAGGACTACAACACATAAGATAACTTTAGGATCCTTGGTGTTTGCACAAGATCCTGGTATCTATTTGGTATACAAATTTTGGTTGAATGCATGAATGAGTGATCCTAAGATGACCCACCTTGTGATGGAAGAGCATCAGTGATTTAGAATGATTTGTTCATAATCTGGAATCAAGTCTGCTGGTAATTTTTGAAAATGACAGTAAAAAATGTAAGTTTACTTGAGGGACACATTCCAAGTGTCTTTCTAGCCAGGATGAGTCCTACTCTTGGTTCTCTCACATGAGTGTGTGGGTTGATACGTGCAAATGAACTTGTTCTGACTCTGAGGCAGCGTGAGGCAGACTGCAAAGTCCATGCTATGACAGTGAGTCAGCCCTGTCTATACTGCAGACTCACGGGTTACAAGGCAGCCTCTGGAGCTTAGCACAAAGAGAGTAGAAGCACAGTGAACTCTGGCTCATTCTGCATGGCTGTCTTATGTTCCCAGCACTACAGCTCTTCCAATGAAACTCAACCACCAACTGACACCAGTGGCCCCTACTCCAAGTCCTGTGGAACACTAATGAAATCTCCATTCTAGAGAGAAGACAGTGGATCAAATGGATCATTAGCCACCATCACGTAAACTAAAGGAGTTAAGGGCCAGAAGGAAATTAGCTTATGAGAGAAAGTCTTGGATATAAGACATGACAAAGACTCAACTAAAATTCCTAAGTCTTTTTCCCAGAGATATTAAGTATTGGTAGTGTTATTCACAAGGCTATCATCTACAAAGTTTTTAATCTGGGATGATGTGTTCAGTGGGCAATTTCCAATCCAGTTTTCTGTTACAATTTAAAAACCTGTTAGAATGGGAAGGAACTCAGAGCAGAATAATTTGTAGACATATGGGTAAGTTTGCTTTGTGTTAGAGACCACTAAAGTTCAGTCATTAAAGTCCCTTGTACACACTATGAATTGCAATTTAAGATATGAGCAAAAAAAAAAAAAAGAAAAGAAAAATGGCAGCCTACCCACAAGCTGTTTGGTTTGTCTCATTCTGATTGAGGGAGCTGTTGGTCCATACTATGGTATTATTCACACATGCTTTTCCAGGGATATTGAGTTCTTGTACTTCGAAGTCATAGTCAATAAAAACATCAGTCATTGTGCCAAAAATTAGTAGCATGCCTGGATGGGACAGTCCATGGAGAAATGCACATAAACTTCCCATAAACATCAGCCAAATGTCAGTCGTTGAAGAAAAACGAAACTTGAAAAACAAAGGATTCAGAGATCATCTATGGGTGGAAGGCAGGAGAGGTAGGAGGACTATTTAATTTTAGTTACTAGATTCTGGTAAATAGAATTCAATACCACAGTTTATGGGAATCATCTTAATTGACAATAGAGTTCTCACTAGTTATATTGAAGTCAATGGAATATCAATAATCTAAAGCTTTAGACTCATTGTTAGATCATGGTACTTTTTTCCTGAACTCTTTATTTATTTTAAGAGCTAACTGGTTCTTAGCTATTCATCCACAGCTTAAGGGAGAACAATCACTGGCACCATTGTCATTGCCATGGATATAAATCGTATGCGGCATTCAGCAATACCATAAATTTGGTCCCAGTACTGATACTGATAATGAAGAATGCCCATTTGTACTTAGAAATGTCTCTATCATGTGTAAATCTTGGGGAAAATACCTATATTATAGAATTTCTAAAGATTTGTCATAAGAATAAATATACATGAGGGCCTCCCTGGTGGTACAAAGGGTTAAGATGCAACCTATGAAGCTATCCACAGCCACTGCAGCATGAGTTCGATCCCTGGCCAGGGAGCTACCACATGGCGCAGCAGACCTCTCCTGACTTGCCCACTGCTCCCCTTAGCAGCGTATTTCAGTCAATCTGCCTGTTCTGTTCCCCACTCTGTCTCTGGTGAATCCTCTCACCCCCCACACCTCTGGCCTGTTCCTCAGTTCTTGTGTTCATAAATAAATAAATCTTTAAAAAAAAAAAATACATGATAGGATTATTGTGATTTTTCTTACTAAATAATATTATGAGGTTAGTGATTATTTTACAGGATTCACCAGATAGGAATTGTATGCTCAACCACTAATAAATTTCTAATAGCTATGTAACAGTTTATCTCACAAAATTTGTTATTGAAAAAGTGATTATTGTACTCAAAAACTTAAGATTTAACACTTCCTCCATGATGGAAATAATTTATAGTCACAAAGCCTATACCATAAATCAGTTTGCTTTTATTACCAGTTGAAAGAAGCCAACTGGTCTGCTGTCTCTTTTCTTCTCATCTGGTAACCTGAAATGAAAACACAGGGATTTACAGATTGTCCTTTCCAAAACACTGAGAAATTCTTCATAGGTGGTGATTTTATGAGTTATTTCTTAGGAAGAAAAGAAACCCACTGGCTGAGAAATTCTTCCCAAACCTGATATCTTAAAAACAAGCTTTTATTCTTCAGATTTACCTCTTCAAGAGATTTCAGTGTAGATATAGCCTATGTTTAACAGAGATCACTGAGGTTTTCTAAGAAGTATTGAGAGAAAATAAAAGGTGATCTATAAAAAAAAAAAGAAGAAGCAGCTCTGTACTCACAGTTAAGCTACCAGATAATTATTTGACCTCAGTTTTGACCTTGACTTCATTCTACCTACATTTCCTTGTGGATACATTTAAGTGGTTGGAATAACTAATTTAAACCTTCCTCCTAGCCCTTCAAAACTTTACAACTACATTAAATATTAGTGAAATGATAAATAATGACAAAAACCTCCCATATGTCCCATAAAATCATATTTCTTCAATATATCTTATTCATTTCATTTCTCATAAGATTATGTTTAACCCATCTTTGACTTTTCCAACTCCAGGAATCTCTGCTTCACCAGAACCATCCATTCCAGAATGTACCCTGGACTTTGCTATCGCCAGGAACTACTCTATTCCATCAGTACTCTGGGACTGCCTGTGCAACTTGTTTTCTCACTTCCTTCCTCCTTCCACACCTATTTATCATCACAGTTGACACCTGCAATCCTGTAAACCCTCCATTTGCTTACAATAACTAAACCTTGTCAGAATGTTCTTCCCCTACACCCCAGTTCCCACTGCTTGCTATTTGGATTACATTTTCATCATTATCCTCAATTCTTTCCCCTAATTCCATCCTTGGAAACCCCATCTCTGTATCCTTCCAGCTATTTGCCCTTTTCTTTCTAAAGCTGGGCTTTTGGATCTACTAGAAACCTTCCCTCCATGTGAACTTACATTGCCACATGCCATGCCTAGCACTCAGCTGCCTTCCAGCTCAGAGTAGCATCCTATGTCCTTCTTGAACCATCCCAGGTCCTCCATGTCCTGGTCAGTTGGCCCTCTGACTTCATCACCTATTATACTCATGTTTCACTAACCCAGTAGCCTGGCCTCCTTGCTGACCTTTGTCCAGGTCAAATTGTTTCCACCTCTGGTCATTTTCATTTGCTCATTCTTCACATACCTGCATGGCCTACTGCTTCACCTCTGTCAGGTATTTCTGCAAAAGTCCCCTCCTTAGAATGATCTTTTCTGGTCAAAGTTTTAAAATCTTTAACTTTGGCCCCAAGCTCATTTCATATCTCCATTTAGGTTTTCTTTTTTCTTCTTAGAAAGAAATTGATTATCACTAACTACATATATGTTTTTTATTTATAGTGTTTATTGTATCTCCCTCACTCAAATGAAAGTTCCTCAAGGGGAGAGATTTTTGCCTATTTTGTTATTTTCTATATTTTCACCACCTATAATAGAATCTGGCACCTATTACTCAATTAATATTTGTGACATGAATGAATGAATATGGTCACCAGCCTTCAGTTAGCCTGTAACTCTGCAGCTCCTCCCTCTATGATTGTTTGCATTCCGTTCAACAAATTAATCAAACTTCTCATTCTGTATCCTCCCCTAAAACACAAAGAACTAATTCAGCCTTCTTGCTCATTCTCTCATTGCCATTTCCATGCATCCACATCCATTTTCATCTCTTTCCCACCTTGTGAGAAAACTGTGTTCTTCTAAGTCCAGGCTGACCCTCTCACTTCTACTCTGAAGCTATGTTTTCACATCCAGCTCCTCCCTCTATCATGAATTACTTAAAATTTCTTGAATACCATCAACCTTTCTCTCTCTACCACCTCTATTTCAGGAACTTGCCTGATGCCTCCTTCTGTATTTTAATGAGACTCCATTTGATCCTGCCCTCATGTCAAAGTACAATTAAGCAACATTGGTTTTATATGCTAGTTTAGACTCTTAAACTAAAGAAAAATATCTAATAATTAAATTTTAGGTTTCTACTATTTGCCTGTGGAAAATATGTTTGGGGACCTCCCCTGTGCCCATGAATTCATATTTGTTCAACTATTTCTCTGCCTATTTATATCAGAAATTCTGTGTTTCTGAATGCACAGAGGAGATTTGGGTCTAATCCGGAAGGGATATTCCGAGAGGTTTTTGAAATCAAATTATGTTTTAGAAAGAAAACTTTGATTATATATACCATTTTACAAGAAATGTGATGTGCATTCAAAGACAGTCTCTGCTTTCTGCCTTTTATAGGAATATTGTAGGCTTATTATTGAGCTGATGCACTGTTGAAATAGTGACTTACCTTGAATTCTTACTGTTATCTGTCAGGATAAAAACAATATATAAGAAGTTAATAATAATGATACATGTAATATAGTCATTAACAATTTTGTTCAAAAAGCACTCCTATACTTTACATTACATAATGATTATTTTTCTTTTCCCCTTTTATTCTCTCTCTCCCTTCTCTTTTTCTCTCTCTCCAAATTGCTCATATTATAGAAGACACTGTTTCAGGTTCAAAACTGTTAACTTGATTTCATTTCTGGATTTTTCTCCAGAACATGACGTTTTTGTGTCTTCTGAATATCAAAACGAAACAAATATTTCTAAATTAGCTGAAGAAAATCTGACTTTTTGAACTGAACAAAATAAAACTTCATTATTTAGTTCTTTAGAAACATCATAATTTATCTATTCAAAATATTGACCACAAACTAACAATAAGATGTCACCAACATGTCTGGGCCAGCAGAAGTCATAGGCTGAGCAGCATAGGTCAGAATAAATAGATGGTGGAGGGGAAAGTGAGGGTTCAGGGTCATGTCTGTGGGGGAGCCACAGGGAAAGGAACCAAGATGCTAATGTCCCCTATCATCATGGAACAGCATGTCTTGGTTCTCCTGGCATTTTAATTTAATTTAATTTCAATAAGTGTAAAGAGGCATTAGTGTGTAGGTAGAGATTAACATCTCAGGTTTTGGAATCAACTAGTCGTATGATCTTTGTCAAATTTTAAAAATGTATTCAAGTATCAGTTTCTTCTTCTGTAAAATGTTAAATGAAAAAAATTTAAAATAACAATAGCTTAGAATCATCTTATACAGACCATGTACTAGTGATATAGAGGCCCTTCCTTTTTTTCTCATTCTGGTCAAGTCTTTGTACAGTTTTCCTCAGGGAACAGTGCTAACTAAATGATTATAACTATAATCAACCATAATAACATATGAATAAAGATAAAAATAATAGCCAATGCTGGAACAACCTCACTCTATCTAGTAAAGAGATATCCAGGGTCTCCCCAGTGGCGCAGCGGTTGAGCGCTGGGTTGCAAAGCTGCCCGCAGCCTCTGCAATGCTGGTTTGATCCCCCGCCACCTGGAGAGGGTCCCACATGGCACGCAGACCTCCCCTGCCGCCCGCTGCTCCCCTCAGCAGTGTACTTCGACGGTCTGCCTGCTCTGCTCTCCGCTCTGGCTCTGGTGAATTCTCTCACCCAACTGCACTTCTGACTGTACCCAGTGCTTGTATAAATAAATAAATAAATCTTTTTAAAAAAATTTTATGGAAAAAAAAAAAGAGAGATATCCATTGGTGAGATGCTTTCACTCACCCATGTTCTATGCATTCTTACCTGGCACTTTCAGATATTACATTATGTGGATTCTAGAAGAATCAATAATTCCTAAGAATAACAAGCAGCAATAATTTTACAGCGTTGCTGATTTTTTCTGCCTTTTGAAACTTCACAAGCTTGTCCCGCTTTTATTTTCACTTCCCTTTGTACAAGAAACTGTGACCAAAACAAAACAAAACAAAACACCAGTGACAGAAAACGTCACTTACATGATCCATGTGACTCACAACCACGATCCTCTTCTCCAAATTTCTTCACACTACGAAGAATGACTGAGTCAGACATGGTAATTGCAATCTGCAGTCAACAACCCTTTAAAATAAAATAATTATTACAATTATTTTTTATTTTCTCTTCATAATCAAAGTAGCAAATGAAAGAACAATTTGGTTCAATAAATAATGTTCACTTACAATCTCAAACAAAAGCAGATTTCTTTAACTGGTTAACAACTCTTTGAAGGAGTCTAATTAATAGGAAAGATAAATCCAAATCTTTAATAATGGTTTTGTCTGGTTGATAGCTGCATAGTTATTTTTTATTTAGCTATTTTCTGCTAACTGTGTCTGCTTTCTCCCTCCCTCTCCCTTCTCTTTTTCTCTCTCCTAGTGAACACAAATCAAAAACATCAATAAAGACACAACCAAACGGCCACATTCTCAAGTTTCTTAAGTCAGTGTAACTGACCATTGATACAAATACTGGTGGGTGACCTTCAAAGCTTCTTTATAAATACAATCTCAAGATCTAGGGTACACTGAGTCCACTGTGGAGCAGGGACCTGAAGAGAGAAATTTTCTGAATAAATTGTAAATGTCTATAGAATTATGTTTAATCTTATTAACAGTGAAAAAAATCAGATTGTAAAGGATGCAGGGTTAGAATTCCAAGACACAGATTTTAGATTTAATATAGAGTTCACTCTTCTCTAACTTTCTCTGCTCTAAGTACAATGATTTTAAAAAAAAAGTTAAAAAAATAGAACCAGATTCAATAAGCATCTCTAAATAAATAAATAAATAAAGAGAAGCACGAAAAGGAAGCAGAACACAGAAGTAGAAGCTGCTACTATTTAGACCTCATTGTCTGCATGCAGATGGACTCTGTGTGTATGTGTGCATTGGGGAGGGGATTGTAAGAGACAAAGATTAGCTCTTAAAGGGACTGTAAGTGTCCCACATCGACAGGTGACTAGAGACCACCTCTCCACTTGGACCCAGGGGCTTATACTAGTCTCCTGCTAACAGGACCCTGAGTAAAATGCTGTGTATCATTGCCTGGACTGTTATTTCTTATGATGAACTACAGACCCATGGAAGTTATATGCAGTAAGAGTGACACAAACATGTACTTACACTATACATATACATTATGTACAGAGAAGAGAGACAAGGTGGAGTGATGAGAGACTTCTAAGTTCATTTAATTGCGGTCCCAGGAGAAGAGAATGGAGAATGACTGGGATGTAATAATTAAAGAGATAATTACTAAGAAATTTTCCAGAAGCAAAGAACTGTGTCCTCAAATTAACAGTAGAACCCAAGAATTAAATGGGTTAAACACAGATAAATCAAAATTTAGATACATTAAACCAAAATAGTAAAGGAATCAGAATACACAAAATCTGCCTTAAAAGTCAGGAAAGAGGGGCCTCCCCGGTGGCACAGCGGTTGAGCGCTGGGTTGCGAAGCTGCCCGCAGCCTCTGCGGCGCCGGTTCGATCCCCGGCTGCTCCCCGGCCACAGGAGGAGGGTCCCACATGGCGCGCAGACCTCTCCTGCCGCCCGCTGCTCCCCTCAGCAGTGCACTTCGGTCCTTCTGCCTGCTCTGCTCCCCACTCTGGCTCTGGTGAATTCTCTCACCCTCCCGCGCTTCTGACTGTACCCAGTGCTTGTATAAATAAATAAATAAATCTTTAAAAAAAAAAAAAAAAAAGTCAGGAGAAAGGGGAATGTCCAGATGGAAATATGGACTGATGTTTTTTTCATCAATGATAGAGGTTAGAAGCCAACGAAGTAACATCCTCAAAGTACCGAGGAAAAATTAGCTTTAATCTAGAATTGCATACTGAACCAAACAATCAGCACGTTCTCAGACATCAAAACCAAGACAGTTTGTCACCCAAAGATGTGAACAAAACAACTACTAGAGGTGACTTAGCAAAAGGAAAGAATATTCAGAAATGAGTCATGTCAAAGAAAAATAAGAGTGAACACATAGAGTAACCAAATATGTCAGTACAGTCAATCATACAGTGATACAGAATATAACTTTCATATTAAAAAGGACAAAACTAAAATTCTACCCAATAGTAAGAGAGAATGTTCAAAGTTTAGATTAAACATGTAGACATTGTCATGAAAATCTATGGACATTATTTAAGAAATAAATATCTATTAGATTAAATCTGATTAGTTCAACATTTTTACATATGAAACTATGAATTGCATATAGTTTCAACTCTTTTTTAATTTATTTTTAACTCAAATAGTACCAATACAGTAAACAGTTTCTATATAAGCAGTTTCTATATAAGCAAAGGATAAAAACTGAGAAAACTTCATCAACAAAACAGAGGTCAAGAAAAAGAGGGGAGAAAAAGGCTAACAAAAAGAAAATATAAAATAAAAGGAATGGGTACAAATTGTTCAGTAAATATAATAATATACATGCATTGAAGTATTGACACAAAATATGTGGATGAACCCCAAAAACATGCAAAGTGAAAGAAGATAGTCACGTATTATATGATTTCATTAATATAAAATTCCCAAGGAGGGCACCTCAATAGAGACAGGAAATAAGGGAGTGGTTGCCTAGGGCTGGGGTAGGGTGGAGAAGGAGGGTGAGGAGTGACTAGGTAACAGACTCAGGTTTCTTTTGGGAAAGATAAAAAAAGCTCTAAAATTAGACGATGGTGATAGTTACAAAAGTCCATAAAAATACTAAACACCATCGAATTGTACAGTTAAAACAGGTGAACTTTCTGATATGTATATTATACAGCTAAAGACTATTTTTTTAGAGATTCATTATTTCATTGAGTTTTGAAAAATTCAGATATATAATATCAATTCTAAAAGACAATATAAAATCATAAGGAATGGTTGAGATAAAATTTAAGATAAAATAAAAATTAGCAAAAATGAAAAATGATGTAAAAATATATAATTTAAAAAATTTTAAAATAAAAATAAATAAATAAATTTTCTCATTAGCTAAAAAAAATAAAAATTAAGAGATAAAAAAGGATATGTCATACCAATATTGATTTCCCTAAACTATTATCTTGCCGGGAAAAAAAATTATGTTCAAAGCAAAAATAGAGATAAAGAGGATCCTATAATAATTTAGAAACAAAATTAATAACTTTAGCTAATATCTACATATTGAAAGCAATCAATACATACTTTTTCTCAATTATATTTGATCATTAATAACTCACCACAAATTTCAACTGTTATTCTTCAAAGAATAAATAAGAAATATTAAACAGTAGTAAACCACAAGATGTAGCCAATAAAATTGTGTGTCTTATAAATTTTAAACTACAATGGGTTAATAATTATGGGTTAAAAATGAAATCATGAAAGATATTATAAAATACTCTTTGAAAAGGGATATTTAGGTTGACTGAACTGATTCTATTTTATGCCCAAGACTCCATCTCAAATGAACTTTTAAGTTTTAAAAGAACTATTTACTGACTGGCAAGAACCAGTTTCCAAGTAGATGGTGTCTTCTCCAAGAACTATACAGAGATTTTTTTTTCCCTCTTTTTCTTCTCCCCATAGTAACCAAGGCCAGCTTGACTAAAAGCCAATGAATTCAAAGGTATGTAATCTATAACCAAGCCAAGTTCTTAGTGAATTCCACCCCTTTCTCCTGCAGCCTTGCAATATCCCTCCCCCCTCTTCCCTCCCATCCTGTTCCTTTAAAACTCCCTAAAATAAAGATCCCAGTGCAATAGCATTTGGACTGGTATCTGAATTGGTGCTCCTTGACTTGAAATCTATCAATAAATAAATACCACTATTTAATTTTAGCTTCATCATACCTGTCTTGTTGACAATGCAAAATATAATTGCAATAAAATGTAAAATCTTGTCGGATGCAGTTAAAAAATTCTTAAAGATTTAGATATAAACATAAATTAATTTTATTTTTTAAAAAATTGACAAATTACATTCTAACCAAGAACTTATCAAAAAGCAGTATTACTAATATAGGAAACAAAATAAAACAAAAAGCAGTAAATCGTATAAAACAATACAAAAACTACTGCAATTCAAAATACAGGCAAAACTCAGTGACTGCAAAGAAAAAGATATAAATCACAAATAAATATTCACAGAAAGTAAACAAGGTAACATAACAAAAGAAACTTTGTAAGTTGTAAGAAAATACTATAAATAATTTTATAGTAATAAATTTGAAAACCAGGATAAGATAATTTTTCTGGAAAAATATGATACCAAATTTTATTCAGGAAGGACTAGAAAATTTGAAAACTAATGGCTATTCAGTATATTCACTCAATATTCAAAAGCCTTCAAATCTCAACAAACAATAGAACCAGATAATATTACAGGTAAATTTTACCAAAACTTCAAAGAAAAGATAATTCTAATTTCATACAAATGTTTTCTTTAGTAAAGAGAAAAACTAGGAAAAACTACCTATCTAATTTTATAAAATCAGTATAATCTTGACATCAAAATTATGAGAAAAAACTAAAATTATTTTTGAAAACAGATTTGTAAGTGCAAAATAAGATATTAAATATAATTCAGCTGTTTGTTTAAATAATCACAATGAATCATGTTGGTTGCAGGAATGCAATGAATATTTAATGTTAAAAAATTCATCATTTTGATAGATGCCAAAAAAGTATTCAATAAAAATCATTATCTAGTCCTGATTTTTAAAAACCTAGATAATAAAGGAGAAAAAAATCATGATTTTGTAACCTCAATGAATAAGTTTTGGGTGATCATCAGCAATAAATATCTAAAGTTTTCACTGAAATCTGGCAAAGAATATCCAATACTATGAAATGTTGGGAAGACGTAGAGGAAGGATATTATATTAAGTCCATCTAGAATGGCTGCTGTCAGAAAGCTAGAGAAATTTTATGATTGGGTAAAAAAACAAAAATATTCATTTAGCAAGAGAGAGGGGTGTTTGGAATTGTGTGGGTTGCACAGTGATCTTATTTTTGCCTGTGCTTAGACAAAATTATGAATTGGCCTTGCTTCATCTCATTTTATCATGATCTCGGAGTGACCTTGTCCAAGATGGGTGGGATAGTTAATTTCATGCGTCAGCCCCAGTGGCTAAGGGATGGCTGACTATCTGGTAAAACTTTCCTTCTGGCTATGTATGTGAGGATGTCTCCAGAATAGACTGAGTTAATAAGATCACCCTTATCAATACAGGTGGGCTTCGTCCAATCTATTGAGTGCCTGAATAGAAGGAAAAGGTGAATGAAATTGCCCTGTTGCTTTGGCTAGGACACCCATTTTCTCCTGCCTTCAGATATCAGCCCTCCTGGTTCTCAGTGCCTCCCCACCCCAATTAGGACTGCTTCCCTAGACAACCCACTCGCAGAAAGCAAGTTTTGTGACTTCTCAGCTGGCCTCTGTAATCACATGAACCAATCCCTCAGAATAAATCTCTTTTTATATATCTATCCTGCTGATTCTGCTTCTCTGGAGATCCCTGACTAATACACTGAGCATTCTACATTATTGCTTATTTCTAAAAGAAAAACACATGACTCGCCTGCGAGCCCACACCAGTTACCTAATAATTTACTTTCTTCCTCAGCATCCCATGCACACTCTGAACTTTAATAGTCCTGTTATTCCCTTGCCACATACCAAGGAAATAGATTTCAAAAGACATCCCTCTCCAGTGTAGTTACCTTATTTTCTTATATTTATTTCTGCACAACTCAGAAATGGCAGTGATAACTTTTGGAGCCATTTCTTGGAATGTTAATTACTTATATGCATCCACAAAAACAGTGGCAATTTTATAACACAGGTTTAGAAAAATGCATAAAAGATACCAAGATTCCAAAAATGAAAAAATGAAAATCCTGCTTGTGATCTTTTTCAGAAAATATGATGTTTTCAGAATTACACATTAGATGACTTGCCTCATATCATTGTAAATGTAGGATGAAATACATCATTAGACCAAGTTTTTCCCCACTGGTTAATTCCCTTTTTATTAGATGAATCCTGAGAAACTCATATAGCTGATCCTGAAAAATCTCTGCTGTCTCTGAAACCGTGGAAATGAGGGGCAAATCCAGTTTTTAGTGATAATCAGACTTGTTTTATAGGGTCTTGAGAATGTGTCTCCTCCTCACTTGCTACATTCTATGATTTAAACGTGCCTTTCTGGGGCCTCCCTGGTGGCGCAAGGGGTTAAAATGCAACCTATGAGGCTATCCACAGCCACTGCAGCAAGAGTTTCATCCCCGGCCAGGGAGCAACCCACATGGCGCAATAGACCTCTCCTGACTCACCCACTGCTCCCCTCAGCAGTGAATTTCAGTTATGCTACCTGTTCTGTGCCCTACTCTGTTTCTAGTGAATCCTCTCACCCCCCACACCTCTGGTCTGTACCCCAGTTCTTGTATGCATAAATGAATAAATCTTTAATAAAGAAAAACCATGACTTCCTGGGCCTCCCTGGTGGCGCAGATGACTGAGCACCATGCTATGAAGCTATCGGCAGCCTCTGAAGTGCCGGTTCAATTCCAGCTGGCTGGCGAATGTCCCACATGGCACAGCAGACCTCTCCTGTCTTGCCTGCTCCTCCCCTCAGCAGTGTATTTCAGTCAGTCTGCCTGTTCTGTGCTCTGCTCTTTCTCTGGTGAATCCTTTCACCCTCCCGCACATCTGGCCTGTACTCCAGTTCTTGTATAAATAAATAAAAAGCTTTGAAAAAAACAAAAAAACATGCCTTTCTGCTCCATTATTTATCCCAAATATAAGCAGATACAATGTCATTTAATTCTACTCTCTGGCTCCTGTCTATAGAGTACAGAGGCTAAAATTTGTTCTTGGACTTGCTGAAGTATGTGAAAGGTATCTGGGTGTCATACAATGCAGGAAACTTTAATTAGGGTTTACTAACAATGTACCATCTCAAAATCTTATTTTAATTACCATTGAAAAACCTCAGAGGTGAAAATAAGGGTATTTCCTTTTATGAATCTCTGAAAAATCTTTTTGAGAACAGATAGAGAATTTTTAGGTCTTCCAGGAAAAATTGTCTTTCAATAAACTTAAGAGACTCTTGGGGCTAAAAGTGGGAAATTAATATTTCTAAGCACTGTTTGGCCTACTTTGGGCACTTAATCATAGAATCCTTTACCCCTCCCCCCCAGAAGTCAGTGTCCCTTTCAAAATGGCCCATGTTCTGTGACCTCAGTACTACATGTGCTTCTGCTTAACTATCCAAGGTTAAAGTTTTCTTTTCTTTGATAAAATGTGTAATCTTATCAACACAGAAACCCATATTAGAGGACTGTCTCCTGACCATCACTGGTAGACATAGCAAAGAATTTTCTTACAACACTAGCAACAACATTCTGAAGGACCGCTGCAGGCACGGATGGGGGCAGAGAGGACGTCCAGATGGGTCACCCATGGGAACCTGGGAAAGTGAGAGACTAAGACAGCTGACTGAGAGGAGTCCCAGGGGCTTGAGGCTCACAAAACTGGGCCTAGCACATGGTTTTACAAGCCATGCCAGGCACAAATCAAAGACCTTGAGAGTATAAAATGTCCAAACCCACCACGGCCATTACACCAAGGCTGCTAGTGTGACTCGGTGGAGACACCAGCCTTGAGCAATAGATGAGTGAGCTGACCTCCCCCAAAGGCTGGAAACAAACCTAGCAACTGGCTATTAGTACTGCAAGAGAACTGGGGGAAAGAAAAGAAAACAAACAGATCAGGAAGGCAACTAGTTCTCCCAAGATCTAGATTCTTTCCAGGCTGAAGGACATGACTACAACAGGGATATTGGTTCCACTGCCTATTTGGCGAAGCTTTTACTAGAACACAGTCGGGCCTGTTTGTTTTTGTTTTGCCATTGGCTGCTACAGTGGCAGAGCTGAGTAGTGATAACAAATCACACCTATTTACCCTGCTTTCTGAGCACAGATCATTCCTATGAAGACTTTCATTAGCTGAAATGGTGTAAATCAAAGAATCAATTATCGTTCATTTATATGGAAAATTTTTTAGCATTCCCAACCCCCAAAATAACCTATCAAATCATGACAAGTAACCAAATAACACATGAAACTGAAAAGGACACTAGCATAAAGTAAAAGCAGGAATGATATGATAAATACCCAACCTGTATAAAGCAGTACTTGGGGAAGGAGCTTGGGAGGGCCACTCTCTCTGCTGCTTCTGGTGTGGGCTTCCTGGATTACAAAAGCTGACACTATTTTTGCTTTTAGACTTTGGTCATAAAATTCTATCTGGAAAGCTAAAACATGTATTGCTGCAGATCTTCTGTAAAAGCGAATTGGCGTAAATGGAACTTTGAGGGGGGGAGAAGGATAGCCGTTAAACCCACATTCCCCTCCCACCCCATCTTGGCCCATGCCTTAAATCATCTAACCATTTACACCAAATGTTTACTGATGGCTGTACTGTGAGGGCAGCTCATGACAGCCCACTGCAAGACCTGATTTGCCGGTTGCTCTACAACACTCCTACCTGCCTTACCCTCATGCAACAGGGAAGACAGATGCCACATTAGCAAGACACACATCGTAAGGGGATACACCAGCATCTACTAGGACCTCAAGCAGAGGCCCTGCCTTTGCCTAGAGAGTTAGGGAAGACTCTGAAACAATCACATTTAGCATGGGACTTTGAAGATGAGGGTGAGTGAGCCTAGGGGACAGGAGAAAGATTAGTCCAGGTATTGTTGCACATACAAAGGCCCAGATTTACAATGAGACAGCACATTAGGTTCAAGGCTAATGAGAGCAAAGGTATTCAGGGAAAAAAGGATATGGTCATATTTATACTTAAAAAATAAAACCCAACTTCAGAGAGTTTAAAAAATTAGTTAGGGAAGAAGAGAAATTATCAGAGATCAAGCAGCATATTCGCATTCATTGAGACCATGAACAGGTAGCTAGGTGGGCTGGAGATGACTCACCTGCCTGTGGGATGTGAGACAGCCAGACCGCACGGCCCAGGCTCTGGTCCCCTAGAAGATAACTTATCAACTATGTCAGTGCTCTAGGTTAGAATTTTCTCTGGGGAAATTTGCTCTGCTTTCAATTTTGTTTTCTCCAAAATACTATTTTTGATTATCGATCTTTCCTACACTGCATTCAGGAGGAACATGCAGAGGTTATTATACAGCCAGTCACAAGGAAGATCTAAATGCTTTAACAACCACTGAGTAGCTGGAGGGGCTAGGGTCAGGCAAGGAATAGAGTGACCTCCCCTCACTTTATATCATGCCTGGAAAGATTTCCCTTGGCTAGTCTCCTGTAAAGTTGTAAAACCTTCCAAGGCCCTCCCTTCCCTGAGGCAGAAAGAAACATTTGTTCCTGTTCTTGGATTTGGACGTCATTTTCCAAACTATAAATTTTGACTTTTTTTTTAAAAGTCCGTAAAATGTCTTTTACTAAGGACATTCAGTGATGCAGATAAGCACCTTTATTATTATCAGACCCAGCAAATGTTTTATTCTTCCCAAGGATCATTAGAGAAGGAAAGTAATAATATTTTATGCAAAGAAGCAAGAAAAATGGAAAAAGTTATTTTGCAAATAAGCAGGCTGTGGGGTGATGATGTGCCTTAACAATGTGGGGTACACTGTCCAGAAATAGAATAATACGGGGTCCCTTTAACCCCAAAGGCCAAAGTTGATGGAAAAAGGAAAGAAATCCACAGTAATCCTCATGAGACACAAAATATCCCTTCTTCACAGAGTCACAATTGACATGAAGAACTGAAGAACTGCTCTTGAAGAAAATAGTGTAATATCCAGCTCTTTGTCTCTTAATGTATAGGTCTTTTATCATCACAAAGCAGCATATACCCTTATGTTTGATTTCTACAATAGAACTATTTTTTTAATTATTTTGGTTTTATTTCAAAACTGCTATGTGGGATATTTTTCCCCTAAAACATGTCCTAATCCACTTCCTGAATTCATCGGCAAATATATGCTGGCTTACTCTCAGCAGTAAGACAAAGTATTCAAGGAATTTACAATTAAATGAAATGGAGGCTGCAAACATATAATTACAGTGTTGCAGGAAAGCATAGGAGGGAAACTAAGTCTGGAGTCAAGGGGGAGAAGGGGGTGGGGGAGAGGAGTGTTGGTGGCAGCGCACAGAAAGGACCTCATAAATAAGAACCATGCGTAAGCTAATACTTTGGAAGCTTAATAATAGTCACCATTAGAACCCAATATTAACTGTTTTGGATACATTATAATTTGTCTTTAAGATATCTAGAAGCTAATCCTCCTCTTTCAAAACATTTAAAAATACTGCATTTTATTTCCAGTCTTACATGTGTATTATATTTATGACTGTGTTCAAATTATCAATAAGATGTGATTTCTCCTGACTAGGGAAACCTAAAAGTAAAATTAGGTTCTAGAAACAATCTTGCCCCCACTAGCCATATATCCTCACCACTTATTTTTTAGTAACAAAATTATTGAAAACTGGGAGAATGAGGACATGTAAGAGGTGGTGGAGAATAAATAGTAAAGTCCTGTATGAAACCAGTACTGACCACGCAGTGTAGGACTTCTAGGTATCTGTGCTTTCATAAAGTCAAGTTTAAAAGCAGTTCACTGGCATTTTACTTGACAGATTATTCAATCTAGTCCCCCTTTGTACCACATACCTCCACACATTCTCAAGGGAATAGATGCACAAAATAGCACTGCCATAGATGAGACAGAAACCAAGAATCATCTGTATTGTATATAACATAGTGAAATCATTAATGTATTCTACAAGATTAGTAGTATTGTTTATCAGTGGTCAGGGTGTAGTGACTCAGAAACACAACATCCCACAAAGCTAGACTTAGAGGAAGTAACTTTGCAGAACAGTCCTCAAATGCCAAAGATAGTAAAAACCACTTACTTACCCCTTGCGTGTGAACTTGAGGAAGTCAGAAGAAATTATGGGCTCCCCTCTGGAGAGTCAAAGGGTTTTACCACCTTTTCCAACTTCAGCTTTCCTCAATATAAAGCACTGCACAGAAGTCAAGTTTTTTTGAGGACATTATCTATTTGCTTAAGGGTCAATGACCCAAAGGCCAGCCTAAGCACAGTTCAGTGACATCTGAGAAAAGGTTGGATCTACTCAAAGCAACAATCACAAACACAGAATGCTCTTGGGAAGCCTGCTGAGGGCATCAACAGGTTTAGGAAGATGATGATTCCCCTTGGAGGGAGAGGGCAGATGCAGGCAGAGGATGTGACAACAGCACTGCTGTTCTGGCTGCATCCAGCTTTTCAGAGACATTTATTGTTGTAAAGTTACTTGAAAGCATAGTAAGGCAAAGTAACATAGTAACAAAGCATAATAACAATCTTTAAACCTTTCCTCTCAATTTGAAAGGTGACTCTTGGAAAATCCTAAGGCTGCAGCCCCCTCGCTCACCACCCATGTTCCGGCTTGGCCTCAGAGTTTCCTGGAGACAGATAACCTAAAAGAACACCTGAAACAGCTTTTTGCTCAAAATAATGAGTGTTCAGATGACCCTTGTTCTCTGGCCTGAACAGTCAATAACCTCAGGTAACTACTGCTCAGATGAAGCTCTGTGTAAATAGAGATTAATGATTTTTAAGCTGCTCAATGGAAAGAAATCCAAGTCAAATATTCACATATAGCTTCTCCGATGGCTTTTCTGTTCTTCTCCATCTGGTTAATACTTCCATTTTCTCAAACGGCTCTTATTTTTTATCTCTTTCCCTGACTGAGTTAACTTTTTCTTAAGTGTGCCTCACTATGGCTTTCAGCAATGCAAGATACCAGTTAACATTGGCCAAGTACTTTTGCTGCCTGTCTAGCTCAGTTGAAGAGTTTTATCTGTACTACCTTACTGGATATCTCAATGACCCTAGGAATTAAATGCTATCATCCTCATTCCCATTTTATAGATGAGGAAATGGAAGCACAGGGAGACTGAATAATCTACCCTAGGTCTTACACTCATAGGTCCAAAGCCTGTGCCCCTGGCCACTCTATGCTAACCTTTTTCTGCCCCATGTCCTTAAATGAATCCATGGGCCAGTGCTTCAGCTGGCAGAAAATAAGAACAAAATAAACATGAAGATCAAGTTTTCAATTTTTTCAAAATTTTTCTGCCATAATTTTTCTTTCAAATTTAGCATTCATCAGGGTTTGTTACTACTGGAACCTATTTATATGACAGTGTATTATTTAGCCTCCAATGTTGTATGTTAGTATATTTATATGTTCAGATCTCAAGATACTAAGGTCAGCAAAGAAGGGAAAGAAGCCCTGCAATGGGTTGACTTTAGAGGCAGCACAAATATAATAACATGGGGTTTATCACCATTTAGGATCCAAGAAAAATAATTTTGCTTTACACAAAACCAAAGAGGCACCACAACTCTGGGGTTGCAGCTTTTTTTTTTTTTTTTTTTTTTTTTGAGGTGGGCCTTCTCAAAAAAGAACAACAGTAGGGTCAATAATCCCATGAAAGTGTCCTTTAAAAAAATATTTATTTTTCATATCATTGTTCATTTTTAAACAAGATTTGCTTCCCCCTACCCCCTCAGGTGTAGTCCCCATAGAGTTTCCTTCACCAAAGCACCCGTGCACCATCACCTCAGTCCCCTGTGCTCCTCCCTCCCTCCCTCTGATCCCTCTCCCTCCTCCTCCCCTGCAGGATGTCCCTGGTTTATAATTGTCTGTTTTTGTTTTGTTGTGTGTGGTTTTTTGTTTTGTTTTTTTGCACTGATGTCTTATTTGGTTCCTCTGGGGTTGTAGCTTTGATTAGGAGAAGCTTCTCAGAAAAACGTTGCTAGCTCTGTGGTGATGAAGCTATTGACAACAGATAAAGAGTGAAGCCCTCAAGATGAAACTGTCTGAATTGACTGAAGGGTATCTCTGCTCACTGATCCACTGTCCCCGGAGAGAAGAACATAGATTATAAAGCTGGAAACAACATTGCAGATAGTTCATCTAACCACCTCATCTTGTTTGATGAGAAAAATGAGGACAGGATGGTGGCCTCCCCTGACTCTCTACAAGGGTTAACGGCTTCTCCTCTGTGCCTTCAACTTTGGCCCCCTTAACATGCCTGGGCAGAGTGAATAGCCAGTGAAGCATCTTTATTTTATTTCAGCAGTGGATTTGTTTTCATCATGATTTATGGTCTGAAAACAGGTAGGATCGTGGCCACATTGTCCTCCAGTTAAAACATCAATTACCTGTTGACTGTGTACCAAACACTGTTCCAATCTCTGGGGTACAGAAAGGAGTAAATGAGAGCCCTTCTCTCAGGACTCTTATATTCTGGTGGGGGGTGGAGGGGTAGACAATAAACAAATGACTAAAACATAATATGCCTGGTGGTGACAACTGTTATGGGGGGGAAATGGCAGGAAAGAAATATAATAGGGAATATGTGTATAAGAGAGAGAGAGAGAGAGAGAGAGAGAGAGAGAGAGAGAGAGTTGGGAAAAGTGTTGCCATTTCAAATCAGTAACTTGGAGAAGAACTGACTGAGAAGGTGACATATAAAGGAATGATGGAGCAAGTATATGATTACCTGGAAGAATAGCAAATGCAAAAGCCCTGGGATAGGGCAATACCTGGTTTGCTTAATGGCCGGGTAAATCAGTACAGCTGAAGCCAAGTAAGAAAATGGAAAATAGGACTCTGGTTCTCATAGTGTGATTACCAAACCATTAGGATCAACACCACCTGTTAGAAATGTGCTTTCTTGGGCTTACCACACACCTACTGGGTAGGGATCTCTGCAAGTGACACCTTGCTAGCATGCTGAAGCTTGAGAACCACTATAGTGGAATTGATACAGGGCAGCAAGGGACACTAAAACTGGCCAAGACAGTGCCTAAATAGTTTACCAGTCACCATCTGAGTTCTTCCCCTGCGCACACAATTGCAAGTCTGCTTACTCAGGGTCAGAGAACAACAATAATGATATTTATTTAACAAACCAGGGAAAAACAAAGAGTTACTGGCCATTTACCTCACCCAAAACAGTGTCCAGTTTTTTAAATTCCTGTACACAAATGCTCCCAGGATGGCATCTTCCTACCACTGAGGACATGGTGCACATAGCAGCCAGACTATAGGCCGGGATCCAACTCACAAAGACAGCAGAAGACACAGCTGGAGATGCTCACTGGGGCTGCTGAGATGTGCCAGTGCAGTACCAGAAAAGCAACACTCAAAACAGCAGCTGCAGCAGCCAAAGGACAGGAGAAACTACTCACAACTCACCAAGCTCAAGGAGGTGCCTGGCTCCAGGTTTTTGCCTTCCCTGCCAAGCTGTCAACAGCAGCAAAACTGGGAAAAGCTTCAGTCACTTGGCTACTTGCAAAGCCTCCAAACTTTTCCTCGCTGAGGTTGGCTGCTGGAAGCCTGTCCACCTTCTTCAGAGGCCTGCAACAGCCTGCTCAGGAAGGTCGGCATGGTGGGGGCAAAAAAAATCGCTGACCCCAGAATCACTGAAGATCCGAAAAAACACTGAAATCCCAAAAAGCTGAATCCATCCTAGAGGCTGCCTCTGCAGCCCCTTATATTTCTTATCAGACTCTCCAGATACTTTGTTTGCATTTTCCCTGGGGCTATTTATCTTCATCAGCGTCCCTGCTCCAGGGGGAACCACCTGTAACAGTCTTTGACTTCAGCCAGGTTACAGAACTTTGGGGGTGACTGTAGATCGGTTTGGACCATGTTTCAAAATCATTGTCAAAAATGCCTCAGGCAAGGCCCCAAATATAAAGATAGAATTCAACGGTTAAAGATAGAAGTCAATAGGTTTAAAAAACTCAATTGAGAATCTTTGCAGGCACTGTAGAAGTTCCCATTACTTCATTCCTTGAATCATTCAAAAACAGGTTGTTGATAAGCTTTTATTGCAAGATAGCATGTTAGGTTTTGTGCTTACTGCTCACTGGTATACACTCCAGTTAGTGTCCTTACAGGGAAAGATAAAGTTTTACAAACACAATTTAAAAAAAAAAAAGGTCAAAGGTCAAAAGTTTGAGGCAGATCTTCATTATTTGCAAAGTGGTAGGTACATCAATGGGGACAGGAATCATCAGGAAGATTCTCAGAGGAGGAAGGAATCTGAGTTTTGTCTCAAAGTTCAAGAAGGACCTGGTCAGAAACACAGTGTGAGCAACATAATAAAACACACAGGCAACAGTGAAAAGAAGCAGATGCCTGCTGATAGGCCAGGCTAGTTGGCAAACTGTGGCATCTAAATTTATTTAAAAAGGTAAAGAAAGGCAAAGAAGGACTTTCAGTGCCAGTAGGATGAGTTGCAGGCAGGCTAAGATTTGCACATGTACACCAGTGAGAGACTCTGTAAAACAATATAAATTGTGAAAAGACAGTTGGCGTAAGTTAATAGAATTGACTGTTTTTGTGGCATACAGACAACAGAGAGAAAAGGGTCTAAATTAGAGCCCCTTCTGTAGTTCTGTGTTTTTAAAGCAAGCAAGGAAGGACGTGATCAGTTTCTGCACCTTCCATCACTGCAGAGGGAGGTAGGGTGATACCGTGGGAAGGGCACAGGTATATGGAGTCATAAGAACTGGCTTGAGATCCTAGTTCTGCCACTTCCTTGCAATGTAGTTTATTTAAGCAACGATCCTTGCTAATTCTTTTCCTCTCATAGTGTTACCAGATCCAAGGTTTGGCTGCTCACAGCTCGGATGTCAGTCCATGGAGACAGTCAAGGTGGAGGTAGGAGATAAGGTTTATTCGAGAGCTGCTGACCTGAGGAGATGGCAGACTATGATCTCAAAGACCACCTTGATTTCCTCGGGCTGACAGAAAGGATTTGAAAGGGACAGGAGCTGCGTGGGATATGCAGGTCACCACATTTTATTTCGAATTTATTTTGACTAATGGGCAAATTGGTGGCCTTACTGGTGCAGTTCTGCTAGGATAAGCTTCCTGATGTTTCTGAAACTGTGGGTCCTGGTTACTGTTTTTCTTTTTATATTAATGACATATCATTATTTTACATCGTTGATTGTTCTTTCACAGTGTAGGTTTTCTCCCCTCAGTTGTGATCACCACAGTTTTCCCACCACCAAAACATCCATAATCCTCCACCATAGTCCAAAGTTCCTGTTTTTCTTAAGCAAGGATAAGGTTAGTGATTTACTATTAAGTTCTATGGGTGGGGGAAAAGATATATGTTAGAAATTCAGTCAAGCAGTGAGTCTGATTATTGTCTCCCTCCTAGAGCAAGTCTCTGGAATTCTTAGATAAACCCAACATACCTTTATTTGTTTTCATGAAAAAAACTGCTCTCAGGAAAGTTGCATTAGGTGCTCAGCAGCACAAAGCAACCATTGTTACAGTAACAATGTAAGTCCAATAGACCTGGAGCAAAGGGAAATGAGTGTTAAGTTCCACAAGTTGTTCATGTGTTAAGTTCCACAAGTTGTTCATGACTCAGGATAACAGAGGCTCTGCCATCCTTACCAGGTGGTTTCCAAGGCCTCGTTAGGCACTGGCATGTAGCCATCCCATGGGGGACAGAAGATATGGAGTATTATGTGTGGACAATGTCCAAACCTGGAAGTGGCATCTACTATGATTACCACATGCCTTTGGACATGGACATACCTAGCTGCCAGAGAGACTGAAAGGTAAGGGTTAGCTATGTGCCTGGGTGGCTTTGGTTAAAAGTTAGCCAGTATCAAGAGATAGGCCTTGGAATTACCAAGATTTGAGTTCACTTACTCACTACGTGACTTTGGGCATATCTCTTAATCTTTTTTAACCTCAGTTTCTTCATCTGTAAAATGGTTGTTATTATCACCTTCACAGGTTGATAACTCTTCTCTGTACTTCTCTGTGCATAGATTCAGGAAAAATATGCTACTTGTGGAAAAGAAAGTGTTTGGGATGCGGGGGCAGAAAAGTGTCTCCTCCAGCAGGAGTGCCACCAAGCAGTTTCTCTGACTTCTAGAGATTATGCTGTAAGATTAACAAATTTTATTTTTCAACCTGAGATTTTAGTTAAGCTGGATAGCAAGTGGGTATACAACCCAAGCCAAAAATCCCCCAAGTCACTGATTAGGCACCCTCCTTAATCACATTCTCTGTTCATTGTTGTGCCCAAGATCAGCAGACTCGGCGAGCATAGCCTCCAAGGACCCAAAGACAGCCGATGCAAACACAAAAGGGAGTTTATTATAGACTCAAGTCCAGGCTCACGGCACCTACCAATGCAGCAGCAGATATCGAGAGCCCTGAGCAAAGGGAACAGGGATCTTATATAGGGTTACAAGCAGATTTCTAAAAATTAAATCATGTTGGCAGCCATTCATTGGTTACACAGGTGCATTTCCTAACAACGGTGGGTGCACAGTTTCAGTTTTTGAGCTGATTGGTCACATCGAGATGCAACTCTATTTTATGGCTAGTTTGACCCCATTAGTGGCCCAAATTGCTCAGCTCTGCTGTGGCTTGCTGTCCGTGATAAGACCAGAGTGGGGTGGGGGTCGAAACCTTCTCTGGAATGCAGTCTTTCCCAGGACAGCAAAACCTAAAATTCTAAGATGGCAGTTACACACAAAATGACAAAGCAATGGCTAAGAATACTTATGCTTGGTTCCACATTCATTAGCCTGATTGGCTGTGCCCTAAAAATACATGGTAAGATTCTTTAAATCAACTCTCTCAGTCTCATGCTATCTAGATAAGAGTATCTACAATGCTGGGTAAGGAATCAATCGCCTGGGTACAAGTTTTTCCCAATAAGTCAATGATATCAAAAAAGATTATCTACATGGTTGTGCAAGGATGAGTCAATATTAGTGTATTAAAATAGCACTGCATTATAATAACCATACATTTTTTTCTTGTTCACTTTCATTTATCTGTTAATTTCCTTCAGGCAAACAGTGAGGGGAATTTTACACCTAATTGGGCGTTGGAAAATTAGTATATTCCTAACT
This sequence comes from Talpa occidentalis, assembly GCF_014898055.3. Lineage (NCBI taxonomy): Eukaryota > Metazoa > Chordata > Mammalia > Eulipotyphla > Talpidae > Talpa > Talpa occidentalis. The sequence goes on from NW_023603184.1 coordinate 100,388,400, forward strand.
TTATTTTGTAGATGATTAAAAAGACTACAAGAAAACACATCGAAGCATAGACATGATTATCTATAGGTTATAAAATGTGAATATGGGTGAATTTTATTTCTTTCCTCACGTTTTTCTGCATCTTCTAAATTGTATATAACAAAATTGAAATTTTGGTAATAGACAACTGATTAAGCCCAAAGAATAAATGTATGTGCCAAAAAGTAATGCCTTAAAGGATACTTAATACTATTTACATGAATAATGACTTTAAATGGGTAGAAAGAGAGGTACTGGGTACTCTACATATATTTACTGTGGCTTAGTTGATGCTTATGTGCCATAAAGCCTCGAGACTACAGTAAAGATGGGGCCCTAATCTGGACATCAGACAAAGTCTCTTTGGACTCAAGGTCTCTGCCTACTGTCCTGAGTTATCCTAGTGCAGACCAGCCCAGTGTGGGGGTGCCTGAAGCTCCTATTCAGTGGTGTGACCCAGTTGTCCTGAACCTGGAAGTAGCCCCACCCCATTCCAGACCTCTGCCCTAGATCCACTTCTCCCCAAAGCTGACTGTAATCTAAACAGTCTTCGGGATCCCCATTGGTTCAGTATACAGCATATCCCAAACCCAATGTCATGTCTAGCCTGGGCTCCTGGAACTCTTCCAGGCCCACTTGTTTGACCATTTAATGTTAAACCCTTGACACATACAGCACTTCATTACATTCTTCAAGCTGATTTAAGATAGTCATGGGAACAAAAGTTAAATGTAACGAGTTGAGTAACCTCAATATATGTTTAGAAGTTTCACTTTCCCCCTTTAGAATTAACAATACCAAATAAAACCAGTTAATGACATTGTTAGCAAGTTGTAGTTTACAATTATCTAAATGTAATACATTGATCTCTGCAGCTCTTTATCTTCTTCAGCACTTAGTACTTGTTCAGAATTTCTATTTTTGTTTCCCTCTCTAATGAGGAAAATCAACATAAAAATGCAGACTTCATCATAAGCAAAACTTTTCTTCTTTTAGTGTAGTAATTCCTATCTTCCCCTGAAGGCTTATCATTGTACATAAAGTTATAAAAATTATGAGGAAACATCAGTAATTGGAAAGGGGTGGAACGGAATAGATTAAATAAAGCAAATCAAAGAGAAACCTACTGAAAAAAAAACAAAAAATATGAAGTGGTTACGCCTGCAGTATTGAATAGTCATTTGAATTGTCAGGTGAATTAATTTCTCACTAGAAAGAGACAAGTCTACCTGAGGCTTTGAACAAATTGGGTTTTCATGTCAAAGCTTTACCAGGACACCTCCCTTCTTAAAATGATGTATCATTCTTGGAAACCATTCCTTTGCTGGGGTGATGGAGGAGCGGGTGGGAAGAAGTGGGTGGTTGTTAATCATCAAGTGTAGGTCACAGGCATAGGTCACACTCGTAAGGTGTGAGTGATAGCTGTTGCTCCCTAGCTGGAAGGAAGGCAATTCATCCTTAATACAACACACCTTGGCAACAAGGAACTAGCTTGCTAAATTAGTCAATTGTGTCTTTGAACAACAATCCAACAGCCTCATAAATGCAATATCCAGTTCTCAATGGAAGCTTTCAAATCCAGGTAGATGTTAGAAAACAAATATTTTTATTTGAAGGAGAAAAATCGAAGGCAGACACATTCTTTTTTGTAATGGAGTGCGAATGACTGCTCAGAGTGCCCCAGTTTCTTTCTTCCTAACTCTGGGTGATTCCCTAATATCAGGAAACTTAGTTTGTTAACTACAGCTGTAAAGAAGTGAACTATCTAGACCTGGTTCACTAATTCATGCTTTCTTACCAACATTCGTCTAGGCACACATCTGAGAATGTCATGGTAACAATGGTTCAAAGTCACTGGTTCAGGGACCCTGGTAATGAGCATCCCACCTGAAATTTAGGTAGGATAAAATAAAGGACTGGCCATCAAATTCAACCTGACTCTGATAGAAGTATTGAGGTGGCTGCCATACTCTAGGTCCTCTCGTTCCGTTCAGCCCAGTGCTTTCAGCAGCCGTGTGTCGGAGCTCACACTTATTTCTTCCAGGATTCAGCCAGACCTCCTTACTTCTAGACCATAGCTCAGGCCACACTAGCTGAACTGTCACATTCTCACTGCCTTAATGAGTATGGAAGTGTGACTGCCTGCATTCACACTGCATGAATTCATTTCAGGAGCTTCCATGATACTTAGAGGCTTATGCTAATGATGGACACTAGTTTTTGTTGCATTTTTCAGAATTCTTGTACAAGTCATTATTTTTGGTATGCTTGAAAGTAATTTGTGGGGTGCATGTGTGTATGTATACAAGCAGAAACCAAACTTGCAATATATCATGTTCTAAGTTAGAATGCTGCTCTCCAGGTAAGACCTCAAGGCATTAACTTTCTGCTTCTTTGCCACACCAGGCTTACCACACAATGCTTACCAATTCTAAATTCCATAACCATAATGTTAACAATAGCAATTTCTGCTTGCCAGGCTCTAGGCTACTTACTTTATACACATTAATTTATTTATTTAATTTTTTGAGGCAATGATTCACCTCTCCTGTTTAAGAAAGGAAAAAAAAAAAAAGATTCAGAGAGGTTAAGTAATTTACTTGTCCCAAGACACACACATGACAAATAGGATTAAATTGAGGTCTATTAGGCTCTGAACTTATAACCTTTCTACAAAGCCAAGGTTCTCCTTAAAGATCTTTATTAATTGTCTTAATACACCTACCTGACAGCTATTTGATATTATTATTGCTGGCTTTAATAAATCAAGGCAAGTAAATGTGAGCTTGTAAAAGAATGAAGACTGAGGATTAAAGCCTGGAAACAGTGTCTAGGTAACTCTGAAAATGTTGCCCCAATTCCAAGCTTCTTTCTAAGGGAATTGTTTCAAGGATTTTGCAAAGGAAATCCAGGCAGGTGTCAGTTAATGTGTATTTTGATGTTGTCTATGCATTGAGAAAAACGAAGAGGACTGTTAAAATTTATCCCATCTATTTAAAGCCATATCTTCTGGAAATTGGGAACTTAAGCAAAGCCATAAACATAGAGTCTGTGCTTCTTTTAAGTTATTTTCTTTTAAGTGCAATAGTATCTTGACTCTTGTTTTGAACTACTTAGTTAAGAAAAGGGCGAGGGGTATTCACTTCATTGATAGCTTTGATTAACAGTACTTTTTTCCTTACTAAGAAAACCCTAAGTTTGCATAGGGTTAGGGCAGATATTCCTTTAGAGAAAATGGGCTCCAGGTCCACCTTAGCTACAAAGTCTAAGCCAGTCAAAATGATTCCATTTCCCCTTCTTTTTTGATGGGATGGAGTTGGACATGTGAACCAGTTCTGTTCAGTAAAGTAAAGGAAGAAAATCTTCTGAGGTCTTTTGGGAAATTATTTTTTCTCAGGAAAAAAGGGAACTTCAGGAAAAATTCATTTGCCCTTTCTTTTTTCTGTTTGTAACACTCATGTGTGATAATGTTCTATCAATGCAACAGCCATCTGAGGATCGTGAGGTAACTCAACAGAAAATAAAGATTCACATGCTAGGCATGGCTGGGTGGAAAGAGGAAGAGCCTGATCCTTTATGATATGATCCAACCTGAAACCAAACACCTCCAGAATTTCATGTAATGTGACATAATTACCCTGTTACTTAAACCACCATTATTACCCAGATATTCTTTTATATACTAGATATATGTGCACTGATACCTCTTACATCCCTAGATAGTTCCAGAAACTAAATTGCAATATTAATTTTCAAGGAGGTATACACAAACACACACACATACAAAATTGTATATATTCTGAAGATTTTGTCATGAAATTCAGAAAATGAGGGCCTCCCCTGTGGCACAGTGGTTGATCCCCGTGCTCCGCAGCCTCTGCAGCCCCAGTTCCATCCCTGGCCACCTGTGAGGGTCCCACATGGTGCGCAGACCTCTCCTGCCATGCCCACTGCTCCCCTCAGCAGTGTACTTCATCAGTCTGCCTGTTCTGCTCTCCACTCTGGCTCTGGTGGATTCTCTCACCCTCCCGTGCTTCTGACTGTACCACAGTGCTTGTATAAATAAATAAATAAATCTTTAAAAAAAAAAAAAGAAATTCAGAAAATGACATGAGTATCAGTAAAGGAAATAAGGAAGAAACAGTCCAACTAAATGACTCTTCAATGATTCATGTCAAATCTTCATTCCAATTCTTCTCAAGACTTCTGAGTGATCCCCACCTATGAGATTGTTGACTTCCCTCTCCTCCCTCATCTTGATTCCTGATGTGTCACTGCCAATTCAAATCCACTGTTAAAGTATTACATTTTTCTCTCTTTTGGACCTCATGTCCTGGATCCCTTTCTTAATGTTAGTTTTGTAAAATACCTCTGCCTAATTCAGACCGCCATTCAAACTTCCCTTCCTAGACCCATGGGCCTCAATGAGTAGGGTCTGGGGTTAATGCTTCTTTGACTCAATCAAAACCTGAATTAGCCACATTTGGCATGACCTTAAGATTGAACTGGTTTCTCAAACCCTTACTGAGATTCCCAGTTATGTAGAGTCCTCCAACCACCCCTCCAAAAAAAAAAAAAAAAAAAAAACAGGCACTAGAGCTCAAACTGGTAGTTGAAACAGCTAACAGTTGAGGAAGTTGTGCTGAGTGGTTTGGTGGCCACTGAACTACAAATGTGGTTTATATTAGTGAGATCATAGAAAAGTGTGGCATCATTGGCTATAATGTTAAAGGATGAATCTTTAATGTGTGATTAAATTGCTTTATTATTTGAGTGTTCTTGGACCATCTGTGACCAGATTGGCATCTGAACAAAATAATATATGATTTTTTTATAACCCTATATTTCTTCATGCATAAAACTCCATTTATCACTTCTGACATGTTCTACTAGCTCCTAAAATGTAAAACATTTGTATTTGCATTTTATAATAGGCATAAAATCCACAACTAAGTTGTGCTAAGTTTATAATCCCTTGTCATAATTTCCAATGTTGCTTCACAGTAATTGTCTTTAAATCTCTAGGTGCTTAAACTACCTATACTCCCAACTCTGAGAAACCACTTCCTTTTCACACTTTCACTGGATTCATATTTAGTTTCTTTTTTTAATTTACTCTTGCAAGGGCCTGCAGCTGTGTTTTATTAACCTAGCTGTTGGATTTTCTCTTAACTCCAGTGTACTTTGATCTCATTTTTAATTCACTTCATTATAACATTTGTTTAATCCCTTCTACAAACTCATAGCCTTTTGAACTTTGTAAGTAATTCAATCTCTCCTTTTTGGTAATTCCAGGTTTATCTTCAGCATAAAGAAGACTCTTCTCTTGTCCTTGGATCATCTTGGCATTCAGATCCTTTATCCCAGAACAAAGTCTTTAAACAAAGCAGACCATACTCCTGATACGTGGGCATGTGCCCAAGAAGTACTTAGTGCTTGTTACCATTTCAGAAGAACAAGAATAGAACAGCTACTGACCCGTAATGTACTCATGATTTCATGTATTCATCCATTCAATAAATATTTATCACTGATTATCAATTTGGCATCTTGACAGATACTACGAACAGAGATAAGCAAAACAGACATGGTCTCGTGAAGCTTATAGTCTGAAGAAGAACCAATAATGAATAAATAATGATACAAATAACCATAAATATAGTGATAAATGTCATAAAGTATATCAAGGAAAATTTCAAAAGGCTATAAGAGAATTGACCAGAGGGAATTAACTAATATTGAGGATTTGAAGAAAGCAGGCCTAAGAAAAGAATGTTGAAGGGATTGGTCAGAGAAAGAGTTGTGATACAGTACAATAGCAGAGGAAAATAGCTCATACAAAACCCCTAAGGCAGCAGAGAGATTATAGATTAGAGAAACTAAAAGAAGGCCACTGTGTAATTGGAGGGTAGAGAGAGAGGGTGAGGGTGGTATGACCTGTGATTGGATAGGTTAGCAAAAGGCTGCTAATGCAGGAACTTGGGACCACCCTAATGAGTTATGATTCAGCAGAAGATTAATATGATCTGATTTGCAATTTTAAAAATTTATTCTAATTGCAGGTGAGTTGAGGAAGGAAGCATAGAAGAATAGAAACAGAAGGGTATTTGAATACTATGAGCAAAATATATTACAGTTTATCTTCTTTTACTGATAATGAAGTTGTCAACAATTGGCCACTTGAAGATATATATACTATACAGGATTAATTATTTAAAATTTTTTTTAATTAATATGATTTGGAGTTCAGGTTGGCAGACTCTTACAGAGGGAAAAAGAAGGACATGGTAATAGTCATATGAAGGAATCACAAGGTAAAATGGTCAGGAGAAAGGGTTGCAAAGTAAAAGTAGGAAAAAATTCTCTTTTCTCAGTCCTTCTCCACTTTTCCCTAGATATAAATTAGATATAAATATCAAAATGTGCCTTTTAAAGAATTTTAATTTTTTAAAAATACACACATTTGTAAAAATTTTATATTCATTAAAAAGTATAGTTAAATCATATCTTTAACTTTTTAAAATGGAATATTTCATCAAATATACACAAAATAGAATAGTATCTTGAACTCTCATGTAGCCATCATCAGCCCCACCATCAATCTGAGGCTATTTCTGGCCTACCAACACCCTCATATACTCTTCTCTTGTTATAGAGCAACCCCGATATTAAACGGGTTTCTGGCTGTGGGTCCTCACCCGCGCGCTTTAAAGGGACTTATGAATACTCTACTACAGACACACGCCAAAGGGTTAATAAAAGGTTTATTTACAAGAGAAAAGGAAATAAGGAAAATGTACAACTCAGGGAGAAAATAGGGAAATAAAGTCTTTAATGCGTCCTACCCGATCCGACGACCTGGAAACCCAAAGTCACTCTCAGAGCTGGCCGGACGCTGCTAGCTGGTGGAGAGCCAAAATGGGGGAGCCCCCCAAAGCCCACGTGTCTGCCTTTTGTATCCACCTGGCTGCTTAACCCCACCCTCAGGTCCCAGCCATCTTCCCTTTGGTGGTGATGGGATTTGGAGTTCCCAGTGTCTTTGGCTTTGACCTGGGGTGGGGGTGGAGTCCACAAAGCCTATATGGAATTTGCTTTGGGACATCCTTTTCCCCCTAACACTCTCTCCCATAGTACACTATAATTCCAAGACATCCTATTATTTCATCCATTAGCATTTTAGTAACTAACCTAAACAATAGGGTTCTTTTTAAAATAACTATAATAATATCACCACATCTAAAAAACTAGCAATGATTACTTAATACTAAATGTCTATTACTGAAATTTCCAGTTGCTCATAAATTATAATAATAAATGGATAAATGGATTTATTTTTGTTTTAAAGATTGATTCTTTGATCAGCAACCAAATGAGATGTATATATTGCAGTTGGTTATTGTATCTTCTAAGTCTCCTTCAATCAATAGAATGCTCCATTTTTTTTTGCATGTGATTTATTTTTATTGAATAAATCAAGTTGTTTATCCTTAGAATCACTCAAATGCTTTGCTGATTAGACTCCCAGGGTATAGTTTAATGTGTATCCTCTGTTCTCTATAGTTCCTATGAATTGGTAATTGGATGCAAGGTCTCTGTTAGATTCAAGAATCTTTTGTTTGTTTGTTTTGGGTATTTTTTGGAGGGGTTGGAATGACAGGACTTTGTCCTACATGGCATTATACTGATTACATCACTTTTGATGCAGTCTTTTAAATCTATCTTTTGTTTTTACTCTTGTATCATCCTCTGTTTGTTTGACCTATATCACATATCTACAAATAACCCACATTAACTATTTGTGCATATACTTTGATATTTTCTCCATATTTACTTAATTTACTTAAATGTCTTTATTCACATGCACACAGTGATTCCATGTTTGCTTGACTAAAATGAAGTTATGGAAAGCATTCCCAGTGAAGTAGTAAAGTTCTACTTCTTTCTGCCTAATGACTATTAAGTAGTATCCCTTAGCTATGTAAGAGTTAATGGTGAGTGATTCCCAATAGAAAAAGTCTTATCTATTCATCTTTTTATCTCTTGCTTCTAACATAGGCTTAGCATACAATAAACAGAATACCCCAACTAGGGTCTAGATTCAGTTATCTGTAACTACAGAGCATTATCTCCAACTCTTCTAATGGATCCTGATGGGTTCTTTCCTACTGGGTAGTATTTGACTATTACAAATTAGGATGTATCTAGCATGTGCTCTAAATTTCATTTGATTCTTTATCCATCTAAATTAAAACTCTGGGAAAAAGAAATTGCCTACATTTGGAACAAATCAGAAAACTTAGCAAGAGGATTATTCCTAAGACCATGGGGGGAATTTTTTTCTAATGATCTATATGTAGTATGCACTTCGTTCTCTCTAAGAAAGTAACAGGTTTCTTACTAAGCCTCCACCCTTATTTCTTGCAAGTCACCCTGTTGCCAGAAATCCCCGAAGTTTCTGGTTCACTTCCATTGACATTCATCTTCTCTCTTGTTCCATTTACCTTTCTAGAACAATGCTCCCCATTATGGTATTCCTCATCTCACCTTTCAAACCAAGACCTCTTGTTTGGGTAAACTCAAAGGATGTGTGTGTTCTGCAAATAAGAAAATTGTTTTCAAAGAACATACCAAATATTCCCATGACTCAGTCCTTAACTGTTAACATACCTAATTATCTTACAATGTACGGGAAGAAAAGATTAACCTAGCTTCATCTTACATTTGAAAGAGTCATGAAAAGTCAAATGAGTAACAAAGTTCCTAATTTTGACTAAGCCTCGCTATTCATTTATGGGCAGCATTGGGAATTAATCTGCTCTCTTATCAAAGGCATTGTTGGTGAAGTGAGGTGGACCTTTATAGTGAAAATAAGAAAGCTGGCTATTAACAAAGGGAGAAGGTAGAAATTACGGTGTACACTTTTCAAAAATATGAAGTCATAATGCCAATTCAGAGCTATTCAAAGTAACACATTCCACTGAGGGTGACCTCAGAGAGAGGATTATAATATATCAGGAAGGAGGAGCTCAATGTGGTACTCCACAAACAACCTCGCCCTCCCCTGGCCACATTTACAAGGGTGACACCAGCCATACCAGAGGATTTGGATCCATTACAGCCTGCAGCGCCAGGGTAAGTGTGTTCCTCCATTTAACTCAAATTTCAGGATTATCTGTGGTTTAGGTCATTCCCAGCAAAGTGCAGTTGGAAGAAGCTCAAAATGTCTCTTGAGATTGCCTTGGATCTCTGTATTCTTTTTGTATTTTGGTATCTGGAAAAGGATAGAGAAAGCAATTGGAAGAAAATATGGGGGAAGGGGAGCATACAGATTTGGGAGAAAAAGAAAGAGAACTATATGCTTGATGTTTTGTCTCTGGCAGTGTCTAGCCTTTGCCCTATATAGTTACAGCCCAAATATCAACATTGAAGTTTACATTTGAATGAAATCCACAGTGCAATCTTCTGTTTTCATTAAAAAGGAACTAGGAACAAAAATAGAATAGCAACTTGATTCTAAATTTTTTATGATCAGAAGTCTAATGTACAGAGACTTCTAAACAGAGTAACCCTTTTCATAGGATATATTACTAAGGAGTGCAACAAAAGAGAATTTTACACATTAGATGTGAATTTGAATATAGATATTATTATAGTCTGGAGAAGGTGCTGTTAGTAAGTAATTTCATTGACTGAACACCTAGATGGGACACTTAGGAGTGAGTTCTCCGACTCTGGTGCCAGGACTGTAACTAAATCCTTGAATTAGTGCTCTGGAATTGAGGGCTTCACAAAGAACAAGAACTCTCATTGTCAACATGCAAATCAGGCTAAACTTTAGATTTTTAAAAAAAAATTGGGGGGGGGAATTTTTTAAAATAAAGCTGCACTAGACAAGACTATTGAGTCAGCAAAATGTACTATTGTTATAACTTTTTCTTGCCCTTTTCCCTGCTCTACTGCATGACCATCCAGGTGCTCAAGCTCTTTATACTTCTCAGTGACAATAACTGGCTCATGGGAAGGGTCTCACATATTTTTTAATACCTTTTTTCCACCTGGATTTAAGTCAATATATTATTTTTTAAGAGGTTTTATGGTTAAGTTTACTTTGACTTGTGCAATGTTAAAAGGGAAGAAGTATATTTGTCAAAATTTTAGTACATTAAATATTTCACTGAGAAAATTTCTGTCTTAGTTCTTTGTTTTTTTGGAGGAAAAAAACCCCTATTTTAAAGGTGATAGCAGTGTCTAGACTCCGCTAAGACATTTATGTTCATTTATTCATTCACCCGTTTTATTATTAAAACAAACTGAATTTTTAAAAACAGGAACATAGAAACTTGGAAAATCAGAGTTGTATAGCAATAAAATGATATAGAAAGAAAATGAAAGTAATAATCAGTGGAATTCGTACCTGCCAATGTGCCTAAGTGGATAACCTGGGGTGCCTATCAGCATCATCTTCTCCCCACCCCATCACCAGCACCCTCAATAACTCCCATTGTAGTCCCAGGACAGGCCAGGTCAATTGTGGTCAACTTGGAAACAGACCGACTCTGGAAAGGAAGGGAAGCTTCTTCCCTATTTTCACAAATTAAGATTCATAAATTAGTTCCAAAATCTTGTTTCATTAAATTGTCCTCATTTCCTTACTCACCAATGTTAAAAAGAATTAAAAATGGTTATTGGGGCCTTCCTGGTGGCACAAGGGGTTAAGACGCAACCTACGAAGCAATCTGCAGCCACTGCAGCACAAGTTTGACCCCTAGCAGGCCAGGGAGCAACACACATGGCGCAGCAGACCTCTCCTGTCTTGCCCACTGCTCTCCTCAGCAGTGTGTTTCAGTCAGTCTGCCTGTTCTGTTCCCCACTCTGTCTCTGGTGGATCCTGTCACCACCCCCCCACATCTCTGGCCTGTGCCCCAGCTCTTGTATGCATAAATAAATAAATCTTTTAAAAAAAAGAATTAAAAATGGTTAAAAAGAGCCATCAGAACCTGATTTCCCCATCCTACTCTCCCAGGGGAGATGGAATACTAAATTAGCCAAGGAATATCAACAGGAAGGAACATGATCATGAACAATAAACATAATTCAAATGTTAAATGATCAAAACATTGCACCAGACAGTTTACGAAACGTTTTCATCTTAGACTCTTTCAGCGATGCTATTTGGTCAAAATAATGTACTCACAGTTGAAGGAATGTTTTTGATTCTTTTAAGGCCCTGTTAGAAGTTACTACATTTAATTTACTAAAGCTATTGCCCATTCTTTTAGAAACACGTGACCGACAACTCCATCCACTGAAGAGGGGTTTAGTCATCACCCAGTGTCACCACTGCTGACTCACAGTGGGAGGGAGCCGAGGATTTTCAAGTCAGAATTCAGAGTGACAGGAGCCAGAAACCTCCACCCCAAGAGGCTTGGCGTGGTCAGGTGGCTCAACACTTCCTTCCCCAGCACAACGGGCAGGTCACAATCAGCCCAGCGAGTCCACAGCACCTTCTGCACCCCAGTTCATCCTTATTAAGGTAACAGACATAAGATGGCTGCATTTGTCACTTATTCCTTCATCTCTCATGTCAAATTATCTCTGACATGCTTACAAAATTAATCATGTCTTCTAAGTTGTGATCAATTGTTGTGATGTAATAATGATAATAATAATGATAATGATAATAATAATAGTGAGCAGTGAAGGGCACTGGGTCCAACTCTGAGAAATGACTCAGAGTTCCCCAGGACCTTGCCTTAAACACCTCCAGTTCTTTCCTTAATGTTCTTTAGCAACCTGGAGTTTGAATTAAACTTAGAGCTGGTTGCAAGTCTCTCTGTGCCTATTTGACACCATCTGTGAATCTTTTAATTAATTGGAAACTGAAGGGGGATGGGTTCCATGAAGAGTGGGGATTTTACCTGAGTTTCTTACTGGAAACTCATATTTGCTGCTGTCTGCAGGTCTGATGTGTTTTTCTACTTGCTCTAGCAATATTATCAAATTTCAGTTTAGGCAGATGCATGCACGCTTACTAAGCTAAGTGAGAAAATGCCTGTAAGGGCATAAGGAAGCAGGGAAATTCCTCACAGTTTGCTTCCTAGATACATGGGGTAACAGCAATAAACTTGTTTCATATATTAACTCCCATTTTATGACCTAGTAGTTGGCATTTTATATTGAACCTCAGGCCCAAAGTCTGTTTTCTCTTTTACTGCTAACCTACAATGGGAAAGGAAGAAAATCAGTTTAGTGGCATCCCTGCCCCTTAATCTTGGGAGTCCTTGTAAATGGCTTTATGAGTGTCTCTTGGTGGCTTGATTTTTAGCGGGTGAGAGCAAAGTTAAAATACAACATATTTTAAATTAAAATCTATTTGAATCTATTGAACTAAATAGATAGTTCTGAAATGCCTCACTACACCATTTGCTTGAGGGTAAGGAGTGTGCATTATTTAATATTCCATGGCATACAATATATACATTAAGAATACCCTTGGTTAGATGCTGCATAAAATATTGATTGTATTTTTTGAGTTTGGGGCAGTGTCCCCAATTTTTAGAGCAAGCCTCAATGTTTAAATGCAAGGAAAAAATCATTCTTTCATACATTTCCAATAGGGGAAAATGGGAATGGGTCTTCAAATCTTTATAACAGATGTCACTTCTTTATGATACCATCTTTAAAAGCGCAAATCTCTGTTCAAAGATAACTAGCTGAAAGAAATATGCTGAAGGTATATTTTTGGAATCTTGTCACTAAAACTAGAGTAATTTACAACATAGAACCTCTTCCAGTTAGCAATTTTTATCAATGACCATAAATAAATAAATAAACTGTGGCTTTACAATAATTCTTAACTTGTCATCATAGTCAGGAAGCATATTGGCAAAGTTCTAAATCTAGGAAGCACAGGGAACAATGAATTAATAACTATGTGTTATGGTGAATTATATAAAAAAAATTTTGAGAAAAGGCAAAAGAAAATCAGACATACTTTTATCCTTAGAACTAAGAATGCAAAATGTAAATCCAGTGGGCTTCCTTGCACTAAGAGCAGACTGGCGCATCTCTGCTTAAGAGATGGTGTGAATGGGGCATCCCTGGTGGCTTGAGGGGTTAAGACGCAGCACTATGAAGCTTCCGCAGCCACTGCAGCAGGTGTTTAATCCCTGGGCAGGGAGGTGATCCACATGGCACAGCAGACCTCTCCTGTCTCCTCTGCTGCTCCCCTCAGCAGTGTATTTCAGTAGATCCACCTGTTCTGCTCCCCTCTGTCTCTGGTGAATCCTCTTAAACCATCCCCCCCACATCTCTGGCCTGCACCCCAGCTCTTGTATGCATAAATAAATAAATCTTTTTTTTTTAAGAGATGCAGTGACTGAATCTGCAAAAGCGTACACTTCTCCATAAGTCACTGTCCTGCTACACAAAGCACACTCTGGTTACCATAGACCAACCGTCCTACATAAAGCAAGATTAAAGGGTCATGAAACTGGTGCAGGAGCTTCATCCTTTTGGATGAAGGAACTTACAGTCCCATGTGATAAATTCTACCCTCATTTTTATTATCAGCAGTGTCAAAATCATTATTATTGTTTTAATCAGACGCTCAAAGGAACCGTTAGTTGCTTAATGTAAGCACATTTCATGTAGGACCCCTTGGCTCCATTTTAATAATTATTTACATTTTGGGGTGTCTAATTCCAACTTTTTTCCCCACAGACAGAAACATAAACCAGCATTCATGTGAATTGGTTTGTATTAGGAGCAAATGTCCATTTTTCTTAAAGAAAAGTGCAGAAGAAATCCGCAAGTGGCCACTTGGATTGGAAAGAAGCAGCTCCCTACAAGTAAAGGTTAAAAAAAAAAAACAAAAAACAGGAATTTAGTACATTAATGAGGTTTACAATATTTAAATGTCAAGGGACATACTTGCCCAGAGTGTTGTCAGTATTAAGAAATCTTGTGCAAGAAAATCTCATTAAAAATAGAATGTTTTAGAAAGTTGTTGCTAAATGCTTTCAATTTGATGTATTTTGGCAAACAACTTAGTTGTTGATTCAGCTTAGGCCACAATTGTAACAAATTAAAAACAAATAAAGATTCTACAGATTTCCTTTATTGTGACTAAGGTTAGTACTACTTTCTAATATGAAACCCTGAATGTTGTTATGTGGAAATAAAATCAAGTGGTGGAGGAGGAAGTATCTAGAAGGAACTTGACATTTCTCATAAAAAAATATACCTCACAATGACATTGAGACATCATTTTACATTCTCTTTTTTTTTAAATTGTGTCACTTATTTTATTTTTAAGGGAAGAAGAGGAAGAGAGAAGTAAAAGCAGAGGATCTTATTTTAAATTTCTTGTTAGGAAAAGCAACCCAGGAATACAAAATTAAAAGAAGCAGAAGTGAGCAAGGACCACAGCTGAGTTGCAATATTTTCCTACAGCTGCAGATAGGCAGTTATTATGCATTTTGCATGGCAAATGATAGAGAAAATTAGTTGCCCTTTCTTGGTTCTTTTTGAATCTTTGTGGCCTAGTAAAGAACTTTGTTTTTTTGTTTTGTTTGATTTTTTAAAGATTTATTTATTATTTATGCATACAAGAGCTGGGGTACAGGCCAGAGATGTGGGGAGTGAGAGGATTCACCAGAGACAGAGTGGGGAACAGAAGAGGCAGACTGACTGAAATACACTGCTGAGGGGAGCAGCGGGCAAGACAGGAGAGGTCTGCCTCACCATGTGGGCTGCTCCCTGGCCAGCCGGGGATGGAACTTGTGCTGCAGAGGCTGCAGATTGCTTCATAGTGCTGTGCTTAATCCTGTGCGCTGCCAAGGAGGCCTGTAAAGAACTTTGATAAAGTGTTTTCATTCCTCCTATTGACAGATACTGCATTCATCTCTTTGCAATTCTTCTTCCTCTTTTTACATGGTTTAGGAATTCAGAGACTGAAATTTTAGTTCTAGCTATTCTCTGGCAGGTGACTATATACTTAGCACACAGAAATATTTTCACAATTAAATGAGGTAAATATACTGGAGCACTTATCAAAAAACCTTAAACTTATCTAAACAAGAAGTAGGGTGATGATGATGGTTCCAAGACTAACACAATTATCACCAGAAACCTGCAGGTACAGAGGAAATCTCGTTCTTCTATGGCTCTTTCACCTTCTTGCTCACAACATCTATTTGCTCAATGCCAAATATCATGCAAAGCAATGGTGGGGTGAGAAGTGCCCCCACACATACCCTGAGTGGAGTGGGGATCCAGGGGTCAGTTCAGCAGAGGGTTAAAGAGGATGGTGAAACATGGTGGCCTGGGTATTTTTCCCAGAAACAGTAATACAATTGTATATTATATATTGCATTTCTGAATTCATTTCTTCATCTGTAAAGTAAGTATAATCTTATTGCAAGGTTTTAGTGAAATACATATTTATAGATCCTAGCAGAAGGCCTATAACATGGTGAGAACTCAATAAATCATAGCAGTTACTATTACTCCTACCTGACTGGATCAACTGGGCATCCCAATGACCATGGATTTTCTAGAAGAACATTCTAAATTCTGTAGAGTCCCCTGTCTACTCACCTAAAGAAAACCTACACAGGAGATTGTCAGGACCCCCAAACTCAAAAGTCTCAGTCAGAACTTATTAATAGTTTTCACAAACATTGTGAGTGCTAATTTGGTAATTTCTAAATTCAAAATGAGATCATATATACCTTTGTTGCCTGTCTCCTAGTATCCTGAAAACAAAAATACATTATTTATTTATTTATTTTGAAGATTTATTTATTTATGCATACAAGAGCCAGGGTACAGGCCAGAGATATGGGAGGTGAGAGGATTCACCAGAGACAGAGTGGGGAACAGAACAGGCAGACTGACTGAAATACACTGCTGAGGGGAGCAGCGGGCGAGACAGGAGAGGTCTGCTGCGCCATGTGGGTAGCTCCCTGGCTGGCCGGGGATCAAACTCGTGCTGCAGAGGCTGCGAATTGCTTCATAGTACAGTGCTTAACCCCTTGCGCCACCAGGGAGGCCAAAAATACATTTTTTCAAGTGACAGAAATCTATGCTGATAGCAGAAAGACAGGAATAATATTTATAGGTAACATAGCTTTTCTGGTAAAACCAAAAAAAAAAAAAAACCAAAAAACCTCTCATGTGGTACTACTAAGGAACCAATGACCAGGTTTCCAGAAAAGTAGTTCTGGATGCGGTGAAGTTCTGGACCCCCGAGACAAGGAAGCACTATACCACACACTGGAGGGCAACTTGTTACTCCAGGGGATATTTGGCATTATATGGAGATGTTTTATGTTGTCACAAAACAGAAGAGGGCGCTATTGGTGTCCAGGGAGTAGAGGTCTGGGGTGCTGCTAAAGAGCCTGCAACACACAGGACAGACCCCTCATTAGATAATCATCCAGGGCAAAATATCAAAAGTAAGGCACAGAGCAGACCCTCCCAAAGCAGAAGTGATTGACACTTCCCAGGCAGTGGGACGTTTAGTCACCTCATTTCACCACATCTTTCCAAGGTAGATATTATTATCTCTGTTTTAAAGATAATAAAATAGAGGCTAAGAAAAGATAACTTGCCCAAGGGCCTTCTGATGATAGAGCCACTGAACCTGAACTGCCTGCTTCAGAGGCCTGGGCTCCTAACTTCTGCTGGTGTATGTGTGTGTGCTGTGCTCATAGATGCTGGGGTCAGTGGTGACTCTGTCCTTGGTTCCAAGATTTTTACTAGCAAAATGGCTAGTGTTTGTTTTTGGAAGACCATCTTTATGGTCAGGTCAGAGGATGTTTATTTCGAATTGCCCCCATCTTAATGCTTCGGGTTTAGGGCTAAAGGTCTGTGGCTTTCTCAGTCTTGATGAGCTCACAGCCCCTTGATGTTGAGGACCCTCTCTTGCCTGAAGCCAAGAGATTTGCATGCTTATTAAGCAGTCAAAATACATGTTAGCCAACAATTCAAACAGCTGAGGTCAGTGTCCTGAGTCTGAATTGTTGGGGCCAGTCATGTTCCATGAGGAGATGACCATAGGGGCAGAGTATGATGGAGGCAGTGCTATTAGTTGCTGTTATTCATTTACTTCTCAGTGGTCAATGACCCAGCTGGCCATCAATCAGCTTCTATGTGCAAGTCATGTTCCCAATGGCTCTGACCAAAGGCTCTTTCTCGGCTGTGGCATCTTCACTAAAATACTATTAGAGTTCAGCATGTGTGTTGGTTGTTGACAGACTTAGTCCAATGACCTAGGAAGAAATTGAAACCTAGGAAGTGAAGAAAAACCAATTTTTTTTTTTTAACAAAAAAAAGGGGTAAGGGTTGACTTTGTAAAATGCTAGGTCAAAGTCGACAGTCTCTTAGTTTCAGGCTGGAGGTTGGGACACCAGTATCTGAATGACCCTTAGCCAAGAGGTCTACCTAATGAGACAGCACAATTGAATGCGAACCCAACTTTGACAACTAAAGAGCACCTCTCTGCTTGTCAGCACAGGTGAGTACGAGGCAGGAGAAGGTTGAAGGGGAGATGGAGAAGATGAGCAGGGAAGGGGGAGTTCAACTGCTTTAGTTTGCTTTTGTTTTTCTCTGGTGGTTGTAGAGGTGAACTTTCCAAAGAATAAAAGCAGAAAATTTGGTGCCCAAGTTTACTAAATCTTACTACGTCCTTATCTATTTTGTGCAGGGAACTGAAGGTAATTCAATGAAGCTTTTTCTCAGGAAAAAAAAAAAGTTTGATTTTCACTTGGTATATGCTTAACTTTTTATTTTGAAATACTTTCAAGCCTATGGAAAAGTTCAAAGAATAATACAACCCAGATTCCCCAAATTTTAACATTTTACCATATTTGCGTTCTCATTCTCTTTATACATATATGAATGTTTTAATAGGTTGATTTATCTTTATACATACATTATTATTTGAACTCTTTGAGACTAAGTTGAAAACATGGTGCTACTTAATCTTTAAATATTTCAGTATTTCCTAAAAAGCAGGACATTTTCTGCTTTTTGGTGATTTCTGCTTCAATCACCGAAATTGAGATATCAATATTAATGCAATATTATTTTTTGTAGATTTATTTTATTTAGCTATGAATACTAGTGGTGGGGTGTAGGCCAGAGGTGTGGGGAGTGAGAGGATTCACCAGAGACAGAGTGGGGAGCAGAACAGGCAGACTGACTGAAATACACTGCTGAAGGGAGCATTTCTGCATTGCTTTAAAGGAGTGGTTTAGCACTTAAATGACCATTTCCCAACCAAATAAGAGAGAGAGTTTAACTCTCTCTCTTTATTCACTCAAATGCATAAAAATATCTCAAGTTCACTAATCCTGGGTAATAATGTCTTGATAGTTCTAATGTGAATTTTCTTTCTACTTTTGAATATTCAAGGCACCATCTTCTGTTGTTCAAGAAAGGAGCGTCCCTGTCACGTATAGGGGGGAAAATGCTCGTTTGGCTGTTAGCCCTCCTCATCTTCTGTGTTTTCCTGTGGAATTATGAAGGACAACGAAAGATTGCAGACATCAATGATAAGTACATTTTCATTACTGGGTGTGACACGGGCTTTGGAAACTTGGCAGCTAGAACTTTTGATGAAAAGGGATTTCATGTCATCGCTGCCTGTCTGACTGAATCAGGATCAGCAGCTCTAAAGGCAGGAGCCTCAGAGAGGCTTCACACTGTGCTTCTCGATGTAACTGACCCAGAGAATGTCAAGAGGACTGCCCAATGGGTGAAAAGCCACGTTGGGGACAAAGGTGAGTGGGGAGAAGGGAGGGGTTGTTGCAAAATAACTAAAGCCTAATGTTTATATTTTTAATGACCTTTCAAAGAAATGTTCCTAAGTGTGTGCCAAAGAAGAGTGGGCTATTAAGAATAGCCTCTAAGTAGTTCAAGTTGCAAACTCTCTGTTTGTGTAAGAGACAAGGCCTGAATTATCCTTTCTCTACTCCCAGGGAGTGAATTTAGACTGAGATGGAGGTTTTGACTTTTCCGAGTCTTGTCCATGAAGTGCCAATCCAGCCACGTACACAGCCAAAGAACTTGGAGGTTAAAATCTACAGGAGCACATGAGAGCAATTCTCTAATTGTCACCTGAGTAGCTGGGACCCAATTCTAACTACAAAATAATTCAAGAACTTTCATGTTTTTGATGGGGAAGATAGAAAATTGTATGAGGATTTGCATATAGGTGTCTTAGCTGCTCAGAAAAGAATAGTGAATCACTGGACTCTATTAGGTTCTGTACTGACAGCTGCATTCTGAACTAGAGGACTTTTATTGGCTTGAGTGAATTTGAAGTGTTCCCTTAAATGAAGCTATTTAGCTCCGCAAATCAATTTTTTTTCTGTATCACATCTTCATCATATATTTGAGCAATGGTTTGATAAGGCTACAGATAATTTCGAATGTTGGGATTCCAAACACCCTTACCAATGTTAAATGTTTGCCATCATAAAATAAATGAAATGAATGGTTAAATGTTTGCCATCATAAAATAAATGAAATGAATCTTTTACCAAAAATAAACACAAAATAGATTGATGTTGCTCTTCATCATATAGAAGAACTTATAAATATTCTCTGGCCTTGCCTTTAGCAAATTTGGAAAAGCAGACCAGTTTAGTCTACATCTGAGATTAAAAAGCAAAGTTTCACTCAGGCAGCGTCAGCATTTGATGTTCAGAACCACAACTAGGATAACCATGTGACGGGCTTCCAGTAACAGGACATCAGTAATTTCAATTTAGCCTCTCATCCTCTCTCATGACTTCCCCAAATGGCGAAGTATTTCAAAGCAGGAGTATGATTAGGAGGAAATGACACATTGTGTAAATCAGGTGCTGTATTTCTATTAAGGAAGCCATATAAGTGCAACTTTCTACCACACCACCCTTCCCTCCTCTCTGTTTTAGGTCTCTGGGGCCTGATTAATAATGCAGGTATTCTTGGGGTGCTGGCTCCCACTGACTGGCTGACGTTGGAGGACTACAGAGAGCCTATTGAAGTCAACCTGTTTGGACTCATCAATGTCACATTAAATATGCTTCCTTTGGTCAAAAAAGCACAGGGGAGGATTATTAACGTCTCTAGCATTGGAGGTCGGCTTGCATTCTGTGGAGGGGGTTATACTGCCTCCAAATATGCAGTAGAAGGCTTCAATGACAGCTTAAGGTAAAGCAAACCTTGACAGATTAGGAAATAACAGTTGTTAACTTCTTTTTTTTTTTGAAGGTGCTTGAGCTTCTATTTTTTTATTTTATGTATTTTTTACATCATTTTTCATTTTTGCACAATATATGCATTTTCATCTTGGATATATTCCCCGTACAATTCCCACCCCCCTTGTTTTGACCGTAATCCCTCCTACAATCCCCCCACCCCCCTAGTGTGTGTCTGGTTTACAGTTGCTTGTTGATTTTGATTTTTACTTTATTATAATTAGTCTTTTTCCTGGTCCCTTATCTAGGTTTCCTGCTATGAGTGAGACCATCCGGTATTTTCCTTTTTCTTTCTGGCTTATTTCGCTGATCATGATCCCTTTCAGCTCCATCCATGTTGCTGCAAATTGCATGTGTTTATCTTTTTTGATTGCTGAGTAATATTCCATTGTGTATATGTACCATATCTTCTTGATCCAGTCATCTATTTTTGGTCATTTGGGTTGTTTCCAAAGCTTAGCTATTGTAAGTAGTGCTGCTATAAATATAGGGGTGCAGGTGACCTTTTGAATTAATGTTTCTGTGTCCTTTGGGTAAATACCTAGGAGTGGAATTGCTGGATCATATGGAACGTTTATTACACATCAGACACCCTATTTAGTGCTTTAAGTAGCTCCCAATCTGCGGATGATACCATTGAAATTAAGAGAGATGAAGTATTTTATCTAAGGTCACCCAACTGGTAAGTTATAGGACTGACATTTAGACTAAGTCTTCGTAAGTCATTTTTACTTTTTGCATTAATACATGATGCTGCTGCTGATGGTGACTTGATATTCAACAGGTCAGTTTGCTAAACAGTCAGGGAATCAAATTGAGTGGCTAAATCAAGGTAGGTCTCTCCACTGTTATTCCAGCACATCTTATCAAAACCTTCAGTTGAAAATTATCTGGCTACACAGTAGCCAGTCTGGGATGTGGAAGATGACCTGGTCCAGAGTTCCTTCTCTAAGGCAGCTACACACACACAAACACACACACACACACACACACGCGCACGCACACACACACGCACACACACACTTATGGTGCATTAGCTATATCATGGGGTCAATTTCCTGAGCTGCCACCTCTCAGTGGTCTCCCCTGTACCCTGGCACTGCCCTCCAGCCAGAAGTCATTTTCTGTTTACTTTCCAAAAAGTGTGCCTGGTATGGAGCCACATGATGGCAGGAAAGAGAGAGGTAAAAAGCAACAAGGTTTCTTCCCATCCTATTGGAGCCACAGTAACTCAGAGAAGTTCCCCTTCACTAAGAATTTTAGACCCCTACAGGTTCCCAGGTCTGTCACTGTCTTGCTGCTGCTGCCATTGCCACCAAGTTACTATAATGTAGGCTGTGAGGGGACAGAGAAAAGGAAGAAAGAATTTAAATGATAAGGATTTCCCCCACTCTTTTTAAGATTTCCCCTTTCTACTCCTCAAGCCACAACAATGGACTTCCCCTGGGGTTCTCTCTGTTCATGAATGCTGTTTCTCCTGGAATGCTTTCCTTCTGCTTCTGAGTTTTCTCTTGATTTGAGTCCAAATGGGGGCATCCAGAGTGGAGGAAAAACAGGAAACTTACTATTGGTTCAAAATCTGGTCTTCTTTGCTCATTCACCTACTAGTATTTACTTTTTAGAGTTCTTAAATAGTTGCGCTACTTTGTAACTGCATTAAGTGGGAGAGACAGGGTCTGTGTACATCATCGCACCCTAAACCACATGTATCACCATCCATTCAAGCTCCTAAATCGCAGTGGTTGTATCAGTCAAGGTTCTGCAGGAAATGGAGGTGCAGTAAAATTGGGGCAATAGATCTTGTTGAAATGCTGACTTAGGTTCAGTGGGGCTGGGGAGTGGCCTGAGTTTCTGCATTTCTAAGGAATGAGCTACCCATAGTTCAGGGAGCACACTTTGAGGAGCCAAGTCATGGAGAACCTCCATTTTCTCCTGGATCCCCCTTTAGTTCTACTCTATAGACAACAGTGTCATAATAAAATTTTAATACACTTAAAAAGTCAGTTCATTTTAAAAAGAGATTTCTCCTGAAGGGTTTGTGGCATTTGCAGTGCAGTTGTACCTTGCCAAAAGTAATCAATAAGAAGAGTAGATTTCTCTCTAACTGATGGAGCTGGTTTGGAAATGGTATTGTACAAGTAGGCCACAGAACAGTAACAGTTCCCAGAATTTTATATATATAATACATATATATGAATATATGTATTATATATATATATATAAATGAATTTAAGGGCAGTGGTTCAGTTTGGGAGAGGGCTGGGGCTCTTTGTTTCGCAGCAAACATTCTGGTTTAATACTGGCTATACCTCCTGGTAAGCTTAGTTGGATGACTTAAAGCTATTTTCCCCTAGCTTGTATGTTGTTTTCATGAGTGTGTAGGTGACAAGTCCCAAAGACCCCCTTGGGATTGCTACTTTGCAAACTGCAAAGAAAGAGCAGGCAACAGGTGAGTAAAGTACAACAGAGTTGGACAATAATGTTTTTATTCATTTATTTTCTAGTGAAGTAACATTGTTTAACAACACTGTATATGATTCAAGGGACTAGGCTCAAACCTCCTCAGAGGTATGTTACCAACTACCCTCACCACCAAACACCCTTAGTCTTTTACCTTAGACCTCTGGGCTCCATCCCCACTTTGTACCCACTACCTTCCAGGCTCTTCCTCTGGTAACCTCGATTCCACAGTCATATTTCTAGGGGTTGCTTTATCAATTCCTCTTTGGTTTCTCTCTAGTCTACATATGAGTGAAATCATCCAATATTTGTCTTTCTCTTTGTGACTTATTCTAGCAAAATCCCCTCTAGCTCCATGGATATTATCTAACCTTTTAAAATTTAATGTAAGACTGATAGAGAAGAGGGAAGGGAAGAGTCAGGACAAAGCGGAGGAGGGCCCAATGGCCTACGGTAGAGGATTCTGGTTGCCTTAATAAGAGGAGGTGGTGTGGTGACATCCATCTCAGGAGGTATTAGCCTATTCTCCTAAATCATATACAGTATTGTAAACTAATGTTACCTCAATAAAGAACAATAAATAAATTTTAATGCAGATAACATACCTTTCAAAAATCCTTCAAGGTCAAGCTAATTTTCATTTTTAGTAAAATATACTGAAATTTACAATAGGTCTATTGTCAGGAAGCAGAACCAATGATAAATTAATTGCATTTTATGTTCACTGGTCATGTTCTTTAAAAATCTTATGGTAAATTCTTCCACCACATTCCTGGTGGAAATAAATATTAAATTTCGGGAACTATTATTTACATAATGGTCTGCATTACATTGGTTTGCTTTAAGAAAGTGGCACCATGATTCCCCCTACAACCTTGGCCAATAAAGGAGTAGACTTTGGGTTTTCTGTGGAGACATGATAAAGGAACTTGTTAAGCAGCTTATGGGACAGGCTAGTCACGTCACAATTGCCAGTGTTTCCTTCAACATGTCATCATTTGTGCTGCAAGCTGCTCAGATCTTAGACTGGAGGTAAACTAGTCCATCCAGGCCAGTTGTTAATTGATTTTACCAGAAGGTTCTTTGAGTACTGGCAAGAAACCCATCCCTAGCCTGGATGCTTGTCCCTTTAATGAGAATGTGGCTGAGAGAGGGGGCACTGGACAGGGGCAAATCCACCCAGATCTTGTTTTTTCTTGTCACTAAGCCAGCCCTCACTTCACCACTCTGAACTTCCATTTCCTCATCTGCAAAATAAGAAGGCAAAACATGATGTTCCTTTCCAATGTGCCCAATTCTGTATTTACATGAATTCAGAACTCACAAGAAAATAGTCAGCAAATAGCAAGCATTTACCAACTAGACCTGGATTATATATCTTCAGTGAGTTCTTTTCACAGACTGGACATGAAAGCTTTTGGTGTGCACGTCTCATGCATCGAACCAGGGCTGTTCAAAACAGGGCTGTCAGATCCAGTGAAGACCACTGAAAAGAAACTTGCCATTTGGAAGCATCTCTCTCCAGACATCAAACAACAATATGGCGAAGGTTACATTGAAAAAAGTGAGTTTCTGGGTAGACCCAGGTTCCTCTGGGGTTCATCACCTTAGACAACATGAAGGAGGCTCAAACATAACTTTAAAAAATGAGATTTTCATAGTAATACACCAATAGAGATTTTAAATATAGATCAGGGATCCTATTAATTCCAGTTTCATCTTTCTTCACCTTGTCTTCTCTGAATGTTTGTAAACATTTATAAGGTGCCAAGTTCTATACTAAATGCCTTGTGGAACATATCATTTGTTCCTCAGAAGAACTAGAGTAGTTAGCAGAGGCTTGAAAAGGCAGAATGTCCAAGATTATTTATACCTGGTCATGCCCAGACAGGAGCCCATGGTCTTCAATGTACATATACCTCCTCTTTTCAGTAAATGCCAATCACTCACTCAACATGACATAAGGATTTCTGGAGATTGCCATACATAGACTCTGACCTTATCTACAGGCTGATAACTAATTTACAATGTGACAACAAAAGGTGCAACTGTAAAACAATGAGATTGCACAGTGTGCAAGAGAAGCGATCCCTTATTTCTTAGATACAACCCAAAGGCCCAGATGGGGTGATCTCTAGTTGCTGGTGATATTTGGACCAGGCAAATAGCATTGTGGTGAAGAAGACTTTATGGGAAAGATTAGGCTTGACCAAGCCCTAAATTATTTGCATGGAAAGTTCCTAAAAAGGAATGCATAGAGGCAGGGATGGAAGGAAATGGAACATAGATCAGATTGAGTCAGCGGTGAAGGAGTAACCATAAACATCAGATTACCGTGACTAAACTACAGTGCATGTTTACTGTGTACTTGTCACCATTCTAAGTGCTTTTGCACTTTGCAGCAGACATCCCTTAGTTTGATAGAAACAGAGGCAGAGGGAAGTAACTTGCCTGAAGTTGCACAGCTTGCAGGTGGAGAGCTAGATTCGAACCCAGGTAACCTGGCTTTGTCATCAAGTTTTGGGCACCAAGAGTGATGTAAACAAGGCATGAAGGGGCTGGTTGAACTTCCTGGTTCAGGGCCTCACCTGCTCAAACTTCCTGGCCTTGTTAAAGTTTACTTGATATTCCTCACAGAGTTAATGAGTTCCAGCTTTGAGCCAAACAGGGCCCCACCTAAGGCTGTGTCACTCTAACACTCCAATCTGTCATCCTGTCTCTTCATCAGTGGGTTTGGTCAGCAGCCAACTGTGGTAAAGTTTAGAGCCAAGATGTTGCATGGTGTTCCTAAAAGCCAAGCCAGATGCACCTGGGGACATTTTAGAAATGACTGGCTCCTCCAAACAGCACCCCCAAACACACACACACACATACACCCACACCCTATATATCAACTAGAATGTCTGGTTTGACAAGCCTCCCAGTGCTGACAAGCCACCATAGGCTCAGAATCACTTTAAATGCTCTTTCTTACTCGCCAACTCTGAAGGTTCTAAGTAGGTTCAGAAATAAAACCTTCATTTGAAAGAGTTTTCTCTGCTTGATATTAATTTGGACACCTTTTTAATGCCTGTCACAGGATCATCAATTTGTATCTCAAAAATTATTTTGGCTGTGGGCTCCAGTTCATGTATCTTATCTCAGGAGTCCCAAAAGGCACAGAGCTTGATTTTGCACTGGTGGTTTTTATTAAAGTTTCCAAGTCAGGCCTTGGAGCTCAGCCAGAATCACAGCTCCAACGTAGACCACAAATGTTAAGTTCACTTTTCTACATAGTAAGAATTAAAAATAGCCACTATGATTTACTAGGAAGCCTTAATTAGGTTATTTGAGCAATTTATGGCTACTTGGGTCTGAAGCTGAAAGGTATAAAAACATGCATTCTGCTTTGCAAAGACAAAACCCCTGCATGTTTTAGGACAACTAGGTGGAAAGCTCTGAGCCATTAGCAATCCCTTGATAAAATGCCTGCCTCTTTAAATGTGTAGTGGCTCATTACTCAAACACCCCATTTGCCTGAAAAGTAGTTTCCTGAATCAGGACATTGGGGATGATTCTCTCTTTATTCACTAAATCATGAGGCACATGGCATATGAGTGCACACGCATGCATGCACATGTTACACCCACACTTCAAACAAATTAGGAATCAAACCCACAATTTCTTGGCTCAGGAGCCTCACAAATTTTGTGAAGTACCTTTTTCTTATTGCCTAAAAATAGTACTTCTCAAAGTCTGATTCCTGTCCAGAACCATCAGGATCATCTGGAAACTTGATAGAAATGTAAATTCTCAGGCCCCACTTTATAGCTATTGCATTAGAAATTAGAGGTGAGACCCAGCAATCTGAGTTTTAACAAGCTTTCTAGAAGATTCTGCTGCTTGCTCCAGTTTGAGAGTCATGGGGCATTGTTTTCTGAGGAGTAGATGGAAATCCATATCCAGGGGCCTCAACTGTAACAGCAGATTTAAAATAAATTCTAACACATGCCTCCTCCCCTCCACACCCCGGCCTCACACACACCTTCTTCCAGGGGTAAATGTGTTTGTGTCTCTTGTTACAGGTCTAAACAAACTGAAAGGCACCAGGTCCTTTGTGAACATGGACCTCTCCCTGGTGGTGGAGTGTATGGATCACGCTCTCACAAGTCTCTTTCCTAAGACCCGTTATGTTGCAGGAAAAGATGCCAAGACTTTTTGGATTCCTTTGTCTCTTATGCCAGCAGTTTTGCAAGACTTCTTATTGTTGAAAAGGAAAGTGGAGCTGGCTAATCCCAGAGCAGTGTGACTCAGCTGACCACAAATGCCTGCCTCAGGCTAGGAGATTGGCTGATTTCAAGGACTCATCCCTAGACCATGCTGCTTTTGACAAAAGGAGGGGTCCCACCATCACTGATGATGTCCCAGAGTCTCTTTTCAAGACTTCTTTGAAAAGAAGAGCAAGAATGGCTCATCATAGAGGAGAATGGGGCGGAGGGCCGGGGGGTGGGCACTTGCCTTCTGTTTAAGCTTAGCCTGTGTGGAATAAACTGAGGGAAATAGAAATACTTTTTTTTTTTAAGATTTATTTATTTATTTATACAAGCACTGGGTAGAGTCAGAAGCGCGGGAGGGTGAGAGAATTCACCAGAGCCAGAGCAGGGAGCAGAGCAGGCAGACTGAAGAAGTACACTGCTGAGGGGAGCAGGAGGCACGGCAGGAGAGGTCTACGCGCCATGTGGGGCCCTCTCCTGGTGGCCAGGGATTGAACCAGCGCTGCAAAGGCTGCAGGCAGCTTCGCAACCCAGCGCTCAACCACTGCACCACCGGGGAGGCCCAAATAGAAAGATTTTCTGATCCAAAATACTCTTCATCACTGCCTGCCCTGTGCTTCTAGTCCCACCACTTTGAGTAACTCCTGAATATTAAATATTTGTCCTTTATCAGAACATCCAAAGATAAGTAAAATGCTTTCAGAAGTGGATGAGAGATGTTCTGTTATCCATTGAGAACAAGAATCAGCAGGACTGGAGTTCAGTTCTGTAAGCTTCATGAGATCAGGAGAAGGAAGAGAAATAAACCATTGTATGACTGGTATAAGCTAAGGGGAGGCAGAAAAAAGCAAGGTAGAACTGCAAGTAGGAGGGCAGGAAGAGAGGAAAAGGAGTAAGAAGTCTGAAAGAATGGAGGTAGGGAGCCTCCAAAGCAAGCCTGCCTTCGCAGGGGTAGCTGCAGAGGGTGAGCTGCCTATTCAAGATACTGTGAACGTCCATGCACACAGATGTCTGTGAAAAGATATAAATAGGCTAAACAAGCATTCAAAAAGAAGAAAAATATAGGGTCTTTGTTTATTCTGGAGAATGTAAGATAACAACACCCAGAATCCCTGATATAGCTCCTACTTAGATGATTGGAAACCCAGTATATGTGCCCCCATTAAGCCTC
This sequence comes from Talpa occidentalis, assembly GCF_014898055.3. NCBI lineage: Eukaryota > Metazoa > Chordata > Mammalia > Eulipotyphla > Talpidae > Talpa > Talpa occidentalis. Next base: position 100,416,554 of record NW_023603184.1, read on the forward strand.
ATGAAGATACAGAGCTAAATTACAGACTCTCTTTAGCCTGTTGTTACAGTGAGAGCTGGTCTGTTTCCTGCTTATAGTCATGCTTCTAAATTAGATCAACGCTGAGCCCATGCCCCATCTAAGAGAACAGTTCTCTAAACAGATGTCTCTCCAGACTCTGTGCCCAGCATCATTCTCAAAGATTTGTTGTATCTTTACATAAAAATCCCTGAAGCATCAGAATTCAACATTGGTTTTGGGATAACACAGGGTAAAAGAGCCAGAGAAATAATCTAATATATATGCACACATATAAACACACCAGTTGTTCCATCTGCTGCTTGAAACCATGTCCATTTGAGGATATCAGTAATTCTACTCATTTTCATTCACTTTTGGGAAACATCTGTAAATGAAGTAACATCTTCAAGCTTATCACATTAATGACTTTGGAAAACCAAATTACCAAAGGTGTCAGTCCACCTAGATATGTACTTCATTATGGGGGCAAGGGGAGGATATATTTATTCTTTTTCCAAGTAGATGAAGAAAATCATAGCAAGAATGAGAAATCCAGGCAAAGTTAACTCTTGTCACTATCTACCTATGAAGTCTTCCCCATCTTGGCCGTAGCTCCAGAGACAGTTCACCTGTAGATATTTGACTGTTTCTGGCTGCAATTCATCACCTATGCATTAGGTGACATTCTCAGCTTGTCCTTGGAGCTGCAGTTCACCAACATTGTTTGTTGGGGCTCTTTCTTCTGAGAATTCCCAGCTCTTGGGTTTATTTCACCGCTTTAAAAGTGTCTGACTGCTGTATGTGGCCTTCCAGGCCTCTCAGGGTTGCTTAGACTTTTAAAATCCCCAGGAACCTCCTTTATTGACAAACCAACCACACCTGTCATGTGGGGTCTACCCAACAGTGTTATTTTGCTTTGCCTACACCTGAGTTCTTTACTCCTTTCTCCAAATAGCTACAGACCAATTGTTATCAAAACACCTGCTTCATCCAACTGAAAACCGGCTCTACTTAAATAAATACTCACAACTATGGTATTACCTCGAAATAAAACCAATTGTATTCACCTAAATGAAACAAGCTAAATGTCTCATCCTACTTTTCACAAGACCTGAAGTTTCATTACTTCAGGTCTCAAAACCATGCCTTTCCCTATGACAAGGAGAAAGGTGCTCAAAGGTAGCTCATAGGCATCAGGATGGATTTCAGCTAAACCTCAAACTGTGGGCAGAGTCCCAGGGTGAGCACGGGGAAGCTGGAAGGAAAGGTTCTTATAGCATCCAAGGAGCTTGTAACCTGTGCCCTTGCTTAGTTTAGTGATCTATGTACAGTTATCCAAAATATTTTCTTACCTTTAAAAATAAGAGTTCTAAGTGGATATGGTATAAAGAAAACTCTATGAAGGGTTTACAGTGAAAAATCTAGTTTTTCTCCCACTACATGCCTGGTCCTAAGAGCTCAGAGCTTCTCATGTGTCTTTCCTGAAATGTGCACATGTATAGACACCCTCCCCACATAAATGGTAGCATTGTGGGTAGACTGGACACACTTTTCTCTCTTTTGCTCTATGTGTTCAAATTGTAATGAACCAAAGACTGAACACCTTTAAAAACAAAGTTCACAGTTTCTTTTCAAATGTGGTCCAGGCTTAGTCCATAGGTGTTCATGATTCCATCGTGTTACTTTTTCAATATATGACTGTAAGGGGCAGGACAGGGCACAAGGCAGGTTTTCTGATCCCATGCAGATCGGGTAAAGGAGGAGTCAGAGTCCTCAGTAGTTTTGCAGGTTTTTTATTTGGGGTTCACCAGGCATATGGCAGGCAGGGGTGCTGGCTGGGGGGCTGGGAGGCTGGCAGGCCTCCCAGCCCCCAGCAAGTCCTCACTCTATCTGGGCTCTCTAGCGTTCGTTCTGCTGCTTCTCGGCTGCGGCTGCTGCTGCTGCTGGTGCTGGTGCTGCTGGCGTCCCCCCGTGACGCCGCCCTTAAAAGCACAGTCTTAGCTCAGCTGAATCCCATCTACCTATGCCCACACCCTATTCCAGGTGCCCACCATCAGGCATGCATTCAGGACAAGGATCCATCATCTATCCTGATGGCGGAAGGGCAGAAAAGCCTGATATTTTCTTTACCCTACAGTCCACCCCCTCAGGGTTTTCTGCCATACAGTCTATACATATATACACAATTTTCTAAGCAAACAAACAATGCAGCCATGGCCCACAAAAGCAAATACATCAAATAACAAAATACAACATAACAAAATACAACAGAACACAAATAAGTCCAGGCAGGGCACCAACCAAGTGCAAAAGACAATTATTGGTACCAGCAGATGAGCTACCAAATCTGCTGCCGAAGGCACTGCTCATGCGAGGGAGGGGAAATCACACACGGCATCTGCTATATCACACCAGGAGCCGTCAGGCTTCCTGGCCTTCTCTGGCTGTAGTCTCGGCTACAAGGCACACACAGCATCCACCCCCAGGATGCACTAGCTCTGGGATTGGCAATTTTATTCTGTTGGGTGTAATCGCCAACCCTTAGGGTTTCTGTCTGCAGTCGCTCCAACACTCGGCCTTCATGGCCACCCATGCGACTCACAGACCCCTGCTCTCAAGCCAACCCACTGCACAAGCACATGGGTTGGGGATCCAAACTTTGCATTTGGCTTGGGCTCTACCCCAAGCCACATTCCCCACCCGTCCCCCAAGGACGGCCTCCTCAGCTCCTCACCCTCACTCAAGAATGAGCAGGGCATCACCCATAGGTGATTTTACGAGACTCACAGGGCTTCAGCATACCCAGGCTGCTTAACAGCCGCTTTAGGGCTTCTCAACTTAGCATCAGTACCAGCTTTTGCCACCTTAGTTGGCTTTTCTCCTCCACCTGGCCACTGGGCATACACAGGCTGCTTTTGGCCATCTAGGCCCACTGGCCACCCCCAGATTCTCAAAAAATAAACATAACCTGCTAAGGTCCTCCGCCTTCTGGCGGGATTGTCAGTCCAAAATCATCAGTTCATCAGTCTATCAGTCCATTGGCCTCTCCCTGCTTCAGCAATGGCCTGCTGCCTCAGGGGTCATTGGCTGGTCCTTTCCGGTGTCGTTGGCTGGTCCTATCCGGTGTCGTTGGCTGGTCCTATCCGGTGTCGTTGGCTGGTCCTAGCCGGTGTCGTTGGCTGGTCCTTTCCGGTGTCGTTGGCTGGTCCTTTCGGGCGTCTCCTTCACGCCAGGTCTCATCCTGTAGCTCGTGGACGTATCCATCTTCTATACCGCCATGGTGCCTCCAGCGTCGTCACAGGCAAAGTCTGTTCTCCTTAGTCCCTCCAGGTCTTCGGAGGGCTCCAATACCCGTCTGCATGGATCTTGCCGACATACGCCAATTGTAAGGGGCAGGACAGGGCACAAGGCAGGTTTTCTGATCCCATGCAGATCGGGTAAAGGAGGAGTCAGAGTCCTCAGTAGTTTTGCAGGTTTTTTATTTGGGGTTCACCAGGCATATGGCAGGCAGGGGTGCTGGCTGGGGGGCTGGGAGGCTGGCAGGCCTCCCAGCCCCCAGCAAGTCCTCACTCTATCTGGGCTCTCTAGCGTTCGTTCTGCTGCTTCTCGGCTGCGGCTGCTGCTGCTGCTGGTGCTGGTGCTGCTGGCGTCCCCCCGTGACGCCGCCCTTAAAAGCACAGTCTTAGCTCAGCTGAATCCCATCTACCTATGCCCACACCCTATTCCAGGTGCCCACCATCAGGCATGCATTCAGGACAAGGATCCATCATCTATCCTGATGGCGGAAGGGCAGAAAAGCCTGATATTTTCTTTACCCTACAATGACTTAACAAACAAATATATAGTCACTAAATCACTGTGTTGTTAGTCTTTCATTAAATACATCCTACAGTTAATATTCCCGACTCTAGTTTCCTCTCTAATTTAGGGCAGCAATGATCCTTACCCTGGATAAAATAAGAAAAGAGATAATTATGCTGATTGCAAGAATGTAAAGCTGTTTATCAACATGAGCAGTTACAAGTGGAACCACCAATGCATTAATAAATGATTCTGAAGGTAAGTGGCTCCTCTCTGAGAAGTTAATTAAGTTTTTTAGGAAGCCAATTATAAAACAGTACATTCACTTTTGGGATAGCTAATTCTCAAAGAATGTTTGATTTACTGAAAATCTGTTCTATGCCATTAAAAGGCTTCTAAAAGTTACACATTGATTGAAATCTTCCCTTTTTTTATTTCTTTTTTTGGTGGGACCTTCGCCGGTGATTGAACTGGCGCTGCAGAGGCTGCAGGCATCCTCACAGCCCAGCGCTCAACCACTGCACCACCAGGGGAGGCCCCTTTTTTTAATTTCTTAACTGATTCTATTTTTGCAGATGTATACCCAGAGTTCCACTTTGTTGATTTTTAGCTAAAAGTAGCAAAGGAAGTTTTTACAAAGTTGCCCTATTTGATTCCAAAAGTTAAACTTTTTGGACAGTTTCCTGTTAAGTAAACCACTTCCCAATTGTAGGAAAATGGAGTCACAATTCTGTTTATTACTCTGAAATAACAGAGGGGTGCTGTTATTTGTGGAATTCTCTCTCTCTCTCTCTCTCTCTCTCTCTCTCTCACACACACACACACACACACACACCCCAGCGATATACTGAAATCCTAAACTCCAGTGCCTAAGAATGTGACTATTTGGAGATAAGGTCTTCACAGAGGACATCAGTTACAGGGAGGTCACTAAGGTGGACCCTAACCCAAAACTCCTAGTGTCCCTATAAAAAGGGAAATTGGACATAGAGTCAAACACATTCACAGAGGAAAGGCGATATGAAGAGACAGGGAAAAGGCAAAGGCAACCCATCTACTTATCCTTCCCTCACAGCCCTCAAGGGAACCAGCCTTGCCAACACTCTGACTTCTGGATTCCAGAACTCTAAGACAATAAAATTCTGTTGTCTAAACCTTCTGAAGTATCTTAGGTCCATGGCAGACCTTAGTTGTAGGTCAGCCCCCACCTTGGCCTGTTTTTTTTTTTTTTAATAAATTGATCAAAGACAAGGATAGGAGCAACATTCTAACTTTTGTTCCTCCCAACTGACCAAGTGATGTGTGGTGAGAAGGGCTTTATGCCGGGCAGAGCATTCTGAGTGATAGAAAGGAAAAGAGCGAAGACCTGTGGGTGGAAAACAGCCACAAAAAACATCAGGAGGTCACCTTTTCTGAGCACCTGCTCTGTGGAGAGTCCTATGTGAGGTGCTGGAATCAAAACCCAGTCCTACCCACAGTGCTGGTTTCCCGGTTGTCAGGCTACTACTGGCAGAAGATGGAGGACTGGCCTGACAGGGCCTTTGGTTACTAGGTGGGTATTAGAAATGGGAATGGCAGAGTTACAAGTCTGTAACATCACTCTGATTCACCTTCTGATTTTTCAAAAGAAAGGGAACAAAGCCTTGAACGGTCTAGAGTCTGAAACAAGATTATGTCAAATTTACAGAGGAGTAAGACTCAGATAAGAAATCGCTTCTTCAATTTTGAGAAAGATAAGAGAGCTCTGTTAGACAAAGGGAAGACTGGCTCCAAACAGTGATCAGATGGATATTTAAGAGGCCCAACATATACCCCTTGGAGAGTTGCAGAAATAAGACGATGATGATGATAATGATGACAAATTTTAAGCAACTGTTACGTGTGTGGCACTGCTATGTTTTGCATACATGATTACCTAATTTAATTCTCACACAACAACCTTGCGTGGGAAGTGTTAAACACAGGTAGGATACTCAACTTGCCTTAGATCTGGGAGTGGGTGGACAGTCAGGACTATCACCTTGTACCTGGACAGCCTCTTAGAGACAGTCAACAGACACAGATACTGCTAAGGGGGCTCTGTGATTATATTTTAGAACATCCAAGTCACATCAATGAGAAGTTTTTATTAGTGAAGTAGATTCACTTGGTCTTCCACATAGTTTTTAAACTATGAAAACAATCATTATCAAAAACAGCCACCACAATCATGTTGGTAGAAGAACAGGTGCTCATACAAAATATGTGGTGAATTTGGGCCAGATGTTGACTGTTCTTGCATTACCATCAACTTGCTGAAGTCATTACTTCCCTCCAAGAGATAATGACAGCAGCATTTCCCCTTGAACTTACCTAAAGTGCCATGAAATGCAGTAGAAACTGCAGGAAATACTGCGGTCAGACTTTGAGCTTGAGCCATCACACTCAACCCAACACTGCAATAAGGTAGAGTAGAATGAAAGCGGGGGTGACCTGATTGGGAGCACCTGGTCCTTCCTTAGGAGACAAATTAACCTGGAGGAGATAAGGAAAACATCGTCTGGAGGACCTGGATTATTCCTTTTGTTGAAAAATTCTCCATTTAAACCTAAACTAGAGCAAGCAGCAGAGACAGGGGGTACCCCCTCAACTCCCAGAAGCAGTGTGCTGGTGAGAAGGCACGAGAGGATGCCTGCACAGCTAAGTACTGGCATGTTTCTGAAAGTTAGTGTCTATTTGACCCCCATTTAAGAGACATGCATTTCCTAAAGTACCTTTTGATTTCAGATTTCAGAGCCTAGTAGAAAGCTGGCAGAGTGTCAAGTTGCAGGATTGCCTAAATTTTCCCTCTCGGCTCATCCCTAGATGGTTAAAGTACCAACTGTTCTTCCATTTCAACAGGAAGTGAAGTAAGATCATCTTTACTTCTGTAAAATGCTAAGGAAGCTTGCAAAAGGTTCATTATGAACTGAAGATAAGTTAATGTAGAAAGTATGAATGAATAGTGGAAAAAATATTGAACACTTGATAAAATTTGAGCTATGATGTATTATCTCATATAACCTTTCAACAACCTATTACGATGCCTCATTTTACAGAAGAGAAAACTAGAGATTTGGGAGAGATTGAGTGTCATGCCCAAGGACACATACCCATTCACATGGGCGTGTGCGCATGCTTGTACACACACACACACACACACACACACACACACACACTCCTGCCTGACTCCATCCCTGCTGTCCCTTCCCACACGAACATGTTTTCAAAATGATCATTTTGTGTTACTGATTTACTTCTCTTTCTTTGAAGGAGTTAAAGTTGCAAAAAGAAGAGTTGGTCTGTGATATATCCCCACATTCAGTTCTGCTACCCAGGCCACCACTCACCCTTCATTTTTCCCTTCATAGTAAAAGGAAAGGTAGAAGATTATTTTCTAATTAATTGAAATGCTTCTGCAATGGAAAAGCTGCCCCCCAATAAGTTAAAGATTAGAGAAAATTAGAAGTTAAAAAGAAGTGAGAATTGTTAGGGGAAAGTTTTGATAATGCACCTGATCCTCTATTCCTGATATTAGTGGAGTCATCTCGTCTCACGGCAGCGCAGTGGCAACCTTGGCAGTTTCTCATAATTTCTCATAATGGTGAGAGTGAATGGTCACATCTCAGCTGGAAATGTTTGCAGGAGCTACTTTAGGATCAGGCTTGAGGGAGATTTACTTTAAAAAAAAAAAGATTATTTATGCATACAAGAGCTGGGGTACAGGCCAAAGGTGTGGGGGGTGAGAGGATTCACCACAGACAGAGCGGGGAGCAGAACAGGCAGATCTACTGAAATACGCTGCTGAGGGGAGCAGTGAGCGAGTCAGGAGAGGTCTGCCTGGCCATGTGGGTAGCTCCCTGGCTGGCCGGGGATCAAATTCATGCTGCAGAGGCTGTGGATTGCTTCATAGTGCGGTGCTTAACCCCTTGCACCACCAGGGAGACCCTGAGATTTAGTTTTTAAAATCAATCAAAACAGCAAGAAAAAAAAACAAACCCACAAACCCTTGTAATATTTTTGAAAAGGAAAACCTGTTCGAGAACTCAGCGCAAGTAACCGTGTCAAGTAAATGGACTTCAAAAGTTATTTCACCTGTGAATGGAGAGCTAGGCAAGTGGCAAAGGGGGCTGGACTTCACTGAGAGGCTGCAGGCACCCCCCAGGTGTGGTCTCATTCTCATCGTAATCCCCAAATATGCTGATTCCTGCCTCCATTTGAGGGTGCTGCCATCAAAAGAGTGCTGGTCCAAGGTCTCAGTCAGTCGAAAGGCAAGCTGGGAGTTGAACTCGCAATCTCTTCGAGAGACACCCATCGCTTTAATTCCCAAGCCTTCTGATCCCAAAAGGTGATATTCAACCTTTTTGTACCATGTAGACCTGTAAAACTTGTCATCCTGGGTGAATAGGAAGCTCTGGAAGCCATCTGCACTCTCCCCCTGAGTTCTGTGTACAGGACCCTGTGGCTTCCAGGGGACTGGACAAGCCAGTGCCCTTTCTAAATCCAGTCCCATCCCTACCTTTATTCCTCTCCCATCTCAACACACATATCGCAGAATAAATAGAAACCAAATGGGAACACCCTCCTACCCTGGCGGCTGCTCCATTTTTGTCAGAGTGCGTTTGCCAGCCCAGTGCCCCCACATGGACACTAGAGGGCGCCTGATGCCCATAAAAGCTATGGGCCCTGCTGAACCTGGCAGGTCCTGTTTGATTATATTGGGGAGAACCGTAATATGTGCCCCCCCCCCCAAGAAGTATCATTTCTAATGGATCAACACTTACCATGCTACGCAACAAACTCGTTTCAGAAACAACTGCCATGTTGAAGCTTTTCCCAAGGAAGAATTCTTCCTTTTTGACCATCTAAATCCATCCCATCTCTAGTTGAATGTTATGAAGATACAATAAAAAAAAAACAGTTCCTTTCTGTGCGATGGAAAGCCACCATCCTCCAGCTCTCAGTAATTGTCATAAACCTGGTGATCAGAACTACTAGTCACCCAAGAAAGGCAGCCCCTGTCTCCGAGGCCCTGCCGTCTCCCATGTCCACAGCTCGCTGTGCCACAAGCCTTCATGGGCAGAGAAGTGTGGATGGGTGAAGTCAGCCACTTGGAGAAACTGTCACTCCTTCCACCCAAGGAGGCTCAGAGAGCAGCAGAAAGAAGGGGAGCAGCAGGATGTTTGCATTTTGTGGAGCCCCAGAGCAGGGGCCCCAGGTGGCCCCCTACGTGCTGAGACCTTGCAAAGCTGAGCTCCTGGCAACAGCCTTTGAAATAACTGAGTGCAGGCAACACAGATTTGACATGAATATGCAAATAAGAATACTCAAGACTCTCACTTCATGCTTTTGGATCTTTTTACAAATTCAGCCACTAACCATGACTAACAATAAATAAAGGGGGAAGAAAAAGTGGTCTAACCTCCACTTGGTTTCTCCCACTGACCTCCCTGTGCTGGAGCCAAAGTACTTTTCAGAGCAGAGAGAAAGATGGCTGGGGTCTCCAGGAGGAGCCTGGACCGCGGAGAGTTAAAGACATTTTCACCTCCCCTATTTAACAAAAGCTTGGGAGTGGATCAATAGGCACTACTCTGTTCTGTCAATCAACCTCAGTTGCTCTATTTTCATCGCTACTAAGATGGATAAAAAGCTAAAGTTTGCTACAAAGGCCCCAGCAATGTATTCAGGGAAATCATGGGGAGGTTTAGTGAGTAATGTCTGTAAACTTGCCAGGTCACTAATTGTGCGTATCATTTCCCCGCAGTCTCTCCGTGCTGTCACTCGGTCCCAGGAATCACTTTGGCGTCCATGCTTCTTCCTGGGTTCGCTTGCCTGCTCCCCCGAGTTGAGCCTGGAGGGAGGCACCTCGCAGGCAGGCACATCTCTATAACAAGATGTGACAATGAGTTCAGGGAATTTACTGGCTGAACACAATTACAAAGAATTTTGCATCATTATCCATGGTTTTTTTTTCCCTGAGATGCGAAGGCATGTGGTAAGGCGCTCCCTCCAGCCCCCCACTCTGAGGATGGGGGGGGACAGGCACACAGCGGGGGTTGGCCCACCCCGTGGAAATCCCTCCCTGCCCAAGCAGAAAGGGACAAATGTAAGGAAAGTCTAAATCAGCTGTCAGACCAAACTTAATACAAACAGCTGAATGGTGCAGCAGCAGAAAACCTTGTTCATCCTTAGAAGATAAATTACACTTCATTTCTATAAGCTTCTTCTTCTTTTTTATTTTTTTTAGTTGCGATACCCCCATCATGTATTGCCACCATAGTGCAGCCACCATCAAATCCCCCATGGTCCACCACTAGAGTGCACTGTGCTTTCTTCTCTCTGCTTCTTAGCCTTCACCTTCCCTCTCTCTCCTCTGGATGCTTCAGTTGTGTAGTCAACTTTCAAGGTTTAGTTTTTAAGTTTGTCTTTACCTGACTCTTAGTTTAGTTTCTCTATATTCCACATATTAGTAACACCGTCCAGTATTTATCTTCCTCCTTCTGACTTCTCAGCTTTATCCCTTCTGGCTCTATCCATGTTGCTGCAAATGGCATGAGTTTATCTTTTTTAATCGCTGAGTAGTATTTCATTGTGTACATACACCACAGCTTCTTGATCCACTCATCTGTTTTGGGGCACTTGTTTCTATAACATAACTATGGTAAATAGTGCTGCAATAAACATGGTAGTGCAAGTTTCCTTTCAAATTAGTCTTTGAATTTTTGGGGGTAGATAGATGCCTATCAGTGGAATTACTAGGTCATATGGCAGATCAATTTTTAATGTTTTGAGCCACATTCATATCACTTTCCATAAGGGTTGGGCCATTCTGTGTAAATTGCTTCAATTTGTTATATTTGAGAATAGTTTTGTCATTTAATAAGGCACTTTAAAAATCCTAAATTAGTCAAGACTATACAATCTGTAGAATGAGTCCTACAGATTTAAAATGATTATCTGTATAATGAATTATATGTATGTGATTAATGTTTACTACTCTCAAATACATTTCTTCATTTTTATACATTGTTTCATGTTATTCTCACAAAAATCCAGAGCTAGTATTTCGAGTTCAAGAAGTGGCTTATATATAGTTTAATAGAATTAAGTAATTCTATTAAAGAGAGACAGTCTCCCTGGGCTATGCCAGAAGCCTGTCTCTTGGTGATGCGTTTACTACCAGACTAGGGATTATGAGCTCCACCTGGAGCTATGAGATATGAGCGGAAAGAGTCGAAATCAAAGGACTCAGAAACTGAATCTGACACATTGGAGACTGTCAGGTCATCGGAGGTCTGAGGAGAGTTTGAGTTCTCTTCTTCCTAAAGGTACCGGTGACCTGTGAACTGGGATGTAAAGTGCGGTCTTCCTCTTTGATGGGTGCCAACTGCTAGACAGAGCACCTGCTGGCTTAACTTGCATTTCCTTGATTTTTGAACTCTGGACTAACCTATTCTGGGAACCTTGGAAACTCGGAGAAACAGAAGCAAATAAATGGCATTATTCCTGGTTTATAGATGAGAAAATTAAGGCATAAAGAAGATGGTCCTTTTTCATTAGCCACCTGGCTAATAAGTGTTAGAATCAAGGCTTTGGAAACAATACGAAATAATGTTCTGCTAACCACTTGGAATAGAATTTTGGGGGAATAAAGCATTCATCCTTGCTGAAAAAAAAAAAAGATGAATTACACTCACATTCAAAGTTCTTGGTTCTCTTGAAGAGGGATAGAGGTTCACAGACATTTCTTTGCCCGGGTATCAGCACTGATCAGGGGATTGCAAGTTTTTGCTACAGACTGGTGCCCTGGGATATAGGGCAGGAGAAGGGGGCAAAGACTGCCTTTCAACTACCAGTGAAGAGCTGGGGAAAGGTGACTTTGTGGTCGAGTGAAACCTGACCCCGCAACGAGCATGGATGGCAACCAACCCTCCCAGGCCCCACCTGCTCTCTCTCCCTCATGAGAGGGAAGGTGGGGAGAGGCTCCAAGCCGAACTCCACAGGGTAAATCCCCAATTTTCAAAGACTATATGTTCTCAAAGCCCGTTCATGAGAGCAGCTCTGGCCGTGACAGTGGACAAGAAGGTTACAGCCCAGTGGGGTGGTGGGGCTCTGGGTTCTCTGGCAGCCAGGAGGAGGAGGTCATAACAGTCCCGCTCACTCCTCATGGGCTCCTTTCCCAACCCTCTGCACCTCTTTGGTGCCCAGGTCAAGCCTTGGCTCTGAAGGCTCCTCCCTTCCCAACCCCCTGTGGCCTCCACCCCTGCTCTTCGGGTGAGAGGACGCCTCCCACCGGCACGATAAACCTGTGATGGGACACCTGAAAAATGACTTCCCTGTCAGTTTCTTTAACACCCTGAATGTTGCATACTTTCCTTGCTCCTCTCTGCTCATTTAATAATCATCTTTCTTCAGGTGGGCAGCCCAGGCCTCTTAGGAGCCTGGCTGGGAAAGAATATGGACATTCAGGTCCCTCAAGATATTCCTTGCTGCTGAGACTCAGCACCCCGGGTCTCCCCGGGTTCTTTGGGTTAAGTTCTTCCCCTTCCTCGATCGCTCTCTAGAATGTTAAATAGCGTAAGTGACTGTGGCCTCCAGTTCGTTCTCCCTCCAGTTGATTTAAGAATTGTTCCATACTGGGATTATGAGCCCAAATCTACCTTCACTCTTTCTGGGATCTGCAAGGTCTTTATTATGCAAACAAAATTCCCCGAAGCCCCCCACCAAAAATAAGCCTTGATTTGTCTGGATTCCAGGATGGGGCACAGAGTGGATTTCATTCCGAGACATGCCCCCTGAATCATCTGGAATTGAGAATGAATTTCTAGTAGAAACATGTCAAGTGGTGGTTCTGGTCCATTCCGCCAGCCCATTGAACCCAAAACGTGGCTCAGCTGTCGAACTAACTGTGCTAGACTCCGTGCTGGGGTTTGGCAACAGCATCCACACAATCAAGAGGGACGATATAGAAAAAAGAAAGCGAAAAAGTCTTTCTGCTTTCCTGGTTATGGCACCCGTCCTGGGAAAGCCTCTACAGCCCACTGAGCTCACTGCATCTTTGGCTTCCTGCCGCACCCCAGGACTCTCCACAAGCATTCCAGTCCCTCTGCTATTTTAAATGCTTCAGCTTAGCTCTCACCCAAGCTGGTGGACTCCAGACTCCAGGCGCCAACTTTAGACCTGCCACCGCTGCCCACCGTCCCTCCGGGTGGATCTGCCCCTCTTGCTGAGAAGGAAGCCAGGGGAACCATGGAAGGAAGCCAGGGGAACCAGCTCATGACTGGGGCTCTCCCCAGTCTCGTGACTGACCCTCCCAGGAGTGTAGAAGGCCTGGTAGACCTGCAGGTGGGTAAGAAGCAGGGTACAGGGAGGTGGCCCCAGAAGGAAAACCACCCCTCTGTCACTCTGAGGATTGACTGTGCTCCAGCCTGTGCTTGGTGGCTTACCTGCATCATTTATTCAGCCAGTATCTGAAAATGGTGGTCAGTTCCAGCTCTGATAGTTGTCTCGGGCCTTATGCTCAATAAAAAATTGTTCTGGGGAATTTCTTTCATGAGAATGACTTTTTCTGCTTAGCCTCATTTCTTTTACCTCAAAAAGGAATCAGCGAGAATAACCACATGAGCATGAGGGCTAGGAGACCAGTGACACAAATGTCTGTCCTCATGGAGCTGACATTCTGGTGCATTAGCTCATTTTAGTTTCCCTAGTAACCTAGGAGTCTGCTACTGTAATGCCCCCATTTTGCTCAGTTAAAAAAAAACAAAAATCCTAGGGGCCCAATTAAATAACACACCCCAAGTAGGTGCTGGTTATAGAATGAAACTAGGACTCCCAGCTGGGCTTTCTGGGATGCTTAAGTCTATACTTGACCAGCCCAATGGTGTAGTACAGACTTCTTGTCATTGTGATTTTATATTGTGTAGTATAATATATGTTTAGCTGGTGAAACTGCCCCCGCTGCATGTGATGAAATGAGGAACAATATCAGTTTTCAGTCCTGTCTCCTGGGAGCTCCAGCTGGCAGAATGGCCCTCTGGCTGGAGAGAGTGGGGCAGGGGCAGAACCCGAGAGCGAGGAGGGCTCCCTGGAGTGTGGCTCTCACTCTTGAATTCCCAAGTGCCAGTGCCCCTGGGAAAGGCCGGGACACAGTGAGCAGGCCCTCTGATTCCTTTTTGGGGTAAGAGAAATGAGGCTAAGCAGAAAAAGTCATTCTCATGAAAGAGATTCTCCAGAACAATTTTTTATTGAGTATAAGGCCCGAGAGAACTATCAGAGCTGGAAATGACCACCATTTTCAGGTACAGGTTCTCCTGGCCCTTTTACATCCCAGAGTTAATATACCTGAAAACATCCTGATGGATGAGAGTTCCAAAACAAACCCTCCCTGCTCAGCACCAGCAGATCGCCCAGCCGAGGCACTTCAGTCTCTGAGTTCAGGAACAAGATTAGACCTGAAATGGGAATCCTGGCTGAGGGCCAAGGGCCTAGGGAGGCAAAGTGGGGTTGGAAATTGACTTAGAAAGGCAATTAAGAGGGCTGCTCACCAGAGCTCAGGTGAGAACCTACAGGAGCTTCCTTCCCCGGAGATCACCTGCCAGGCCTATTCAGGCTGAAAACTGTGAAGTCCAACCTTCTCCCTCTTCCTGGGCTGCCCAGGATTCAGGGCCCCAGACTCTTAGCAGAGCAAAATACAAGTGATTCACAACCAGGACTTTTAAGAAGCACACAGAAGAAGTCTGATAAAATACTCATTTATTAAGAAATTTTTCAGCAGCATCATTTCCATTTGCTTTTCTAATCAAAGTACATTTCAAAGTAATTACAATAAGCACTCAAAATACAGATATTTTGAGAACTCAGGAATAAAATAATCAGTAGTACATGTTTCATTCATCCAATCATCCACCCATGCATCCATGCATCCATGCATCCATCCATCATTTTGAAAATGTGCAATATTAGCACAGAGAGGCAAATATGCTACTTAGTGTGGAAATTGTAAGTTCCAGCCATGGTTTCCATTGTGGAAACGTCACCAACTAGTTTAAGAGAAGAGCTTGGCTCGACAGTACATTCTGATACAAGTGTATGATTTAGCCAAAGGACCTTAAAAAAAGGCTCAATAAGAATGATTTCCCTTTCTAGTCATGTTCAGCTTAGGAAATAAATAGTGGTTATAACATTTTCACACAGAGAAGCAAAAACCCAGTAGAGGTTTTGCTTTGCTTAACCAGTATTTGTTTTGCACCTTACTTTATGAAGACACAGATTTGGTTTTAGTATTTCACCTCCAGCTGCTAGAGTAGGTGACCACCTGAGATGCCAGGCACAGACATAAATGGCCCTAGTACTCCACTGAGTGGGGGTTCACCCAATTAATTACAAACTTTCTGCAGGACACCTGCACTTAATGATGTGCTATCTTCTCACAGACATTAAAATAAATACGTGGACTTGGCAGCTAGTGAGATAACACCATGACACAAGCGGCATGGCTAGACAAGGCAAACAGGCAGGAGGATGAAACTGAATTGCTTCTCTACATTATCTGAAGCATCCACAACGCCCTCAATCAATACACTTTATCATCAGGATACATGTAATAGTGAACATTAAGTGCTGATGCATCAAAATGGACCGACAGATGGGGCCTGGCTCTCTTTCCTGTATAGTTCTCTAGGGAACATGAATGGACCTCTTCTACAGACACAGCGAGAGGCCCCAAGTCAACCAGTTTCCTCATCGGATTCTTTACTGCAGTGATCACCAACCAATTCAGCAGATACTTAGCAAAACTAATGATGTGATAATCTCTCCAGAATTTATAAATGTACAAGATATTGCCTTCAGACAGCTTCAGTGCAAAGATATACCTATAGACATTGTGATAATTAATGGTAAAAATATGAGATGGTATATGTTTAAAAAAAAAAAGACACACAAGGTAGAGTTTCCACAGACACTCGCAACAACAGATGGACAAGGAAAATATATATTTTTTATAAAGTACAGAATGTTAACTTTTTTCATCTGCTTGTAAAAAATATGTGCAAAGGTATGTTTCTAATTATTACCTAAGTAGCTGGCCTGGCTATACATCAGAGTCTTCTCTAACAAGGTTCGCAGTGTCTTTGAAAGTGTCTTCAGTTGCCGTGTAGGTTGCAGCTGGGTCTCTTCGTGGAGGAATTCTAGCAGGGGGAGAAGGCAATGAAGCTGGGGCCTCAGCCGCACTGTCCTGCTGGTCACCCTCCATCTGAAGCCACAACAAAACAGGCATCAGCCAGTCATTCCCCCAACAGGACTAAGAACAGTTTTGTGTGAGGAAGACAGGTCTTTGTCAGTTTGTTCAGAATTATGTGTGTGTATGGCCAATGTCACAAAGCAAGCTACTTCCACATAAGAATGTCTGTGCTAAGAAAAATAGTTAAATTACCTCTGCGTAGGTTGGATTTTCAAAGTTGGTAGTTTGCTTCGGTTTTCGTTTGAAGAGGTTCCATTTTGTTGCCTAGATAAAATGGGGGAAATGCAGATTTTCAGTAATGCAATTTTTTTTTGTGGGCTACCTCCCTCTTGGTAAATTTGAATTTTTTTCTTACTGAAGGAAAAACAATTTGGAACCTTGGGCCATGGGAACAGGCCCATGTGGTCAATTCTTCATTGCACTTTGAGCAGATTTACTGATGAATGAGAAACTGGTGACACTCCCTGGCACTTTAATGCTGACCTCGGTGATCTCACCAAGTGCTTCTTTTTACGGCTTTCAACCACACCAGCTATTATCTCAGTGCCCAGAAGGCAAGAGATACAGGAAGATTCCTGGTCATATCAGGAGGACAAACCTGAAAGGGCTTCAGCCTCAACTGGTTAAAAAAATGGAAGAAGAAACAACATACTGGAAAAATGGAGATGAGAAGGACAAAAAAGATCATTGTTGAAGATCTATTCTCATGCGAGAGAGTTTGTGTGTGGTCATTGTATTTCTGCTGACTGGGGTGCAGGGAAGAGTCACCACATCTCCCACATCCCCATCGTGGTCACCTCCCCCTCAGGCTGGGAGAGAGCTCTGTCTAGGAAAAGGGTCACTAGACTCTAAATTAACTGAGAAAGATGCCAAGATGCCATAAAATAAATAGGCACTACCTTGGAGAATCAAATATGTGGCATTCAAGTATCCTGGAGTCTGTGAAAAACTAATCTTCAAGATCTACTTTTAATGTAGCTTAGAGGGAAAAAAATTAGTACCTTAAAAAATATGAAACTGAAAATCCTTTTTTAAGACAACCTTCATGTATACATGTGTGTATGACAGGAGAAGAAGGAATTGCTAAATGGTATATGAGAAAGTGGAAAAAGAGAGCTTTGCTGTAAGTTCCTACTATTAGTATCAATTTAATTCAATTTTTGTTTTGACAAAATAAGTAGAACAAGAACCAATGTCTAAGGTGCTAAAAATCCAACATGACTTCCAAGTTAATCTTGCAGATAACCAATTCTGTTTATAGATTATGTCAATTGAAAAATAAGGATTATATAAAATAATAAAATTTCTAACTATCCTTAGTTAAATTCTTGTTTCTTTCTATTACTGCACAGAAGAAATCATAGATCTTCAAGCTAAAACACTCCAGATCCTACTATTCTCAACTGCAAGTGGGAAGTAGAGCAGTAAGGTGATTTCTGGCATCACAATGCATTGGGGGAGACACAACTAGCAGCCAGTGGACAGGGTCAAGAATACTAAAATGTTCTGCAATGCACAAGACAGTTTTATACACTAATATGGCAACAGTGCCCACAATGAGAAATGCTAAGAACGCTAGCATCCAGAGGTATACCAGTTTGCCCAGAATCAAACAGCCATATTTTATATAGCTTCATATGTTTCATTCTTCATTAAAAGTAGTTATATGTTATCCATTAATACAAAGTTTTATATCAAATTTATCAATTTCTCTGTAGACCAAATTCGAATGTTTACCAATTTCAAAGGGCCTGTGGGAATGGTAGAAAAGGCCCACTTAGTGCTTTTTTTCTTTTAATCTCCAGTATTAAATGCTATGCCTGGCACATTGAGGGCAATAAGGTTGGTTGGATGGTCAGATGGGTGGTGGACAGGAAAATGGATAGATGGGGAAGAAGGTGGGAATTAGTGCCCCCTGCTGGTAAACATAGGTAAGAGCTGTAGACCTGGGAACATTACACATTTTGAAAAGAACCAAAATGTAGACAGCAGAAAAATTACCTTACACAGGAAAAGAAAGAGTCTCCTGTATGTATCCTTGACACTCATTCATACTAAGCCATTCTCTCAAGTTAAATGCTCGTGGACTGAAGAGGTTGGGTCCAGAAGTCTTGCTGGCCTTTCTGTCCACTGCTTCCCAGGTCACCAAGGAATATCAATCCCATCTCAGCATTAGAATGTAGCTTTACTTGGTGGAAAGTTTTTCAATTCATTATTTTTAAAAATTATCTTTATTAATGCCTATGCACCTTGGATGTGAGAGCCCTAGTTTGCCTAGGACTAATAAACCTAGCAATTTCAAAGTTCTTTCCAAATCCCAGGTCATTCAGCAGTCAGTCAATATTACCTGAGTTCCATCAGCACTTGTGGAAGTTGGCTTTGTGTCAGGAGCTATCTCAGAAGGGCTTATGGGAATACCATAGTTCTTGTTATCCACATTTTCAGATACAGACACAGTCACCTGTGTGCAAATTGAAGGCCATTATCCAATTTTGAAAGAATTTGGTAATAGATGAAGCCCTTTCCCAATTCATTGGTTCTGTTCACAGACTCTGCTCTTCCACAGACATGGTACGGCACCATTTTTATTATGAGGCTGCCCTGCTAGCCCAAGACAAGACACCACTCCATCTCCCCCAAATCAGGAAAAATTCAACCCCTAAGTCATCTAAGTGGGAGGCACTTAGTAAACACAATGCCCACTTCGCTCTCCAAGCCTCTCATTGCCACTGAGAACTGTATTTTTGGATAAAAGCCAAATCCAAGAAAAACAACACAAATTATTCCCAAATCACTGGTTAACTGAGAATCTTATCTTTGAATATTTAGAATAAATAAAAATTTCAGAACTGCTTAAAAGAGACTGAATTTTGAATGCATTTTTAATTCAAATTTTATTGGCTTGTCACCCACTTGCATAGCTATAATGTGAATACAACTTTATACTTCACACATGCACATGCTTCACTCACAGAGTTTGAATTTTTTAAACATGAGGCATAATATTCTTATGATTCTAAGTTGTTTTATACCTAAATCACCATGGATATATAAGTAATAACTTATAAGATAGAAACTCATTTTTTTTCTATATTTTTATATTCACCATTTCTTTTCTTTTTTAATTTGGGTGTGTGTTTGCACACATGACCTCATTTTATTTCAAGGAAAATGTCAAATGAAACGTCAAATCTCTGTAGTCACATGATAAAAAAAAATTTAAGGATGCCAAAGGAGCAGGAAAAATGCTTTCAAGAACACGAAATTTATGATCTTAAGAAAGCTATTCATAAAATAAACATTTCTATCTCAGAGTAAAATGTGCCATTATCTTGTGAGTTCAAAAGAAGTTTAGGTGTTAACAATGAAATATATTTCACGGGGGCCATAGTTATTTTGACAAAGGTAATACAGTTAACAGGTGAGAGAAACTGGAAGGTATTTTGGAGCTAATGAAAAGTTCTTTCCCTTCATCCATACTCGTAGCTCATCTCCCTGCTCCTCTTAAAGATGAATAGGTAACATGGAAATGTAGATCTCTGTGTGTCAACTTTTGGAGATCTTTGTACTTTTCAGAAAAGTATGAGAAAAGCAAACATAGAGAAGTCCCCTCAAATCATATTCCTGTGATACCCAGAATCCTGAGCATAAACCCTGTCCCCCAAATCTCTGCGTAAGGACCAAGTAATCATTCACTCGTTCACTTCACATGCATTTAAGGAGAACCTATGTGTCAAGCCCTGTATTTGACTCATATCTTGCTCTGATCATGAGGGATGAAAAGGCTCTGGATCTGTACTATTGGAATGACAGTCAAATCGTGTACAACAAAACAGATTTTGTAGTTTTCTAGTTTTATGTGCTTGGGTCAGATCTGCTCCTGCAGATATTAAAGCAGATGAAAGGACACCTTTGCCTCCTTTTTGAAGGGAAAGTTAGGAAGACTCTGAGAGGGCAATATCCAATGGAATGAGATCCAGCAATAGCAGCACCTGAAAGAAAGCACCATGTGACTTCTCACCTGGGTTGGCTGAACCACCTTGACAGCACTGTCCCTGGATGCATACATTGGGTTTTCAAATATTATGGGCTGCTTCCCCATCTCCATGCCAAAGCGTTCACTCTGATGGGGAAAACAAAAAAGATCATATCATACTGATCACACATGGAGGAAGATTCCCTCCTGGCGCCTGGAGGCATGCTAGGGGCTATGCCAAATTAACCCAAAAAGAACTTAGAAAAAAGAACAAAATTCCAGCAGATAAGACTTCCACACGGCAAACCATTAATAAAACAACATACATGTTGTTTCAAGAAAATGAAAACTCTCTTCCTATGTTAGAATTCTTTATAGTTCCATAATACAAATGACTCACTCAGGGATTAGGTTTGGACAATAAAAGAAAGGATAGATGGTGGAAGAAGAGCAAAGAGGAAGATAGCAGGAGGGGACAAGAAGAAAGAATGGATAATCCTGTACTTTCAGACAGCAGGATAAATGAAAGATTTGGGAGACACTTAAGACTGTCTATGATTCCATTTGAATATTGTGGTTTCAAGCAGGAATAAATTTCAATTTTATTAATGTCTCCTAACTTTCATCTCTGCAGTGAAGATTTTATTGTGAGAGGCATACTCTTCATTTCTTGGGTTAATTTTTCTTTACAAAAAGTTTGTCTTTTATGAAACAGTGAAAATGACAACCTTCAAATGACTACTTGGAAAACACACTCACCAACGCCGCTGAAGTGTCAATAGCAGACTCGGGCCCAAAACCAGATATTCCAATATCCACGTTAACATCTCCCCCTGATCTGAAGGTCACCCCATTTCCATTTTCAGAGGATTTGACAAGACTACTCAAGCTGAAAGGAAATAATGAAATCAGTGTCATTAATTTAATGAGTTTTTATAATAGTGCCCTTTCCCGCATATTGCTAAATCTTAAACGAAATCACGTGCTCAGTTCACCCCTGAATTTACACATCAACTCAGGTAGTAATTGCCCTTAGTTACCTCAAGTGCTAATGCACCTTCCTGAGGGCTACAGAACTAAGAGAGGGTCAGTTTGGCACTGGCAAGAATGAAGCCCCTTCCATCACACAGTGGACTCTCCTCTCCAATTTAACCTGAACACCCACCAGTACACACAACCATTTGGAATATCAAATGGCTTCAGAGAAGCACTGGTTAAGAAGTTATGATTTGGGGCCTCCCTGGTGGCGCAAGGGTTAAGATGCAACCTATGAAGCTGTCCGCAGCCTCTGCAGCAGCAGTTTGATTCCCGGCCGGCCAGGGAGCAACCCACATGGCGCAGCAGACCTCTCCTGACTCGCCCGCTGCTCCCCTCAGCAGTGTACCTTGGTCAATCTGCCTGTTCTGTTCCCTACTCTTTCTCTGGTGAATCCTCTCACCTCCACCCCACCCACCACCATGCCTCTGGCCTGTACCCCAGCTCTTGTATGCATAAATAAATAAATCTTTAAAAAAAAACATTAAAAAAAAGAAAGTTATGACTTGAAGTGATTGCTTGAAATCTTCACTGCTTTTTGTTTCTGCAGAATATGTGAACTGTGTACTTTGCTTTTTTAACTTCAGAAAAAAAAAAAAACAAATTCAAGTTATTCCCCTGGTCACATCGCGCAGACTTCTAAAATCATCATTCCACAAAATGACACTGACCTTGGCAGCTTGGGCAGAGATGGCAAAAGAGAGCCCGTTTTCCTATAGTGGAAAAATCCTAAAGTTGACAAAACTACAATTATGATGATCAGGATTAGTGTCGACAGTACAGCCACAGCTGTCAGAGAGAAGAAAAGAGAACATATCAGAACCAACATACATAGCATGAAAGTTGGGGGCTAGAACCATTCATTCTTCAAAGACTGGGCTAAACAGGCTCTCGGAACATTCAATTTAGGAGCCATGATGCATGTCAGGTTTTTCAGATTCTCAAAACTTACTTGTTCCAGGAGGGACACCTTTTGAAAGTCCTATTTCACAGTAGTTCCCCATGTAGCCACTAGGACACCTAAAAGTGAAAGAAGAGTCACCTGTGAGCTGTTTTTTCAGCTCCTACTACAATTTATAAGCACATCTCCGAGTAAAGAAAGGTTGGACTGAGAAAATCCTCTGTGACTTTCGTTTATTCTGCCAAGAGGTAAGGAGCAGAAAGAACAGTAATCTAACTTGGGAAATTCACTTTCAACAGATAGCTGTGGCACCTACTGAGTCAGCCTCTCCAAATTAACCTTCTGGTATCTTCTCTAATCCATGTAATTCTTCCTTAGAGAGTAAAGAGGTTAGAGAGTAAAAAGGTCTTTCCTTTCACATGCTTTCATTAAATACTTTTAAAAGGCCTCCATTTATCTTGTTAATTTTATTAATAATCCTGTTTTTTCAAATCTTTACCCACTCCCTCTGCTCATCACAAAAGACTTGACTGCTCCCCACAATCCAACTGTAATTAACAGTTTGATTAATATCAGGTGAGTAGGAAAATGCAGTTGTCATTTCTCTGCTCCTGAGTGTAGCCCACAATTTTGTGGCTTCGCCAGGGCGTTTGTTAGAAACGCAGAATCCCTGTGAATGAACAGGCACTGATCTAGGTCCCAGGTGATTCTTATGCACATTACAGTTTGAGAAGCAAAGACTTTATTTAGTTCCTTGTGGACATCCCCCAAGGGTTAAGATGTGAAATTAGTGGCAGGGATCCTGTACTTGCATTTCTGGCTACATTAAGGTTTCACATTCCCCCAGAAGAAGCAAGGTCTCCAGCACAGACCTCAGCATTCAGACTTACTTGCACTTGGGGAGGTCATTCTCATCAAAATAGCAATTTCCTCCGTACATACACCTGCATGGGGGGGGCATGATGATAGGACTTTCGATGGCTGCAGAAAGGGCAGAAAGGGAAAGCCATGCACCTGTTAGTAGTCAGCCACACTAGGCAAAGCACCCATAATCATGCAAACCAGCCTCAGGCCCAAGGTGGAGGTGGGGGTGGGAATGGAGGTGGGGGAGGCAAGGTCAGTTAATTAGACTCCCTATCAAAACTTTACCTCCCCTTAGTCAGATAAATTTCATTATTAATAATAAGGTTTTAAAGCCTAACATACATTTGATAGTAAGAAACAGTTTGTAGCATTCACCCTCCCAGAACAGTGGAGAGAGGTTCTAGACATACATTAATAGTTAAAGGGAACTTGTGGCAAGGCCATTCAGTCTCACATGAAGTTTTCTGAATTCTCCTATGCAAATTCAATTAAAATCAAGAGTTTACACACACTTTGAACTTCAACTATAGCTTCCATCAGCGATCAACAAATACACATACAGACACAGAGTTAGACAGACAACTGGCTAGAGAACTCATATTTAAAATTCTCTCAAGTTACTCTTGCTCTGGGTCCCTGCTCTAGCTCAGCCCCCAAGTAACACGCCCTGAATGTGCCTGATGGGCCATTAGGGTTTCAGTGTCATATGCCTAGAAAATGTGAAGTATTTATTCCATATGTATTTATTTAAAGAGTTTAGATACCCTCTGGCTCAGTCCCACAATTTGAGTCTTTTCTCAAAGAGCCTTCCTTGAATTCTATCTTAAAAAACAACTCTGCCCCCACCCTTACTCATTCCTCTTACCCAGCTTTCATGTTCTCCTTTTATCACTTGACATTACACATTGTTAGCTTCTCTATTTATTGTCCTATTAGATGATAAGCTCAATGAGAGAAGGGATTGTGTCCATTTTGTTTACTTCTGTTATTTCCAGCACTCAGAACAGTGCCTTACAGTAAGCACTCAGTAAATTCTTAATGAACAAACCAGAATTCCATCATCATTTATGTGCTTACTTGGTTGAAGCTGTTTTATTTATTTTTTTATTTTTTTATTTTATTTTTTTTAATAATAAATTTTATTTTTATATTCCCCATACAATTGCAGCCCCCCCATTCTGACCCCAATCTCTCCCCTCCCACCCCCGCCCCCTTAAAAGTGTCTCTGGTTCGTAGTTTTTTGTTGATTTTGATTTTCACTTTCTTATAGTTATTCGTTTTCCTGGTCCCTTATTTAATTTTTCTAGATTCCTGCTATGAGTGAGACCATCCGGTATTTTTCTTTTTCTTTTTGGGTTATTTCGCTGAGCATGATCCCTTCCAGCGCCATCCATGTTGCTGCAAATTGCATGTGTTTATCTTTTTTGAATGCTGAGTAATATTCCATGCTATATATGTACCACATCTTCTTGATCCAGTCATCTATTTTTGGGCATTTGGGTTGTTTCCAAAGCTTAGCTATTGTAAACAGTGCTGCTATAAACATAGGGGTGCAGGTGTTCTTTGGAATTGATGTTTCTGTGTCCTTTGGGTAAATACCTAGGAGTGGAATTGCTGGATCATATGGAAGCTCTATGTTTAGTAGGTCCAGAAATCTCCACACAGCTCTCCACAGTGGTTGGACCAGTTTGCACTCCCACCAACAGTGCAGAAGAGTTCCTTTTTCTCCACACCCTCGCCAACATTTGTTGTTGCTAGTTTTTTTAATATGTGCCATTCTCACTGGTGTAAGATGGTATCTCATGGTAGTTTTGATTTGCATTTCCCTGATGACAAGTGATGTTGAACATTTTTTCATATGCCTGTTGGCCATTTGCATTTCCTCTTCAGAGAAGTTTCTTTTTAGCTCTTCTGCCCATTTTTTGACTGGATTATTTTCTTTGTTGTTGCTGAGTCTCATCAGCTCTTTGCAGATTTTTGTGATCAGTCCTTTATCATTAGTGTTGGGTGCAAAAATGTTCTCCCAGTTGGTGGGGTTTCTCTTTGTTTTTGTTATTGTCTCTTTTGCTGTGCAGAAGCTCTTTAATTTGATGTAGTCCCAGCTGTTTATCTTTGCCTTCACTATCACTGCTTTGGGTGATGTGTCTGTAAAGATGTCTTTGATGTGCAAATCACGTAGTGTTTTGCCTATATTTCCTTCTATATATTTTATGGTTTCAGGTCTTATGTCTAGTTCTTTAATCCGGTTGAAGCTGTTTTAAATGAGGATATTAATATAATCCAGGTGGTAAAAAATGCAGTTAAGATGACAACTCAGACAACTCTAACAATGTGAAATTGCAATAAATGGCAGAGGATTCTATCTACAGCACGGAACAAATCTCAAAAGTTTGAAATCTATGATTTGCTCAAATTATTGTCTTCTTGACAATATTACTCAGTAGCACTGGGATGAGAGTGGGGATAAAGGAAGGGAGGCAGAAAGTAGTTTTTTCCTGAGTTCATTCTTCAAACCTGCCAACTTCTTCATCCTGGTTGGGAAGAGTCCAAAAGGTCGTGTCTTATTTA
Organism: Talpa occidentalis; assembly: GCF_014898055.3. Classification (NCBI taxonomy): domain Eukaryota; kingdom Metazoa; phylum Chordata; class Mammalia; order Eulipotyphla; family Talpidae; genus Talpa; species Talpa occidentalis. The sequence continues at coordinate 100,441,961 of NW_023603184.1, forward strand.
ACCACGCGCTCCCCCTGGTGGTAAAACATGGTTAGGCCGCTTCATTTCCCCATTGGCTAAAACTGAGGGAAGGCCTCAAACTTGCCAATCATAAAATGAGCTGCTACAGCATTTTTTAAAACATGTTTTCCAAGCACTAGGCACTAGTTAGGAACTAGTTATTCCTCCAAGACTTATTAACTGCTTAATTTAATTTAAAAGAGGCACTGCTTATCGAGATGTTATATGTAGTTACATCATAATGACCTTGACTGATGGAAAAGTGGAGACTACTGAGTTAATTAAAGTATTAATTAAAAAGCAATCTCTTATTTGTGAAGACACTGATGGAACAGACATGTGGAAGGCAAGGGCAGATAAAAATCTGGCTGTATAACTGGGAGGCCTCTCCTAAATTAAAACTAATATGTGTTTCTATAACGTGCCTGTCAAAAGTGGTACACACATAGGCACCAAATTTAGAATAATTTGAGATGCTTATGGACATCATGCCCTTACTAACAAAGCTTTCTCGAAATTTCAGTGAGAGTCACTGGGGCTCTTGCACTAAGAAGTGACACTCCTCTCTCTGCAGATACCAGGAACTCTCTGGACATGGTCCCACCCCATCTACATCTCCCAAACTTTGCTAAGAGGTTCATTTTTTTAATACCAGTTGAATTGCATACTTATATTATTGTAAATCATACTTCCTCCAATAAATTCATATTGTGGTTTTAAAAAAATAAAAGAATCTTTGAAAAAAGGTCTTATTGAACACAGCTCATCTATAGCATTTGAGATGAGAATTAAACCACTACTTCCTTATTCCAGTCTCCAGCCTGCAACAGTATATCATAAGGCACCTTTAAAAATATGGCCTGTTTTTCAGGTGTCAAAATTTTGAAATGAGCATGATCTCAATACAGTGAGCCTCCCCCCCCACCCCCGGACTGTGTCGGTCCTACCCCCCTTACTCAGGAACCTGGTTCCCCACCTTGAGGAACTCCAGTTCCAGGCTAAATATGAATGGCTTCTGGAATGACAGAAATCTAGTATGGGGTGTAGAAAGAAAGAAGAAACTTTATAGAAAACTCACTCTTCAAAATGTTTTTACAAAACAACTAGAGTAGATTTATGGGGATTGGACTGATATCTCTGCAGATCTTAGCAAATAATCCTTAGAAATCATTGCAGCCTGAGTTTTTTGTGGCCCTGTAAGTCCCCCTCAGCTGTTCACATTTCCCACATCTCTCATCCCACCTTCTAGCCATCCCCACTCTATTCTGCAGAGGAGCCAGTACACAGGAATTATTCAGGCTTCCGAGGCAGGTGAGTACAGGTAGGGAAGCTTGTAAGAAGATAGAGGAGCTCTCCCAGGTCCCAGTGGCTGCCCAGGCAGTGCCCCTACCTGCGTCACACTCAGTGATGCTCCCTGTCATAAAGGTGGAACCTTGCGGACAGGCACAGCTATATCCTCCAGGCCGCAGGAGACAGAGATGGCTGCAGACATTTTTACAAGGGTTGGGCACTGGAAAACAGAGAGCAGTAGTTAGGTTCTGAGGAGGGAATGAATACGCGCACCAAAGATTTGTCCACCAACTAACTGAGCTGCGACACTGTCAGGTAAGAGCCCAATAATTTTAGGCTATGTGCCACTGGGCGACTTGCTCTCATTTCTATTACCATGTCCCACCACCCCACAAGAGATGCCATCTGCCCTCTGCCCCCCACTGCCTTGCTCTCCATCCCATTTCTATACCATTCAACATGTTCCATTGTCTTCCTTTCTTTCCTCTATTTGAAAAGTAGGTATCTGTTTGGTTTATTGTGTGACTCAAAATCTAATCTAAGCAACTTGAGCTGGTTCAAATGGCCAGTAGGATCCCATTGGTTATATCAAGATTTGTCATTTATCCACATCTTGATATCTCACCATGTAGGGTCCACCCAAAGCACATATGGGATGTGATTTCCACCTCCACCCTCCAAAGAGAACTTTCTTTTAGACTTCACCCATTGTTCTTATTTGCAACACAACAAAATTTAGAGCTATGATTATCATAACCACCTGGAAAATATTTATGTCCACTCACGGAAATCAGATTTAAATTGGTCTGGGATGGACTGTTAAAAGCTCTTCCTAGAGTCTTCTGAATTCCATCTTAGCATATATTACAACTTATCCATGATTAGATTATCTCTAGCTCCCTTCTGCTATTAACATTCTGTGATCCTGATTCTCTGTTTTTAAAATGTAACCATAGACAATAACTAGCTATACAATTAGTAAGATCACTAAAAGTTTGCCCCATTACCATTTCATCAGCTTTGTAGAGCAGAGCTTTTCAAACTTTAAATGTGAGAGAAATCACGGGGGGTGGTGGGGGATTGTGAAAATTCACAGTCTGACCAAAAGGACTGGGATGGGGCCAGAGAATCTGCATTTCTAGCCAATTCCTGTGTGATACTTGCACCTATTGTGTCCACTCCAGCATGGTCAGAATGGGTAAAATACACACATACAACACACAGATGCCTTTCATGCATCAAGAGATCAGTCTATTATTATCCACTACCATTTTCTAATAATAGTCATTAATTTGAAAAAGGGTTTCTAATAATAATAGAGTCATTAATTTGAAAAAGGGTTTCCAGATAATAAGGGACATCTTATTCCAAGGTTGGCCATTACCTGATAGATTATATCTATATTGATGAAAGATTCGAGCTTGAGTTAGCCAAGGACTCATTATCATCAGTCTCTCTTTCTCTTCTCGCCCGAATTTATCTTGCATCCATATCTCTCCCTTATCCTTAGATACCCAGTATAACTGGCTCTCGAAGATATCCAGACTATAAGGGGAAACTGCTGTTTAGCCGCAGGGGGAAAACAAGATAAATCAAGGTTATTGAAAAGAAAATATCTCAGTTCTACTTCTATGTCAGATGCATTCTGCATGAATTCAATCCCTAACACAATGCAATTCCAAGAACATTCAAGCAGACTTTTTTGTACATGTGACCACAAAAGTGTGCTGTACAGGGTGATCAGGATGAAAAAATAAAACTAGGTTAATGCTTAATGGCTGGCATCCAGTGTAGAGGACTCGCTCACTCACTTTCAAGTTACTGATTTAATTTTTGCAAAACAATTTACATGGCAGAAATTTTATCTTTTTCTTAGAACATATGATACCACTGCTCAGGCAGGAAAATCATTGGATCAATGGATCATCGCAATTCTGGATAAGAAGATAAAATTCTCCTCTCCTAGATGATTCCAGTTGTGGATCACAAGCAATCTAGCACAATAAAAACAGGCGTGTCCAGCCGCTGTCCGACATGGATCACCACCAGTGCACATGAGCCAGTCCTCTATCAGAGCAACCCAACAGGAAATCGAGTCACTTCAATATCTGCTGCTGGGTACATTTTTTTAATTATGTAAAAATGACAAAAAAGATTTGAATTATTGCCCATAAATTCAGTTGCATATAGATCAGCAGCTGGGAGTTGGAGGGTGTGATAGGACCAATTCCTAAGGTCAGGTTCCTTCTTAAGAAAATTGATAGAGACTGGAAATACATTAATATATAATTTAATATATTAAATTCAAATTTTCTTCTAACCTGCACGTGCAACGATTCTTCTATCAGTCCCATCATATTTTATGGTTTCAACAGTGTTGTCCTTGTAGTCACTCCAATATATCCGGTCATGATTCAAATAATCAATAGAAAGGCCAGTTGGCCAACCAAGATCCTCGTGAACCAGGATGGTCCGATGCTGCCCATCCATCCAGGCAGACTCAATTTTAGGTTCCTGACCCCAGTCAGTCCAGTACATAAGTCTGTAACAAAAGATTCCCTCATAACAGTTCATCTAGTGGAAATTCTCCACTTAAGCAGAGCATGACCTTCCTGCAGGGAAATCAGCTACCTTTCAGACAGGCCTGGCTGCTAAGTGATGCTGTCTTTTATGTTGCATAAGACAAGGAAAGAAAGGGTGGGGTGGGCAAGTGCATCTACGGCCTATCTTTCTTGAAAACTGGACTTCTTCAGTACAAACTGGCTTGCCCTTTCCAAGGACAAACATTCCAACCCTATGAGATATATTTACAAAAAAGCCATTCATTATTCAAAATATATTTATTGAATGTCTACTGTGTGGGATGCAATGCTCTGTATTTGGGATGGATCAGAAAACAAAACGAAGATCCCTGCCTTCATGTAGCTTACATTCTAACTCTTAAAATATATTATTTTGCAGGCAATTTCAAATTTTAATTAACTGAAGAGAGTTTATTAAAACAAAGATAACCTGGCATTGAAGGATGGTGTAGACCAAGAATTGCACCACTTCAAATATATAGAAAAGATCACACAGGTAATACAATGAGTGGGATAGAGCATTTATGGATATCAAGTATTGGGATGAGTAAGATCCAGGTAATGCTGCACCAAGGAAGGTATGCTTCCCAGCTCTTTTAGTTTCTCAAGTCAAAAATACAGATTTTAGATTTTTTATTAGAAAAAAATAAAAATAAAGCCCTGTGTAGTTCAAGTCAAATCTGTCAATGGCTTATAGTTACCTCACTAGTCACCACTTGCAGCTTACATGGCAAACCAACAAGGTATAGACCGATCCTTATATTCTATTGGGAAAATGTGCGGATTTTAGACAAACTGGGCCCTGAAAAAAATGGTGGCCAGAGGCCTTCCCTTACATGGTGCTGCCTGAAGTCTGGTTGGTCCTAAGTGTTCTCTAGAGCACATTAAAGTCTTGAACATAGTTATAGATGCCACTACAAAAAAGTCCAAGAACAACTTAAGTACAATGAGAAAAAAAGTAATTAAACATGTAGTCTTTGGAGAATCCAGTGGGAAATATTCAGAAAAGTAAATATTTCTCTTCCAAGTACTTACCCCAGTTTGGGATTCACAACCATTGCAGCGGGTTGATCTAGTTCAGTGAAAATCAGCCACTTTCTGTACCTTCCATCGAGTTCTGCTACTTCAATCCGTTTACTGCTGGCATCTGACCAGTAAATGTGCCTGAATTTACAGGGACAAAATTATACGACTGAATGTCTAAATTGGTCATTTCTGGAGAAATGCTTCTGGAGAGAATAGTTTAGAGGTTCCAGCCAGCAAGACAGGTACTTAGAAATCAAGAATCCAAACATTTCTCTCTCAGACCTGCTTCAAGCTTGTCATCCCAAAGGACCTCTATGGAAGGTTATAATAGAGGAGTGAGAGATGGAGGGGACTGAATCAGCTGGAATCAGTAATGACGACAGCTTTCACATCTGACATTATTATGTGACACGCACTCCCAGGTAGGAGTTATAAGGCACTGTGGCCCTGGCCCTTAAGTTCTGGCTGCCCTGTGAGTCTGTTTCCTCCTCAGCCAAAAACCCTTTTAAAATCAGTAGGAATCTGCCAACAGGTCCAAGGATAAGAAGAAAGAGCCTTTCAAAACAATTAACTCCGTCAGGCTGTCCTGCTCTTATTCCTCTTCTAAGGTTGGTGGCCTCAGTATCTTACAAGCAAAAAGAGTTCCATCCCTTTCTTCATTCATTCATTCTTGACTTTGTGAGGTCTTGTTTCCTGACAGAAGATGCTGACATGAGTCTCTAGCAGCCTGAGGCACAGTGGGACCTAATTAACTTCTTCAGAGATCCTCAAGTCTTCTTGGATTACCAGACAAGTTTGTTAAAAGGTAAAATTAATTTATAGTACAAATGATTCTCCATTCTCTCAAAGGATAGCAAGCCCTGGACCTTCCCTCGCAAACATTTCTCCTTTATTAGGTTATTTTCAAAGACACTGGGGAATAATCACTTGTCCACTCTGATAACAGTGTCTCTCCAATTGAAGAGTCTTCCTTAAATAAGCTAACTGATTTTTCCATATCAGTTTCCATTTTATGCCTCTACTTGATGAAAAAGCTACTTAAGCTTCTTATTTTAATATCATCTAAAATGTATGTCTCTGGTCCTAGGGTTATTAGAAGGTCTAAAAAAGTAGAACCAAGCCAACAGCTCAATGAACCAAAAAGCAAAAATTAAAGAGAAGTCAAATTTCCAGTCTGTTCAGACAACATAACTAAATGTATACAAGATGTGAAATATGAAATGTTCCTCCTCAAAATAATCACCACAGACAGGAAAATGTTTCCTCTCAAAATTGCTTTCCTAGAACTATAAGGCTGTTTCATTTCTTCACAAAATGAACAATGTGCCAACTGAAAGTTAATTTTGGAATCTAGAACTCTGTTGGCAAGAATGCTCTCTCTTGACTTGGTGCTTTTCCAAAATTTTTATGGCACACACAGAATATAGGAATGTTGAAATATAGACTACAGGATATGATAATGTTTAATGGCACACTGGAGTAAGCAGAGGCAGTTATGAGATCTAGAAACAAGCCCAGCAAAGCCTGCTGTACCTGTGGTTGAGTAGACTCATATCTCAACCAGTTCAACTCATTTGTCATGGCCAGGAGTAGGGAGCTTCGGCCAGGAAAATAGAATAAGCAAGTGGGGAATGTGTGGTAAACTTAACTTCTGGGCCTCCCCGGTGGCGCAGTGGTTGAGCACTTGATTGCGAAGCTGCCCGCAGCCTCTGCAGCGCCGGTTCAATCCCCCGCCACCAGCAAGGGTCCCACATGGCGCAACAGACCTCTCCTGCCGCACCCACTGCTCCCCTCAGCAGTGTGTTCCGTCAGTCTGCCTGTTCTGTTCCCTACTGTGGCTCTGGTGAATTCTCTCACCCTCCCATGCTTCTGACTGTACCCCAGTGATTGTATAAATAAATAAATAAATCTTTAAAAAAAAATAAACTTACCTTCCAACCCAGTCCACAGCTAACCCCTTTGGCTGCATTATGTACTTTAGGCCCATGTCAACTTCCACTACAGGATTATTGTTGCTGGATTCGAAGTTGGGGAGGTAGGCACGTTTGATAGCACCAAAATTAGGGCCTTGTCCTAGCACAGTATAATATACAACACCTGCAGAGGCAAGAGACACAGGTAGTTTCATGTTAAGAACATAAATCAGGTTGGAGTTCATAAAACTAGTAGACGGAGACAGGCAAAGAAGGCAATTTTTCTGACTCCTGCTCTATTACCATTACCCACATAGCACACAGAACTAGTCAAGTGAAGTGCCAAGCTTCATTTATTAACATCTCTGCCTCCTCATAATATTAATAATATTAAAAATTCAATTATGCCAATTAATCCTCAAAGCCTATCTACTTGAGCAATTAGGTACAAACAGTTCAATTTAGTTGTTTCTATTGGAAGTTAATCTAACAAAATATATTTTGGTCAAAACCCTATTTACCCTTGTTAAGATTAAGTCCTAGTTTCCAAACAGAATGAATGTATAAACCAGGGGCAAGCTGTTGAATTTGAAATCATACTCATTAAGAGTGGCAATAAAGGAGTCATGTAGATGAGAAGTCCTGTTTTATGTAAAGATGAAAGGAAAGTAGATGTAGGCATTTAAAAAAAAAAAGAAACACTTTTGTAGGTATATACTTTTCTTGAAAAGCTTATTGTATTGCATAATCAAATGTGAAAGCACAAAAATCTTACATTGCATAGTTATTGACAGATTGCATTTTCACAGCCATCAACCCATTTCATCTTTAAAACAACTCTCAGAGATAGGCAGACAAAATGAGATTACTACTCTTAAGAAAAGGAGAAATGGAGATCCAAAGAATTGCTACAATTATTGAAGTTCATAGAACTAGTAGATGGCAACAGGCTTTAAAAGCAGCTTTTCTGACACCTTCTCTATTACCACTTCCCACATACCACACAGAACTATGAAACAATAATAAGCATTATTTATCTCTTCATTCACTGAACTAAACTTTTTGAGCACCCACATATACTAGATGTTTAGTCACATGATAGGCATGTAAAAATGAATTATCAATGGATTCAGCCTCTGCTTCCAAAGAGCACACAGTTAATGGGTAGTGAGAAAAATATGTGTAGAGCCAGCTATAACTCAACATAACACATGCTTTAGTATAATTATGAACTCATTTGTCATGGCCAAGAGTAGGGAGCTTCAGCCAGGAAAATAGAATAAGCAAGTGGGAAATGTGCGTTAAACTTAAGCCTCCCCGGTGGTGCAGCGGTTGAGCACTGGATTACGAAGCTGCCCACAGCCTCTGCAGCGCCGGTTCAATCCCCCGCCACCAGCAAGGGTCCCACATGGCGCAACAGACCTCTCCTGCCGCACCCGCTGCTCCCCTCAGCAGTGTGTTTCGTCAGTCTGCCCGTTCTGTTCCCTGCTCTGGCTCGGGTGAATTCTCTCACCCTCCCACACATCTGACTGTACCCCAGTGCTTGTATAAATAAATAAATAAATCTCATGGATGAGCAATCATGGAGCTGTGCCAGGAGGAATTACAGAAGTATCATAGAGGAGATGGCATTCGAACTGGGTCTTTCTAGTTTGAGTAGAAGTTTTGCAAGTCTACAATGGTAGAGAAGAACAAGATCTGCATAAGCAAAGACAAAGATATTAAAAAGAGATATGAGGTGGTGCTACTCTGGAAAGGTTGGCTGGGACCAGAGCCTCTAAGCCACGTGGAGCACACACAGGATAGCAGTGGTTTCCTCTTCCACTCATATAAGAAAATTCACTCATTAAAAAATAAATTCCCCAGAGTTCATCACCTTGTAATTCAATTAGAATCAGCAGCAGATGCAAAAGTTCATACTCACTGAGACCTATGCCCTCAGGATCCCAGTCATAATCAATAGCTTGAATGCGTTCCTTGTCTTGAAGAAAACCTGAAAACTTCTCAGAGGAGAGGTTGTATTTTTGAATTCTCACTTTTTCAGGCAATAATAGCAAAGGAGGGTTACCTATAAACAAATGAAAGGCTGGTTTATCTGTCTGAATTCTACTCAAACTTTTTTTTATATAAAATAGGATATGAAATAGCAGGTATCCTACCCCAACTTGATTAGAATATGGCTCTCCCTGCTAATCAATAGAGCTGACTATCCAACCTGGTTCAAAATTCCATGACTGGGTATTCTGGTCTCCATTTCATGTGAAAAGCTAACATTTCTGCTACGGATGTGATCAGTTCTGTATTCTTTGTCCTCAATGGGCAACACCTTAGAGCAAGGCAAAATGCATTCTTCACTCTTACTGACAAATTTTATGATTCTTTTAGGAGGCAGTCAACTTCATGACCCAATTTAGCTTCTAAATAATGACAAAAAGCAGCTTGTTCTTGGTTTCAATTTTTTCTTTTTTTTACCTAAAGTAGCTATTTAAATGACAACTCATCCTGGGATGGATTGCCTAGATTAATTTTTAGTTTATTTACTTGCATAATGTCAATTGAATCCAATTTAAGTAACTTTTAAAAGTTCATTTTATGTATTTTCTCTATCTTGACATTATGTTTTATATGAACATTTTAATTTACTTCAGTTATCTCATTAGCTAAAAGATTTAAACATTTTTCAATTTACTGCTTAATTACCAAACCAACTGTTCAAATGCCTTTACCCAAGTTTTCATTCAGTATCAAAAATTTTAGAGGGTAAAATACTTAAACATGCTAGTCAAATGTGTACTTTAAAAGTTCAAAAGTTTAAAAGTTCAATTAAGAAATTAAATTGCCATTTTACCCCTAATTTTCAAAATAAAATGATATTTTCTTATCAAGTTTCTTAAATTCCAACACAAGCTTCAAATTCAAATCTGTAAGATCATTAAAACATATATCCCTCAACAGGAATATGCTAATTTAGATCAGCCTTCTGGAAATTTTGACCTTAATACTGCATAACATTACTTCTCTCTTGTCATTTCTAGCTGTACTTATTATTGCTTTTTATCAGCTTTGATTCTGACACTGGTACTAAAATGTAGAACTAATAATTGAAGTCATGAATGAGCCAGATTCTTTCAGTCAGTGATCAGTTAGTCCATGAACAATAAAATACAAATTCTGAATAGAAAGTCCTTGATTTGGCCCAACTGAATGTGTCTGTTTTGTGATCATCTTGGATTACAGGGCCTCGAACCTTGATCTCATGGAGCGGTGGCTGCAAGCCTTCATTATTTTCCTTCTGCTCATGACTCATGTAGAGACAAGCTTTTGTTTGAATCTTCTGGAGAGTAACATATTGTCCACTTTTTGAATTTTTAACCAAGGTGGACAGAAGACAAAAGTTCAGAGTAATAAATAACTCTTGTTTTAATTCCCATATATGTGTTGGGGGATTGTAGTTACTGTTTTAATCTGGCAGGGGAGGAAAGTGAAGAAGAGGTTGGATGAATGTGGGAAGAGAAGTAGCAGGTGAGTTAAAATTAATACTCTTAGGGTTCATTTTCTGGTATATGGTAATAGTCAGCATTTATTTCTCTGAAAGTCAATTCCAACGTGAGCCCCTCATACCATCAGCTGCGCACCGTTGTCCGTAGTGATCACTCATAGACTTAAAGCCTTCAGTACAGGAACACACATAACTTCCTTTGGTATTATGACAGATCTGGGGACAAACCCCAAATTGCTCACATTCATTGATGTCTGTAGGCAAAATAAAACCAAATATTGCAACATCTGCTCCCATTCATCCTCAGAGACTCTGCTTTGGTTTAAAGCCATATTCACAAGCAATAAGGACTGAGAAGAGTGCAGACAAAATAAACAATGATACCAAACTTTGTCAGCTTGAAAGTTACTAAATTTCAGATACTGCTTCCCATGCCTTTCATACTCTCTGAGGTATGGAATATGATTAAACCCAAAGTCCAAAGCTGGAAAGTGATGACAAGATCAAAACTATACAACAGCAGAACAAAATTTTCCCTTTGGGGAAGCAGTTGTTGTGTTGTTGCTGTTTGGTACCACTTCCCCTTATACTAACTAGCTTCAAGAATGGGAATCACTGATTTGGTTTTCAACTGATTTCTTAAACTTCAACTCCCCAAAAAACTCTTCCATCCATCTGTGTATGGCTCATCATACACAGAAAAAATTCAAATATTAAAGGACATCTAAAGTCATACTCATCACTTAACATCTTGATAAGCTACCTTGCAACTCCACACCTTAGAACTCATTTATGTCTGGCAAAAGTAGGTGTGTGATAAATACACGTTGTTTGGCTTGATGAAAAAAATAAGACTTGTGTTTGTCAAAGAAAAAAAAAATTTGGTATTACACACTGATATAATAAGCAGCTATTATCACCAAGGCCTTCATAAGTCTTATCAATTTCAAAGATATTACTGAGGATGAGCTGTCTTCTGCTCTGTGAGGTACTGGTAAGAAGGCATGAGGAAAAGCAAAAGGTATCCTTAAGCAATTTTATGAGCTGAAATCATGAGATTAGCTCCACTAAGGGAATTATATAGCAGTTTATTAAAAGGAAAGAGGAGAACCCAAAAGGTACGAGGTTCCCTAGTAAGAATTAGAGGAAATCTACTCTACCATCACAGGAGTTTCTGTCCAAAACACTGGCTTTGAACCCAGGTCGACAGGAACAGATAAATCCTCCTTCTTTTAATTGAGTACAGTTTTGTTCACATAGATTTTCTGCACATGATCTTTCTTTTCCTGTATCTGAAAAATAAAATCAGAGTAGTTCAGTCACAAATGAACATTAAGTGGTGTATCAGAAGCAACATCTACCAATAGCCAATGACAGGACATCATGACATGATCCCCTTTCCATAATCTTTTGTAAAGGATTATGGGCCTCTGAAAACTGGGGAGGGAAGAACACAGGGGTATATGGTGATGGTTTATGGGTGATACGGTGGCAGGAGAAATATGGGGACTACAATAATGTAAAAAAAAAATTCAATTAATAATAATAATGATAATGATAATAGGATGGCAATAGCCTGAATACAATTTACACAAATGTATGCTAGGTAATGTTCGATCCTGAGTCAATTTTCCTATTATATTTACCACTGCCAGTCTCACCTTCAGAGGATCTAACTGCTCTACTATCCACTTAGATTCTAAAAAGGTATGCTTTCATACCTAAATTAATCCCTGTGTTACTTACTCCCTTTAAATAAACCTTGCTTTTAATTAAATGGCATTTGACTTACAACTACTGCCATCAATTCTGGGCCTTTTTTATTGGCACAAGCAACTAAAAAAGAAAGTATTGTTTGACTGAGTCCTAAGTTGGAAATCCTCCAAACTTGTAGAACCCAAATCAACAATTCAGTCCTGCAAATCCTGTCAAAAACTCCAAACCCACTGAGAAAGTATATGGAAATTCTCCAAACTTCTAGAACTCAAATCTACCATTCAGTCCTGCAAATCCTGTCATGTCACTTTATTACGTCAAAAACTCCAAATCTACTGAGAAAGTATATGGAATAAATGGCAAGTCAGCTCGCAATGACTAGCTATTCATCCTTCTACAGGTTTTTCATCCCGTAACCTACACAAAAAAGAAGTTGCCAAGAAACCCTTGGGATGCCTCAGAAAACAATCATTTGAAGTCCAAGAAGCTGAAAGCACAAACAGCCAACTAAGATAACTGAGTCACAGACTCCTCCAGTTTGAAAAACTCCCTCTTATTATTTTTTTTTTTAGTCTGTACTTATAGTTTAATGAGGGGAGAGAAGCAGTAACAAAATAAATAAGTAAATGATTTTTTTTTAATTTTTAAATTATTTTTTTAAACAATATTTTCTTCCCCCACGCCCCTCAGGTTGAGTCCCCATAGAATTTCCTTCCCCAAGGCACAGGAGACTGTGGTGAACTCCCTCTTTTTTTATGAAGAATCTGAGAATAGGAGAGGTGAGTATGTGACCAAAGTGCCACAGATGGTGACAGAGGAATTACAGGCCAACCTGGAGTCAGGACTGCAAAAACTCTGCCTTTGCCACTCTGTATAACTTCAAGCAAGTTCCTTAGCTCTCTGTACTTTATCATACAGACAGACATAAAAAAAGTGAGACAATGGGGTTAACTTGAGTGACAAATTTGACAAGGTATGCAAAAGCACCACATAAAAGTGATAAACGACTACAAAGGTATGAGGTATAAACAGTCATTCTGACGTTTCTATCATAATATTGAGCTAATTCTATTCCTTGGTTACGCCGCATCCTTTTCCTACATAAAGGTCTCCCTTCACCTTAAAAATAATTATTCATTCCAAGATTACTGTGGCATTCTCATATTTACCAACTTTTTTTTTTTTTTACAGAAAAGTAAGAGATTTATTGATAGGTAGGAAGGACAGAAAAGTTCCCTGAGCAGAAAGGGGTCCCAAATGGGTACTCAATTATAGACAAGAGGAAGGATAGGAATGTTCTCCGAGCGGAAAGGGCACCAATTTCCTTTAAAACCTTTTCCTCTAAGCACCAAAGATGCTGCATTTGGCTTAAGATGAAAAAACATGCAGACTAATAAAATATCTAGTTTTAAGACATGAAGAGGCACCCAGGGAACTGGGAAGAAGATGTGCTTTGAGTTATTTAAATCAGAGTTCAAATTCTACTCAACAACTTTGTGACAAAAGGACAAGTTTTCATTTATAAGGTTAACAAAAAGAGGTTGAGAAAGAGAAATACCTAACTCATAGGGTAATTACAAGAATGAGATGTGATAACACATGTAGTGTTTAGCACAATGTCTGGTAGAGCATAAATGCTCAATAGCAGGAGGATATAGGCAGGACTGCAGTTCAGAGCACAAAGAACATTTAAAGGCAATCATGCTTATCATCTCCTTTAAGCTATTCCATGCTTTCATAAAATAAACCCAGGTTACTACAATGAAGTATACAATGAAGTATAAAATAAGTATTTACTTACTGCAACCTGTTTCATCAAAATTGTCACCACAGTCATTGACGTCATCACATACCAGGTGCTGAGAAATGCAGTGTCCATTGCTACACTTAAATTCATCTTCTCTACAAGGTCTAGGGGTTGGAGGTAAACCTGCAATTTAAGAACAAGTTGATATCAAAGCATTTTCTGTTCCCCTCTGTGGCAGAGACAGTTATTGTTCACTATCCAAGCACGTGCTTCTACATTTCCCAGTCTCCCTTGCAGTATGGCTGAAGCTATTAAAAGCCAGTGTGCCTCCCTGCTCTGGCAGCCTTGCAAGCTGTGTGTTTCAGGTCACCTTGCTACAAGATGGAGGAGGCCATGCAGCCTGTGTTGGCTGTTACATGCATGAAAAGTAAGTCTATCTTATATCACCCCAGTGAGAGGTTGGGGTGTGTTGGTTGCAGAATCTAGTTATTTATTACTGTAAATAATATAAAGTAGGGTCCATCCATTTACAGAAAAATAAAATATTTAGTATTGGCTTTACAGTCAAGAGGCAAGCATGAGGAAACTGATATTGGAGGCAGGAAAGATAGAGACCCATGTGATGCAATGGCAAAGCATTTGGTAAAGCTGTCACCTTGGAAAAAATGGAAAGCAGATCACATGCCTAGTGAACTTGTCAATCTAGGGAAAGAGGTTAGAAAACAGAATGTTAGTAATGTACATCGGTTGCCATTACCTGAGTTTGGCAAAGTAGTATGAAAAAGAGAACCTCGGGGAAGAACGGGTTGATTTACAAGCAGAAATGAACAAAATCCAGAAATTTTGCAGTGTGGGAAAAGTCAACTACATTTAGACCTCAAGTAGTAAGAGTGTGTGGTTTGGCTTTGAGACAAAAAGGCTTTGAGACACAAATGTACAGTGAAACCTCTTAGTCGGGTGAAATGACTGCTCACCTGTTTTCTCAATGACCTAAATATAGTGATAGTCAGTTGAAACAAAGGGGCAGGAAGGAAACAGAGTAAAGAAATAAAAAAGATTCAAGAACTATGTCTCACAAGGAACACTGAGGGAGGTTATTGACTTTTAGAATTGACTAGAAGTGAATAGATCAAAATATATGATCAAATAGACCAAAATACTGTGACTGAAACTTAAAAAATCTTTGGACTCCCATCTTCTGCAAACAGGGATTGACTGAGAATACTGTGCAGCCCCCAAGGAAGGTTTCCCTCTTTATTTGAAGAAGAAAATAAACAAGGAAACCCTCCCAAATGGTGGGAGCAATGGAGTAGGCACTTCTCCCAAAGCAGAGTCCTGACCTAATCTACCAATCTCCACTTCCCATCATGCGGCCCTCACAGTGGCTACACTCAGTAACCACATCATCTACTCTCCAAGCCAGTATGCTTTGGGGAGAGAATGGGGGACTAATTAATATTTCCAAAGGACGACAGCAATCAGGACTGCCATGGACGAACATATGTCTGTCACCTTAGCCCAGTGATATTTCAGAATTGCTACAAAATGGTAATTTGGATGTATCTTTTCCTTCCCAATAGGACTGTTTATTTCTATGGTGTTTCTCCTATTCTAGCACTACCCATCTAGGACAGAGGTGGGTGGCACAATGAAATAAATCCACTAGTTTATGGGTCTCCAGTCCAAGAGGAGCCACATCTGGAATTGATGCCATGACTACTGACCACCCCTCAGAGCACTGGGATTTCAGTAATTGAATGGGACTATGAGTTACAGATCTTGGGGAAGGGTTAAGAAAAGGAAGAAAAGCATAAAGAGGCTTTTAGTGAAACAAGGGTACACTGTGGTGGAAACAAGAGGTGTTTGCAAAACATCCATGCGTTTCCTTGTGTTTCCCAGTCCCCCTTGAGTTAGGTTGGAGCCTCATGACTAGTTGCAACCAAAGGACTGTGAGTAACACCTGTCCCTTCGAGGCCAGGAAGTAAGAAGCTGTGTGTCTCTTCATTTCTTTATTCTCCTGCCCTGCCAATCTTGAAGACAAGGTGTTCAGAGGGCATTATTATAGGACAGAGTGGAGTTGTCTGACCTTCACTAAACTTCACATGAGGGAAAAATAAATCCCTGCTGTTTTGAGCCACTAAAAGGTAACAGTTGCCTGCTGTGTGGCAAGGCTGACTCCAGGGACCAACATCCCACTCCTTGGGAAGAATAAACAATTATTTCTCCTGTTTTCCATTCTGGGATTTGACCACATGCTACCAATATCTTGCTCCATAAAACAATGGTGCCAGTAGTCAGGGAAAAGGAAAGAGATGAGGGGGAGGGAGACCCCCAACTTAAATGTTTTAAATATATTTTATTTCTAGATTTTCATTTTTTTGTGATATAGTCAAGTAAACATATTGACAAATTTATAACCACAGGTTCATTTCCAGCAAGAACAACAAAAGGTACAAATTTGAACATCACAGTAGCATTGAAATACTCCCTGACATACAGTCTCTGTGGGATGGAAGCCGGCAGTGAGCATTCTAAGCACACATCAATCAATATAAGGGATGGAAAACAGAAATCTAGGCATTAATCTAAATTTTCCCAGACAATATCCTTTTTAAAAGAAAAAAAAAAACAATTGGAGTCAGGGGAAATCATTTTCCTCACTAACATCTTTCTAGACAAATTAAATTGCCCAGATAATTAATCAATTCTCCTCTTCAATGGTTCAATTTTAAGCATTTACAAAATGGAAAGGAACAGAGTTTTCAATATCTAAAACATTAAATGCAGTCAATTTGAAACTTCTATCTTAAAGTAATCTATCATTTTTCTTTTCTGGGAAATGAATTTTCATTTTATTTTATTTTTTATTAAATTTTCATTTTAAAGAAGAATGTTAGATAAGCTCTGTTAACACCAGTGCTCACTTAACACTATAATTTCAGCTGATATTGAGAACTCTACATCCCTAGATTAACAATTAGTAACTCTAAGCTAAAAAGTGACAAAAATTCATCTTAAAAACAAATAAACTATTAACTTGTGATGTGTGATTCAACAAGTGTTTAGTGGTCTCATTTCTTTAGGCAAAAGAGGAAAGTAAAGTTTATTGAATGTTTGATCAAAAACCAAAAAATTAAGGGACTTGCCAACATCTCAAATGAAATTGGAATAAGCAGGCAGTGTTGTACCTGAGTAATACATCAATTATAAGCTCTAATAAGCAATTATATCAGCAGAAATCTGTAGTCACAGTTATGGTCAAACCTCTACAGAACAATTAAAACCCCAGAAGTATATTTTGCAAACTGCAGACAATTGGGGACCCCAAGTTTTCCCTTCATCCTTTTCATTTTTGCTTACAGAGCTGCTCTTTCTCATCACTTCCATCTCCACAGTCATCAACATGGTTGCACACCTTGTGACCATAAATACAGCGGTTGTTGGCACACCGGAAACGTTGTGGTGCCTCACATGTAACATTAACTGAAAGGAGAGGTAGGAAAGCAAAAGTACAGGTTAAAAGTAGAAAATGTGTCAATATCTAAAATGCACCCACACCAGTGCCAGATTTGCTGGGCTGATCTATTCCCTTGCTCATTATCAATCAAATGGTACATCTGGGAACAAGAAAGACACTGTCCTTGTAATGGAATTTTCATTCTATCATCATACAGACTACAAATTAACTGTATTCATTCACTTTGTTAAAATCAGTTGTTCTCAACCAGATGACTAAACTAAAAGCTAAGGAAGGAGCTTTTTAAATACACATTTACCCTGGTCCCATCCTTAGAGATGCTGGCTCATTAGGCCCAAGCCCAGGGTGGGCAAGGATTATGGCGCAGCTCTCCCCAAGTGATTCTGATGAGTACCCAAATTGAGTCACTGATTTAAAAAATTAATATACATTATACAACAGAAGGGAACTAGATGGCCTTGACTTAATGATGTAAAGGGAAGTGACTCAGAATTAACGCATCTTAAAATTTCCTAAGGTGTCTTATGAAGTTCTAGGAGTTTTGACAAGGTTCTTCAAGGGGTACAGAGAGGGGAATGGAGACAGGAGTGACAGTTACCCCTACACCTACTCACTTCAATCACTACATATCTGCCTCTACTTATGCACATTAGGTTTCTAAATAAGATTTGCTTGCAAGAAATTGTTTTCTTAACTGTAAAATGTTTTAAAACCTTTGTCCACCTTCCTCATGTTCCAAATAAAGAACGAAGCCAGAAGGACAAGTGAAATCACAGTAATGCTCATCATGGGGCTAGAACTCAAAAATTACAACTGTCCTCCATGCTCACGTGCCCCATGTTAGAAACTTGGAGATCTTGCCAGACAACACCACTCCCATTTGCTCCATTCTCCCCTTCTTACTGCACAGATGAAGTTCTTCATCAGAGCCATCGCCACAGTCTTCATCACCGTCGCATATCCAATTTGGCTGGATGCAAACATGGTTTTTACACTCGAACATAGTACGTGGACAATATGCACCACCGGGAAAGCGAGTGGCTAGTGGTGGAGAGGAGACATATTCAAATTGTTATAAAAAATGTGTTAGTTTAGGAAGGCCTGTTATTTCTCCTATAGCTCTTTCCATTATAGCCTGCTCTTCCTTATTCATCCAGATGTACTGTGGTCTTACACGTCTGAAATTGTAAAGGATACTTCTTAAGGACAGTTGTCCAAACCCTGTTTTCAATGACATGAGTTGTACTGTGAGTAGCACTGGACTTTCTCTTTTTAGGCAAGTAATTCAACTGTAGGCTTTACCCACCATCCATTTGTACAGCCCTTTGAAACCCAGTTGAAACATGATCAACAATTCCATTAAGGGCCTCCCCAGTGGCACAGCGGGTTGAGCGCAGCGCTGTGAAGCTGTCCACGGCCTCTGCAGTACAGGTTCGATTCCCGGCCAGCCACGGAGATTCCCACATGGCACGGCAGACCTCTCTTGCCTCGCCAGCTAATCCTCAGCAGTGTTTTTGGTCTATCTGCCTGTTCTGGCTCTGGTGCTCTCCGCTCTGGCTCTGGTGAATCTCTTGCCCTCCTGCGCCTCTAGCCTGTACCCCAGTTCTTGCATAAATAAATAAATCTTTAAAAAAAAAAAAAAACAATTCCGCCAAGGCTAATTATCAACCGCTAATATTTATTTGGTGACTAATAAGGACTAAAATATCAACGACCATATTGACTTTATATTTTACATAACTTTTTATAGGTCATCTTGCAATTCAGAAAAATTTTTATGCTATAAATTAAGTATGTTCCAATATCTAAATCATTTTTATAGCTGTTTATTCATTGCTCAAATATTCTTCTTTACTGACAATATCTTTATTGAATTACTGATTTTTTTCTTTATTGAGGTGACATTGGTTTACAATATTGTATATGATTTAGGAGAAGAGGTTTACACCTCAATGTATGTCACCACAACACTCCCCATCATTAAGGCACCCAGAGTCCATCACCTTAGGCCATTGGGTCAACTAATGATTTGTAGAGTATCTAATAATATATAAATATTTTATTAGCACAGACACTTAATATATTTTCTATTTAAAATATTCCTAGGGCCTCCCTGGTGGTGCAGGGGTTAAAGTCTCAGTGCTATCAAGTTATTGCCAGCCACTGCAGCATGAGTTTGATCCCTGGCCAGGGAGCTAACCCACATGGTGCAACAGACCTCTCTTGTCTTGCCTGCTGCTCCCCTCAGCAGTGTATTTCAGTAGATCTGCCTGTTCTGCTCCCCACTCTGTCTCTGGTGAATCCTCTCACCCCCACAGTTCTGGCTTGTACCCCAGTTCTTGTATGCATATATAATTAAAACTACATCTTTAAAAAATAATAAAATAAAATATTCCTAATGCAATATACTTTAATGACTATTATGAAATACATGGCTATGGTAACTCTGACCCCAATTGAACTGATTAATGAATGCAAAATAGAATATATCTACGACCTTTTAATCTAAGAACTGGTGGCTGATAACAGAGATGAGATCCAAATGCTATATGAATATATTTCAGACAAAGAGTGCCACAAGTGTCTAAAAACTTACGACAAGCAGATTCATCAGAGAAATCAGGACAATCAGCGATTCCATCACATTTCAAATGGTCAGGCACGCAGTGTCCACTCAAACACTGAAAATATCCAGGATGGCAGGTCCTCATGTCTGTAAAGAAAAGACTATCATTCCCAGAGGCCTTGTCATTCTCAGATAGGGATCATCTCCATGGAATAGGTAAGTATTCCATCCCATTCCTATCCACACCCTGTGACTGGCTCACTGCAAATGAATACACTCTCAAACAAACACCTGCCCTATTCATGATATGCAGGTGGAAGGACCTGGCTGTCCTCTATTACATAATCCTAAACTCATAAGCTTTTCCTTAGGCATCTGAAATCCCTAACTTTTAATATTTCTGGATTTTCCTCATACCCAGTCTTAAATCATTGAAGAGTTATAAAAAAGAGTTGGGGTAGGGGGTTGGAAGGGGTGGCTTATGACTCCTATTCTAGTGTTCTCACACCAGGAAACTATAGTAATATACCCTATAAGGTCACTTTCTAAGGGAACAGTAGGAAGACTGGTGCTTTTATTTGTTTACAAGGCCAATACAGATTAAAAACTGCTCCTAGAAAACACTTAAGTTAAAAGGAGATTTTTTTTTAATCTTTCACAATTTTCCTCTATTCATCTAGACTGTTGTAAGTTAAAAGCAAACAAAAAATAGAATGTACTATTTTATGCTAAGGTTTACATATCACATAAATTACACAATATGATTTTATTATGTAAAACCATACTCATTTGAAGTCACTACTTCTGTCAAATATGCTGATCCTAGTATAAGACTAGAAAGTCTCCCCAAGAGCTCTGAGTTACCGCAATCCCGCTCATCTGAGTTGTCCCCACAGTCATTGAGGCCGTCACAGACCCACAGGGAAGGAATGCACCGCTGGTCATTACATCGAAACTCGCTCTCCGAGCACTGCCGGGGGACTGAAAAGGAAAGCCACTTGGTCATCAGTGGGTGCCAGGAATCACACACAGGAGACAGGGTTGTGAGTTTCCCTAAGTGCCCTCAGTGCCCAAGGCCCTTCTATGTCCCAAGTCCAGAGGCTATCCTTCCCCCAAAAATAGATCGTCCCCCTCAATCTCAAGTCTACAAGGAATGGCCTTTATTTGTCCAAAGGTGATTTAATCATAAGATAATTTTTTAGTTCATGAAACACCAGGTCATCTCCTGTAGGACTCAACATGAACATTTTAACGAACAATAAAATGCCAGTTGCATCACCCTTTTTGTGTAGGAAGTCTTTAGCTGATTGGTATTTGCAGGTGTAGTCAACAGCCTGATTCTCTCAATTGTCTATGGCAAATAGTGATCATTTCTTACTTCCAGAAAGTGACTAAGGTCAAAATATATTAGTCAATCTGAAATTAACATATATCATGAGTCAGTGATATGTTCCAAGCAGGGCTTTTCAAAACAAACCCACTATTCTGGCCTAGCTCCTTGATGTGATCTGTGATCCACACCTTCAGCTTCCTTCCCTCCACCTCTCAATTCCTTGTAGTCAGTGCCTTCACTGGAAGAAAAAATTGAAACCTGGCCTGTCACTTAACCATTCACCCACCTATAATAGTCAGTATTCTAGGACACACGACAATCCAAAACACAACATCTCTTTCTTCTGCTACAGAGGCTATTTGAGAGCAAAAAATTATGAAGCATCCTAGGGCTAGCACATTTCCTCTCTACTTCTCTTGGTCCTGATTTTCTATATCTATCCTATTTATCTTATTACATTTGTCCTTTATTATAAATCACCTCACATTATTTTTGGGAAATTTTGGGGGTGTAGATAAATTCAAAAGATAAAAGATAGACTTGGGTAAACATCCTCTTCCCAAAGCTTGATTATAAGTATCTCTTCTTTAGTCAAAGAGAAGAGAGCAGAAATCAAGATGCCGGGTGGCTGTCTTCCCACCCTTCGAGGATCAATGACATAGACGATTGAACTGTAGACCAAGAGAAGACATCAATCACAGCTCTGGTGGCACCTCAGGATGATAGAACCCTGAACACTCACCACAGCTTTCCTCATCTGAGTGATCCCCACAGTCATCATGCCCATCACATTTCCAGCGAAGAGGGATGCAGTGGTGATTGTTACAGCGGAATTCCCCTGAAGGCTTGCATGTCATCTCCTCTGCAAAGCACAGTCATTGCCAGAATTTCAGAAATCAATGGTTAAGAAATGTCAAAGTAGTTTTGACTCTCTTGTGAGACAGTATGCGAGTTATGCTACCACGTTCTTGAAACTCCTAGCAAGAAGAGTGTCAGTAACACTGTCAATTTTCCTCTTATAGCTAACCTGAACCTATCCTACTGCTTGAAACTAGGCTTATTCTCTTTTATAGAAAATGAATTGGTATCTGGCTTGTATTTTGCAACTGGGAAAGAAAGTCTACATGATGTCACCAGATAACAAAAGAGTTTTGTCACACAGACTTTTGTTGATTTGATTTAGTGTTATTAAAAATAATCCTTTCACTTTCTTATCTCTTTTCCAACTAACTGTAACACACTCATAGACATTTTGGATCCAAATTAGAGTATATACATAATCTTGACAAATTCCAATAATTGGTTTGGCCTTTTGTCTATAAGTTCTTTCCCCATCCACGGTAACTAAGCTGTCCAACAGAAGATATGGAAAGCAGGCAAAATATTCAGAATATGAAAATCTCCAAATAAAAAATAATCTGACTTTGAAATATCCTTTTTGTTATAAATACCAAGCATTTTCTCTACCCCACCCCCAAATTCCACCAACTTTAATCAATGTATATGATTAGACAAACAACCTACACTTGGGAGAAATTACACAAGTTCATAATATCTTAATAATGCCTTCCCCAATTATAGTATCCCTTGGGATGGAATTTCATTTAAGATTATATAAATTAAATTCCCCCAATACCCCTATAAACTGCTATAAAAATATAATATGTTGTCAGAAGAATCAATAGAATCTAATAGACTTCAAAGATAAACAAAGGGAAGGTGCATGGAATTCCAATCCCATCTCCCCGGAATGACACTTGCATAAGTCTCCTTGGACTGCCCATCGCCCTGCAGTCCCTCCTACCGCAGTTTTGCTCATCGCTGTTGTCCCTGCAGTCATCCAGACCATTACACATAGCCCACTTTGGGATACAGCGGTAGTTTGTTTTACAGCTGAATTCCGTATAGTTGTCACAGCGGTAGGCAGGACTCACTGAAAAGATAGAAAAGTAGCAAAGTCAGAACTGAGGTCTCAGTCCTGCCCAGAAAACAAAAGATGCTTTTCCATTGTCATATTTAGGACATGGTGCTAAATTATCAAGTTATAAATGAAATTATCAAGTTATGAATGAAATCGACTCTGGCAGATGTTTGTTTTAGGTGTAATCTGTTCACCAAGAACAAAAGGATAAGAATCTTAAGTTTTCTATCTCAGTATCATTCATTTGTGTTGTAGTGTCACTCTGTGTGTGTGTATTTTGGGGTGGGGGTGGACATGGGGAATCTGAGCTTGAAGTTAAAAAAAATTTGAAGGGTAGGCTCTGCCATTAAGTAGAAATGTAAGCATCATTTAAATTGTGAACCTCAGTTTCCCCATCTGTAAAATGGGAATTGGCAACACCCATCTTCTCTGCCTCACAATGTTTCTCTGAGGCTCAAATAATAAAGTGTTAGATATACAGAATGTAAGTCTTTGTTATTGTATTCTGGATAGTTTAGTATATAAAGAGCAGGAAGCAACCACTTCAGAAAAAGGGGGTGGTTCAGCCTACAAGCCATGCAGTCGTACTTGGGCTTGCAGGGCAGGGATAGCAGAGAACCAAGAGAAAGTGTCCCATGGGGCTGAAGCAGGGGGATCCAAATCCTCTCTCAATTGACACCAAGATTCTAGTGTTCCCTTACACCTGCTCCTGGTCATGTTATCCTTCCCCTAGGAACTTACTGCATTCTTGGAAGGGCTCATCTGAGTAGTCTCCACAGTCATTGTCTACATCACACTTCCAGGACTGAGGAATGCAGCGGCCATTGGCACACTTAAAATAGCCTGGCTGGCAGGTCCTGCTGGCACAGTGGGAACTGTCTTCATCTGAGTTGTCCCCACAGTCGTTCTCCGAGTCACACTGCCAGGTCTCTGGGATGCAACGTTTGTTGGCACACTGCCATTCATTGGACTCACACCGGTGATGCTCTGCAAGCAGGGATATTTGGTTATCAGCCTGGAAGATGTCAAACAGGAGCTCCTAATGTGCAAACACGGATCCTGAAGACCTCAATCATAATTTGCTTTTAGAGGACCTATGTCCTAATGCACGTATTATCAACCAGTATCACAGAGGGACAGTCACTCCTTTAACTATTAGTCTCCTAAATTCTTCACTATCTCTTTCTTGCATGCAGAATTAGGGGACTAGATCATCACTGATGGGCAATTAAATTCACCTTCCCTTGTCTACATTCCCCCAAAGTATATTTTTCTCACTATGTGTTTGTTGCTGCTGTTCACGTTTTGTTTTTAGGTTGGAGAGCTACTGCGGTGAATTTTTGGTTTTGAAAAAATGGAAACAAATAAATATTACAACTGAGAATCCTTGTCTAAAATGGAAGAGGGAACTCTCATTGTGCCCTTCATGTTAGTTCTCAAGGAGGACGCCATGCATAACCCATGGTAAGGAGCCACCAATGTACACTTACCTCAACCATTTGCCTTAGGGAGATCTTAGATAGTCTAAAAAACCTTATAAACATAGTTAGAGGATGAACTCTGAGCTTTCTCCTAAAGACTTTGGACAGGATTTTGGTTTGTGATATTCGGAAAATACACACAGAATCATGGTTATACATAATGAACTGCAGAAATAGACCAAGGAGGCAAAAAGCAATTCAACACACCACAAAGAACATGATCTTCATCAGAGCCATCAGGGCAGTCTTGGTGAGCATTGCAGATGGTCTGTGGGTTGGTGCAGTTGCCATCCTTGCACTGGAATTTCCCTAATGGGCAGTAACGCTGTGGGCATGTGGCAGATTCATCAGAGCCATCTGAGCAGTCTCTCTGTCCATCGCATTTCCACCAGACAGGAATACACCTGCACAATAGAGAAAGACTTCCCTTAGAAAAGCAGAGGGGCAGGGGCGAGTGGCAATGGCTCTCTGGAGAGAAGTCAAAACTGAATTTCACATGAGTTCTCTGCCAGCCCAAGAGAAGACCAGTGAAAACTCAGTTACTATGTATGTTCTCAAAGAAAACATAACCAGATGAGCTAGAACAGGTTTGTTAAACTCAAATACTTCTGAAAAGAGGCTTTGAGTATTATCATTAAATTTCATTGCCATAACAAACAGTGCAATTGTGTTAGTTTGTTAGCAAAGGAGCGAGGCCACCATATGTGGAGAAAGGAGAAGGTCAGTGGCTAGAAGCACATTTATTGAGAGCCTATGTCAGGATAGATGTATGCTATCTTAATCTAAGAGACCTTATTTAATTGACAAAATAACCTGCCATTAAATCTTAGATGCTGTGATTTGCATTCACACCCCTCCCACACCTCCCTCTGACTCAGTCCTGTGGTCATCAATGGCCTATGGCCATTGTTACGGAATAATCTGTGGTGATCTTTCATAACAAACACAAATGATTAAAAATAGATTTGAAGCTAAGCTTTGGAAACAACCCAAATGCCCAAAAATAGATGACTGGATCAAGAAGATGTGGTACATATATACCATGGAATATTACTCAGCATTCAAAAAAGATAAACACATGCAATTTGCAGCAACATGGATGGCGCTGCTCAGCGAAATAAGCCAAAAAGAAAAAGAAAAATACCGGATGGTCTCACTCATAGCAGGAATCTAGAAAACTTAAATAAGGGACCAGGAAAATGAATAACTATAAGAAAGTGAAAATCAAAATCAACAAAAAACTATGAACCAGAGACACTTTTAGGGGGGCAGGGGCGGGAGGGGAGGGATTGGGGTCAGAATGGGGGGGCTGCAATTGTATGGGGAATGTAACAATAAAATTTATTATCTAATAAAAAAAATAAATTTAAAGAAAAAAAAATAGATTTGAATATGAAATGCTGGATCCTCTGGCATATGTGGGGAAAAGAGAAATTCTGTCACTCTTAAAGGTTGTTTTTCAGTGTACACCTACAATACTCTTGGCCCTGACACTGAGAAAAATTTATTAGAAACATAAAACACAGTTTGCTTCCTCTCTACAGATGAAAAAAAAAAAACTTGCATACATAGTCATAACCACTTGGTCAACAACTTGTTTCTATTTATGGAAGAAGTTATCTGAAGCTGGAGACTCTGAAGTATTCCAAATGAACCACATTAACCAGCCAAAATATTGGTTCCTTAGAAAACTTACATCCCCTGAAACTTGAAGTTTGGTGTGTGTCTAAGGGATGGAGAGGCAGTGGAAAAAGAAAAGAGCCTCACTTTTCATTGTTACCACACAGGAACTGGGTGCTAGAACACATGGGCAGGCAGATGTCATCCCCCTGGTGTAAGGTATAGAAGTTGTCTGGACACTCGCAGGTGAATCCTTTTCCTCCTGCTTTGATGAGGCAGAGATGAGAACAGCCACCATTGTTGGTCCCACAAGGATTGTTCACTAATGAAAGAAAAAGTAAAATACATGTTCATTCACGCATAGAGAGTATCAAGCAATCATCACCACTCAGAGAGTAAGGAAAATCAATATCCCAGTTTCACGCATTATCCAAATGTTCATAAACAGGACAGATGGCAGTTCTATAAGCAACCTGGTGCTTTGAGAAAACCAATATTTATGCTACCAGGAATGAGGATAACCTCTAGAGTTTTGGGCTAAGAAATGTTTCTCAGTTCTTGGAGAACAGGTAGGACACACGTTGCTTATGCTCATATGCCAGAAGCTAAGTTGAAGTTTTAATTTCCAGCAGGTGCTATATTCTTCCATTCTATGGACATGCAACAGAAATGCAGTGGGTGGTTAAACCAAGCAGCATCTTTACTAGTTTTCTGGGCCACCTTTTGGAAGTGAAAACTAATTTGAACTTTTGCTAAATAATCTGAATACAGTTAACTTCAGGGGAAAAATACTAAATATTTTTATTTTGCCAATTTGCATTTTTCTTCCTTTCAAGTTTAGATACTTCAGCAAGATACGGCAACAAAGCAGACCAACAGAATTAATTCATTTTATCTCCAAAGTATACTATAGACTTTTGCTAGATTATTTATAAAGCATAAAATTTCTTTCACTGCATGAGGAATATAAGTTCACAAGCAAATAAACATTAAATTCCCTAACTTATGAGACACTGTAATGTGTTGCTCTTCACAAAAGACATTATTCTTGGCATTATTATAGATGGCAAGAATAACACACATTTTAATACATAATATGATGTTATATGCAAATAGACATTAACACACATTTTAATACATAATGCACTGTTACATGCAAATAGACATTTAATAAATGATGTTTTGTCATTGTCTTTAAAACATTTATTTTAATTCAATCATTTCAATAAATTGATCTTGGCATTGGGGAATAACTGTTAATCTTTTAGATGTTATAATTTATTGTGGTTATACAGGAAATGTCCTTATTTTTCAAAGGTGCTTTCTTAAGTTTAGGGTTGAAATGTCACAATTTTTCCAACTCACTTTTTCATTTTTCCCATAAAAATAAAGTAAATATGGCAACATAATAACTGCTTACCCTTATCAAAAACAAAGATCAAGATTGATCTTTAAGAATAGAGCAGTATTGAGAAAACAGTCTTTCCTGGAAATAGGGGGAAAGAAATCTAAAGTTATACTCTCAACATATGTTCTGCAGAAAATTAACAACTAATGCCATTCCTTTCATAAATCATGGTGTATATGCTCACAGAAACAAGAATGACATATATACCATGCACGCAAATGTGTCAAACTTCTGAATCATCTACTCACCAATGGGCTGCCTATATGAATGGTACACATGGATGTCATACGGTTTATGTGTTGTGTTCACCAGCACCATCCTATGTGATCCATCATATTTGTTTCCCTTTTCAACTGTCTTTGTATTCCAATCTGTCCAGTAAACAGTATCTTCAAAAATGGTAATAGCAAAGGGATGAGGCAATATCCCTTCATATACTGTGTGCCGATGGTGGCCCTCCAAGTCAGAGTACCTGTGATAGGAGGTAGAAAGTCACTCAATGAAGACAACTTCTCTCTAATGCCTTTAAGGAAATAGGAGGTGACAAATCAAAAAAGAAAATTCTACCTTCCACAAGCAACTGAAGTTCAGACTCTCCCCAAAATTCCTAGTATCTAATTAAAACAAAAGCTCAAAGGATAGTTTGCCTGAATAAACTATATAAAAGATGCAATAGGAATAGCATTGGAGTTCAATTGCTAATTCCTAACACAACTGCTTTCCTGCAGATGCAGCTGGTTCAACTGATGTGTTTACAGACTCTTACATTGATCTTCTCCATTCAGCATCCTGTTAGTATCCTGAGATGAATACATTTTTCTTTCCTAAGTCATTGAAAGAAATCAGAGGATAGCAATATAAAGCTGGATTTCTGCCTTCTCATGAACATTTCAAGAGAAATGCAGTTTTAAGAGACAGCTGGTTTCTCAGTATAACCCAAGGGGAATATACTAGCTGAGTTAAATTATAGGCCTTCAGGGTTAACTCTGTACACACGGGCAGCACATTCATTATTAATCAAGCCCTGGGCACCATTAATAAAGACTTTTCCA
This sequence comes from Talpa occidentalis, assembly GCF_014898055.3. NCBI lineage: Eukaryota > Metazoa > Chordata > Mammalia > Eulipotyphla > Talpidae > Talpa > Talpa occidentalis. Next base: position 100,470,593 of record NW_023603184.1, read on the forward strand.
GATGAATAAATATCCAGAGGAGGTTCTCTGATTTCAAGATGTTGCAGAGCATCCACAGCTATATTTCCATGTCCTTCTAGTTCCATGTCTCATTAATTATTAGGTGGCTATATCAAAATACTGATATTTAAATATTTTTAAATTTTGGAACAGACCCTAAAACTTAAACAGGAGCTAGAATAAGCTTGCAACTAAGAAACTTGACAATGTTAGCCATGCCATATTAAATATAATTTCCAAGCTATCATAATTATGGTAATTTATAGAAACTATAGGAAAACTTGAAGACTTTCTTGACCTCTGTTGATGAGAGTCCAGGAAAATGACCAGAACTTTGTCATCCTCAGTTTCCTTAAAAAAAAAAAAAATTTCTTGAGACCTTCCCTTTTAGTTTTTACATAAACTCAGTATAGAGATCTGACAACTCTGTGGATATTTTTGTATATATGTTTTATAGAACCATAGGCATGGCTATATGGATTTGTTGTACATCCCAAGATGCACAAGAAATGAACTGGATACTTTATAAAAAATGTATTGCTTTACATAGTCAAATTTATAAAATAGGCACTGCTTCCTCTTCAAGAGCTGATCAAGTCAATAGGGCTACCTGGCTCACTGAATATTAAAGGTTTATTCACTCCAAGATCACAGTGCCTGATATTATGATTTGACTTTTAGATGGTAACCTACTGCCTGAATTATAGAATTCAACTACACAAATAATCAATATCACATTTTGTCAAAGAGAACGGTCAATATGAAGTAGATAGAAAATTCCTTTTTGCTTCTAATGCTTCTTGAAATAGTATATACCTACAAAACCTAAAGGACAATAAAATTTCAACAAGAAAATTGTTCAAGCTTCTTTGAACACCTTGATGCTACTAACTCAAAATGGGATATTAGGCAGAGTTAAATTCTACAAAAATTTCTACCTTGACTTTGGCACAAAATTAATTTAATAGAATGACAACATTCTTAAACCCTTTTAAAATGATGGTAACTCCATGTTTTTGACAGCAACAGGTTGTGTACCTGGGTACTTGTTCATAAATACCTACCTAGTTGACATTACTACAATTCAACAAGCAATGTCCCTAATTAAAAATACTGGTTGGCTAATAACAAGTATTATCTTTTTTATGAGTATTTTTCATTGAACAGTATGACATTCAAAATATTTTGAATTATTCTACTACTAGAAAGATTTTATTACATTATCATACAAAAAACACTTCATTGTACTTAACATATGTATTTTAGGGGAAACCTTTTCAGCACTTTCACTCTTTTTCTTTTTTCAAATACTAAAACCTATTAATCATCTATTAGGATGGAGGGACAAAGAAAAGAGATAAGGAAATTAGAATGAGTTGAACATTAAACTGACAACCATCGGGTAGAGAATGCTAGCAACATTTTACAGATGTTAAAAAAAAAAAACAGAAGTATAAGCATTAGGACAAAATCTGATCTGTACAACATTAAAATTCTCATTCTTTCTACTGCACCCTACAGAGTTCAGTGAACTACCTATAAAGAGTCTTAATTGAAAGTAACCTCAGAGTGACAGTCAACACACAGACCAGTTAGAAGCTACATGGGAATAGTACACTGGCAACACAAACCCTGATGCTTGGAATAAAGAGTGTCCTTGTTTGCTTTATTCTTTTTGTATACATACTCGATGTAACCCAGGTGAGCATCAGTCCAGTAGATTAGATCATTTGTATAATCAATGGTGATGCCATTGGGCCATTCTAACTTGGTAGAGATAATCACAGACTTGTTGGTTCCATCCATGCCAATTCTCGCAATGTATGCTCGGTGAGCCCAGTCTGCCCAGTAGACATACCTATTGGAGCAAACACAAGATGTCAGTCCCTAAAACCAAAAGACATCAAAGACAAAAGACATGGTTCTTTTCCAAACAGAGAAACAGAGTTTGCATACTACAGAACATCCTAACAGAAAATAACCTAAAAGAAATGATATATAAGAAATGTTTAAAAATAAACAGGAATAGGGCCTCCCCGGTGGCGCAGCGGTTGAGCGCTGGGTTGCGAAGCTGCCCGCAGCCTCCGCGGCGCCGGTTCGATCCCCGGCTGCTCCCAGGCCACCGGAGGAGGGTTCCACATGGCGCGCAGACCTCTCCTGCCGCCCGCTGCTCCCCTCAGCAGTGTACTTCGGTCCTTCTGCCTGCTCTGCTCCCTGCTCTGGATCTGGTGAATTCTCTCACCCTCCCGCGCTTCTGACTGTACCCAGTGCATGTATAAAACAAAACAAAACAAAATAAATAAATAAATTAAATAATAAAGCATGCCTCTATAAAAAAAAAAAAAATAAAATAAACAGGAATAGCTTGGAATTTAAGTTAACATGGAAATGTGAGTGAAAATAGCCTTTTTTTAAACCAAAATGTCCTTTGCACACAATCAAAATGTGTAGCTTGCACAGTGAAACAGTATGTATGTCATGGCAAAGGAAAGAAAAATAGTTGATGAATATTATTCAAACAAACCATGCTTCTACCCATTATACTAAGCCATTTACCAGTTAGGAAAAGCAAAAGACAAATCCCAGCAAGATATTGAAATTGAGACAACTATACAAACAATCTTTTTGGTAATAGAGGTGGAATAAGGGCATGAAAGAAGAGTCCAATATTATGGGGAGACAATACCCATATTGAGGGTGAAGGGCAATTCCTCTGGGATTTTCGAAGCAGAAGGTGTTGTTAACATCCATACAGTGCTCAGCCAGCTTGCGGCGATGTTGGCCATTGAGGTCAGAGACAGAGAGGCATCTCAAGTGGGCATCCACCCAATAGAGTTTCCTAAAATGGAGAGTCAAGAGTTACTGATACAGTTAATTTGATTGTGAAATGGGGCCTATTTAGTTACCCAATCTCCTAGACAAGCTACCTCGAATCACACAGACAGCTGTGAGAAGGCACTTTTCCCCAAACAAGGGCAAGAAGAAACAGGAAACTGACCTCCTGCAATAGCCAAAGGAAGATGCAAGTGTATGCCACATTTCCTGCCTAGAAGTGATGTTGCATAGAGAATTGAGCACCACATCTCACACAGATCTGGCTTTACTATTTTTCAGGCAGCATAAGGCATCATTCCCAGGAAATACAGAGACTTAGAGGAACAGGGAAACAAGTGAGAGCAAAGAGTGCCATCCATGAATTACAGTTTAAATGGTGTAGCTGAGGGACCAGATTTGTCAAATATATTATTAAGACTGCACAAAGGACCTGTGAAAGATGACATCCTTAAGGTAGAAAAACCTTTCTTCTCTGTGGCCCTGTCATATTAGACTGGCAAAGCAAATTTCTTACCCTATGCCATCTTACTTAAACTTATGAAGTTTTAGAAACTCCTAGCTCAGAGATATTTCAGCTCTCTATATATAGTGCTATTCAATATCCATTTATTTTCCATATGACAAGGGCTCCTAACTTAGGGTTCTTACCCTGACATCAGGATAGCCAGGTTTTGGGGATGTGAATCCTCTAAAACTGAATGTAAAATATGTTAAGTGCTTTTAACCAGCAAGGGATCCATGGTTTTCATCAGAATCTTAAAGCTTCTATAATGATCCAAATGGTTCAATGCCCCTAGAATTCAGTGTCATTTAGGATCTAGTGGTCAATTCCAACTGCAAGGAAAATGATTTCCTTTGCAAAAGGCTGGAATGTCTCCTTGCAAGAAGGAATCCTTAATCCTACCATCGTAGGTATCGGAATATTCAACTATTAGGAGAGTTGCATTTTTTTAGGCTTGAGAATGAGAATGCATAAGTAATTCAGTTGGGTAAATCCCAGTGAATGAGATGGCTACAAGTTTGGAGTCCATAATTTTAGTGTCTAAGGATAGCAATAATAACAAATCCTTGCTTTCATTCTCTAATAAACTCTTTATCTATTGAGAGACTATTTTCAGTTAACAAGAGGGAAATAACTGAAACCCGGGGATAATATCATCCTACCAGTTTGTGGGGGAGAGGGCTAAATGACAATATCTCAGAGTTAAATTATTTTTTTCCTTTCACTAGGGCAAAGGATGAGATAGGAGCAGTGCTGCATTTAGTTCTGTTCCGACAAATCAGAAATTTCTGCTTTGACACTGAGTACAGCCACTATATATACAATACCTTTAGTCATATAGTCAGTGTTTATTATTCAGCAAGCACTTACTTATTGAGCACCCATGGCCGATAAGCTAATCAGGTGATTGGTAAAACTCTAGAGCCACACCCCTCATCCCCTGCCATTTTAGGATCTTTACCCTTAAGATAATCAAACAGGGAAAATGAGAAGAGCTCTCTGGAAGTCCAGGCTGATAACAGCAATAATATTTACAGTCCAAGTGCCTGAGCTTCACATCTGTTAACCATAAAGTCAACTACTTTTTACTACCGAGTATCTGGTCTACTCACTATTCAATAGAGATGTTAAGAAGTGTGGTTGATCTGGTAAAATTTAGTTAAAATATCACAGGCCTTTCTTAAAAACACTCAAAACAAAAGAGTTTCAGGTTATTCATTCTTTATTTCATGGCCATCGCATGCTGGGAATGACTAGAGCCTTATAAACAAGTCTGTGAGCTCCAAGACAGCAGGGATTATGTCTGTCTTGCTTAACTCTAGACGCTTAGTCATGCCTGACATAGCATAGTAAGCAATTTTAAAAATTAAATGCACCAAAAATCCATGAATCACCCATTAATATCTTCTCCAGTTAATTGAGTGGCCACCAATTAGTAGAGTTCTTTTTTCCCTTGTGATCCCCCTCCCCATACAAATGGTACTATGAATTCTTTGATTCACTAGACTTTTGGTTCTGTGGTATCTGGTTTGAGTAGTAGGTATGTATCAGGAAAAAAAAAATGCATTTAAGTGTATTCACATATTAAAACAAGTTAAAAAGATCAATGCCTTATGACAATGAAAACATGGTTTGAATGCCTTTAAAAAAACTTAACTTTCAAAATGTTTTTCAGTGTTTTCTTACCTGGCAACCCAGTCTACTGCCAGTCCTTCTGCAGCTGGTAGATTGTGGTTTATAACCACCTCCCTACTTGTCTTATTCAAAAACATTCTCTCAATGACTTTTTTCTCTGCATCAATCCAGTACAATCTCTTTTCTACCCGGTCAAAATCCAGTGCCACAGCATTGCCCAGTCCTTGCAAAATGAGGGAGTAAAAATGGCCATCTGTAGTTAGATTTCTCAAATAGTAACGGTTGCTAAAAATGAGATAGGGCTCAATGTTACTGTTCTGCCGACAACTCTTTCCATCTGGTTCTCGGATGTAGCCTGGGGCACACTTACAGATGTAAGAGCCCATGACATTCTCACATTTCTGGCTACAGACAAAGGGCGTCTCTTGGCATTCATCAATATCCTCACAACTGCGCTGATCAGACAGAAGCTTGTAACCAGGGCGACAAGAACAATAGAAGCTGGTGAGGGTGTCTGTGCAGTTTTGGTCACAGCCACTGAGTGAAAGGTCATCACATTCATTAACGCCTGTAGATAAAAGACAACTATTAGAGAATCTAAAATGTCAGCAATGGAGTCACCATCATCATCTAACATTAACATTTCCACCAGAGAGCTCCAATTTTTCATTAGTCATGCAAAAAGAAGGCAGACCATAAGGGACTTCTACAAGCTATAGATTATAAAAGTCACTACTTTTTTTTTTTTTTTAATCTCTCACTGTCTGCACCCTAGGTTTTATTTTTATTTTTTTTAAAGAGGCATGTATTTTTATTTATTTATTTGTTTGTTTGTTTGTACATGCACTGGGTAGAGTCAGAAGCGCGGGAGGGTGAGAGAATTCACCAGAGCAAGAGAGGGGAGCAGAGCAGGCAGAAGGACCGAAGTACACTGCTGAGGGGAGCAGCGGGCGGCAGGAGAGGTCTGCGCGCCATGTGGGACCCTCCTCCAGTGGCCGGGGAGCAGCCGGGGATCGAACCGGCGCCGCAGAGGCCGCGGGAAGCTTCGCAACCCAGCGCTCAACCGCTGCGCCACCGGGGAGGCCCAAAGTCACTACTTTTTAATTTCCTTCTCAACTTAATCTTTCACTGGTGGTTTTAACAATTAATACAACTAGCAAGCTTGAGTTTGACTTCTAATCCTATACTGGCCAACCTTGGTTTTACCAATAATTTTAAAAGTACAATGGCAAGAGATAGAAGAATGGAGAACAGAAGAGTCTGGTCATTAGTGTACTCGCAAAACAGGTCTCTGGGATAAATAATGTCCTGATTTGCAGCATCTTCCATGTCAGTGGTGTATGACTACTCACGCAGCGGCCACACTCAGACTACCAGGGGACATCTCTGAACAAAGGGCTGGGAGAAACCACGTATTTGGCTCTCTCAAGATAGGATGAATTGACCAGCACTCTATTGGGTATACTGTGGCTGCTCCTATGAAAAATGAAAAGTATCTACACAGTGAAGAGAACATATTCTTATTAATTCTATATTTTATAAATTCTCCATTGTCTACTTGTGGGAATGAATGAGGGGGGTTAAAACCCTTCCCTTCAATCACATAAGTGTGAAAATGAAGAACAGGCTAAGGAATTCTAGTAGAGGGACTGTTCAGGAAACAAGTGGTTCCAAGGGTTCAAAGATAATTAACATTATTTGCCTTATTTAACAATGTTTTCAGGTACTAATGACCTGAAATTTTCATCTCCTGTTCTCCAATGACAGCCTGAGTAATTAATAATAATAATGTTTGTGTACTGACCTTACCAAGAAATTGTTGCCTTTGGTAGACAAGCAATAGTAATTTTCTGGTAATACTGTATTTACAGCATGGGCTGAGAAGGGTTGAGAATCCACATTCAGTCTCCCCATTCTTCCCAAATGTTCTATTATACTCACCACATCCTTTCTCATCACTATTGTCTAAACAGTCATCTTGGAGGTTGCAGACTTTCACCATCTCAATGCAGTTCCCATTATTACACTTGAACTGATGAGGGGGGCATGTGGTTTCTGGGGTGTGGCACAGGTCATGCAGCTCATCAGAGTTATCTCCACAATCATTATCCAGATCACAGACATAGCCCTTATAAATGCAGAGCCCATTCTGACAGGTAAATTCATTTTCCCTGCAGGTCGGATATGAGCACCCCCTTTCATCACTGGAGTCCCCACAGTCATTGCGCCGGTCACACCTGTATTGAGAGACCCAGTACCACACTTGAAAGGTTGACAACAATGCTCAACTATCACATACTGAGGGATTTGTTTCTGCCTCTGAATGCCAAATTGACCATTTCAACCACCAGTGCCTTCAGTACTCTCTCCCCCAGAATCTTCATCCCTAGAAGAATCAAATATTTAGCACCCCCAGGTTCTGGCTGCCACTTTAGAAATGTGGGTCTAGAGTCATTATATACAATAAGATTCATTTTTCCCAATGAATTAATTAAATATACTTTTATAATTTTGGTGTTCATCAAGTCTATACATCAGACAATGAGAAAACTCATTGCACAGGCAATGTCTTGGGTAGCCTTATGGCCAAAGAGCCCTTACCCAAGGGTGAGCACTACAAATTATAAATGATAAGACTATTAGAGGTGTCCTCTAAGAACATATATCTTCATATCAAGTATTGTTTACATAGGCAGTCCCATTTCTTCCCTCTTTTATTATGATTCTCCTGCTACCATGAGATATGAGTTGCTATGATGCTGAGAAGGAGAGGAAACTATTAGCACAGAATATTGTCAAAGAGAGAAGGCACTTCAGAGTCTTAGAAGCTGTTTTGGGACCAAACATTCCCAGACAATATAGTTTCCTGAAATTCTGTGAGTCAGGTTTGTCTTTCTTTTCCACAATATTCCAAGAGCCCATGAAAGACAATGATTATGGAAGAGGATCTTCATGATAGTATCAAACATCATCATAAGGATAAAGAAATCTTGAATGAGGATTGGCAAAGCTAATGACAAATCATGAAAAAAATTACACAGAGGGTGTAGGAACTGGAGACACAGCATTAAAAGATGTTAAAAGTGAATGTGGTTAACTTCACAATTGATCTATAGTCAAGAATGCTAATCAGCAAGGCATTCCACAAACCTAGGGCACTGCCAATGTGCTTTATACAAAAACGTATGTATGTAATTATAAAGATAGCTGTAATCAAAGCAAGCTGGCTTAGCCCCATTTGATCTCCTGGGAGATATTTAACTCATTTCCAAATGATTTGAGACACCAATTTTTTCTTTCCTTTAGTTCAGAGCCAGACCAAGAGGAAAAACAAGTTAGTTAAGCAAGCAAATCACCACGTTTTTAGACACAATTGAATGTCAGTATTCCAGCAAGTTGCTCACATCTGTTTTACCCAGGTTCTTCAGCAGCATCAGGAAAGAGTCAAGAGAAAAAAAGTCAATAGAAAAATGATCCCTTGTGCCACTGTACCAAGGGACCACACCTTCTGTCAACTGGGCAAGAGTATGCACATTCACAGCACACTTGCTGGAGGCTATTGGCACTTTGGGAAAACAGAATTTGTAGATATTTTAAGTCTTATAGCTCATATTTCTAGACTAACAATATTTTTTCACTTCTGCAATAGCCCTTGGCTAAAGCAATTAAGAAAGCTCAGCAAAAAGAAAAGGGAGTGGTGGTAGAGAGCAAGAGAAAGGAAGGAATGAAAGAACAAAGGAAGGAAAGAGAAATCAGTTAATTATTCTATGCCCTAGAAGCCTAGGTTTCCAGACAATACTCAGGAATGATACTATATACTAAATTCAAAAGCACCATATAGCAGTATATCATAATAAATCTCTTAAGTGGGAAAAAAAATTAGATAAAATTTTTTCACTTTAACTTACAAAATATAAAAATCTACATATCGCATTAATATCAGTTAAACATAGACAAAGTATATTTACATACAACTTCACTACAAAAGGAGACAAGTGTATCTCCTGAATGTCTTCAGGGTTTCAATATGCAAACTACCACCTTTCACCAATGTCTACTTGGGCCTTTTTGGGTGCTAAGTCATCCCACAAAAGCATATTTTCTAGATAACATGTATCTACCTTCCTAATCACTAATTTTTGTTTTGTTTTGTTTAATGTTAACTACCTATTCCTTTCGCAGGATGTGACTTCGCCTTCTCTGGCTGGGCCACCATCATGAACACACCATTTTGCACCACACTGTATTGCAGCAGCCCCTCAGGGCCTATCAAGGGACTGCCTGCCCTAAGCAAATGATCCCAGAACCTCTGCTGCTCCCATCTTGTACCTGCTTCATTTATTTTCTATGTCACCTTCCATAGCCATCTGTATGTTGACGGTTTTTGCTGCTCTCAATATGCACATATTGAGCAGATGCAATGTCTCTGCTTGGCTCCAGTTCCATGTATCCAAATGCCAGCTACACATTTTCACCTCAGGAAGACCTACCATAGCAAACTTATCTTTTACTACTCTCCAAATCCTTTAGGATTGAAAACTACACATTGCTGTTTCTTTCTCTACTTCCCCATATATCCAAAAAGTTGCCAAGTGGAGATAATGAGAAGGTGGAACACCTAAAATGTTTAAACCTTTAAAAATGGTCCATATGCAGAAAATGACAAGAAATCAAACATAATACTACAGAAGAGGTTTCCCAACTGGCAGGCTATGGGCTGAGTCTGTTTGATGCTCACATTTATCTAGAATTTTAAAATTTGGTTCTGGCATTTAAAATCAGAATATTTATATAAAAATCCATATTTCCAACTTCTCTCTCTCTCAAAACATTATGATCCTCCTGCCATTCCTGTGAATGCTCAATAGCATTTTACATCTTTTAGCACCTCACCTACTTCTATTGACTCTGAGCCTAATTTCCAAACTTTATCATCATGCTTGCACTATTATCTTTCTTACAGCCAAGAGAGGACAGTGAGGGATTTCTTGTACCCATGTGTCTACCCTAAGTGGAAAATCAAAAGGGGCATCTGCTTCAAGAAAGAACATTCATCTATTAAGTCCACTTTATCTTCTTGGTCTTCTGTGCAAGGTCACATTATGCACTTTATGAGCCTTAGGCACATCTGCCTTCATGGACTGCAGCCTTCAAAAAATTGCTAAAAATTATATTTAGTGACCACACTGTACATTAAAAGTATCACTGGCTCTAGGCACTGCATTACCACCCATAATTGATAAGTACTGTTCCATGGATTTTTGAGATTTGATGGGAAATATTTTAATTCCCAATTCACCTGAACACACTTGGGATACACAGTCCATTATTACAAGTGAATTCATTTTCAGAGCAGGATCTCCGAGTGCAGTTCTGATGCTCATCATAGCCATCAGCACAGTCCACATCACCATCACAGACCCAGGACAGGGGGATGCACCTCCTGGATGGAGGCACACTATTGACACACAGAAACGAAGAGCCTGAGCAGGTGTAACTCTCTGAAAGGAAGCACACAGAATCAGAAACATTCTAGCAGTCAGGATCATGCTGAATCATTATTTCTCTTGGTAAGTGTCATTTAACAATCAAAAAAATTAAAGGAAATATGGGGAAAATAGACAAGTCACATTACTGTGATAATAGATTATAACAGGAAATAATCCAAAAATTCTATATCAAGTGCTTTGTACCTTAATTTTTTCAGAACAAATAGGCATAATAAAACCCTGAGTTTTTCACCATTCCAAAATAAGATCATATTTTTCCCTCAGGGCTTCAAAAACTATTCCCATTTTGTTAATTGGATATCACAAATGCTTTATATTTGGTAACAATGTTTAGTTTACAAAGCTTAATCACAAGAACACAATGTAAGGCAGATTTTTATTGCCAGCATAATAGATGAGAAAATTGAAACTCAAAATGCTTAATTAGATGGTTCAAAGTCACAGAACTCTAAAGAGTCGGGGTTTTTTCCTTCAACTTTAGGACGCTTTTACCTATATTATAGCTACCACCCCCAAAAAAGAATTAAGGTATATAGGAGATGTATACGTTAATGAGAGTTTTCAGAAACCACCACATTGTTAGGAAAAAGATGAGATGCTAACATATAATCGTCAGTGCCTAGAGAATGAAAGGACAGGTATTTTATCCAGTTTCATATGGATGAACAGAAGACAAATGAAGTGCAAGCAGCAGTCCATGTTTGTGTTGCTAGCTACCCATTTCAGAGGATAGTGAATGTACAGCTGTGGACCACCCCACAGTCACTGCCACATGAGGTTATGATCAAATGCAAATATCAGGAAGCCATTACTTTTATTGTTCTACCAGGGAAGGATGCTTTTCTAAGACACCTTTGGTAAGAGTTCCACACTCTGCTGGTAATGGAAAATGTTTTGTAGTCTGTTCCATAATTCATTTAAAAGGATTAACCCTCCTCCAACCCATTTCCCTAAATAATAGTTGTTCTAAGGTAACAGAAAAAAATGGAGACAGTTAATTGCTACACTGTTAAAGTGGATATTAAGAGTGGTCAACTGAATTCTCTTTATCTTCTCAAAAATGTAAGATGTTATTTCCATTAGCTAAATGCAAAAGAAAAAAATAAATATTAAAATCATTTTTCATCATTTCAAAGCATTTAAGTGAATGATATCAATTCCAGACTGAAAAAGTAAAAGCAACATTCTATCACTAGCATTCAATTAAAAAGGAATCTGCCTGACAAATATACTACCCAAAGACAGAAAAACAAATCTATTGAGTTTCCCTGGAATGTAATTCTGTAGAAAAATTAATTGGTTTCACTCACCACAGTGGTGTCTTTCATCCTCATCACTCATGTCCCCACAGTCATTATCACCATCACAGATCCATTCTCTTTGGATGCACCTCCCACTGTCACACTTGAACTCATCACTCAAGCATGTTGCAACACTATACACTGAAAAAGAGAAAAAGAACTTTGGTGACAAGAAAGTTTGCTGTCCAGAAATCCTGAGAGAAACTTGCCGTAGCAAGGGCTGGAAAACAGAGAATTACCTAGTTGTACACAGCTATGCTAGTCCTCCAAAGAGACCTGAGCCACTAACAACATGGTCTAAGGACTGAGGAGCTGACTAACAATGCAAAACCCTAATTACCTTTTGTTACTTGGATGAAGTTCAATATATCCTTACAGATATGATATAGAAGTAATAGTCTTTTCCCCAAGGGGATATAAAATGTAATTTACTATTTCATGTACTTCTATTTTTAAATCTACTTTTCATCCAAAACTCTTTTGTGTATGGCATGCCATCTCTACAGTATACCTGATGCCAGTTTCCCTGCAAGTTTTCCTTTTCTCCATAGCACTTAGAAACTTTAAACATAGTATGTAATTTACTTATCTGTTGTATTAATTGCCTGTCTCCCCTCACTAGATAATAAACTCCATGTAGTCGTATTTACTGGCATAGCCTGAAAAAGTCTAGAACACAAATGCTCAATAAATACCTTTTTAGTGTAAATGATGAATCATCTTTTATGCTTTAAATTAGCCAACTCTGATTCAAATTCTTCAATCATCCCCATATGTCCCTATTAAACTAATCACCAGGGACCCCTCAAAATTAATCTATGGCAAAAGAAAACTGAATTTTAACCATTGTGATCACAATGATCACAAAAAGAAAGATATAAGACCTTTCATAAGCTAGTAAGGGAGAAGGATACATTGACACAGACTTTCGAAGACACATCTCCCCTTCACATAGCAATACCACTTCTAGAAATCCAGAAAATACACATATGTAAAGAGGTTTCCAAAGAATATTCAGCTCAACATTATTTTTCAGATTGAAAAAATGTAAACCATCTACATGTCATCAGAAAAGGGGTAAAAATACACAAGGAACATCCACACTTTAGAATAACACTCAGCAGAGAAAAGCATGAGATAAATCTGTATCTACTAACATGCTGACAAGATGTTATTAAGCTAAAAAGGTTGCGGGGGGGGGGGACAAAAAATACATGTAGTAATATTTTTTTGCATCTTAAAAATATGTATCAGGATACAGGGCCTCCCTGGTGGCGCAGCTGTTGAGCGCTGGGCTGCGAAGCTGCACGCGCCGGTTCGATCCCCGGCTGCTCACCAGCCACAGGAGGAGGGTCCCACATGGCGCGCAGACCTCTCCTGCCGCCCACTGCTCCCCTCAGCAGTGTACTTCGGTCTTTCTGCCTGTTCTGCTCCCCGCTCTGGCTCTGGTGAATTCTCTCACCCTCCCGCGCTTCTGGCTGTACCCAGTGCTTGTATAAATAAATAAATAAATAAATAAATAAATAAATAAATAAATAAATAAATAAATAAATAAATAATAAAAAATATGTATCAGGATACAGAGAATAAGGTAAGAGAACTCACTCTCACCCTTACTAACAATTATCTCTGGGAAGTGAGGGGACATAAGAAGTACAACAAAATGAGAATTTTGCTTTTTTGTATATATCTTATTATGTTTTAAAAAATAATACTTCTCACATGAGAATAGGTTCACATATAGAGTCTTGCTTATTTTTATTTAAAATTGGTTGGGTACTAATTGCTGTTATCTGTCTCCCCTTACTAGATAACAAAGTAACTGTCTGTTACTTTCGTTCCATTGAAGAAATTTAGAGACTATATTTATTCTTCATATATTGGAACCAACAGCTCATCTTTTTTTTCTTTTATTGAGCACACATGTAAAGTGCCATTTTCATCAGATCATATTAAACATACAAACTATCAAATTATTTACCACTGTTGATATTGTCCTTAATCACCCAGTTGAGGTAGTGTGTCAGGTTTCTTGCCTGTGAAGTTATTTTCTTTACCCCTTTCCATGCTGTTCCCTCTGGAGAGAAGACATTATGCCAGCCCCTACCTAAGGAGTGGGAGTTATGTTCCCCATCCTTGAGGGTGGTGTACCTCCATAAATTATTTGGGAACCTTCTTTATGGGGAGATTTGACTCTTACTGTTTTTTTCCCCACCATCATTGCTAGCTCATGTTTTTAACAAATTTCTCACACTATTCTACTCACCTATCAATCATAACTATTTCCCTTACTGATCCTTAAAACTCTATGTGCACTTTGCTCATCACAAACTTTTTAATGTTGGGGAAAGAGTACATAGCAAAGAGCTCCAAACCCCACCCTATAACTATTATGCACAAAACTTGAACCCAAGAGAAAACAGGCATAGAAAATAGCTGAATTTAGTTGTAAAACTATACTACTGGTCCTAAAAAACAAATCTCCCAAATAAGTTTTATATATGATTACTGCAGCAATAATAATAGAGGGAAAAATAAAAGCAATCCTTAAATGGAGGCAGGTAATGACACTATAAAAACTAGATAAAATAGTATACAGATATTTTAAAAGGCATGTAGAGACTATATAAAGGCATCAAACAAATTTTAAGCAAACAGTAACTATTTTAGGCTTGCAGGACACATGTACTCTGTCACGCCTACCCAACACTGCCATTGTAGCACAAAAGTAGCTACTGATAATATGTGGCAATATTTTATAAATAAAACTTTATTTATAAATACAGGCAGCTGGCCCATGGTCATAGTTTGCTGACACCAATATGGCAACATGATATACTGACAGATAAAAAAAGCAATGGAGAAGACTGTATCTTTATATTTTTATAACTGAAATATTCACAAATATAAATTAGAACTTGCAAAAGATAAATAGCAGTCTCCAAACACAAACAGGCACAACTGCCTTGAGGAATACAACACAGAATCCCTGAAACTTCCTGGGAAACTCAGATGTTCATGGAATCTTACCTCATAGATGGCTCACAGAACAGAAAGAGAATACATGTCTGTTATATGCCCCTTCCTCGAGTATCTGGGGATTCCAATCACTTTTGGATCCTCCCATGGTCTAAGGGTCAGCACTCAAGCCAAATTTAGAAATTCCAAATCAGACTGACTGAATTAAAATCAACTGGGTTCAACAGGCCAGAAACAATATTGTGTGTGTGACCAACATAATCTTATTTCCTTAGCAGCAATCGGCAAGCTCCATGTCTCAATCAGCAACCCCCACAGATTCCTGAAGCTATAAACGTCTGCTCAGTGGTGTCAGGATCTCAGCTGAGAGCAAGAACAGGGAATAATCCAGTAGCCATGAATTTAGTCTAAAGTAGTTGAAAGAGATTCTCTATTTGCATCCTAAAGCTTTTCATGCATACTTATTCTCTTACCACAAGTGTCAGGTTCATCGGAGCCATCAAAACAATCTCTATTTTTATCACAGTACCAATGGCTAGGAATACAGCGCCCACTTGTACAGTGGAATTCATCACTGGTGCACGTGTGAGTGGCTGGAGGAGGGAAAGAAAATAAAACCCTTGAGCAAAACTTTTTCCCATTCATCTTAATAATCTACTTATATCTCTAAACTAGATAAAAGATGCCAAGAAAGAAAGAATGAGGCCTGGTAATGGACTTCTATATAAGCTTTCTATTGGGAGGGAGGAATATAAAAGAGAGGGAAGGAAAGCAATATTCCTCCAGTTTTCCAAAATTTTTTCTAGATTCCAGAATTCCAAAATGTAAACTGTACTTATTAGAATTACCAAAGAACTATCTTTATAATACATAAAATTGCAAATTATGTAATTGAAGACTTGGTTCTACACTTTCTGCTATAACAAAATTTAATAAATGCTATTAAAGTAATCATGAAAAGGAAAACATGAGCGTACACACACGACTAGTTAGCTATATTAGACCATGACTGCAGAAAGTTAACAAAGTTCTCCTTTATACATCCTCATTACATGAGAATTTGAATAAATGAGATACTCTGCCTGTGTTTGAATATTCATTCTTTTCTCATAGAGCCTTAGGTAGTTCTAGTTGGATGTATTTTCCAAATTTGTTACATGAGTATGAGGCAGAGTCAAGTCTTACAATTCTGGTTTACATAGATCCCTTGCTTTGGCCCATGTTATCTAATCATCTGCTAGGGAAAAATTGATAAGTAGAGGTCCCTGAAAGGTCAATACCAGCTCCATTCTGTCCCTCTACATTGCTGCATCCAGAATTCTGCTTCCTTTTGCTGCTGTTACTACAAGTGACTTCCACTCTTGCACCATAGACTTGTCTGGCAGCAACCACTAAATTTTTCAATTATGCATCTATTTATACTAGTAGTCTCAAAGCTATCAAGGCCTTTTAATTTGAGCTGTAAGTAGAAGAAATTGCTAAATAAGAAATAAAGGTTTCTGAAAATGAAATATATTTAAAAAGAAAAATTATTTCAGATGAAAAGATTACTACAGTCATAGAAAGAGTAAATATAAGGGTTTAACAGGCAAATTATGCATTTTCTCAGCTCTAAGAAAAAGTGGATCTGGGGCTATAGAAGGTTAGGAATCAGAGCAGGTCAATGGAAAAAATATTTGGAGTTGAGCATCCAACCAGGGAACAGAAAGAAGGGCCATCTCACACCCTCTACCACCTCCTCAAGGAACTACCTATTGCATAAGGTCAATTTGAGATGACAAATTGAAATTAACCCAAACACCCAGGTCATTTATCTTTGTATAAGCTCAAGACATGCATGCCTGGAACCACAGAAAAAGAAGCAGATTTATCTTACAGCAGAAAATGGGGCTTTCATCACTCATATCTCCACAGTCGTTGTCTCCGTCACACAGGTAAAGGCGAGGAACACAAATATTTGTAGTCTGACATTTTGAGTATCCCGGCTGGCAGGTACGGTCAGCTTGAAAAAGACAAACAGATAAATATTTAAAACACATCCACCATACCACCACATATATATCAGAAAAACTGACTATGCTAGCAAAATTGCAGAATTCAAACCACCAGAAGGAAGGTATATTCTAAGTTATCAGAGGCATGATCCATGACACTCAGTTTTCAACATAAGTCTATACATCTATATAAAAAGAGAGATGTCCAGCTGATACTGGAGGGAGTAGCATGAAGAGAGCAAGGATGATAACCTCTGTGAATGTACATTGTCAATTTTCACTATGGAGCATTGTACATTATTTTTATTAATAAAAACAAATAAAAACAGATAATGGAGAGCATTCCTAAAATTTAGTAATAGTAACAAATGAAGTGAAAGGTAAACCAGTTGATAGCACACCATAAAAAAATTCAAATATCTTTAAAATCAGTATTTTGACTGCCTATCCCTAGTGAGATATTATAGGCATTTTAAGATTATTTTAGAATAAAGTAAGCAACTGTGAGAAACCATAGACAAGATTATAAAAGTAGTAAAAAAAAAAAAAGACCTATATTTTTAATTGAAATGGAAATATCAGTATAGTTTTTTTTTTCCTTAAAAATTGTACTCTCTTGTCGTGACAGCTTCACCAATGATTGGTTCTGAGGGGAAAGTTCTGCCAAGCAGCAATGGCAGAAATCTTTGAAATTAAGGAAGACTGTCATCTCCTTGATCACACAAACTGCTACAAGGGAGGCTTCCTGTTGATCGATTGAGTCAAGGGGCTCACCCTAACTTAAGGTTAAAATAGTCAATTGTTAAAATAGTCAATAGATTCATAAATTTTGGTGAATAATTCAAATATTAGGTAGAGTTGTTTTTAAAAATCATTTAGTAGACTATATAGTAAATTGAAATTTATGTCTCAGATGAATACTTATTGCTTTTTATTTTTTCAGAAAGGCTTTGTCTTTATGTAAAGATTTCATCTCCTGTGGCCTAAGACTTCAGACCCCAAAGCATAAGTGCTTCAGATGAACTTACGGCAATTTTTTTCATCGGAAGTATCATTATCATGGCAGTTGTTGATACCATTGCAGACAAATTGAAGAGGTATGCACTTCCTGTTACTGCAAGTAAATTCTGAGGTTGCATTACAGCTCCTGAACAGGCAGCCTTCTTCATCACTGTTGTCACCACAGTCATTGTAGTGGTCACAGCGATAATGATATTGGACACATCGCCCATTGGCACAGGTGAAGGCTGTTGGAGGGCAGGTGTGGAATGCTAAGAGGAACAAAAAATATTGAAAAAAGACCACTTGATTAAAGTGTCATCTTAATTTCTTAAAAGATACAATAAAAAAAAGAAACACTTTGAGTTTACCTTCCAGGGCAAAAAGGGCTGCAAAACGGACTGCATGTGAAGTGAAATAACACTTAAAATTAGTCAGATTAAGCAAAATATGTAGCAATTTTTTTAACAAATGAAATTTTTAAGCAAATCACTCTATTTCTCTATCATCTTAATTTTAAAAATCTATTTCAATCACTGAAAAGAGTACTTCCTAATAAAATATCATTGTCCATAGCATAACAGAAATGCAGTCTGAATTCTCTGAGTAAACATTTTTCTGTTCTAACCAGACTCTGAGGCACAAATTTCAGAACTTTTCACACAATAGCATAACTCTACAAAGAGTTGGCAGTCACATCTGACCCACTGTCAGCTCCTACAAAAGTTTGCAGAGTCCAACTCACCACAGACATTTTCCAACTCATCACTGCCATCACCACAGTCATTGTCATTGTCACATTTCCAATGTTCCGAAATGCAGCGCCCATTAAAACAGGTGAACTTCGATGTCTCACACCGTGTGCCATTGTCCCTAATGCAGTGTTTGTTGTTGTTGGCCAGATACCAGTGGCCCTCATGTGGACACTGGCACTCTGCACCATTTGGACCTAAAGAAAGAGAGACCCAGAAAAAAGTGAAACATTTGTGTAGCAACCATTCATTTTCTCTTCCAGAATAGCACTGGCACAAGTTTCCATATTAAATCAGACAAGCCTTGGACACTTCCCATCAACCTTTCAAATATCTTGAGTCATTTTTACATCAAGAACAACCACCAATTTCTAATAAATATAGCTAATTCATCCTAAACTACCTGTCATCTACACTGAAACAATATCAATGATTCTCCCTTCTCAGTAAAATCTGCAAAGCAAACAGTACATTTTCCTCTTCCTCTGAATCTGCAGTTCTCTATAAAACACACTATGAAGCACATATCACACTCCATCTTTCTTTCTACCTCCATCAAGCAAGAATTGAAAATGTCTTCCTAAGAAGATTCCTGTCAGTCTTTCTCTCAACATATAACCCCCCAAATATATTTCATGAATTACTATAAAATCAAGGAGAATTTCAATTTTTGTTTTTTGTTAGAGCTAAATATCCCTGCAGCCTTCCTACCGGTTATTGTTATTACTCTCCATGATTCTCTCTTCATGGGCAATGTCTTACCTGGTGCACAAATATGGCTGCAGCCACCATTAAACTGATCGCAAGGATTGTTACAATGCTGTGGTTGGTCCTTCCGAACAACACAAATACCCTTAGGCTGGGAGGGAAAAGTTGTGGATAGCGCAGTCACATCTGACCCATCAAATTTGTTAGCTCGATAAATTTTTTTCATATTCCAGTCGGTCCAATAAATAAACTGGCCATAGGTAGTCAAGTCAATAGGCTGATAGACTATGTTGACAATGACCTCACGATTCAGGCCTGTTAGGGTGCTGCGTTCAATCTTCTGCCTAAAATTAAGAAAAAAAAACAAAACAAAACAAAACAAAAAAAAGCTGGAATCTAGAAAGAATAATCCAATGTCTGGACCTAGCCATTGCTTTACACAGGCCCCCAGCTTTTCTTTTCAAGTAGAGCATACAATAGCAAATGTTTTTAACTGGTGATGGGAAATCTGAGTTTGCTTATCAAAAAATGGTTTGTATGAATCAATGATCTACAAATATTAATATAACCTACAAGTAATCCTATAAAATTAATCAGGCTGACATTAGAATGAGGAGAATGTTATGAAATAATACATATAATTCAAAGGACTTGATGTTTAGTGCATAATATTCACTCAGTAAGATGTTAATTCCTTTCCCTTCCCATTCCTTTAATGACTTTTTTTGATTGGTCATTTATCAAGTACTCCTGAGATATTTACGTAAAACGATTCAAATTTAGATACAAAAGTTTGTTTTGGATGAAGAAATAAAGAAAACACCAAATTGTAAGGTGCTCGGTATCAAAAGACCAAAATCATAGAAAGAGCAAGAAAAGTTAAAATTTCTGACATGTAGAAACCAAACACAACAAACAAAATCATCTCATCTCTTCTGTTAGGATGATTCTCTATTACTACAGGAGAAGTTGCTGATAAAATCAGAGTTGACAAAAGTTTCTAAGGAAAACATGGAATTGTCTGAGAAGCTAACTCAAGAACAAAGAGTCTATTTAAGAAGATGAACAAAAGTTAAAGACAAAAGGAAAATGCTTTTACATGACAATGCTAAAGTCCAGAGAAAATATCAGTATGCATGTAAAAGTCACTCATATTTATGGTAGTTACGTGGGACCTGTAGGTTACAAATTGAGAGATTATATTTATAGTTATTATTGAGATGAACTCATTTGGTAATACATCTTTAGATGTATTTTAGTTTGTAAGTATTCATTCTCATGCCAGAAATGAATTTTTACAGTTACATTCACCAGGCCATGATATAGTGTCTAAAACTAATTCTACATTTTAGCCAAATTGCTTTCACATAATATATTTTTATCATATTACAATACGCCTCTGCTTTGAAAGAGGGAAGAATTCTTCTTATCAAAACCAACACAGACAACCACAGACACATACCGACTGGCATCTGTCCAGTAGAGAAATTCTTCTTCAAAGTCCAGAGTAAGGGCATTGGGCCAGACCAGGTTCCTGTCCACAATGGGTTCCCGGAAGTTTCCTCCCATTGTGGCTCTCTCAATTTTGGCATTAGTACTCCAGTCAGTCCAATACATGTACCTAGTCATTCAAAAGTAGTCATAATTAATTCACAAGGGAACTCGGGATTCTTTTTATTTAATAGCAGCATTCTTTTTTTTTTTAAATAATAAATTTTATTTTTATATTCCCCATACAATTGCAGCCCCCCCATTCTGACCCCAATCCCTCCCCTCCCGCCCCTGCCCCCCTAAAAGTGTCTCTGGTTCATAGTTTTTTGTTGATTTTGATTTTCACTTTCTTATAGTTATTCATTTTCCTGGTCCCTTATTTAAGTTTTCTAGATTCCTGCTATGAGTGAGACCATCCAGTATTTTTCTTTTTCTTTTTGGCTTATTTCGCTGAGCATGATCCCTTCCAGCGCCATCCATGTTGCTGCAAATTGCATGTGTTTATCTTTTTTGAATGCTGAGTAATATTCCATGGTATATATGTACCACATCTTCTTGATCCAGTCATCTATTTTTGGGCATTTGGGTTGTTTCCAAAGCTTAGCTATTGTAAACAGTGCTAATAGCAGCATTCTTTAACTGCAAACTGACATTACAATGTAAAATGAGGGCTTCCCCGGTGGTGCAGCAAGTTGAGCGTAGCACTGCAAAGCTGTCCGCAGCTTCTGCAGCGCGGGTTCAATTCCCAGCCAGCCAGAGAGATTCCCACATGGTGTGGCAGACCTCCCTGTCACACCTGCTGCTCCTCTCAGTAGTGTATTTTGGTCCTCTGCCTGTTCTGCTCCCTGCTCTGTCTCTGGTGAATCCTCTCACCCTCCCACACCTCTGGCCTGTACCCCAGCTCTTGTATAAAAATAAATAAATCTTTTAAAAAATATATGTCAAATGAAATCCTATTCCATCCTCACCCACATAACTTGCCAAAAGGGGATTTAAGAGTCAGAACATTGATTCCCTTGTATACTGGCAACCTTTATAGCATCAAAGGAAGATCCTTCCTAGGAAAAGTCACTCATGCTCTTTAACCCTTTGAATCTGTTGCTACAGTGTAACAAATCCATAAGATACTGGCTATTTTGAACATAAAATAATTTCAGGTCCCATCCCCTACAGAAATATGAAGACATAAATATGATAAATAAAACCATGGCATACCCGCGGCAAGGATCTAACACAATTGCTCTTGGACGTGGAACATGGGCTATCATAGTGCGCAAAGATCCATCTGGAGCCATGGAGTTAATTGTCTGGTTGGTGTAGTCACTGTAATAAATTCTTCCATTGATCCAGTCAAAGGCAATGCCATCAGAAATCCCTATATCTGGACATATACCAACAAACACACAGATAAAGGCATGAGTCTCCATATGCATTTTAGAATCACTGGGTAAGTCATGAATGTTGATCTCATTGTACCTGTTTCCAAGGTAGATTGCAACTGAGTATACATACCTGAAACAATGACAGTGGGAGAACTGAATCCTGGATTCAAGCTGATATAGGAAATCTGACCATGTCCAGAGTCTGAAAATTGTGTGAAGTAGATTCTATTATTTCTACTGTCATAGTCCAGGGCCACAGTATTTTTCCCCACACTTATAGCATGGAATGGTGGATTATGGTTTCCAGGGTCCAAGTATAAGCTTTCCAAGGTATTATTCAAAGCAAAGATGAGGAAAGGGTCTGTTGGCATGGCACAGCTCTTGCCATCACCCTCCAGGTTCCCAAAGGCACAGCCACATTTTGGGGTGTGCAAATCAGGAAGAGCAAAACAGAGATGAGAGCATCCACCATTATTTTCCAAGCAAGGGTTGTTGTTAACCTCAGCTGGTGACCGGGGCTGGACACGCTGATCAAAGATGGTCACATCTCTTAGCCAATTGATATTGTCTCTTATCACTGTTGGTGACTCTGTGTTCCCTGGATACTTGCTAGCTTGGAAGATTTTTTTCAAATTCCTGTCTACCCATATAATAGAATTTTCAAAAACAGTGATGCCAAAAGGAGTTGGGTAGCGACTACCATAATAAATCACTTCCGATGCCTCTCCCTGAATATTGATCCTTGCAATTATATCTAAAGTATCATCAACCCAGTAAACATAGCCACTGCTAAGGTCCACTGCCAAGCCCCGTGGTGTGACAATGCCCTCTGACACCAGCACAGTTCGATTAGTACAGTCAAGAAAAGCACGTTCAATCTTTGGGTTTTGCCCATAGTCGGCCCAGAAGAGGTATCTGTTCTTGGGATCTACAGCAATAGCCCTGGGCATATCCACTGTGGTTTTAAGGAGAACACGACGGTAGGTAGTATTGATCCGCAGAACTTCTACCAGTGTTTCAGACACAAATGCATTCGTAAAATAAATATTTCCTGCAGAAAAATGATAAATGGAAAACTAAGAAGAATGAAAGAGAATATCTTTTCAAATCCAGAACAAAACATGTCGGTTGAGGTTTGGGTTAGTATATGGCGTATTTTCCAAGATGATAAATAAATGTCTTAGTTTAGACTTAGGAAAATATATATTTACTCTTAGGAACTAAAGAGATTATTCAAATTTAAAGAGAATTTAGCTTCTAAAACAGATAAAAAGTTACAACAAACATTCTAATATATACATAATTTATAATAAAATGTAATCTCTTTTTCAGAATGGACTTGTCTTCTATCTGAATGTTTAACCATAAATCTTCAAAGACTAAATTATATATGATCAACTTCTACTCCAACATGATGAAAGGAGCAAAGAGGGAGACCCGAAAGTATCTCAGTTTGTCAATGTGATCCAGTGCTCTTTGTACTTAGCATTAATGTGAGATTTTTTTTCCCCTAGGTTTTCTCATTAGTATAGATGTTTTTACCCCATGAACCTTCTAAAGCTACCAAAACAAAAGTCCATGGTCTCGGGTGTTACATGGTATGAAGATAGTATAATGAGTAGAGATTGATCCAAAGTTGATTTCAAGGACATTGAACTTTCAATATTGCTATCAAAGCAATATTGCTATCAATATTGCTATCAATAAATTGCCATCTATTTTATTCCTAAATCTGATTCAAAACAACTCTAGAGAAATCAGGCCAATATGCAGCATGTTACTGACCTACTCTTTTTATTTCCCATCTCTAACTGCACTGTATGTATATTCCAGTCCTTTAATACAGGATTGGCAAACTTTCTGTGAAAGATCAGATAATAAATATTTTAGACTTTGCAGAGAATATGGTTTCTTTCACAAGCACTCAACTCTGCCAATGAATCATGAAAGCAGCCATAGACAAAACATAAATGAATGGGTCCAGTA
The DNA here is from genome assembly GCF_014898055.3 of Talpa occidentalis. Taxonomy (NCBI): domain Eukaryota; kingdom Metazoa; phylum Chordata; class Mammalia; order Eulipotyphla; family Talpidae; genus Talpa; species Talpa occidentalis. Next base: position 100,494,667 of record NW_023603184.1, read on the forward strand.
AAACTATACCTACAATAATAGCAGTGGGATGCATTGGCCCATAGATCTTAGATTACTGACCTCTGCTTTATCTATACCCTTAAAAATAATGTAATAAATCTGTAATAAGGAATGGAATTTAGGATCCCATTTAAAAGCCTTATCTAATCATAATATCATATTTATTGTTATTATAATACCTAGATTTACAAAATACATTTTAACATTTTTAAGTGAGTCTACCAAGTTTGATAATACACAGGATACCTATACTTCTAGAATGGGAGTATGCTGTAAAAATAATAATAAAATTGAAACATTTGTTTCTCAGGTTACCATTAAAAACGAGAGGTAATTCAAAATTAATTACAAGATCAGTACAACTAAGTTAACATATAACTATAACAGAGTAAGTACATATAATATCAAAAGTTTTTATACAGCAACAAGAGGAAGCAATAAGAATTTGGGAACTGAAATTGTTGTTTTAAAATATATGATTGCCATTTTATGATTTACATTATACTTTAATATCCCTTTCTCTTTGAAAATTTAAATATTTCTAACTTGGAAATTAGGTGCTAACCTAAGTGCATAAAAATTCACATAATTAAATATTTCTAGCCATTTGCTTATGGCTTTGTTTATGCTAATAAGCAGGTAAGATAATATGTTACGAATCTGTCAGTTGAAGCACCTTATCATTAATTTAACAAATACTTAGCTTAGTCTAAAAGCACAAATCACTATACAGCCTTCTTACCTGCTACCCAATCCACAGCAATACCTCGTACTCCATTTTCTCCTATCCCACTTGTAATAATGTTTGTAAAATTAGTCCCATCTGGTTTGATTCTATGGATTGCATTATTTGATGGCACAGAGCTGCTAAAATCACACCAATAAATAAAGCCAGAAGATACATCAACATCCACGTGTAGTGCATTTCGTCCTGGAACATTTAAGAAAAGATCATTAAACGATGCTTTAGCTAGAACTAGAAATTTTAAATATCTGCCCTTCCTCACATGCTCTCGTCCTAATCCTCTGCTCTGACCATGCCCCCATTACAAAATAAAACTATTTGTTTATAGTTGCAATGAGCAACTGCTACCTCAGAACATGGTTTCTAAAAACCATTTCCCGAGGAGGGGGCGGAGCAACATGGCGGCGAGGAGACGCTGCGAGTAAGATCTCCCATTAAAAAAAGTGAATAGGGAGGAAAAGCGGCAGGTCCCAGTGAGAACTGGGACACGGAAGATAAACGGGTGACGCCAGCGAACTGCCCGAAGAAGAAAGTGGCCATAAAAGAGGACTAGAAGGGAGGGAAGCGCAGAACCCTGCTCCCCTCCCCCGCCCACAGAGGCGGCACTCTCCGACCAGCAGAGAGGAGGAAACAACAAACCAAAACAACCGACAAGAACAAACGACGCAGCAAGCGGGACTGTGAGCGGAATGGAACTATTGCAGCCACCACACCCCGTGAACGGGAGCTGAGACGAACCCTGCAGGATCCGCCGCGGCGGTGAGCGAACGGCTCCGGGCGCCATTAGAGAAGAACAAAGACCCCGGGAGACGCGCACACAGCCCGGGCTGCCGGTAAGCCTGCGCGGGAAACGCGGCGCGCCTGGCGCGCTTGAAAAGCAAGTGCAGACCGGGATCGCGGCTGCCCAGGTCCCCGCGCCTGTGACCTAGGCTGGCGGGGAGACGACCTAGGCTTGCGGGGAGACGCACGGAGGTCCTCACTGAGGTGAAGGTCCCTCCCTGAGTAAGCAGGAACCAGGCGCCCAGGCACGGGAGCCGGGTGCAAAAGGCGCCATTCCCGCGCCACTGAACTGGGCTACAGCCCGCGTCCTGGACCTGAGGGCTTTGAACTGAGACCCGGGGCACGAAAATTCGGGGCGTGGTTTCTCCACGACGGTGGGGCACAAGGCAGACACAGCACCCCAAAGCTGTTGAGGTGTACCCTACCATTCCCGCTCTGTTCTCTGTCCCACGGGGTGGGGGGAGGCGAAAAACAGCCCCCCAAGGACAATAGGAGAGATCTCTGGCGCCACCTAGCGACCAGAAAAAAAAAAGTCACTAACACCCTATAAAACAGGACATTTCTTAAGTCTGCTTGAAAAGGGCAGAAGGTTTCTGGAGGACCCAGTGGCCAGCCGGGAAGTTATTCCACGCCAGGCCCCTTCCGACCAGCAGTCTGAGCCCACAGAGGGAGCAGGCACCCACGTCCGGGGCAGACCGGGTGCGCAGAAGAGTGTGCCTGAAACCGGAGGCGCAGGGACTGCATCCTGCTTCGCCATTTGAGAACAGGGACATTTCTTCAGTAAAAACTGCCTAAAACCAGCAGAAAGCTCCCCCAGAAGACAGAGATGGCTCCTGGAAGAGCCAGAGGGGAGCGGAGAAGTTCACCCAAGATGTCAGTCAGTCCGAGCAACACAGTGTCCCAACGCATACGACAAATTAGAAAACAGACAGTAGGGAGTAGAAGAACCACACGCAACCTAAAAACTCCTCAGGAAAGAAGCACACCACAAAAAGAAAACCACTCCCCAGATTGCAACGACAGCAACTTGGAAGAACTTCTGAGCCTTCCAGAAAGAGAATTTAAAATTGCCATGATTAAAAAAGTGATAGATCAGAAGAAGGAAATTGAGTCCCTAAAGAGGGAAGTAAGAGAAATGCGGGAGATCAAAGAATTAATGGAGGAACTAAAGAACTCTGGGAAAAGCAATGAAAGCAGAATAGATGAAATGGAAGAACGAATAAGTAATCTTGAAGACACAGAAATAAAAAGAACCAAAACAGAAAAGGAAAGAGAAGTACGAAGGAAAAAGAATGAAGAAAGACTTCGGGAACTATCTGACTCCATGAGGAAAGGAAATATAAGAGTTATAGGAATTCCAGAAGGAGAGGAGAGAGATGTAGGAACAGAGAAAATATTCATGGATATAATTGAAGAGAACTTCCCAAATGAGAAGAAGGAGCTGAAAATTGATATACAAGAAGCAAGAAGAACACCAAACTTCCACGACGAAAGGAAAAACACAGCAAGACACATAATAGTAAAGCTCCCAAGAATCCAGGACAAGGAAAAAATAATGAAGCTGACAAGAGGGAAGAAACAGATAACATTCAAAGGAAAACCAATCAGGCTGACATCAGACTTCTCTGAAGAAACACTACGGGCAAGGAGAGAGTGGAGGGACATAGTCAACAGACTCCAAGAAAACAGATGCCAACCAAGAATACTCTATCCCGCAAAGCTCTCTTTCCTCCATGAAGAAAGAATATGGACCTTCCCAGACAAAGAGAAACTCCGGAGTTTCATTGCGACTAAACCCCCACTCCAAAAAATACTACAAGGAATCCTAAAGCCAGAACCTCAGAGGGACGAATAACAACGAAAGAAGACCGGAAAAAAAAAAAGTTATTAAAAGAATAAATAAATAAAATCAAAGGAAAGACAAACATAATGCCAAATACAGATGCTAACATATCAATATTAACTCTAAATGTAAATGGACTAAACTCTTCAATAAAAAGACACAGAGTTGCAGCCTGGATTAAGAAACAAAACCCAACCTTTTGCTGTCTCCAGGAAACACATTTAGCTACAAAAGATAAAAATAGGCTCAAAGTCAAAGGATGGAAAACAATCCTACAAGCAAATGGGCCAAAAAAGAAAGCAGGAACAGCTATACTTATATCAGATAAAACAGACTTCAAACTCAAAAAAATAAAAAGAGACCCCAATGGTCACTACATTATGATTAAGGGGACAATACTTCAAGAAGAAATAACACTCATTAACATATACTCACCAAACGAAAGAGCACCAAAATATATCAGACAACTGTTGTCCTCTCTGAAAACAGACATCAGAGAAAACACATATGTAGTGGGAGACTTCAACACACCACTATCAACAATGGATAGATCAACAAGACAAAAAATAAGTAAAGAAACTAAAGCTCTAAATAAGGACCTAGAGCATTTGGGCTTAACAGACATCTATAGAACACTAAACCCAAAAAAAACGGAGTACACATTTTTCTCAAGCGCACACGGATCATTCTCCAGGATCGATCACATACTGGGGCACAAGACAAACATCAACAGATACACCAAGATTGAAATCATACCAACCATCTTTTCTGACCACGAAGGCATCAAACTAGAAATAAATCATAAAAAGAAGGCAAGGTACTATCCTACCTCATGGAGATTAAAAGCCACACTACTGGAAGACCACTGGACTAACGAGGAGATCAAAGAAGAAATTAAAAAATTCTTTGAATTGAATGACAAGGAGGACACCAATATCCTAAATGTATGGGATGCAGCAAAAGCAGTAATAAGAGGAAAATATATAGCAATAGAAGCTCACATCAAAAAACAAGAAAGAACTCAAAGAAACAACCTAATCTCGAAGCTCAAAGATCTAGAAAAAGAACAACAAAAAAACCCCAGAACCAGTAGAAGAAAAGAAATAATAAAAACCAAAGCAGAAATAAATGAAATTGAAACTAAAAAAACAATCCAAAAGATCAATGAAACCAAGAGCTGGTTCTTTGAAAAAATAAATAAAATAGACAAACCCCTAGCCAGGCTCACAAAGGAAAAAAGGGAGAAAGCACAAATACACAGAATCATAAATGAAAGAGGAGAAATCACAACGGACACAGCAGAAATCAAAAGAATAATCAGTAACTACTATGAACAGTTATATGGAAACAAGTTCAACAATCTAGAGGAGATGGACAAATTCCTACAACTCTACAATCACCCAAAGCTAGATAAAGAAGAAATAGAACACCTAAACAGACCAATTACAATTAGTGAAATTGAAATGGTAATCAAAAACCTCCCCAAAAACAAAAGCCCAGGACCTGATGGATTTACAAATGAATTCTACCAAACATTCAGAGACGAATTAGTGCCTATCCTTCACAAACTCTTCCAAAAAATTGAGAAGGAAGGGACAATACCAAACACGTTTTATGAAGCCAACATTACACTAATACCAAAACCGAACAAGGACAACACAAAAAAGGAAAACTACAGGCCAATCTCCCTAATGAACACTGATGCAAAAATCCTCAATAAAATTTTAGCTATCAGAATCCAACAATGTATCCATAAGATAATTCACCACGACCAAGTTGGATTCATTCCAGGGGCACAAGGATGGTTTAACATCCGAAAATCAATCAACGTTATCCAACACATCAACAAAAAGAAATATAAAAACCATATGATAATATCAATAGATGCTGAGAAAGCTTTCGACAAAGTGCAACACCCATTCATGATAAAAGCCCTTGAAATTCTGGGGATACAAGGGACATACCTCAACATCATAAAGGCCATCTATGACAAGCCAACAGCCAGTATCATTCTCAATGGTGAAAAGCTGAAAGCAATTCCATTAAGATCTGGAACAAGACAAGGATGTCCACTCTCACCACTGCTTTTCAATATAATACTGGAAGTCCTAGCCAGGGCAATAAGACAAGAGAAAGACATCCAAGGAATCCAAATAGGAAAAGAAGAAGTCAAACTATCACTATTTGCGGATGATATGATAATATACATAGAGAACCCCAAAATCTCCACAGAAAAACTAATTCAACTCATCAATCAATTCAGTAAAGTGGCAGGATACAAAATCAACACGCAAAAGTCAGTAGCCTTCCTATACACAAACAATAAATCTGAAGAAGAAGAAATCAAAAAAACCACCCCTTTTATTATCGAAACAAAAAAAATCAAATATTTGGGAATAAATCTAACAAAAGAGGTAAAGGACCTATACAAAGAAAACTATAAAACACTGTTAAAAGAAATAGAAGAAGACACAAAGAAATGGAAAGACATCCCCTGCTCATGGATTGGAAGAATAAACATTATTAAAATGGCCATCCTACCAAAAGCAATATACAGATTCAATGCTATTCCAATCAAAATCTCAATGGCATTCTTCAAAGAAATAGAACAATTATTGATGAAATTCATATGGAATCACCAAAAACCCCGAATAGCCAAAGCTCTCCTGAAAAAAAAAGAAGGAAATGGAGGCATCACACTCCCAGACTTCAAACTATACTACAAAGCCATAATCATCAAAACTGCATGGTATTGGAACAAGAACAGACATACAGACCAATGGAATCGAATAGAAAATCCAGAAATAAACCCACAGATTTATGGTCAACTAATCTTTGACAAAGGAGCAAAGACTATGCATTGGAGCAAAGAAAGTTTGTTCAATAAATGGTGCTGGGAAAACTGGGTCGCTACATGCAAAAGAATGAAGCTTGACCACTACCTCACACCATACACAAAAATCAACTCAAAATGGATTAAAGAGCTAGACATAAGACCTGAAACCATAAAATACATAGAAGGAAATATAGGCGAAACACTACGGGATTTGCACATCAAAGACATCTTTACAGACACATCACCCAAAGCAGTGATAGTGAAGAGAAAGATAAACAGCTGGGACTACATCAAATTAAAGAGCTTCTGCACAGCAAAAGAGACAATAACAAAAACAAAGAGAAACCCCACCAACTGGGAGAACATTTTTGCACCCAACACTAATGATAAAGGACTGATCACAAAAATCTGCAAAGAGCTGATGAGACTCAGCAACAACAAAGAAAATAATCCAGTCAAAAAATGGGCAGAAGAGCTAAAAAGAAACTTCTCTGAAGAGGAAATGAAAATGGCCAACAGACATATGAAAAAATGTTCAACATCACTTGTAATCAGGGAAATGCAAATCAAAACTACCATGAGATACCATCTCACACCAGTGAGAATGGCACATATTAAAAAAACTAGCAACAACAAATGTTGGCGAGGATGTGGAGAAAAAGGAACTCTTGTGCACTGTTGGTGGGAGTGCAAACTGGTCCAACCACTATGGAGAGCTGTGTGGAGATTTCTGGACCTACTAAACATAGAGCTTCCATATGATCCAGCAATTCCACTCCTAGGTATTTACCCAAAGGACACAGAAACATCAATTCCAAAGAGCACCTGCACTCCTATGTTTATAGCAGCACTGTTTACAATAGCTAAGCTTTGGAAACAACCCAAATGCCCAAAAATAGATGACTGGATCAAGAAGATGTGGTACATATATACCATGGAATATTACTCAGCATTCAAAAAAGATAAACACATGCAATTTGCAGCAACATGGATGGCGCTGGAAGGGATCATGCTCAGCGAAATAAGCCAAAAAGAAAAAGAAAAATACCGGATGGTCTCACTCATAGCAGGAATCTAGAAAACTTAAATAAGGGACCAGGAAAATGAATATAAGAAAGTGAAAATCAAAATCAACAAAAAAACTATGAACCAGAGACACTTTTTGGGGGTGGGGGGCGGGAGGGGAAGGATTGGGGTCAGAATGGGGCGTTTGCAATTGTATGGGGGAATATAAAAATAAAATTTAATATTTTAAAAAAAAAAATAAAAAAAAAAAAAAATAAAAACCATTTCCCTAGGAAGAGGATCTAAATACACTTCTCCAAAGAAGATATATCAGATGGCCAATAGGCACATGAGAAGACAAATCCCCAAAGTGAGATTTAGAAAGACAACAAACATTTGTCTTAAAAAGCAATGTTATAACAAAATAACTATGGCAAACACAGAGATTAAAAGAAACTACAGAGACATTCCAAATATAATGTATCAATCTTGATTAGATCCCAGCTGGAACAAAGTAACAACTATTTAAAAACATTTTCTGAGGCCAAGTGGAGAAATATGAATATTAAATGATAATGCTTTTTAAAGCAACATGCTAAAATTTGTAGGGGTGAAGTGTCACAGTGGCTGCAATTTATTTTCTAAAAGTTCACAGAGAGAGAGACTGAGAGTTTGCATGTTGTGAAATGCTAACAGTTGCTCAACCTAGGTGAAGGATACAGGATGTTCATTATAATTTTCTTTAACATTTATGCATTTGAAATTTTTCAAAATAAGGGACTGAGGACAAAATTAATGATTTTATAATCAAATTATATCCATAATTCTTTAGACATCAGAAAGCAAAGACAAGTCATGAAGTAGAAAAGTATGGCCACCAAGCAGCAGAGCGTGTGGGCTGGAAGCACCTTCCCCTTCACTACATGCTTTTCTGTCTCTTCTTAGATCTCCTGCACCTTTCATTCCTATCATTATTAGCCTGTGAAATGCTTCTTGTAATGCTAGTAAAAACACTTAGTTCCTCTTGTAGTAACATATACTTAGAAACCTCTCAGTTCATCTAGGAAGCAAGGGATCATTTCAATTGTTAATAGTATACAAACATAAATAGCTATTAATTAGACTAATACTGTCAACTCACTCATGTACTTCATCAAATACACGTTAATAGATCAGATTGTGGACAATGTCACTATTATTCTAATGTTAGAGTACCATCTCCCTAAATCTCCACAACAGTTCTTTGAACACCAACTCTGAAAATACTTTTGCAGTCTCACACTGCATTCTTTCTTGCTCTAGGGCTGTGGTTCTCGGTGTGGCCCTCAGACCAGTATTGCGCTAAGAACCTGTTGGACTGCAGATTCTCCAACCCTACCCCAGACTACTATTATCAGAAAATCTGGGGATGATACCCCAATCTGTTTTAACAAACATTCCAATTCTGACGCACAAAAACATTTGAGAACCACTCAAGGTTAAGCTATTTTATTTAAAGGAAAGTCAAGTTTCTTTATGTGACAAACATGGAAAAATGCTGTATGGCACCATGGATCTCAACATGCCACTAGATAGAGTCAAATCTTACTCAAATCTTATTTATATTGGAGTTGGCATACCTGGACCTGCCACTGGCACCATTGCTTCTGAATGATCTGACAGTACCAAGCTATAGCCTCTGATTGCAGACAGCATGGAAACAACAATGAAGGAATCGTATGGAGAGCAGGTCCGAAGATCAGAATTGAGTTTAAATCCAGTGGCACAGGCACAGGAGAACTGTCCTCCTGGTATAGGCAGGCATATTTGTGCACAGACATTGACGTTGTTGCTACAGCCATTTGAGGATGCAGTAGAGTCTAAATGAAATCAAAATCAATTTTAACTTTTGACTCTATTTACTTGCTACAACATCTCAAATTTTATTTGGGCAATCAAATACTTCATTATGAAAATTAACTATATATTAACATGAGATAATAACCTAAAAACCATATTGGAAACACTAGCATTTACACAACTAACACCTAAAGGTTTTAAAACAGGACAACAAATATTGTATAATAGAGAACAGGGCATCAATTGCTTTTCTTCCACAAATTATGCAAGATGGAGTCAAATCATACACATATAATTACTTCTATATTACATATATATATGACATGTCAAAACTAAAAGCTCCAGTGAACATAATGCTAAATTAAAGGGGTAAATTTTGATCTCTGGAAAAAAAAAAGACATTGAGAAAGTCTACAGTATTCCTTTCCAGATGAAAAATTCTATCCTGTTTTAATACTTTCCCAGCATGTCTCTAACAAATAATCACTGAGCACTTCCATATATGAAGAATTATTTTAGTTACATGGCAGAGAATTACAAGAGACAGACAAAATGCTTGTGAGGGTTACATTCTAACAAAGAACAAAGACGATATACAGAACAGGACGTGCTATGAAACAAAAGCAAGGAGCAGAGTTTAAAGTAATGGAAATAAGCTTACTCTGAAGTCAATCTAAACTTCAAGGTGCCAGGTTAGTGTTTTACATTGAGCCACACGTAAGACAGTTATCATTTTCTAAATATTTTGGGTAATTTCACTTGCAAGCAAACATGGGTCTCTGTGTGGACATGTGTTTATATATGTGAGAATATACATTCTTCAACCATGAATGTGTATATTTCAGTGATAAATACTTACCTTGCCATCTGTGATAAACCCGAAGGGCCCTCAGATTCGGAATATTATCTCTCAACACTACTTTGTTGTCCCCAGTGGCTTTTTCAACTCTTTCAATGACCTCATAGACTGCATCAGTATAATAAAGGAAGGGACCATAGACAGCAATTCCCCAGGGGTGGGAAAGATGGTTTACCAGAATCATTCGATTTGTACCATCCACATTTCCTCTTTCAATCTTAAAGAAAAAAAAATATTCAGGTCTGACTGATTCATGGTGAAATGAGGGAAACATTTAAAAATAATGCTCCTTTAAAATAATACTTCACATTTATATAGCTATCTAAACTTGACAGAGCTTTCTCATATCTATTTTCTAATATGATAGTTAAAACTACACAGAGTCAAGGACAGATCTGAAATCACCACTGTTTAAGAAGCAAGGAAGAGACTAGCACTCATTCAGTGCAGCATCCAAAGCAATATTTTAATTCAGCAATAATTATTACTGAGCACCTTCTGTCTAATGCTACCTCTACTGCATCAGCACAGCAGCAAAGTTTAAATTCTGTGAGTGAATGAAATTACAGTCCTCTTCATATTCTGTATTCAATGAATTCATCTTAAAGTTTAAAATTACTGGGAAAGGGAGTTTTCACATACATGTGAACTACATAAGGACACTAGAAAAGAACATGTAGCTACTTGAGGACACACACCTCAAAAGCATGTCGTATTTTTTTCTTAGTCTCTATAATTGGAGAGAAGAGTGCTGTGAATGAAAAGAAATGATATTACTAAATCCTAAAATAAAGGGTGGAAGTGATAGAATTTGACTTTTAGCAGTGAATCTATTTAGTCTATATAAATATAAATACCGATTCTCAATGATGAACACTTGAAAGTTATAGCATTATAATGCGATGCTATTTCAATTTAAAAAAAAGTGAAACCAGAAAAAAATAAAATGAAAAACAATTATTTTATCATGAAGAAAAACAAATGAGAAAAAAATAATAAGCATTATTCTATGAGGAACTATACACTTATTATAAAGGACTGGACTTCAGGATATGCTTGGGGGAAAGAGTTATTGGGAGAAAGTGCAATAAAGCACTGGTACAAGTTGCTAAGTCAGAATGCTCAAGTCAGAACAACTAGTATCAGCCACATACATTCAACAATATAGATAAACAGACTGAAAAGTGTTCTTTCTTACCACACCCCTGCTGGTGACTGCCCAGTAGAGTTTCTGCTCTTCAATGTCAAGGGTGAGAGACTCCAGATGTTCAAGTTCCCCAGAGAAGAGGATTTGTGAAGCTGAGCCATCCATGTAAGCACTTGCAATCTTAGCAGGAACTCCACTGTCAGTTCCTTGATCTGACCAGTATAGTTTCCTATAAACATGAAAAATACCAACATTTAATAAAACATAAGGTGGATTAGAATGAATGGCATCTATAATTTAAATGTTTAAATGAAAAATGCGTATTTATTATCCCCAAGATACATACAATTCAATGGAGGAAATCTCAAGAGTCAGTATCTTATTACACATGATGAGGAGGAAGAATTAGCCAGTATTGTATCAATGTATAGATATATATCCTAGCGATTATTGCTGTATAAGCCATTTGGAATAGTATCTAAAATAGGAAGCTAGCATCTTCCATTAGTGGGTTATCTTTTAGCTCACACAGGCAGAAAGCTTATGACTAAGAAGCTTCAGACTATCAATAATCAAACCCTTTCAAAGAGCCATGTGCTGCCCAGTATTCTAGGAAAGATAAAACTAATGTAAAAGTCACCAAATACCTCTAAGGCCTCTTATTTAGTTCTTCAATTATCATCTACCACAAAATTTTCTTATCCAGTCTGAAATCTGTGATGTAATTTAATGCACTTTTCTGAGAATGGAATGCTTTTAGCATGCTGATATCAGGATATATATACCTTTTATTCTAATGTTCTATTTCATAGTAAAACCAATAGCTTAGACACATTAATCTGTATACATGAACTCTAGTTACCACACACAATTGTGAAATTCATGATATAGGAAATTTCATTAAAAATATATGAAGGGGCCTCCCTGGTGGCTCAAGGGGTTAAGCATTGCACTATGAAGAAATCCACAGCCTCTGCAGCACAAGTTCTATCCCCGGCTGGCCAGGAAGTAACCCACATGGCACAGCAGACCTCTCCTGTCTCACCCTCTGCTCTCCTCAGCAGTGTATTTCGGCCGGTCTGCCTGTTCTGTTCCCCACTCTGTCTCTGGTGGGTCCTCTCACCACCCCGCATCTCTGGCCTGTGCCCCAGCTCTTGTATGCACAAATAAATAAATCTTTAAAATATATATATATATATATATATATGAAGAGTTGCTTTCCATTTCCATTGAGGACATAACTTCTAGACTTAAATTGAAGTATTAATTCCTTTATATGTCACCTCCTGTTATAGTTTCAATATATTAATTCACAGGCTCTTGTACTCCTTTTTTCTCAAGTCCTCAGACCCCTTAATTCCAATTATCTTTATCTGCATGTTTTTTGTACCATCAATTCAGTAAATCCATCCCATAACCTTACTCTCCAACTTTCAACTTTTCTGACTCTCAGTTCTCAAACTCTTAAAAAACTCTGCTTTGACCAAACTCTCCCATCTCTGCCTGCCTCCTATTTTATTTCTCCTGTTGAACATGTTCTTTGCCCTTAAACCTTGCCTGACTTCCCAGGCCTTCAGGCCCTCTATGCTTAGACTATTTTAAGAATATTTTTACATATTCTCTTGTGCTTACCTAATGCTAGTTTCCTGCTATTTTCTTTTTCCTCTCCAAAAGACAGATGGGCAAAGTCACAAAGCTCTTATAAATTCTGAATTCATTAGAAATTTGTTACCAAACCTTCACCGAGAACTCTTATCCTTAGCTGATTTTTTTGTCTTGCTCTCCATATTGGCTTTTTCATTCCTATGCTTCATCAATTTCTAATTCCCGCCCTGTTATTTTTGCTCTCAATCAATGATTTCTCCATCATTTATCTTTAATCTGCCCCTAAAAATATGTTCTAATTTCCTTATTTAAAAAATTTCCCTGTCACATTTTTGACCTACACTTTTATCTTTTCCTAGTTTTTCTTTTTCAATACCAAAAGATAATAGTCATAGTTTCATCTTACCTTTCTTCTCTTTAGAATATCCTGAAGAGAATAGTCATAGTTTCTTACCTTCCTTTTATTCTTAACCCCATTATATTTCTAGTAAACATCCCGCCTCAAATTTTATAATAACTAAAAAAATCATAATTGCCTCCATCCTTTATTAGCAATCATCCACAGTGATATTTTTCAGCAGCAACTGATTTAATAACATTGACCATAACTTTGTCAAGACTTACTCTTTACTAAAAGTACAAAACATTATATCCATGAGTCTCTGTCCTGTTTCTCTCTGGCAAAATTTTAAACTGTTCCCATTGATTTCCAATGCAACTAGTCTAAATATCTTAACATAATCTTAATAATCATAATCATAAACCAACATAATCTTAAATGTACCCTCTCTTGTCTGCTCCTTTGCTCTTGACTTCTTTCATGAAACTGGAGATATCCTCAAAGTCCACACTGCTTAGTGAAATACTATGCATCTTTTAAGATCCATTGCAAATGGCATCACATTCCTCAAGCTGAAAATTTGTCTTTGTGCAGAACTCTCATCATTTAGTCTCTCTTACAGCTCAATAATGTACACCTATGGGTTACTGGCATTTATTGAAAGACCTTCTCCTTACTGAGCTATGAATTCTCGAGGTTATAGATTTTTAATCATCTTTGTATGTAGCCCAAATACCCCCACCTTGGTGCCATGTAAGAGTCTGATTTCACTTATCACATTCAATGTTTTCCTCTTCTTTCTGGGTAAAAAGCTCAATTACATTCCCTGCCTTCTTGCAGTTAGCTCTGGCCATGTGACTGAATTCTAGATGAAGGCATATGAGCAAAAGTGGATGCACTACTTGGAGGCCTGGCTCATAAAAACCATCTAGTGTATTCCTGTAATTAGTTTATTCCTGTAATTTCCTGAAGATCCCATAATCATGGTTCCCTGAATAACTGAGTAGAGCTTCCCCTATCCTTTGCCCAAACTTGTATATATTTTTGTCATATTACATTTTGATATTTATTCTTTCAATAGTTCACACCACCTAAAGAAAAATAAAATAAATAAAAATAAAATAAAATATTTGATGAAGGAAAAATTAGCTGCTTTGTCTCCCATATGGTCAGCTGCTCCTTCTGCTAAATCTCTGGTTCCAGTCCTCTCTATTTACAACCACTCTACATACCACCACGTTTCTGGACCTTCACTGCTCTCGCAGTTGCAACCCATTCTCTACCCATTGGAAATCTTCTGTTTCCTTAAGACCTCTTTTAAATTTTACCTACCTACCTCCTTAAAATTTTCCACATTCATTCAAATCAAAGTCAAAATTCATTCAAAGTCTTGAAATTCTTGCTTGTTTAGAATTAATTTCAATTCCAGTGTTATTAATTTGAGGAAAATAGAACAAAACACAAATCATATCCTTCATATTAAATATAACTCAGTCATTTCCTTTTCTCACTGAGATTTCTGTTTTTGAAATGTTGGCAGATGAAGTCAGAAAATACCCTAAGTTTGAAATCTTCCGCTTCTATCAGACCACAACATTAACAAGAATGGCGCCATTTATAAACACTCACCCTCTAGCAGGATCAACAGTTATGCCAACTGGAAAACCAACGCCAAGAGCCGTCCCATCATTGGTAAGCAGTGTTTTTCTGTACCTGACATCTCCCCGCAGGGTGAAAACCTACAGCATAAAAATCAATTGTTAGAACTGAGTTTCACAAGGAGAAACCAAAGAAAGCTGAAATGGAGGAGAATGTATATAACAAATTCTAAAGCATAATTAGGGATGAATGGAGGGTTTGCATGAGATTCACATAATCCCCAGTTGTATTTCAGGCCTATGAAGAAATCAGCTCAATGGAAAATAAGTAAGAAAAGCAAAAATCACCTCTCAAATTCCTATTTTCAATTCACCTAAATTTCAGGAAAGGAAACTTTCATGAATAAAAGAAAGGTAAAAATGGGTCAATGTTATAGAGCATGAGAATCACTGTCTGAGAGAAACTATACAAAGGCCTTCCGAAAATCTGGAAGACAAATAGGAATGTCACACCCCAGCTAGCACCCAGTGGTCCTTTATTGCGAAGAGAGCTAAACGCATTCAAGGGTCATGTGAATTCTATTCCAAATTAATAGCCTTAGTTAAAACACTTGAGTCCTAATTCCTGCCCTGCTATGTCTGACTATATGACCTGAGGTAAGTAAATTCACTTCTTGGTGTGAAAAATGATGATGATGAATTTTCTATTTAGAGCTCACAGGACTATGAGATTGTCATGTGAATCACTTAAGTGTGTTCAATAAATGTTTCCTATTTTTTATTGATTTATGGGGCACTTACTATGTGGCAGGCAAAATACTAAGCATTATCAGATTTGATCCTCTCAATAATTCTGTGAGATGGATACCATCATTATGCCCATATTTCAGATGATGAAAAGGAGGCCCTTCGAAGTTTAGTGGCTTTCCCAATGTTGTCTATTTTTAATTATTATTGTTATAATTTTTATAACCACAATCACAATCAGAATCCTGAAACATCCAGAGAAATATGGATTACTAGATGAAAAGCAGTTTCTTACAGGAACAATCCTATTTTCACATGCATCTGAGACATTCTATAAGCAAAAACAACTAGTAAGTGATTAGAAAATACTTACTGATTTGCAGTTTTTCCATAAAGTTGTTTTTCATTACAAATAGGTGATTTGTACTGATTTGTATCTATGTTTATGCTTTTATTTCTGCCTCTACATGTACATACACACATACTTTATTCCCTTGTTTTCCTCTCACTTCTAAATTCCTCTCTCCTACCGGTATCTTTCTGTCATAACTAGACAAAGCTAGCTTTTCTCTTTCAATTTTCCTCTTCCTGTTAAAATTTGTCTCCTTTCCAAGACCTAAGGATCTCTTTGGTTTAAAAGCAAGTTCCCTCCCTTGATGAGGGAATAAATTAAGCTCTCTCACACGCATTCTGTAGGTTTTATTTTTCAGCTACAAAATTGCCTTTAGTGAATGGGCACACAGCTACCCCTAGTGGAAAATAACTTCTTCAATGTTCTCTTTAATTTTCAAGTTGGAATTGAACGTGAATTACTAGTATGCGGAAAGGGACATTATACAGGTAAACAGTAAATGAGCACTATACCTGCTTTCTCAAGCAATTTAACATTCAACATTAATTGATATCACCAAAGGAGAAAACCAATAAAAACACTAAAAGGGCAATTTGCCTCTGCATCATTATTCTTAAATAAGAGTTAGCCCCTTTCAGGCATTCTAAAAATATTAACTTTGTAATAGAATCAGGGCTCTGTATGCAAAGGGTACCTTACTGTCACAAAAGTACTTTCACTTACTGAGTTATTAACCCCATTTTACAGATAAGAAAATAGAGGCTCCTAGTTCAAAGAGTCTGTGAGTAGAGGGAAAAGAGTGTTGCTCCCGGTCACAAAATGCTTTTTTTTTTTAATCTCAAGGTCTTTACTCAAGTGTTTTGCTCTGCCTGAGATGCCTTTTCCCTGTTTCATTTGTCAAAAATAAATACTGGTCATCCTTCAAGACTCAGTTCATGAGTAACAACTTATGGAAAGCCTGCCATTCTCTCTCCCTTCAGTTTTACCTCTGGCCCCAGTCACACAATACTTTATATTCACTGCTTGTATCACACTTATCATACTGGAGCAATTTTTTTTTTTCATGTGCCTACTTCTCAGATACATGAGCTTCTTATAAGCATTAAAAAAAGCGTTTTATGGATCTTTGAATATCAGGACTAACCTATAGGTGTGAGCCATAGAAAGCAGTTAGTAATGTTTGTTTACTGAATGATAAATGAGACTCAAAGCAAGGTCTTCATACTCCAGTGCAAATTATCTTTCCTCTGTATCTGCACTGCATTGTGGGCAGAATTACAAGCTTTAGGTCTATATGGCTACAGTGGACTTAACATACTTATACATGCATATATATAAACTCACTTGCTCTTTAAATGGACCTTTTTCATTGTAACTAACACTGATGGAGGAGACATATTCCTGCTTTTGAAAAAAGGGAAGACATCTATTTGCAAAGCAAGAGACCAAAAGACAGAGTAGAAACATATTAACTATCTTTCAGAATTAAGACAGCCTTAATTCTGGGTGGACTCCAGAGACATGTGAGTTTAGTATTAAGGGTGTAAAAGCATTTTTTCCCTATGTTTTGATATAAGGTGATATTTTTTGTTGCTATCTCTGTGAAAGGGCATTAATGAAAAATATCTCTGTCAAAGGGAGTTAACACAGGCTGGGTTTCTAGAGTTGTGCTTTGTAAAAAGGCAATGATAGAATACCATCTGGGAACAAGGGCAGTGATGGTTTAAACCAATTTTCTTAACTTCTGGGGGCTTCAGGTACTTATCTTAAAGACTATGAAAACCTAAGTGTCAAAAAACAGATGAGTGGAACAAGAATGTGTGGTATATATATACAATGGAATATTACTCAACTATCAAAAAAGATAAACTCATGCCATTTACAGCAATATGAACAGAAGCTTGAAAGGAAAATGTAAGAAAGGTAAATGCCAAACAGTATCACTTGCATGTGGAATATAGAGACACCAAACCAAGAGTCAGAAAAAGATAAATTTTAAAACCAACCCTTGAAAGCTGATCATAGAACTGAGGCATCCAGAGGGGGAGGGAGTTGAGGAGAAGAGGTAAGAAATGGGAGGAGAGAGAACACAATGGACTATGGTGGAGGACTATAGGTTTGTCAGTAGTGGGTGCTCTGTGGTGACTATACCTGAGAGAGGAAATCCTATACATCCAAAACACTAACAAGGATGTAAACTATTGGTACTTCAATAAAAATAAAAATAAATTTTAAAACAAAGGACAGGAACCAGATGAACCTCCCAGGTTCCCCTCATGTTAAAATCTGATGACTGTGAGGATTAAGTAAGACAGTGTTTGTGGAAGGCCTTTGTAAACTGTAAGGCACTATTTTGATGAAGTCTATTGAATAGGCTAGAAAATAAACTCTTGGCTGCTGTGTGCCTTCCTCATCTTCAGCACTTGTCTTTCTGAATGCCCCCAAAAGACAGCTCGTACCTCCTCTAGGCAGTGGATAGTCACTCTACACAGCCCTGCTAACCATCCATCTCACAAGATACTCCTGGTGCTTTTGGAATTTTTATCTTCAAAATTATTATGAATTAATAATCCCTTACATGTTTTAACATTGTCTCAAAATGGAGCAAACCAGTACTATCAAGTTACCTCTGATTTATTCATGTGATTTCATACCTATACCCCATCTAGAATTTCTCCTGGGAACTAGAGTAGAAAGAACACTTATCATGAAAAGGAGAGCATCAAAGGAATTAGAATCAAATTTCTACTTTCTGTTTCACTGTTATAAAAACTGTATTAGAGCCACTGAAAGATTTTCATCTAAAAACAGAGATAACCTATAAATTTGGTTTAGAACTGAAACAGAACTGAAAATTTGATGAGGAAAGATAATGAAAATTCCCTGCCTACTATAATCTTCCCTTTATGCTGAATCCCTTACATAATCTTTTATTTATCTTTTTATGTTTTTATAAATTACCTCAACTCTTTAATATTAATACTTAGAAGGAAGCATAGCAGGCCAGTAGAAAGTTCCAACAATTTATTTTTAACTTAGTTTCTCTCCTCAGTTTCAGAGACTTTGCTAGTCAATACTAATCTCTCTTCCTTTTTGCTTTAAAATAATTTCAAAATCCATGAGAGCATGGATTTAAAATAATTTCAAAATCCTGAGAATAGCTCTCACATAAATCAAAAACCAGTGTTTGTGTAAATAGTTTTAAGGAACTCTTACCTTAATAGACTGAGTTCCAGGACTGGTGTAATAAAAGTTTCTTGATATCCAGTCTAAGGCCAGGCTCGTAGAAGACCCCAAACTAGAGAGAGGAACAACCACTGTCCTTTGGGTGCCATCTGTCTTCACTCTGTGAATTTCCCCCTGGAAAGAAAGACAAGGACAGGTGAGCTGTTTCAAGGCCACAATTTCTGCACAAAAGCTCTTTCTTCACAGTGACTGCCGACAGCTGCTGTGTTTCTTCAACACTCCTCATACTTGGAGAAAAGTTGAAAGCTCAGCCCTGGGTGGGTTAACACTGCACCATTTTGAAATACACAGAGTTTTAAGTGTGCCACAGAAATACATGAGGTGTCTTTTTATCTTGACTACAAATATTTAATTTCTGACAACCACAGGCAAGTCATAAAAATAACTCAGTCACAGGTGTGAATCAAGGGGCCAGGAGTACATTTCACACAGAGTGACAAGCATCAAACACCAAGATCTTTCCTCTGCCTCATTTGTATTCTCTTTGCCCTTTCTACATCCTTACAGGTTTCTTCTCTAAAGGGTGAGGAAAGGGGATCCGACAGGAAGGGAACTGGAGGAATGTTCTTATCCTGGAAGCAAAGATTCTGAATGAAGGCACCAGCAGCCTTATCAAATGGCTTTGTGGAATTCCCTCAGGGAACTTCTGCCTTTTTCTTGAGTTATTTTTATGTTAGTTAAAATTCTTCTAGTGCTTAAAGCAAAGTAAGAACAAACTTCGTGACTACTGTCTCTGACATATCTGTAGTTGGACGCAAGTAGTTTAGTGCAAGGCATATTTAATAAATCTTTGCTGAATAAATAATACACATTAGCTTAAATGTGCTTATTAGCTGATCTCTGCAAGCGTAGAGGTAAATTAACCTATTTCTATACCATTTTCTTTCTATTCACCCAGCAAAATTTTTTCTGTAAGAAGGCATTAGTGTATAGGCTTTTCAAGAACACGTTCCATAATTGTTATTCAAAACTTACTGGATTCTCAACCCAATAGATGAATTGCTCTGAGTCATCAAATTCAACATCATAACCATTCCTTATCCCTGATATGGGAACCATGCCATCATTGCTCTTCACCTCAGGATTAAGAGAAATTCCAAAAATTATACTGTATCTTACAGTTATTAAGAAAGGTTGATCATCTGTGAAAATAGCAGAATATCAGTCAAAATTACATCCCACTATTCCAAGACATTTAGAGAAATAGAAGGAAATGGATTATCATCTTAAGGGATAAAATGTGATTACAGATTGCAGCAATAAACATTATACATGGTAGGTACTTCATCAAACAATCTGGAACCTTCTATTGAGTTTAGTGGATTTTTGGGACAACAGTTTTCCAACTCCACAATAGTGCTTCTGGATTTTCCCAAGGCTGATCATTATTTACCTGTCTTCTATTAATCCCTTATTTATGCTGATAACCCATAAGTCAACCAAACTTGACTATGAAGTTTAGTAAGCTTCATTGTTAAGAAATTATTTCATTTCTGCATGCAGTAAACTTAAGTAATACTGAATAACTCAGGGAAAAGATTAATGCTTGGTCAACAGCAGTTTACTAGCTTTATGTTCACAAAATAAAACTGTTATAGGATGTGTCACCACAAAAGGGGGGAGGAGAATTGTACCATTTTCCCAACCCCCCACTTCCATGCTGCCAAAACCTTGGATTACAATTTCTGGCATTTCTGGACTTCCTGAATGGGAGGGCATTTGGGAAGAAGGAAGAAGCAAGGAGGATCTATATCTATATCTATATCTATATCTATATCTATATCTATATCTATATCTATATCTATATCTAATATGGAGGCTACTCCTGACACTCTAGCACTTTAGCAGGTAGACAAGATGATGGCAGTCACCATCTCGACCTCATGGTAGATATAAGGTACACTGTGAGTTTCAGGTTTCTCCTTCTGTCTCAGTTCTTAGGGACCTGCCTAACATCTTCCATCCCCCTCCTTAAGCTTCCATAAGGAGCTTGGGCTCCTAGCAAGTTTTCATGCCTCAGCTCATTGATCATTATGTTCCCAAATCTTAGATACAATCATTGCCTAATAAATATTTGCTAACTAAATGAATAACTGAAGACATGGATGGACATGTAAGTGAATATGTAAATAGAATCTTTTAAAGTTCTCAAAAGTATCTGCACTGTTAATTCAGCTTTCTTAATAGATAATAAAAAGTCCTTTTTCAAAGATAATCTTTATCCTAGCTGTAGTACCATTATCCAAAAAAAAATCCAAATTAATGAAATCAAGAGTGGGGTTTTATTTTATAATTCCTCTGAGGAAGAAGAACTTTAGAATGTGAGTTTTGTGTTATTGAGACACATATAAGATATATTATATAGTAAGACAAAATATAAAATAATCCATGTATAATTTTCATGAACTATAAATAATGTTATCATTAGTTTAGTAATCAGGGAAGTTTTACATCTCCAGTGAGGTTATTTTGAGACATTTTTCTCTACATATTTTCAGTTTCATTAGCTTTTCCTTATTACTGACCTTTCTTATATTGAAGTAACAACTCAGCATTTATGAACTTAAAACTTAAAGTTTGCAACTACCAATGCCTTATATTCTACAAAGTATTATGATAAGGATTTAGTCTTTTACAAGACTGTGAAGTTGTTTTCAAATGAGGCAAATGGACCTTACAAGAGCTACATGATTTCTGCAAGAAAAAACTCAGAAAGAGACTCTTAAGTCATTCCTCTGTTAATTGCTCCACATTCCACATTCAACAACTGCAATAGCCACAACAGTCACCCTCATGATTATGTGCCACACAGTATGCACCAATCAAATATTCTTTCACTTAACTTTTCTCCCAAAAGTTTCATCACCTTGTTTATTGGATAAGTATCCTCTCTGCCAAACTTTCAAATTAAGTACCAAGAAATTAAGCAATATAACCAAAGTCATACAGCCAGGTCTCTTAGACTCCAAAAGCTATGTTCTTAATCACTATTCTGCAAAAAGTGCAAGCTAGGTAACACTTACTGAATATCAAATCACTACTAATTCACTTATCTGCAGTAATAAAAATGAAAGTAATATTATGAGATTCAAATGTACTTTAAAATTATATTGAAATGGGCCCTCCCCTGGTGGCGCAGCAGTTGAGCGCTGGGCTGTGAAACTGCCCGCAGCCTCTGCAGCATCAGCTCCATCCCCATCCCACATGGTGCAACAGACCTCTCCTGCCGCCCACTGCTCCCCTCAGCAGTGTGTTCCGTCAGTCTGCCTGTTCTGTTCCCTGCTCTGGGTCTGGTGAATTCTCTTACCCTCCCACACTTCTGACTGTACCCAGTGCTTGTATAAATGAATAAATAAATCTTTAAAATAAATAAATAAATAAAATTATATTGAAATGGTATTTAATTACTGATTATAAGTTATAAATACTCACTGGTTCAGTAAAACCAAGAACAATTTCACAGGGGAAATTTTAAATTTTACCAGTTCAAAACTGACCTTTTTAATGGGTGAATTTCCTTTTACTTATCTAGGAGAACAAAACTCTGCCACCCTAAAGCATGTATTCCACTAGATGTTCATGTCACGGGATGGACTCTGAAGACTGGGTGGAAGTTGCGTTTGATATTTTTTTATAAACTTCAATCTGTAAAGACTCCCAGGAAGACCCTATCTCATTATCTCTTTTTGTAGAGAAGGCAGAACCTAAATCTTCATCCTTTATTCCTGTAACTGAACTTCCCCTTAATTCTCCAATCTCCTTTGTCTTAGCCAGACTATTTAAGATAGCATCTAAAGTCATGTGGTCAATTAAGTCATGCTGGATCTCTCCCAAGTATATAGGATTATTATTAAACTTCTATATGGATTTTCTCTTATCAATCTATTTGATGTCTGTTTGTTTATTTAACAGCCTAGAAAAACTCAAGAAATACTGGAGGATTCTTTTATGTCCCAAATACTTAGAGTAATTCTCAGCCAAAGCACCATTAGGAGCTTAAATATTTGACATTTCTCACCCATCAAACACAGGCCTACCTGATTCCTCAAGGAACTTTTTCCCTTAAGCACTACTCAGCTCTACTCCTCCTTTCTGGACCATTGCTCCTTGAGGATGAATCTCAGGCCCTTTATCTGATCATCTGATCATTGTTAGTACATTTGAGAGGGCTTGCAACCAATTGTGGACAATGGTGGGATATCATTTAATATCCTACATCTATGCTGTTAAATGTAAGAGCCAAAGTGAAAGTGATGCCAGAGAAACACCAGAAAGGAAGTGACCACTG
Organism: Talpa occidentalis; assembly: GCF_014898055.3. NCBI lineage: Eukaryota > Metazoa > Chordata > Mammalia > Eulipotyphla > Talpidae > Talpa > Talpa occidentalis. The sequence goes on from NW_023603184.1 coordinate 100,517,897, forward strand.
AAACAATAGTGGCATGGAAGGATGTAAAAAAGTGCTCTGTGGAAAGAAAGAAGTGATTTTATGACACTGTGTGCCTGTAAAGGAGCAATTAGGTGAAAAACACAGAAGAAGGAGCAAAGAAACGCTGGAGAACTTGTTATTCACTTAACATTTACTATGTGCCAAGGCAAAAAAGCATGTTGTAAAGGCTTTACCCTCAGGGAATTTAGAGTCTAGAGTGTGTGGCAAAGTATATGGGCCCTTATGACTCACAAAGTTCTGGTCATGAAGGAGTAAGGCACAGAAGCGCCATGCTTGGGTGGAAAGAGGTTAAGAAGGAGGTGCTATTTGAGTTGCCTTATGTTGTGTCTCAGTTTTGAAATGGAAGATCATCTTAAAAATTTTTTGATTTTTATGTTTCATGTCAAGTTCCCTTTAAGGTCAGTATTGGAACAGAGAAGAGATGTACCGTGAGAAATGAAACATGAACCATAAGTATTTGGTGACATTTACAACTCCCAAACCTTGGTCCTCCTCTGCTCAGACCTTGACCAAACTGATCGGCACCACAACCTTTCCAAGAGTGTGGGCATGGAATGCTTCCCTCCTGTTGTGCACATAATCACTGAAGCAATTGCCTGTGTCCCTCAAACTGAGTCACATGTATAATTTGCATTTGAAGTTTTTATTTTAGAAGTTACTGGGAAGATATTTGAGTTTTGTTTGTTTGTATTTGTTTTTGTCATTGTGAGAAACATCTATAGAATAAAAAGTATTCATACAGAGAAAGTTCTCATTTTTAAATTTTGTAACACAAAATTAGAAAAAAAAGTAGTAATATCCTGCAATTCTCCTACCCAATTGTAACCACTACTGACACTGGTGTGTTGCCTTCCAAATTCTCCTAGTGCACACTTTTATATGAACAATATTAGACATTATGTTTTTTTTCTTAACCTTATCACATATGCACTTCCAGAGATACTCTAGATACTTAGTAAACACCATTTTAAAGACTGTTGAACATTTAAATCATGTAAAATAATTTTATCAATAAATGCTAACAAGTCTTCTAAGCTTCTTGTTAAAAAAAAAAAGTGCAACTGTTTTCATTTAACATATATCATCACTTGTTTACCCAACTGGTAATGAAAAAGCAGTGGGAAATATTGAAAATGTTCTACCTCAGTGAAGTCATCCCATGAAAAGACTAACTAGTGGAATTATTTGTGAACTAACAAAAGGTACTATTTAGAATTAACACTTATCCATCACTGTCAGTAATATTGATTACACTAATGCACAGTTCAACCATCTGTGTGTGATAAAAGAAAGCTTTGTATCCAAAATGTCTATAGCTCTTTTTAATCTTTTGCTGAAAGACTATGAGGACACACTAAATTAAACAATGTCATCAAGGATTAGATCCATAACAAGTCACTGAAGAAAATGACAAATGCTAATCCCTTTGTAAGCATTACCAATAATTAAAATCTTTCAACATGAAAGTATCATTGCAAAATATTACATGCTGATGGAGTTAGAATTTCAGTAAGCCTACATCTGCATAATCTATAAATGCCTGCATTCTATACATATTTTCCATTTGAAAATTAAATTTCCCTCTACATTAGGACTTTATTCTTAATTTAGAAACAATTTTTAATAATTAAACATTTTATTTTAGCTTATCATGGCCATTTTTATCAGTATGAAACACACCAAATTCTCTTCACTGAAAATGAAAGAGTCTAGAATGCTTTTTTTAGATTTTTAAGCAAAAGTGAATATTTATAGTTTAATGAGTTTTTGAAAGTTTATTATACTTCAAGTATATACACTAAAAGTACATACTCTAGAAAAAAAACCTCTTTTGTGGGTTGACTGTATCTTCTCCTCCCTTTCTTATTTTCCAAAGTACTTAGAATAACAATCCACATACTCTTTAATCAACCCAGTAAAGAATCTCTGGGAGATAAAGACTAAATTGTACAAATAATCACTTAAGATATTTCACACAGAGAACTTTCATTTTTTTACTATCAGATAGTAACAGTAAATATTCTGAAATTGGAGTCATAAGATTAGCCTAGAACACTCAATCACTGAGAATTAAAAATAAGATAATGAAGCTGAAAAATGAAACCATATATTAATGTCAAGAATTTTTCACTTCTGCAGTGCAGAATTTAGAACCTCCCATTATCATAGCTAATATAACTGTAACTAAGAAAGAAAAATTGTGAGATCAAAATATAGCCCCCATACAAAAACCCTATTACAACTGAAGTACCAAATTAAACCATCAGATAGCACATACTCCAAATACACCTAAATCGAGGGGAACACAGCATAAACTCAGGCTGCAAGTGGTTAAGGGCTTACCCTGCCTTGCACAAACTTTGGCAAGCTCTAACTTCAGGGCATACTTAAAGGGTATACTGTACCTCTTAAGCAAGTCACAGAATCATGAGAGAGACTCCATCCTGAAGGACAGGCACAAGAGTAAAGCTGTGGCCTCTGTGAGGAAAGCAGACATAGATGGCTACAGGAGGCAGAGGCACACGAATTTATAGCTGTAATAGAAAGAGAAGAAAGCTTTAGTGGATGGAAAATCTTCCTCATTAATCTTCACAGGCCATGCTGTAATTGTCTTCCCCGAAAGCCCCCCAAAGTTTGCAGATAACAGTACTTTGTGTTACAACTGTTGTTTACTGGTTTGTTTGTTGTTTGTTTGTTTGTTTTTTCTAAAGTCCTTTACCTCTCCCTGGCATCATGCTCCAAAATAAAATTTGTAAGATATATACAAGAGGGAAGGATTTACCCAATGATCAATCCAGTCTAAACCTGCTTATCAACAATGGCTGGATAATTTGGAGCTTAGTAACAGAAATACAATACTAAATAATATGTGACTCCTTGCCTGACATTAAAGGGATCTTTTTACATTAAATGAAACCAAGGTATATGTTTGCTATGTGACCTTGACATTCACCCACAGTCCAAGTTTGGGGGCCATAATAATCTTTAATTTTTCTATTGATGACACTTTTGTGGGTCTCTGATTTAGGGGGGAAATGGATCCTGTGTGCTTCCCAAACTCACAGGATATTCTCATTTAATCAAACACCATTCTAAGTAAGAGGAATACTGTAAACATGGAACATATATTCTAACCAAAGGAGACAAAACTAAATTCATAAATTGTATGATTTTAAAATATGAGGGTAAAGAGCAAAAGAAATGAGAAGAGGAGGATATTTTTGATAGCGTAGTCAAAGTCCACCAAGGGGCTTTGAGTAGAATCCTAAACGACATGAAGGAAAAACTAGATCTAGAGGAAGGATATTCTAGGCAGAGGGAAGAATTAATGCAAAAGTTCTGAGGCAGGAAGTAGGATGGTGTGCTTCCACACAATAATGAAGCCAGATCTAGCAAGACTAAGTGGGAGAAGAGCTCAGGGAGATTTCAACTACCCGAATCTGATGTCTGATGAGATACCACTGCAGAGTTTGGTGAGAAAAGATTAAGTGAAGATCAACTGATTTATTTCCCTACCAAAGCCATATTTTTAAATCACCTAGACTATCCACAGGATACGCTGTAGTGTGACACAGCAGAGGACTGACAAGACATCAATGTTGTAATAAGGGGATCCTTAAACTGCTTTAAACTGGAGAATGGTAGCAATAAAAGGATCTAAGGTACTGTCTAGTCTATACTGTATTTGTCTCTGAGGAAACTGAGACTCAAAGAAAGGTCACAAAGCCACTAGTCAATTGCTGAATAAAATTTAGATGTGCTGTTGTTACATATAAGGTTTGAGTTTTCCCTGGTAAATAAAATGAATGGAAATGGTGGTACTGGGGTGGTTAGTAAGAGGGAAGGAAAATGTATTGCCCAAACAAATAGATCTGAAACAGTGTGCATTCAGCATTTCCACAGTAACTTTTTTTAAACTATTCCCAAATAGGATGGCTGAGTGTGTCACTTACAAATCGGTTGTTTTGAAGAATGAACCGCAACAATCCCAAGGGGATGGGCGACATTATTCATTATGACTGACTGGTTTCCTCCGTGCCACTTGTTGGCCTGCATAACTTTTTGAGTACTGCGGTCAGTCCAGTACACAGAATCTTCAAAGAGAGTTAGGGCATAAGGATGCCGCAGAATCTGTGAAGCAGAAGAGAACAGTGAGAGCTTCTTCGGAAATAAAAGTCAAGGTGAACAACCCATCTGGCCAAGAAGATGGGTTTTTGTTTGTTTTTTAGCATTTCAATAAAGACACAGGGAGCCATTGTTCAAGAAACAGACAAAAATATATACTGTTTGACTCCTTTCCCACTATACTATTCACAGTACTTGTATCATTTAATCTTCATTTTCACTCTGGTAATTACATTTGGCATCCATTTTACAAATGAAAGAAAACCAAAGTGCAGAAAGTAAGGTAACTTCTCTGGATTATCTATCTGGTTGTTTCTCATCCCTGCTCCCAAATCCTAGCCCCCAACCCAATATCACCACTCTGTGTCTCATGCTATTCTGCTATCTTGTTCTGCAGCAAACTGGTTCACATAAATCTAATATAGCTGAGATGCATATTTCCTGAAGGTAGGGAGGCCCTCCCAGGGTCTTTTCAGAACTATAAATAATGACAATCTTAAATGGAAGTCAATAATAGCTCTTTGGTAAAATATATAGTTTCTGTATTTTCTCATTTGACTTATGAAAATTTCCTGAAATTTTGGAATTTCTTGAATAAAAATATAACAGGCTATGATTCATTGCATAACACACTTAAAGGTATAGAAGCAACAAATTAGCATTTATAGAGCAGCTAAATCACATGAACTATGAACCTACCACAATCTGAACTTGAATGGAAATAAAAATAATTATTTTCTATTAGTAACAAAAGACACATTGGCCCTCACACTTGATATTTCCTGGATGACCTTGTAATGTCTATGACACAAAAATTAATTTATTAGTTTTCTTGTTACTCTATCATCTTTCTATTAAGTAATGTTTGTGATTTTAGTTTAGTTGTCCTCACTACCAACTTACCAAATCACTGGCTACCACCTGTTTCCGATGGTTTCCATTATAATCACAGAAGTCAATATAATCAAGATAGCCATCCATGAAGTAGAGCAGTCTGTTGGGGTAGTCAATAGTTATGCCATTGGGCCAGAAAATCTTGTCCTGGACAATGACAGTGCGCAAAGTGCCATCCATACTGGCTCGCTCAATACGAGGGTGATGGCCCCAGTCAGACCAGAACATCACGTGGTCACTGTGAAAAGAAACTAGTTACCAGTTGGAAGGGATATGTGTCGATATGGAAAATAACTGTCACCTGAAATAATAGAACATCATGTTTAAGCTCTACTTAAAACAAATCATCTCCACTTCAGGATATAGGTACAGAAAGTATTATTTCCTGAGTGTTCCAAAATAAAACTGTAATCATCAGGCAATCACAAGTCATTAGTGTCCTATAATGTACTAAAATATGCAGTACATTCTGAAATGTCTCAATGCCAAATTCATATTTCTGTTCAATCCACAACTGGTTTATCTAGAAAAATCTATTTATCCTTATTTGTCTATCCTGTCATGTTTAAGATAACAGAGTCAACTTATTCATCATAAGTTATACTGGTATGTAATACTGTATAATACCTAGAAAATCTGCATTGCACTGAACAGAATTTGCCTGTTACCATCCTGCAGAAAAAAAATCTCAATTAAAGAACTAAGTAAAAAAAAAGAAGGCCTCAAATATTCCCACGCACATGGGAGAATTTCTACTTCTTCCATTTAGGGTAATAGGCAAAAGTTTTCATCCCTGTATGATATAAAAGGGCGCTCTAATACACAACATGAAACTGAAACAGGAAAAATCAGGCTTTTTGTTAGATTACCACAAAGTATAAAAGCTACAGCAAACTGGTCCATCTATGGAATATTACTGTATGCATTCACTCAAACTTAATCATATTGCTCTACAACAATCATTTGTATTGCAAGTTAACAAATCAACATGATCTAAAAATTAAGTGAACACTCAATTGCTTTTGTGTACTTTATGAAGAAGATTATTTAGGCAAAGGAAGGCTAGAAACAGCCAATTGGATGCTTACCATGTCTACAGAGATGTTTAAACAAGGGATCATTTAAAATTTTGTGTCATGCATACCAGTCAAATCATGTTACTGTTATTTTTCCCTCATTATACAACTTTATCAAGGTAACATAATTTTTTTTTTCAAAAGGGCTTACTTAATTCTGGGGTCTAATGCTAGTCCCCTGGGATTTGTGACGTTGTTACTAATTAGCACAGTCCTGTGACTCCCATCCAGTTTAGAGACTTCAATCGTTTCCAGAGCGTAGTCAGTCCAGTAGAGATTGCGGCCTATCCAATCCACAGCAATACTTTCTGTCAGGGTGGTACTGCTCTCAAGTATCTAAAGACAAAAGTAAATCAAGAGTGAATTCTAAAGCGATGAAATTCAGGGAATTCCATGAAAATCTAGAATAAAGCATCTAACTGGGTTTTTGATAGTTTGTGAGAATCAGAAAATTATGCCTTCCCACATAGTTAACCACCAAATCAATAGTAGATTTCTCTAAGAAAAATATACAAGATTTCACAGATTGAAAACTGTAAGATAACACATTGGATTAGCATATCATTTCTTTCAGGCTCAGTTTTGTGCAACTAAATTTTGTGATTCAGCTTTATCCATTCATAAGTTGGCATCCCTATGAAATTTTATAACGTCTGCATGCCAAAAATGTTATCTTTATTAAATGCCAGCAATAAATATCTAAGGGGCAGAGGAAGCATAACCATTAGTCAAGAAACTGAAACTCTGAGAGATAAGCTGAAAAGCATAACTAAATTAAAACTAAGAAAGGAGCCCCATAAACTTCCCTGCTTTTATCCACTGGGAAATATTGCAAAAGGAACCTGAGAGATTTTGTGAAGTCTTTATATAATGTAGCCTGAAACTTAGAATAACAGATTCAGGGGGCCATACTCTGAAGGTATGGCCATCCATAGATTAGGAGTTATGAACATCAGTCCCCTTAGGTGTGTTATGTCCAAGGGGCAATATAAGAGACACCCAGGATAAGGTAGGGCCTTCTCTCACAGGTTATAGTAAATAGACAAAGACAGAGGAATTAGTCAGGCCTAAGTTAGTAGAAATGAACTTACTGCTTTTCTGTCTGTTCCATTTTGAAATGCACTCCAGATTTTCCCCTGAGTTCCATCAGACCAAAACACCCGATCACTGACTGAATCAAAATCAATAGCAACAATACGAGAATCTTCTTGAATAAGTGAATAGATATGTTGGAGCTGGGGAGTGATACTGTCAGCAACAATTTGGTTCTGACTTGCCACAAGTAAGAGTAGATTTTCAGATGCTGTCCAAGAGGAAAATGCAAAAATGTCAGTGATTCTGAGAGAAAACACAAAGTATCTCTTAAATTTGACGCAACACTTTTGGTAACAAAAAAGATGAAATTCCAAACTATAGTAATGGGGGGAAGTCCCCATAAAAATGATTTTAATCACTTCATTCCTTATTTTAATAGCTGATTTTCATATTTAAAAGTGCTTTTACATAAATATCTTTCTATATTTTCTTTGTCTAAAATGTCAACATGGAATGAGCTACACTTGCATTCTTCGTGTTACAGTAGTTACTTTTGTACTTTCCTTGTCATCCTTCTTAGACTGTAGGCTTCTTGATAATAAGAGTAGTGTCTTAAAAATTTTGTGTACCTCAAGGTATTCAGCTGTGGCAGAGACTTCTAATTGTCTTCCAAAATCTACTTTTCATCCTTTTTACTAATAATTCATGCCAAGATTTAGTGTGACACATCACCACCCAGCTAAAGACATTTCTCTGCACCCATTTCAGCTTGGAGAGACTATATGATGAAGCTCTGACCAATAGGATGTGAGCACAAAGGATATATCAAATTTCAGGTCACATCCTTAAAAGGAAGTTACTTGTCCTCCACTCTCTCTTTTCCTTTCCTACTTTCTGAAAGAAGACAAAGACTAGAGCAATACCACTGGATCCATAATGGAAAACAAGCAATGAGGATAAAGACCAAATTTAGCACCTGAGCCATTCAGGCTTCTACTTGAGAAAAAAATGAAACTGTCTATTTTGTATAAACCACCTTCCCTTGGTCACATATTTTACTGTTGATTTATCCTGTTTTCTTAAATTTTTATTGAAGTAACACTGGTTTATCACATTATATAATTTATAATTTGACATCTGTATATATTTCATCATGATCACCATAATGTGTCACTTTTAAATATATGGTTGTTTTTAATTAAGTTGAAATCAGCTATTGAGTTTGAATTAATATGACTGAATTGATTTCACTAAGCATGATATAAAGACATTTTAAATAATATGATATAGGAGTCATTTTTAAATAATATAAAAAACACTTGGATATTATTTAAAACAATTTTTTTAGAAATCATCTCTTGCCCATATGTGTTTTAACCTCTGTTTCCAAAAATACACCAAAATCTTTATGTGTATTCACTCATTTAATCCTCAGAAATTGAGGTTTTAAAGAGGCTCTATCCAGATTTGAGTCCATTTGATTCCTAATCAACACTGTCAATGCATACAATATGGCATTTTAATCTTAAGTTCTGGAGTGTGCTATTTACATTGGCTGGAGTCAGTTAACTTTCAAGTTCAGTCATTACCTGTAACTTTACAAGTCCTCTCATCAGAGTCTAACATGTATTCTTGATCACACCAACACCGAAATGAACCTCTCAAATTGTGGCAGTGCTGACTACAAAAGCCTGGAATATCACATTCATCTATGTCTTCACAGGTCTTAGAATCATTGGCGAGTAGGTATCCTGATGGACACAGGCAGTAAGCCCCAAAGGGCCCTTGAATACATGTGTGGGTACAGCCAGCATTGGAATTTAAGCAACTGTGTTGATCTAGAGTAAAGAAAGAAAATCACAAAGGCAGAATGTCAGCAATCAGCTCCTCTGGTTCACCCCATTGTAATATTTGTCATGAAGTCTTAGACCACCTTCAAGGTAATACCCAGGTAAGATGTAAGAGCAGCATTCACCTAGATGAGCTCTAAAGTCTATTCAGTGTCTGCTCTAGTTTGCTGAGGATTTACTATCCTTCACATCCACTGGAGTTGGACCCCTCTGTGCACTACACCTCTCTAGTTAACTCCATTTAGTGCAATGAAAGAGACTTGGGGAAATACCACTGACATCCAAAAACACATGTCATTGATAAAGATGCAAAGAGACTTAAATTATTACCCTCTTGCGTCCTGTCATTCTCCACCCATACAGAAATGAATGATAAGACTTTGACATTTAAGAGTAAGATATAAAAGTGAATAAATGGAAAACGAAAGAACAGAAGACACAGGTCCACTAACATGCCATCATTCTTACTCTCAGGGTGAGAACAGCAATGACTGAAATCACCCAAAGATAACTGAAATGCCTGTGGATACAAATGCCCTCTATTTCCATGTGTACTCTGACTTATTCATAAGTGTCAATACAGAACATACACTAGAAAGGGAAGCAAGTCAAAATGATTAGGACATTTTCAGCACAAGCACAACACATGTAAATATTTCACAGTCATACCTGGTGGAGGTTCATCTGAGAGTGAGCATTGATTAAAGAGGAAAGAAAGAAAGGACAGTAATTAGGATTACATGCCAATCATAGGATTTTAATCACAGTATACACAAATCCCCAGACTTCATTTGTTTTGTGGCAAGTTCTGATTGAAATTAGAAAATATTAAAGTTAGAAAAATTTGCGATCATATTACAAACAGAACCAAATTTAATTGAAAATCTAATGGCCTTATTTCATCTCATTTTCTAATTAATCAATGATACAAAAAGAAGTAAAAACACAGAACCAAGTGCAAAGAATTTAATGAGAAATATGATCCAGTGATTTATTTGAATTCCATAATGATTATCCCTACACAGATTTGAACTCATAAAAGAACTGAGATCCCTTTCTCAAAAGCTACATTGTGACTATGACAATGGTGATGCATAGCAGGCCACACAGAATGAATTCATGGCCAGTAAACTGTGGTCAGGAAACTTACTGCAAAGTGGGGACTCATCAGTCCCATTGGGGCAGTCAGAGATGCCATCACACACTGCAGTCAGATTCAAACAGATGTTAGAGCCAACGCAGTGCCATTGCCAACTGGGACAGTGAAAGGCCTGAGTAGGGCAGTCCTTCTCATCACTCATATCCCTGCAGTCATTGTCCCCATCACAGAGCCACATTTTGTTGACGCAGAGTCCATTGTCGCATAAAAAATGAGATGGAGGGCACGTTCTGGGGACACAGCCATGATGCTCATCGGATCCAGAGATGCAGTCTACGTGCCCATCACACTCCCAACCCCCCGGGATGCAGATACCATCTGCTTGGCACTGAAATTCATCTGGGTGGCACATGCCAGGAGGTCTGGATGCTAAGAGAAAAGCATAGGGAAAATGGGCTTGTGAATACAATAGTGCCTACTATATAACTCCTAGACTCACAAAAAATTATGTGAGGTTAATAATAGGTTGATAGTGACAGCTATGAGAAACCTAATATTAAAATCCAATATGGGGCCTCCCCGGTGGCGCAGCGGTTGAGCGCTGGGTTGCGAAGCTGCCCGCGGCCTCTGCGGCGCCGGTTCGATCCCCGGCTGCTCCCCGGCCACCAGAGGAGGGTCCCGCATGGCGCGCAGACCTCTCCTGCCGCCCGCTGCTCCCCTCAGCAGTGTACTTCGGTCCTTCTGCCTGCTCTGCTCTCCGCTCTGGCTCTGGTGAATTCTCTCACCCTCCCGCGCTTCTGACTGTACCCAGTGCGTGTATAAACAAAAACAAACAAATAAAGAAAGAAAGAAAGAAAACATGCCTCTATATATATAAAAAAAAATTAAAAAAAATAAAATAAAATAAAATCCAATATGATATAGGGTACTCTCCGATACAAAAATCTTTACATATTTAATTAGTCGATCTGAAAACAAACTGTGTCCTGCAGTTTGAATGTTCATTCAATTACAGATTAAATAATAAGAGATATCTCTCTTTCCTAAAGAATCAGAGAGCATTGCTATAGAGCCTAAATAGTCATTATTACTTTGAAGTCACGTGTGTGTTTAATATCAGATATTTGGATGTTATAATTTCCCTTCAAATGAGCTATATCCAATGAAACCAGCACACATTAAATAAACAAAGGATGACAGTAAATCTTTAATTTCTTGCAAACTCTTCACACACTACTCATCAAACAATCCTCAAAAGACAGATAAGATTGCTTGACAATTTCACAGGGGTAAAACCAAACTCCCTCCCAGAGACCTCATAAGTTAAGTCAGTGGCAATTAGTAGTTTACCCTCAGATCACAGAAAAATTCCATGTTTTCAATGTGAAATGGGGAAATCACTGATTAACAATTTTTGGGGTATGGCACATACCTATGAAGTATGTAAGCATTTTATTTCACTCCTCTTTTTATCCTTACATTTAAACACTTATTTTCTGATTGGGAAGGAGAATTGATAGAAAGCTGTATTTATGATCCAAAATACCATTATTCACAAATGACCCATCTCACTGAACATTCTCACAAATCTGAAATCTAGTTAACACACAAAAAGTGAGAGCCTGTAGAGATTACAAATCCATCAGACTTATTTTCCATGAAGCCCTCCCTGAATCACATGACTAGAAGGGATTTCTTTTCTTAGAAGTTCCAACTAATTTTATCTATATCATTTCTAAGTTCCTAGTAACTGTCTACTTGCTTTAATTATTCTCATTATTCTAATGATTCTCTTACTAGAACAAAGACAACAACCACTTATAACATCTTACTATCTACCCAACAAATAATAGTTGAAAGAACAAGTCCACTAGAGTCATATCAAGCACCTTATCTGTACCATGATTTGATCTTCTTTCTGAGGTTTAAAAGAAACTATTAAAATATCTTTCTAGATATATTAAGTCTCAAAAATGTGAAACCCACTAATTGGGGAAGTTGTAAGAAAAATATAGTTTGAAAAAAAATCTGAGAAATATTTAACCTACCTATAGGACTATATGAAAATGCTCATTTATACAACCACTTGATTTACTATTATAAATCATTACTTGATAATGCCTAGTCAACTTTATTACATGTTTAACACTGCCTTCATTCTTTGATAATACTTTGTAATTTAGGCCGCCCTCCCTCCAATTTGAGAGAAAATCTGTGGTAACACGAATTCTAGTAAAAATGAAATAATCTCTTCATCTGAAACACACTTGATGGTACTTACGACAGCTCATCTCATCAGAGTTGTCAGTACAGTCAAAAACACCATCACAGCGATATATGTTGCTAATACACCGATTCTCAGAGGCACATTTGAATTGTAAAGTAGTGCAATTAACAACTAAGAATGAAAAAGAAAAGAATTAGAAATTTTCTCCAGGAGAAAAATGAATAAACATTGAGACTTTACTAAACACCATCAATAAAAATAAAGCAATCCACTTACCACAGTCTTTCTCATCAGATCCATCAACACAGTCCTTGGATCCATCACAGACAAAAGATAAGTCAATACATCGATGGTCAGGGCACTGAAACTGACTAGATAGGCACATCTCTGTTGATCCTAGTGTCATTCGAAGACAAAACCAAGGGACAGTTTATTTCTTGTTCAATATGTACCAGAGCCAAACTGAAAAATGCTAAAGAAATAGATGTTATCTCAGTTGTATGCGTGTTCAAAATTCATTAAGTCTGCCACATTGCCAAAGAGCACTCAAAGCTAGAACCATTTTGGAAACAGGAAAAAAAAAGGTTATAGGGCACAGTCAAAACTGGGATTAGGCCTTAAAAGGCCATTCTTAGAAAATAAATATCACGGGCTTGGACTAGACTATATTTCATCAATACTATTAAGCTCATGACTCTCCACTATAGCCAAGCTATGGAGTCCAATTGAGCTGCATGGTAAGCATGAACATATGTCTCGAAGCAACAGTCAGTAGATCATGATAAGTAGATTTAATCCAAAGTCTAAGCAGAACAATCCTAAAACTCACAGTCCTACTTTACTAAAGAGACACAGCCTTAGAGTCAATTGTGCTGGCTGCCCTAAATGCAAAATCAAGCCATATGAAACATAAATGACTTATGACTTGTGAAAAGTGACTTGCTTAGTCATGTGACCAACACTAGAACTTAGTCCAGGGAAATGTGATCCATGAAAATAAAAAACGTAGAGGAAATCAGAACTGGCAAGATGAAAAACAGGTATCTAAGGTTACTAGGATGTTGTTCTAGCCTCTTTAGGATATTTCCTTTCACTTGTATCAAATAAAAAGAAAAAACAATAGCCAAATATTTAGTATACTTGCATGATTTAGGGGAAAAATTGTTCTAAATATATAACTGGTTGGGTGAGGGGTTTTTCTCAGCTTCTATCTGCATATTAAACTTCTGACACAGGGGCCTCCCTGGTGGGGCAAGGGGTTAAGGCAGAGCACTATGAAGCTACCCACAGCCACTGCAGCACAAGTTCAATCCCCAGCCAGGGAGGAGACCCACATGGTACAGCAGATCTTTCCTGACTCGCCCGCTGCTCCCCTTAGCAGTGTAATTCAGTCAATCTGCCTGTTCTGTTTCCCACTCTGTCTCTGGTGAATCCTCTCACCCCCCCCCCACCTCTGGCCTGTACCCCAGTACTTGTATGTATAAATAAATAAATCTTTAAACTTCAGACACAGTCTCTGATTTGTTTCCATAGAATTCAATATTTAAGACCCTAAACATCCTTTGTCTTTGCTCTCCTAGTCTACTGGCAGGTAGAACAGAGGTGGCTAAGATACAATGAAAATAGTGTGAGCCTTAAAGGAAAGTGTGCCAGGCTTACTGATGGATCAAAGCTATTTCCTACACTGATAACACCAAGAGAAACTAGTTTAAAACTGACCGCAATTAGTTTCATCAGATCCATCCCCACAATCGTTATCTGTGTCACACAGCCAGTTCCTTGGGATACACCGGCTATTATTACAGGTGAAGAGGGACTCATGGCAAGAAGTGGGGGCATGGGTGGGGCAGTTCTGCTCATCACTGCCATCTGCACAGTCATTGTGCTCATCACAGCGCCAATGTGCAGGGATGCACTCTCCTCCATGGCCACAGGTGAATGCTGACGATGCACAGGTATTATCTACAACAGAAACAAACTGGTCGTGATGACATTTGTTTCTGCAATCTTTTCAATGAGTTATTACCATGTAAAGGCCCAATCCTTTTTAATAGGAGCATTAGACAAACTAAGAATTGTAAAAGTTATCATCAACATCACCATCATCATCATTGGCTGATATTTATTTAGCACTTAATCATAAACAAGGTACTTTTATAAATGCCTTCAATATATTTTTCTCTCTTAATTTTCTCTCTTAATGGCTATAATACTGTAAGGTACATATAATTATCTGAATTTTACAGATGAGGAAACTGAGACTGAGGGATTTGGGAAACTCCTCAAGATCCATGTTGTAGTTGGTGTGCCTCGAAGGCCCATTCTTGGTTTCTAAGCTCTACTTTCTCCAATCATCACCACAAACAATCTATAGTAATATTGAAAATGGGTGAACTGAAAAAATGCAAGTTGATACACTATTCAGGTAAAAATTAGCCCTTTTAGAAACAGAAAGATAATACAATAAAGGAAAGAAATTTTAGAAATTTTAGGAAAAAGTACAAATGGGTATTTTTATTTTCAAATCTATCATTTGTCTCTTTAAAACACAGGTTATTATTACTTTAACCTCACCTTGATAGAGATCTCTGAAATACCAACTGTCCTCTTTTCTAAATCTTATTCTAATGGAATACTTTTGTCTTCTACAATAATATTCACTAGTCTACAAATTTTCTAGATTGAATTCATATCAAAAGTACAATGTAAAGGTTAAAGCCTCTATTTCACTCCTAATTTACACCAAATAGGGGGAAAACATAGCACATGAGATTTTTCAAAAGCTATTATTGCTAGTATCTATTCTGTTAAACTATTCTCTCAGATAATAAAGATTATATCCAATTTATTTTGATTTTGAGTTGCCAAGATGTGATAACTGTTTCTTAGACTCAACACCCAAGGTCAGAGAGAAATTTTATTAAAGATAATCCAAATCAATGCTAGAAATCATTTGTAACATTGTCTGTGAATAATATTTATTGCCTTCTTCCTAAAAGCTTTGGAGTACAGGAACAAGTAGGAAATCTATTGTAAAAGATTTTTCCCAGAGAGGTAGCCCCGAACTCTTTTTTAAATGCATCTCTTTCTATTCTACTAATTCCAGAAAGTTTGTCCAGTGTATAAATCACTTACTAAATGTGCCACACAGATGTTCGTCACTATTATCGTGACAGTCATTGACTCCATCACAGCGGAAATGATTAGGCACACATTTGCCATTGTCACAGAGGAAGGATGAAGAGCCACACAGCTCAACGGGTGGTTCATGGGTCTGGTCTTCCACACATGTCAAGTGATTGGAAGTCAGCCTCATTCCATAAGGGCAACCACAAACCCGCTGGAAATTTGGCACTGGGAAGCAGAAGTGGCTGCAGTCACCATTCGGGTGGGTGGGCCGATTACAGTAGTTAGAACCTGAAAAAGCAATGTCCTTAGATAATAAGTGATGCACATCTCCATTAGGTTTGGTTTGTCATGAAAAACAAATGGGAACAAACATTTTTCAGACTCAATACTAAAAAGTAGCATACTCTTAGAAACTAGCATGCAAAATGCAACATTCAGTTAAACAAAGGTGTTTTTCCCGACAATTTTAGGATTTGCAGAGTTAAACAGAGATTTTAAGTCACATTGTTAAGTGATTTGTGTTACAGGAATATAAAACTATCAGGGGTTACATTAAATAATAGGTACTTGAAGGAAAAAGGAGCCACCATGTTAAATAAATGCATCAATATAAAAGAGCATGGCCATCTCACTCACCAGTCTGAGTGTTGGCATCATATGATTTCACATGCATTATACGTCTGATGCCACTTCGGATAACTGTCATATCTCCACCATTCATTTTCCTGACTCGAACAATAGCACCCAGTCTCCAGTCAGTAAAAAATACAAAGTCTAAGAAGGAACACAGAAGATGAGTATTTTTGGTCACACCTCACTTACAAATCACTTGGAAAAATGCAATAGACCTGCGAGGCTTCTTGCAAATGTGAGCTTTTCTTCTACAGATCTGCAATGTGTTTCTGTAATCATTTTCTATGATTACATTACATCCAATGATACCAGAGTCCAGGTTCAGACAAGCATGTATAGAGTATAGTGATGAAACTTAATAACAATTAGGTTTAGACTTCTATGGGTAAAACTAAAAATAACCTCAAGCTAGGGCCTCCCCTGGTGGCACAGTGGTTGAGTGCTGGGCTGCGAGGCTGCCGGCAGCCTCTGCAGCACCAGTTCATTCCCTGGCCGCTGGCGAGGGTCCCACAAAAAATAAATAAATAAATAAATAAATAACCTCAAGGTA
Source organism: Talpa occidentalis (assembly GCF_014898055.3). Lineage (NCBI taxonomy): Eukaryota > Metazoa > Chordata > Mammalia > Eulipotyphla > Talpidae > Talpa > Talpa occidentalis. Next base: position 100,534,536 of record NW_023603184.1, read on the forward strand.
ATTGAATAACGGAGTGTAGATGGTGCTACACAGGTGGGAACTTAAAGCACTAAGTGGGAACTTAGAGCACTAACTTCTAAGTGGGAACTTAGAGCACTAACCTGCTGAGTGCTCTGAGGCAAATACTTCTAGTAAATTTCAGGAACTAGACTAAACCATCTCTGAGTGCCTTTCCAGGTCAAACATTCCACATGTCATGTCTTAATGAGAACATGAATTGTTTTAATTCAACTCTAATTAAAGAAGCTGTTGAAAAGGAAGGGTCAGCTCAAACCCAAAAGAAATTTTCAGTGTATGTTTGGAGATCAATAAAATCATCCACAGAAGTGTGCCTATACTGACAATCACAATACTGTTCCATGAAACTTAAATGGTAACATAGAGGTAGTGCAAGATTCTAAACATTAGAAATCAAATCATATTCACTTTACACTCACTACCAAATCAGGAAAGTAAATATACATGTTTCAACAGAGTTTTTAAAAGAAAGGATTGAATCCAAGTGGATTTTCTCTTAAACAATAGCTGAACTAACAAAAAATCACAACTAAACAGAAAATGTCTAAGAGGTCACTAACTTTTCATTAATTGCACTATCAATAATCTAATCAATAACTAATCAAGTTATACAGACTAACTGGTAATATTTTAATTCTCAGTAAGGTATCTTACAATACTTAAACAGATAAGGATTTCAACATGCTGTCCAGCTCGTGTGGTGCACAGATAGTCAAGCAGTTCTAATCTTTCATTAAAAAGATGCATAATTTCCATTGTGTTGTGTAATAAAGAACTTTCTATAAAAAATTCAAAATGAAGGGCAGCGTCAGAAGAAACTAGCTGTTGTTACTATTATCATTATTTCTTCAATTTTGTGAATGTTTCACTGTGCTCAATTTTTGTCATACTGATGGAACCAAAATGTAGTGAAACCACCTCTATTCAACTCCAAAAATATTCCCAAAAAACGTAAGAAAACTTTACATTCTTAATAATGTTGCTACTTGACAGCAAATAGCCTGTGTCTGACATCATTAGTGAAAAGGGAGTGAATGTATTGGGGCTGGGAGAAATGAATATTTATAATTGACTCATCTTATCAAAAATCTCACAAGAGCATTTTTAAAATATTTTTAAATACCATCCACTCCTCCACAAATAAATAGACAGCAGGATGGAATAGGCAATATATTTACTATTCATTCCACACTATGTGTGCAAGAAAGCCTTTGATTTATAGTCAATTTCTAGTTTTTGAAAGCACAATGCTAAATACTCAGAATAAGAGATTTTAACAAGCATATGTATATGAATAGGACCTTTGGTGAGTCACTGAACAGCAACCCTCTTACTAGACTAAGTATGGTTTGTCAGGCAGAACCAAGATAGGTGTAGTCCCTCTTCTCTCAGCCTGGCACTTCAGTGCAGTGCAGTGGCTACAGAAACTTTGTTCAAGATTAAACAAATCCAGTATTAAACTACATTCTTAATCCCAGCAACTCAACTCACAACAGCATGCCTATCCTGAAGAGGGATGTTGGGAGAAGGAAAACTGATACATTGGTGTGATTTTGTTATTGCAGTATCCCAGAATCTCTTGCTCCCAACAATTTTAACAAGTAGCATTAAATTATTTGGAAAGGCTGATGAAAAAAAACAACAAAGACTTGCTGTACTTCACAAGCCATATCCTAACAAGTCTGTGTAACTAAGGTTCTGTCACATACACAACATTGTAACTACAAAACTTCAGTCATTCAGTGAGTATACAATTGATGACAGGTGCAATCATTTTTCCACAAGGACTGTGAAGGTCTTTCCAATATCAGAAAATGAAATTCTACAATAGTTACTTCAGACAACTCTTTTTATTTTATTCTTGAAAATGATGAAGGCAGTAATTTGCTATTTCCTCATAGGACACTTATACCACAGAGTATCTGGGATATTAAACTGTATAATTTTATAAAATATAATCTACAAAGTGTTATACCTATACCCATATCAATGGTTAATATTATCTAAAAGTGCCCGACACCAAAATACATTCTAAAAGTAAGAATCAGTCAATAAACCAAATGTTTGTTTATACAGAATAGCATTTTTTCCATTTTTTGTATGCTAAAGTGACCAGCTTTTCTGGAGTTATGAGATGACCAAATGAGTCTTCTGTTACAATTTGCAAAATATAAAAACACCACACAGTTCTATTGCTTCAAAATTTACCTTCAAAGACAGTGAGTCCAAATGGATGTGTCATCTGCTGTATATGGTCCAGGGTCCTTCTATCTAAACCATCAAAGGTGCTGTGCTCAATTTTATCAAAAAAGGCATCCACCCAGTATAATCGTAAAGCACTAAAATAATAAAATACTTAGTTATCTGTTATTCAGAAACCAGAAAAGAACCCTATACTCTGAGGTCATTCAAAAACAGTATGATCAGAGGACACATTTATTAAACAAAATTTTTAAAATTTAAATTATATTCAATAAATTTTAATAATTTTATGATTTTCTTTCCTTCCTTTCTTCCTTCCTTCTTTCTTTCTTTCTTTCTGATTAACTTTTTTAATGGGTTTTTTTTTATGGTTAACTCTTTTCATAGACTATATTGTTCTGACATTTTTTCCAGATGCGTATGTTACACTCACTTTCCACAAAACCACACTTGCCCATATCATAAAGTGATTTTCAATAAACTGCTTTAGAAAGCTTCTTGCGAAATCAACACGCTATGAAAAATGTTGATAGTAACCAATATTTTGAAATTTTTTTTTTTTAAAGATTTAATTGTTTGTTTATACATACAAGCACCGGGTACAGTCAGAAGTGTGGGAGGGTGAGAGAATTCACCAGAAGAGGGAGCAGAGAAGGCAGAAGGACCGAAGTACACTGCTGAGGGGAGCAGCGGGCGGCAGGAGAGGTCTGCACGCCATGTGGGACCCTCCTCCGGTGGCCGGGGAGCAGCCGGGGATCGAACCGGCACTGCAGAGGCTGCGGGCAGCTTCGCAACCCAGCGCTCAACCGCTGCGCCACCGGGGAGGCCCAATATTTTGAAATTTTATCAGCGTTTTTAAATCAACATTTGAAAGGTTCAATGTATTTTTTTTCTCTCCCACAAACTACTTAGGTAATTTATATCTGTAACTTTTTTTACTCTGTTACCTCTTCTTGTATTCCTAGATAGTTCAATGTTTTGAGAACTGTAACATATATCAAAAATTCTCCAAAAGTGCATTTAGGCAAATATAAATTTTTTTGCTAATTGATGAAGATTTCCTAACCCAAAATGCCCTGTGGACTAAATTACACATCACCTGCACTTCATCAATCTCTAACCTATTTCAAATGGGGCTTGGATTTGCCTCCTCCATGCTGACCTTCCTCCGAATATTCAGGAAAGCATTAGCTTTTGTCCCAGCAGAAACCGCCAACTATGTTTGTATTCTACATCCTCTCCCGTCACCAATGACATTAAAATATCTGAGGGTGAGTAGAATTAGTTTCCTCACTCCATCATAATACATATATTGCCTCCTATGTATTCCACAGTAAGTGGGAACTCAGGAATTCAGAATGGTTTCTACTTACCCCCAATCAATGGCCAGCCCATTGGGCCATCCAAGAGTAGTGTTTACTATAGGCAAAAGGTGAGATCCATCACACCATGCTCTCATAATTTTAGCAGGACGGAACCAATCAGTGAAGAATATATATCTAGAAAAAGAGGGATTAAATCAAAGATATTAACACTGAGACAAACTACAGGATTTAGAGAGAGATGACACAAACCTAGATTCTCTAGACACTGAGAAATTTATTTCATTATCGGTATATGTTAGAGGATTTACACAGAAAAAAAAAATGCTTATTAGCATATTTACACCTGATTTAATTCTTAATTGGAAGCTCAGCTATCAGGGCTCCATAGTAGCCTAGGGGTTAAGTCTCAGTGCTATTACAATTATAGCCTGAGTTTTATCCCTGGCCAGGGAGCTAACCCACATGGCACAGCAGACCTCTCCTGTCTCACCCACTGCTCCCCTTAGCAGTGTATTTCAGTTAATCTGCTTGTTCTGCTCCCCACTCTGTCTCTGGTGAATCCTCTCACCCCTCTGCACCTCTGACCTACACCCCAGTTCTTCTACACACACACACACAAAAAGTTCAGCTACCAACATATAATCAAACTTACAAACAAATGGCATTAAAATGGACATCCAGAACTGAGAAGATCTGTTCTAGACTTGAGGATCTAAAACTATTGAAACCAGGTAGATTCTTTGAAAAGAAACAGGCAACACTTTTAAAACTCCATGTTGCTGAAATGACAATAAACTTAAGAACAAGAAAACAGATTTACAGATTTTAATCTCTCTTATCTCTAGTTTGTTCTTAGTCATCCTCTATAAGGAATTGTTAAATTTTCAGGAAAGTCTTTCATGCCTGAAGAAGAATGCATACAAATCAAACAATATATTATCCAAGCCTAGTGGGCACAGGAGAAAGCTTCATAAGAAGCTTTAGGAAAGAAAATTAGCCCTTTCCAACATGCAACTTTCTGAAATGTGATTAATTTAATATTATCTTAAATCATTAAAAAAAAAATTTAACAGCTTTTCAAAACCAAACACCAAGATTTATTTTAAGATAAATTCATTAGGAAATCAACTATTTAACTACAAATAAGGCAACAAAATTTCTCACCAGCAATGTCATCATTTTTTAAATGTTTGTTTTATCACAAGGAGAAAACTAAAATATAAAACTACTCAGCTATAAAAAAAGATAAAATTCTGTTATTAGCAACAATGGATGTAGAGGGCATTATGTTTAGTGAAATAAATCAGAGAAAGGCAAACATGGTATGATTTTATTTATGTGTGGCATAAAAAGAAACCCCAAAAATGAACTAAATAAAACAAAATAAACCATAAGATCAAATTAATGGTTTGGGGAAGGGTATTAGTCGGGAAGAGAGTGGGGGTGGTGTTGTAAATCAGGTAAATGAGGTTAATTTTATGGTAAGGGATAGAATTTTAGTTGTGAACCTAATGTAGTATATATAGACCTTGATTTATAATGATGCACACCTGAAACTTACATAATGTTATAACTTAATGTTACTTCAATTTAAAAAAAATGTTTAAATAACATAAAATAGACACTAGAAGGAGCCTCCGTGGTGGCACAGAGGGTTGAACATAGCCCTGTGAAGCTGTCTGCAGCCTCTGCGGTGCAGTTCGATTCCCAGCCGTCCAGAGAGAGTCCCACATGGTGCAGCAGACCTCTTCTGTCTCGTCCACTGCTCCCCTCAGCAGTCCTTTCAGTCTGTCTGCCTGTTCTGCTCCCCACTCTGTCTCTGGTGAATCCTTTTACCCTCCTGCACCTCTGGCCCGTACCCCAGCTCTTGTATAAATAAAATAAATCTTTAAAAAAAAATAGACACTCTAAAAGCAGTATGCAGAGTTGTTAGATCCACAGGCTTTGCATTAAGACAGGCCTTGAATTTGAATATTAACTATTGCTTAATAGCTATAGGTCCTTAAGCAAGTTATTTTATCTAAGGCTTGATTCATTATCTCTAAGACATGTATTTATATCTATATATATCACTCACAAACTAGCTTTTGTATTGCATGAGGTTATATATGTAAAGGGTTCACTATTAGTCCTCTGCGAATCAGACTTTAGCGAATTACCAGTCATCTTTTTTTCAATTATTCCATTCAAATATGACTACCTAACTCAGTCTTGTTCCAAATAAACATGTTAGCTATTAAACATATTTAAATCAGGTCAGAAACTAGAATGAATATTGGAATGCTTTTTTTGTCTGACACCATCAATTATGGAATGGTTAAATATGAAACTTTTTGAAATGAGAGACTTCATTCTGAAAACTACTGAATGATTAAAGTTTTGTTAAGTTTTATATCAATATACTACAGCAGGAAAAGAATATTAATCTTTCCTGATAAATCTCCTGGCCAGTTATTCCTTCCCTACTGAATATGTATTACATTATTTAATCCTTGGCAACTGCGGGGAAAAAAAAAACAAAACAAAACTGGGAATGTCCAAACATAGGAGAAAGTTTTTTTGAAGTAGGTAAAGTAATTACTTAAACTTATGCTAAAGGGATAAAATATAAGGTAATTTCAATGTATATAGTTTAATTTATATTTGCTGAACTTGCCAAATACTTACAGTCATCTTTCAATGGCTTTAAAAGACCTACCTTCAAACTCTCAGAAAAACACTTACCCAGCAACAGGATGAACTACAATTGATCGTGGGTTATTTAAATTCTGGATTATTTGGCGCCTGGATTTATCAGTTAGCCTCATGACACTGACATCCCTATAAAAAGCATCTGTCCAGTAGAGATTCTTTGAAATCCAGTCAAAAGTCAAACTTTCAACACTTTCCACCTTGTTAGCTGTGAGAATTTCTCTTCCTGCAATCAAATTATGGACATATTTCAAGCTAAGCATATTTTGTAAGATACACATTGTCCTACTGTAACATATTTAAATTTTGTTTCATATTTTTGAACATATTTCAGTAACATATGTAGAATTCTTTTTAAAAAATTAAACTGCTGAGCAACAACATGAGATAAACCAAGTATCTATCCATTCCCCAAAATTTGGATCTCAAAGAATAGATATGATTCTGATAAACAGCCCCAGGAGTGGTATGGCCTGGATTTACTCCCTTGTTCAACCTTCCAGAAAAAATTTTTTCATTGCAGAACATCTGAAGAAGAGATACCTGAGTTCACATACTCACAAACACTACCCACAGACAGCTCTGATAAGCTGACACTGCCAGGTACTACCAGGGGGTATCTCTGATGCATTACCGCCCAACCCTCTCCATCAACAGTTTTTCATAGACACAAAGTTGCCAAGTTTGGAAAAGACCAGCAAAGATACCAGAAAGAAAATTAAAAGTAGGTACAAGAGGGAAAAAAAGACCACTTTCCTCTTTGTAAAATTTTCAAGCCTCCCCCTAACCCTCAGGCCTTTTTTTCTTTTTCCACTAAAGAAAATCTGAACCAAATAAATCACATCTCTTTCTTGTGAAGTAGAAAGGAAAAAAATCAGGTGCTTTTCCCATTATTTATTCAGCAAATTGTTAAAAGAAAACCCTCTCTGTGCTCAGCATCACAATAGATATTTAAGAAGCATGATATCGCCAACAATATTAATATAAATAGCTTACAATGAGCACTTACTATCAACTGGGAACTGGACCCAGTATTTTATATGGATTCATCCATCCTCACAATAGCAACTCACAATACATATAAGGAACTTGAGGCATAGAGAAGTTGAAGCATCTTGACAGATGTGGACATTTCCTCCAACGTATATATAATAAAGTGGGAAAGAGAGGAGGAAGCCTAATTAGGTCAAGAGGCAAAAATTAAAGAGTCGTGGATGCTGTGATGGTGGTGGGCACCAGGCAGCAGGTGGCATGAAGGAACAGGCTCAGGATGGAGCACATAGGAAGGTGGAGGTCTAGGTGGAGATTTCCCAAAGAAAATGGCAAATCTGGGGAACTTCACATACTCCAGAGCACAGCTAGAAGTTAATGAGCTAATGATAGAGGCCAAGAAAAGGAGAGGGAAAAAGGGTGAGAGAGAGAGAGAGAGAGAGAGAAATTCAGGTGACCACCAGATTTCTAAGGGTAATGGGGAAGAGAAAGGCATGAAGTCTATGAGAAATAGGAGGAAGGCATGATGACGTCTCTGAGAAATAGCAATATGTTTAGACATATTGCTTTTGAGGTGATTGGGGTATATACCTAGGTGAGATCCCAAAGGGCAGCTAGTGCTGAGCCTCAGAAAAAGAGCTTGGATCACCTGCAAGAAGTCTTCCCTGACCTTTCTCTCATTCCTCATCTTAGGAGGGAAAACGTTCCAAAATGCTCTATCATAAGTCTCCCAACACTGATTTATTATCGCTAACTAGATGGTAATTAAAAAATATGAAATGTGTGAAATTCTGCTGAAAATGCAGAAGGAAAGAGGACCCATATTGAACACTAAAGATCAGTTCTGTATAGGATGGGCAAAGAGAAAGACCTTTAAGGAATACTAGAAAGAATGGTCAAGAAATATAAAACACTTTAAGAAGATGACTAAAGTACCAAAGACAGAGACTGAAAGCTCTTAACAAAGAGGTTGGAGGTGACTGGGATGACAGGGTTTCCAGAGATCTTACAGCCAAATTCCTTAAGTAAGGAATAAGTGAGAAATGTGGAAATAGGGAGAGCATAAAGCAATCTTTCAAGAAGTTTGCCCATGAAGTGAAGTAGAGAGAGGGCTGGAACTGAAGAGTAGAAGGATGGGTGAGAATGGATCACTGGGGACATCAGTAAAAATAATAATAATAATAATAATTTTGAAAAGAGAAAGGATAATCGTTGGAGAATACTGAAAGTTTCATTCAGTCAATCTTGAGTTTTGTTTTTAAACACTCATTTTCTGTATATTCATTGACAATATTCTCACTTGAAAGAGCAGAGCAGTGTAATCCATTCTTCACTACAACATGGAGTGTTTAAACACTGACTATAAGAATATTTTAAAAGGTAAACTGCTCATAATGTGAACTTGAAATTAATTAAAAAAAAAAAACATAATGAGAATTCCAGTTTGACAAAGTAAGGGAAGCTGGCCTGTGAGGGTATCTATAGGAGACAATTGGTGTGCAGCTTAGAAACCAAATACTGCCTTTTGATAAGAGCTCAAATTGATTGGAATATTCAGAAAAATATGTGGCGGCCTCTACATAGATGGATGTCAGCCTTCCCTCTCTCAGCATTTAGAGAGTTACCACCCCCTACTCCCTGTCTCTTCCAAAGTGTGTGTAGATCTCTCATCATATACTTATTCAGCAGGATCTGATTCTGCAGAAGGCAGCAGTGAGCAACCGAGGGACTTAGTAAATAGTTGTTACAAGAAGCAATTAGAATTCTGGTCCCTCCCAGGCCCTGACCTTCTGTGCCACTTCCCTCCATCTATGTTCTCAGTCACACCAGAGAGAATTTCTTCTCTGGAGGAACAAAGGCAGTAAGGCTGTGGGATCAGAACATGATGCACAATGGAAGCTCAGGGTGGACACAGAACTGAGTACAGGGGGGTGATGTGAATACTGAACTGATGGGTCCTCTACTCCCTGTTTCTTGTACTGCCAGCTATGCCTCTCTGCTTCCCAAATCTAGAAGGATAATGGAAGTACCTACTAAGGAAAAATTAGCTATCTCCAGAAAAGAATGAAAATAAGCAACAAGAAAAAGGTCACATACATAGACATGGTGTTTCTAAATGGCACTGGACTCTCAACAAGATACTAAACACAGTGGAGCAATGTCTTCAAGCTTCTGAAATAAAATTTCACCCTACAACTCTATACCCAGACAAATCATCAAAGAGAGGGCCAAGTAAAAACACTGTCAGACATTCAAAGATTCAAACAATATGCCACCCTACCCATTCTTCATAAGAAGCTACTATATAATGTGTTTCAGCCAAGTAAGTTAATAAATCTGGAAATAAAAATGACTTGCCAGAAACAGAAGATCCAGGGAAGCTGAAAGACAAAAGCAATGTACCATATCCAGAAAGTAATGAGTCCCAAAGGAAACAAGGGATTTCAACCACAGGGGAAAAAAATTATATCATTTGCATTAGATGATAAATAGAGAGATACATAGATAGATAGATAGATAGATAGATAGATAGATAGATAGATAATTTGAGAGATAAGTTGGAGCACTTGGTGAAAATATATAATAATTTTATAGAAAAGTAAGCAAATAAAAATCGAGCAATTGTTAATTTCCAGGGAAAAAATTTAAAAAAATCATTCAAGAAATGCCATCACAGAATACTAGCTGTCTTAACGAAAAATAACATTATATTTATATCAGTCATGTAAATAGTCACTATTAACTTAATCAAGCTGAGAATCTAATTAACTTAATCAAAATCACAATCTAATTCTTTTAGAGATAATGAGGGAGAGAATTTGGGGGAGAGAAATGCTAAATAATAAAATCTTCATGGATAACAAAGAAATAAATATCTAAAATGACTTATCAAGAAATAGTTTAAACAAAGTATTTAGAAACATGGAGACAAATAATGAAGGAACAGCTAAAAAAAATGGCAAGCAATTACCTCTGTAATGCAGGTTTGGGTTGGGGGTAGTGTGGAGCAGTGTAACATGGTTTTTCATTGACAACAACTATAGTAATAGTTGACATTTATTGACTATTTCAGGCATTATTCTAGGTGTTTTTCATTTATTAGTCCAAATTAAGTTAAGGGAAAGTATTCTTTTTAACTTAATTTTCCTTAATTCTTAAGGAAAACAATAGATTTCTTTTCCTAACTTAAAAGTATATTGTAAGCTTAGCATTGTGGGACCAGGAAAAAGACTAATTATAATAAAGTAAAAATCAAAATCAACAAGTAACTGTAAACCAGAGACACACTACAGGGGGAGGAGGGAGTAGGATCAAAACAAGGGGGGGGGGAATTATATGGTGAGTATAACCAAGATGAAAATACATACATTGTGCAAAAATGAAAAATGATGTAAAAAATATATAAAATTTAAAAAAAAGTCTATTAAAAAAAATGAATGCAGGGCCTCCCCAGTGGCGCAGCGGGTTGAACGTAGAGCCGTGAAGCTGTCCGCAGCCTCTGAAGCACCAGTTTGATTCCCAGCCGTCTAGGGAGCTGCCCACATGGCGCAGCAGACCTCTCCTGTCTCACCCGCTGCTCCCCTCAGCAGTGTTTTCGGTCTGTCTGCCTGTTCTGCTCCCCGCTCTGTCTCTGGCGAATCCTCTCACCCTCCCGCGACTCCGGCCTGTACACCAGCTCTTGTATAAACAAAATAAATATTGGGGCCTCCCCCGTGGCGCAGCGGTTGAGTGCTGGGTTGCAAAGCTGCCCGCAGCCTCTGCAACGCTGGTTCTATCCCCAGCTGCTCCCAGGCCACCAGAGGAGGATCCCACATGGCGCGCAGACCTCTCCTGCCGCCGGCTGCTCCCCTCAGCAGTGTGCTTCAGTCCTTCTGCCTGCTCTGCTCCCTGCTCTGGCTCTGGTGAATTCTCTCACCCTCCCGCTCTTCTGACTGTACCCAGTGCTTGTAGAAATAAATAAATAAATAAATAAATCTTTTAATTAATAGATAAATAAATCTTTTGATAAATAAATAAATAAAATATTTAAAGAAATGAAATGAATGCAAACTCTGATTGTGGAGATGAGCAGTATTATTACTGAAAATGGACAAAAGATAAAAAAAAGTTAAGATCCTTTCTCACCCGTGCCATCAATTTTTTGTTTGTAAATCATTTTTTTCGATATGTCTGAAAAAAAGATAGTGTTCTCCTGGGCATCGAAATCCAGCCCAACAAAGAAAGAAGGACTTCCTGTCACTGGAACCATGACATCTTCCTGGGTAGAAAGATTGAACGGAATCCCACGAACACTCACTTCAGATGAAAAAATCAAGAAATGCTTAACAGCTGTAGGAAGAAAAACACAGTGCAATTAGTCCCGGCATGGTTCTTACTTTCTCCAAATTCTGGAGACATTACTAATACATCCATAAAGCAGACTTTATAATTCTGAAATAAACACAAAAATGTCAACCTGTGGAAAACATAGAAATAATGTGAGGAAATAATGTTAGAAATAATGTGAGGAAGGAAAAAGAAAAGTATCTATGTAAGTAATACAAGCAGCATCTTTCTTCTTCCCAAGAAATTTAACCTTACAATTTATTTATGCAAAAGATGGTGTCCATGTGCTGAATTTCTAAAGCAATATTAACTGAATTTCATGGTAATTTCATCAAATCTCTCAAGTTAGATTAATTTTTTAAGCATTAAGACCAGGAAAAGAGAAGAATCAGCAGCAATCAGGTAAATTACTTGGAAAAAATAAAGGAGGGAGTGTAAAAAGGAGAGGGAAGAAATAACAAAGAAGGAGTGAGATTTAAATCAAAGAAGGTGACAGTGGCAGCATGTCAGGAAATCAAAAAGAGAGATGAAGAAGGTATACCAAAAACAAAGATAAAAACTGTAAAAGAAATTTTAAAGCAATATTATTAGACAATGTAGTGTTGATACAATAGTTAGAAACAATGTTAGTGGCAGGAAGGCCTTCCATGAAAGCGAAGGCTAACATCTAAAGTAGAAAAGGGGTACACACTACAAACTCAAAATTAAATTCGGTGGAATTTCAAGAACACAGTTAACAAAAAGAGACAAAGATTTCAGGAAGGACACAAAGAAGAAAGAGAGCACAAGGAAACCCCAGAGATGGGATTAAAGGAAAGGCTCAAAGGACTGAAATAAACGTTTTCAAACGTGTAGCTGTGTAAAGGGAGTGAGCTACTGAAAGCTTATTCTCACCGAAGAAGTATGACAGGGAACTGGTCCAGTCCAGGGGTAGCACATAACCACAGCTCCCTGCCCAAAGCATAGCCCCAAATAGATTTCTTACCCACACAGTGGCGTCCATCCACATCCAGATCGAAGCCCAGCGTGCACTTACAGCGGTAACCCAAACCATCATTATCTGTTACGTGGCTGAGAACACAGACCTGCTCACAGTCCCCATTGTTATATCCACATGGATTGTTAACTGGAGGGCAAAAATGCACAGGATGAAATCTCAATTAGAAATGTATAATTACCCAAGATGTGTGAAGCTACTTTGAATCCTGTAGGTAAGACAGAATATGGGTTTGAAACTCAAGAGAAACCAATACCAGTTGCTGCTATATGCGTCCATATCTGGCATAACTGGCCCTCCCAATTTCATTGCTGTCTTACATGGCAGTGGCAAAAAACAGGATTCCCACACTTTTTCCGCATAACTATACCAAAGTATCTGCTAGCCTCAATTATTAGAAAATAACTGCTACCTCTGCCAAAATACTTTAATGATAATTTTTACCATATATATATATATAATGATATTTAATGATTTTTTACCATATATAAATACATACCATTATATATAAATCTATAATAAGCAACTAGCACTCATTTGATCCTTACTTTGTAAGCAAGCCAATTTAATCAGTGATTCTAATGGTTATGTATTATCATCCCAGTTTTACTGAGATGAAGAGGAAACCAAGTTCCAAAAAGCAACACATCTGGGCCTCCCTGGTGGCATAGTTAAGCCTCAGAGCTACCATGCAATTGCCCCTGCATCCTGAGTTCAATCCCGGGCCAGGGAGCTAACCCACATGGCAAGCAGACCTCTCCTGTCTTTCCCGCTGCTACCCTCGGCAGTGTAGTTCACCCCTAAATCCGGCTGTTCTGCTCCCCACTCTCTCTCTGATGAATCCTCTCTCTCTCTCTCTCTCTCTCACACACACACACACACACACACACACACACACCACACCCAGTTCTTGTATACATAAATAAATTTTAAAAAATCTTTAAAAAAAAAAAAAGCTACACATCTTGCCCAACGTAATTCAGTGGCTAAATAGCTAATCTAGGATTCAAAACCAGATCTGATTCCAAAACCTATGCGTCTGCAACACAAACCATTTTGTACTTCCCAAAACCACTCTCAAAGCAGGGAACTCAGTAAGCTCACTAAACACAAGGCTGCTCTTTACCTTCTCAGGTGGATTTGAGGAAACAATAGTCCTGTACCATTCTGAGTGGAATAACAGACATAATTTGGATGAAACATTGGCTGATATTTTGGTCAAGGGCAGGTGTGAATTTGGTAGCTGATGAACTCACTCTTCCAAAAAGAGATTTTCAAAATGGTTTTAGATACAGTATATATTTTCAAATAAAGTATATGTTTACCCAGGATGACTACATTAAAGGAATTTCATCTGAATGTATCAGTTCTATTGCTTTCTTTGTTTGTTTTGTTTTGTTTGTTGGTTTGTTTAAATCAACCTAATTATTTTATCATACCCCTAAAGTCAGACACATCCATTAGTATTCGAGTCTAAATACTAATGTCTGCTTCTACATTGCTGTTCATTAATATTAATCTTTCTACCAACAGTTTATTGTATGTCTTTTCTGTGATACATGCAAATATAGAAGAGTCATATGCAGTTGAGATAGTCATGTCAATTTAAAATCTTGAAACCCATAATTTACTGTAAAATAACAGAAGACTAGATAATGTTTAAATCAAAATATTTCTTTTCTTTGGTAAGTAACCAGCCACAGGGACACCAAACTCAGTTGGCCTGTGACAGACCTAATGCAAACCAAAGAACAGATGTCATACTTACCCAATATAAAAAAATAAAAAACCTGTGAGACACCCTTATAATAAGCAATTAGGCATTTTCTTCCTCTGGCCCTTAGTTTCTTCAACTTTAATATTAGAAGACTAAATAAGCAGGGGTTTGGTTTGTTTGCTGCTGTATCCCAAGTACGTAGACACATTGCAAGTGTCAAATATCTGTTAAATGAATCTCTAAATTCTTTGTAGATTTGGCATTTTTTAACTCCGAAATACATTGATTTGTCCAGGATATACATGATAACTCTTCATATATTGAAGAAGTTCACTCATATCTCTGAGGGATCCCTCAGTATTAACACCCACAACTTTGAGACAATTTTTCCATGGAGGCCAGTGCCAAGCATGGTGTCCATTATTTTGGGGCTTACCATAGGGCTGCCTGAGGGAATGGTAAACAGTCAATCCAAAGGGCTTCAGGGAAAGCTGGTGGTATATTTGTGGGTTGGTCTCAGTGAATTTGTTTGCCTTCATTACAGCCATCTTTGTCCAATCAGTATAGAACACGTGATCTTCAAATAAGCTTATTCCAAAAGGATGAGGAATCCGTGAGCCTCCATGAACTACTGTCTTCCTGTTACAAAAGACAGATATCATGCAATGTTTTATTTGTTTTCCTTTGTTTTGATTAAAGGATGAATTAGTTTAATTAAATGCTTTCAAAGTGAAATAATTTCTTATTGGAATATACAGAAAAACTGTATTTTAAGATGGAGATATAGTTCCATCTATATTTGATATATGGATTTCCATGATATCTCATGGAAAAGACCCTTAAAACTTAAATGCCACTTTCCTGAGTCATTGTTGCTTTCTCACCTGCTCTTCATTCTTTTAAGATTGCCCCACAAAAAACGGGCTGATATGATAAAGTTCAAACCCATAGAAAATGCACAGGCCTATTTCTGCTATCACTCTAGGGAGAGCAGAAAGCAGCATAGCCACTGTTATGGTGCTACTTGATGAAACTGTCAACAGATTATACTTGTAATGGTCATAGAGTGTTCCAAGCTACTTAAGTGAAAATAAAATAGAATTAAAAGGGAAGAACTCAACAGTGCTTGCCATGACTACACCTTCATAAACAATGATTCAGTTAGACCACAAAAAAAAAAGTAAGTTAAAGGATGGCTTATAAGAAAAAACCCATCTTTGTTCTCTGTAGGGTAAAGAAAATGTCAGGCTTTTCTGCCCTCCCGCCATCAGGATAGATGACGGAACCCTGCGGTCCTGAATGCATGCCTGATGGCGGGCACCTGGAGTAGGGTGTGAGCATAGGTAGATGGGATTCACCTGGGCTAAGACTGGGCTTTTAAGGGCAGTGTCACGGGGACACCAGCAGAAGCAGAGAGAAGCAAGCGAAGCAGAAGCTGAGAGAAGCAGAAGCAGCAGATGCCAAGAGAGAGAACGTCATCCCGGACCCCCAGCATCCCTACCTGCTGTGTCCCGGGTAAATCCCAATAAAAGCCTGCAAAATAGCCACTGAAGACTCTGACTCCTCCTTTACCCGGTCTGCTGGATCACAGAAAACCTGCACTGTGTTCCATTCCTGCCCTCTACATTCTCTCTTTGCATAATAGAAAGAATGCAAAGAAAAATTTCAGGAACTTCTGACAACAAAAAGTGTAAGAGAGCGCTCAGAAAAGCCTTGAAGATTCTAACACTGTCAAACACACTAAGGGCCAAAAAAACTAAAAACAAAAACAAAAAACGAAGACACCTAAGGGGCAGGTTAGCACACACTTTGAAACACTCAATTATGGCCTGGTATATTAGCATTAGAGAATGGTTTTCTTTCTGCTAGGAAATTCCAGAACCCTGAATGCCACCTGCTGGTAAAGCAAGGGGCAATGACTTTATGATTTCAGCTGTGGCATATACATTAATATCTCTGATGTTTCTTCATGCCAGCCAACCATTCAAATCTTTCTGAAAATCCATTGATTTCTATCTTTTAGGTTTTACTTTAACCTCAACATATATTTAGACTATAAAATGCTGAAACACCCATGAAAGAGGCAAAAAAAAATGCAGGCAATATCTCAATTATTTTTATATGACTTGACAAATTGACTGATTTTTTTTTTATTAAAGCAATTAATATTCTCACTATGGGAAGCAGTTAAAGTGATAAGAAGTCAATCTTAGTACATAATCACTTCACTTAACCAAGCAGAGGTTGATCTAAGAATATAAAACCCAGTGGCAAACTGTGATATTTTATTTCAAAACAGAGATAAAGGCGAAAACAAAGCTATAATATTACCTTCATTGAGAAAAACAATGAGATCAAGTTATTTGAAAAAATTAAATTGACCAGTTTGTTATTTGCTGAACCTATAAAGAGTAATTTTTCTTGCTCAAGATTTGAAAAACATGTTTTAACCAATGTTTTGAAATGCCAAAAGGATGTGGTCAATAGTAGTTAACAATTTAATTTATAGTTAGCTCTAGTCAGGCTTGAGATGAAGAAAAAAGTATGCCATATTTTACTTTCAAATATTCTGTTTTAAGTATATATAGGGTAAAATAAAAATCCAAATTTCTCTTCAAAATTTTAAATATATAAGGGCAGAGTAAAATCCAATAAATTATCACTAGATAATGGCAAGTAAAAAAAACTTATTTATTTATTGGGGAAAAGTTACAAAGACAAAAGATAAAATGATCTTTGGAAACAACCCAAATTCAATAACTCAGGAGTTAATGAAAATAATATGCTTGATCTGGGATTGGAGGAAGGGTTAGAGAGGAGAAATCAAAGAACAGATTCTCAGTAACATTTAATGGCTGTTACTATGGAACATAAGACAAAATAACAAAACTTGGAGTAGGTCACTTCATGCAAATACAAAACTCATTCAAGTTATAATGTCAACCAACAAAGCAGTTTTAATTCTATTCTTGCAGTATCTTTCTTCATAAATTATATGTACATGCCTCCAAACTTTTAAAGCTACAAAAATTCTTCTTACCTTTGAGTTCCATCATAAGTTACAGTCTCAATGTAATCATAGCGGCAGTCAACCCAGTATACACGCTTCAATACCATATCCAGAGTTATCCCAGCAGGCCAGCCCAGTTTTGTTTTCACCAAGTCTTTACGGTTGGTGCCATCCATGAAAGCCCTTTCCAACTTAGGTTCTCCAGAAAGGCTCTCCCAATCTGAGAAAAATAAATAACTATAAAAGAAAAACAAAAGTTAAAAGATTCAGTTATTTTACAAATGTACCTGAAAGATATACTGTCAGATTGCTTGGGTCAATGAAAATTTCCTCCAGCTTATTAGAGAACCATGGGAGTATAATAAATAAGGAAATAAAGGAAATAAAAAAGTATTAAGAATCAGAGACTACAGGACTGATTAGGAGAGTCAACAACAACACTAAATAGCATCTATTAAAATGCACTACTCTGGCAGCCTGAAAATTCACATTTATCTTCTTTCCTCCCCCTTCTCTAGCTCTGTCTTTCGCTTTTTTACATCCAGGAAAACTTACAAATATATTTTTAAGTAAACTGTCAAGTCACTTCCCTCGCAAATACACCATTCTGAGGCATACTCTAGAAAACAATCCATCACTTTCAAGGAAGCACAGCTGATACCATGAAGTAGAAATATACAATCACCATTCACCAATACTTAAGTAGCCTAAAGGTCACCCGAGGGTCCTAAGATGCAGTTGTGAAAATCTAAGAGAAAATAAGGTCTCCTGTAACTATTCTCAAATGTGGAGATCAGGAGAATTTTAATTTATACCTGGAGAAAAGGAGACATTATCAAACTAGTTGGATGGATTTACAATAAACAACTTGTAATGTAGTTTTAGCATTGACCTCTCAATCCCAATCCATAACAGGAAAGTGGTAAAAGAGATAATTTCAATCTTTTTCCCCTCTTTAAGAAACTTTACAGCTAATTCATGTTATGGCAATTACCTTAATAATGGTAAAACAAAAATAATATTTAGTAGTAGCAATATTAAATGGAGTCAGAACACAGAGTTCAATCTCTGGGCCATACCCCCCAAACATCACATATTTTAGTATGCCAGTACGTATGATCATATTATATCTCCTCATGGGATTATATTTATATTTAGTCAACACCTTTAAAGCTTCTATGTGAATAGAGGTATAACATAAATATGGGTTCTAAGTGTAGCACTTACAGGAGATTAGAATTAACCTCAATTAATCCAATGGATGGTATATGTGAGGAAGGGAATGAAGCTCTAGAAATACAGGAGTCAGTAGGTTTTCAAATCACTTACCCAACAGTTGGGTCCAAGGCAATTCCTCTAGGATGCCCTAAGTTTTCAGTTATAAGGACAACCCGGTAGCTTCCATCCAAATTCACCATATCTATGCGGTTTACTTTAGTCTCCACCACATAAAGTTTATTATTAACCCAGTCCACAGCCAGATTCTCTGGATCATCAATAGAAACACTGAGAACTTCTTGGATATTTAAACCATTAATGCCAACTGAAAAAACCTGAAATAAAAACAAAAATTATGCTTCTTAAGTCTAACTAACCGTGGGCACTGTTTTCCTCATTTCCAATGATGTTTATACATCATTAGTTGTATTACCCTATGTTGTAAAAATCAGTCATCTGGAAAAAAAATTTCCTATTTTACATCATGGATTACTGGTGGGAAGAGAGGTTTTAAAAATATATATGAGGCAAATATAAAACATTGGATTTTTTTTAAAGTTTCTATTTCCAATTCTTGGTCATTTTTGATAATTTAATCAAATATGGTGAAGGAGTTGATAGTGCTTAGTTTTGATTTTTAGTGCAATTAAACCATAATCATTAGTAATTCAAATTCTCAATTTTTGGAAATTTTATCCATGCAATCACTTACTTGGGTTAAAATTTTATTAATGGTATAGGAAATGAAGATAAAGAAATAAATTCTACAACTCTTTAGGAGTCTCTTAAATTCATGTTTTAAAAACCTACATTGCATTACTCAAAATAGAAATCAAATCCATAACACTTTCCAAATAAGTCCATGTAGTAAAATTTTGGCTGTTAAACAAAATACTGTCAATATTTGTTACCCAATCCTCAATTATGGTTCCATTTAGAAGATGCGGGTAAAATCTGATTTTTATCATCCATGAAAGCAGAGTACTTTTTTTACATTTTAAGTGATCAGGTTTCAAAAATTACTACCAAATATCTATCCAGTTTTGAAAGGCTGTCTACTATTTCTTTTAATTAGGTTTTTGGACTCCATTTCAAGTAAAATTAAAAGTTGCTCAAGGCTAATCCATATAATAGACTGCTTTGTTTAATAGGTCACATGTAATAGTATAGCAAGGAAAAGGTGCTGATTAACATAAAATATCTCAAGGGCCTTTTTTGTTAGAAAACAAAGGAACTTTCCCCTTTACTCCACCAAAAATGAAAAGCTATCTATCAGCACTTTATGCCTGAGGTTCTATGAGCTCCCAAACTGCTGCTCCTGAAATTTCTACTTACCTTATTTTGCACATAGTCAGTCCAAAAGACTCTGCGCAGATGATAATGAAAATCCACACCCACAGGTAGTCCACGATTTTGAGACTCTACCAGGACTTTCAAGTTCCTTCCATGAATATCACCAATTAGCAAATTCCAACCATCAGAGAAGATAAGGGAGGCCTCACCCGCTAAATATGAAGAAGGAAAGCATTATCACTCCTCCAAATGAACAAAGATGATGAGTAACTTAAACTGATATACTCTCTACTTTTTCAGACATTTTCTTCTGTGTTATCTGATTTGATTTTAAAGTAAACATCTGAGGCAGGCATATAGGTGCTGGTGTACCCATTTCACAGATGGGCAAGCTGAGACACAACAATGTTAAATGGAGTGTCAAAATCACAAGTTAGGAAAAGAGGTGGTGAAGAATTCAAGTGTCTTAACTGCTACTCCAATGCACTTTCAATGACATTGAGGGGAATACATCAGGTATTTCCAAGAATCCTTGACTATATGTACACCTTACCCCATGTACAACTTAAGATTGTATTAAACTCAAAACATATTCTATGGGTTACTGAGAATCACTCTGTAGAAAGCATGTCAATGGTGGATCCAAATCCAGTGTACCTGTATACTCACAAGCATGCCAAATGAATAAGGTTATTCATCACAGTCTTGTTTGCAATAGCAAATGACAAGAGGTGGCATAAAAGTCTATCAGTTGGGGACTAGTTAAAATATCTATATCCAAAAAATGGATTATATAAAAAAATACCATAGAAAAAGAATGAGAAATTATCTCTCTGTGTTGATATGGAGAGTTCTTGAAAATATATTACATAAAATTAGCAAGATGAAGAAATGGGTTTAGAATTTATTCCACATATGCAAAACTAGGGTTTAATATCTACATTTGCATAGTTTTACTTGCACAATATCTAGAATTGAAATAAACAGTGACTATTTCACGGAGAAAGTAGAACCTGGGAAGAGAGGAACAAAGATCAGGGAAGACATTTACTACACAATTTGAATAATTACAATTTTTTAACATATGACTATATTGTATGTTCAAAATTAAATAAATGTAATTACTAAAATTCAACTGTAAATAATGTTAGTACACAACAAATTAGGTATTTCTATACAAAACAAACTTAAAATGGGTGCCAATCATGTAAGCAAATAAATTTCAGAAAGACCCTTCAAAATTAAGTGTAGAAAAACTGGGAAAAAAAGGAGTAAAGTCATTTTCTTACCCAGAAATCCACACTGACAAAAATAGTTTGTGGAGATCATCTTTTTAAATAGATTTCCCCATGATTTTTTGCTGTTACAGTACTCTTTGATTCCAAAAAAATACCCAAAATAAAGACTTTGTCACAAAATGGACCAAATTTAGCAGGTCCATTTTGAGTCACTCCCAAATTTTGCATCAACAAGGCCAATGTTATTTCTAATTCTGTCACCAACATTTGTGGTAGTTAAATTAATTAAAAGTTAAATGTCCGAGGGAAAAAAAAAGTTAAATGTCTAAATCACACATAGGCATAAAATGTATTTCACAACTAAATGCAACAGAAGATATAATAGCCCAGGTCAAAAGGGAACAGGTATTCATTTTTAAAAAGAACAGTTAATAATGGTCATTATTAACCTACAAATTGGTTCCTGCTAATCCAAATACGAAATTAATGTTGACCCATTCCAGCAGCAGCAGAGGCAACTCCTGGTCTGTGATGATAAAACCCTGCAAAGATGCTTTTGTCATCTGCTATGAAAGAAGGCTGTTAGTCAGAATTCTACTGTTCAAAAGTATGACAAGTGTCCTTTATATACTCACAGGAAGAATTAGCTTTGCAATGTCGCTCATGCTCCAAGACATACCCTTCTGCACAGTGGCACCGGTGGTGGCCAATTCGATCTTCACACATCTGGTCACAAATTCCCCAAATCTGGCAATCATCAAAATCTGCCACATGGGAAATAAATGTTTGCAATCATGTTTGCCAACATTTATTGGGCATTCTCTGACAAAATCTTAAGCTGTACAGGGATACACTGATGTCCCTGTTAGCACAGATCTTAGGCATAAAATAATAAATGGGAAACAGGCATCTTCATACAAGGGAAAACCCATGAGCATTTAAACAGTTGGGTTTTTTTCTTAATCTATATGAAGGAAAACTAAAGAAGATGCTTGGGTAGATAGTCCTGTGGTATTGCATTTGACTGTTTTATACTGGTTTACAAAATATCTTAAATTGTGTGCAAATGTATCCCTTTAAAACTATGGTTATAGTTTCTTAAATTTACATTTAATAAAAATGAATATCTCAGTCACACCACATTTCAATGCTTAATAGACACATGTTATTAGTGGTTATCATTAAGGACAATGCAGATATCCAACGTTTCTATCACTGCAGAAAGTTCTACTGGACAATGCCACTTCAGAATAAAGTAAGACCTGCCTTACACCCAGGCCCTCAAAAAGACACAAATCTGACTGTAATAAAGTTTTTGAAAGATCAATTTATCTACCTGCTTTTCCTAAGTAAAATTAAATTTGAATTATTTAAGAAGGAAAAATATCTTCTCTTACTTATTCATTAACTTTTATTTATTCATTGTTATTGAAAATCCATTACTTGACAGTTCATTGCATAGTAATCCCAGTTATAATGTGTAAAATGAGATTCAATGCAACCAACATATAAGAAAAACAAAAAGCGAGTACAACACAAGATATAAAGAGTCTCTTAGCGATAATAAAACTTCAAGTGTGCAGAAAATCATCCTATCCTTGGTAGATTGGTACCAAATATTTTGCTGGACACTACAAGTTTACATACATTTCACCTTCCTTCACCTTGCTCTTCCCTGGGAAAATGACCTCCACTCTGGAAAGATTCCCATTCTTCAGACCTCAGGAAATTGTCAAGTAAATTATAATTTCTGAAAGTATCATAATCTCTGGTCTAAAGTTCTTCAGATTTCAAGGATCTGATTACATTTGCAATTAATGTCAGAGCTGTACCACACCTGCTGACTCGCCCACCATCTTATGACTTCACAACTGCAAAACCCAAAAAGGTCCTGGGATCAAAATACTGACTCCAATTTTACCTCCCAACAAAATACAACAACATGGGCTAGCATCTTGCTTTCCAATGACTATGACTAAGCAAAAAAAAAAAAATCCATTTGGAATAAATAAATAAATTGTGGCATGTATAATATTATTCAGTGACAAAAATGAAATCTTGCTATTTGCAATTACATCACGGACCTTGAGAGCATTACACACTCGAAAAGACAAATACCATATAATCTCACTTATATAAAAAAAAAATGTGAGGGCCTCCCCTGTGGCACAGCGGTTGAGCGCTGGGTTGCGAAGCTGCCTGCCTCTGCAGTGCCGGTTCGATCCCCAGCTGCTCCCGGCTCCTCCCCGGCCACTGGGTGAGGGTCCCACATGGCGTGCAGACCTCTCCTGCCACCCGCTGCTCCCCTCAGCAGCGTACTTGGGTCCTTCTGCCTGCTCTGCTCCCTGCTCTGGCTCTGGTGAATTCTCTCATCCTCCCGTGTTTCTGACTGTACCCAGTGCATGTATAAATAAATAAATAAATCTTTAAAAAAAAAAAGTGAAAAAAAAGACGGGGGGTGGGGGGAAGCCAGCCAAACTCATAATAGAGAACAAATTAGTAGTTGCCAAGATGGGCAGTGGGGGCGGGGGGGGGGGGAGGGGATGAAAAATGGATTCAAAAAGGCAAATTTCCAGTTACAAAATAAGTCATGAGGATGCAATGTAGAGCATGGAGACTATAATTAATAATATTGTATTTACTTGAAACTTGCTCCAGAGTAGGTCATAAAAGTTCATATCATAAGAAAAAAAATTGTTAACTATATATAGTGACAGATGTGTGTGACTGTATTGCAATGTATACAAATATCTGATCATTATGTTATATATCTGAAACTAGCATAATTATTTTTGTCAATTATATCCATAAAATATCAATCTGATTTGGACCTAACAAGGTAAAATGGAGTGTGAGCTTAAACAAATTGATCTCATGGATCAATCTCTTCTGTGCCCTCTGAGAAAGTACCAGCTGTGGCTTCCTTTTAATAGGAATGAAAGTACAGGATGTTTGCCCTCAAACTCCCAGAATGTCATGACCTCATTTTGAATGCAAGACTATGCTCAAGGTCTAGAGTCACTCTGGGACTAAGAGTTCTGATGGCAAACAGAAGAAAATCAAAGGTAGAGAAGTCATAACTAGGACTTGTTGGGGACAAGTGGTCTCCCTACCACCTGGGACACAAGCACTTTGAAGGAATGAATGAGTGCCTAAGTGAAGACAAAAAAACTGAAGGTAGACATTCTTCATGAGTAGGAAAAGGAGTGGAAACTGTGTAACACAATAAAACACAGTTTTAAAATACCTCTTCCCACCCTGTTAACTTTATTTTTATTCTTTGTTCCCTCCTTTCAACAAAAACTGTTAGAAAATAATTCAAAACACTTTTTTCACTTAGCCCTCTTGGTCACCATCTGATCCGTCTGGCTGTGTGAATCCCACCATGCTGAATGACCTTGCTGCCCTAACTCTGCACCACGATGTCACTCCATCAACAAACAGCATGTCCTGTCAATCAGAAACAATAACCCGGGTAAACTGCTTCAGTATGCTGCACAGGCTCCCCAGCCAGGTCAAGACTGCCAGGGCCAGATGAATGGTAGAAAGACACAAGATTTCGTGTCAGGATTATCCCGTTTTATTCTTAATTACCACAGAAGCATTCACTGGGGAGCCATGTCAAAGATGATAAATATTGCATACATTTCCAACACCTGACGTCTTTGTACTGAGTCAGCCATGCAGAGGATTACAGCCATACAGAGAGTATTTGTTGAATAGAAATGCTTGAAAGAGCAAACCAAAATAGTTCCCCGAAAAAATCAGCTGAAACATGTGTAACTGGTTTTGTAATGTCACGGACTGAAACTAATGAGGTCTCTTTACAATGAGAGCAAAATATAGTCTTCCACAAAAAAAAAAAAAAAGTGAAATAGATGTTAATCCAGTTTCAAAACTGAGGGGCAAATGATAGATTCTTGAAGGACAGAGAAGGTCACAGGAAAGATCTCTGCAGGTGGCAGTGGGGGGGCCTAACATTCACGGAGGCCCTTGAAGATAGACTTTTGAGCTTATCTCCCAGAGAACATCTGTACTAGAGACCCAGGCACTTATTAAAGGAACTGAAAGATATGAATCATGAATTTAAAACTAGTGCCACAGTATCAGAGCACACTATTTGCAGTGTGCTAAGAACCAAATGTGCTTTATAAATCCTGAAATGACTGCTGCACAGACAACATATTACTGCAATTTTCTGTACTACATTTATTAATAGGTAAGTGTAGAAACCTATAACAGTTTTTCATTTCTTAAAGACTGCAAAACTAAATGAGCAAGCCCTAGATGCCTGGAAATAGAACCCCAACTCACTATAGACTTAGATATTGGAAAAGATATTTGGAAAATGTGCTATCTGAATTCTAGGTTTAGAAAGGAAAAGACTGAGAATGGATTGTGGGATATCACAAGACTAGAGCTTCTAGAAGGGAAAATCATTTTTACTGAAAAGACTTTCTGGCCTATCAAGTTCTTAACTGCAAGGCACCCCAGCCCTAACTCCCCTTTGAGGGTTGAGAGAGAGGATAAAAAAGAGAAAAGCTGATGTAATACTAGGAATGTGCCTTCTGGTATTTCTATTGGAATTTCTTTTCTACTAAGAGAAAGGGGAAATGCCTAAAGGACTGAAAGATTGAAAATCGGATTGGCAGATGGGTGGCAGTAAAGGGGAAAAGAAAAGCCTGACATTTGCCAAAGACAATAGAGTACTTTCTCATACCCCTACATGAGCACTACTGCAAGGTAAAAAGGATGCTGCCCTTGAAGAGATGCCAGGAAGCATAAGCAGAGGTTTCCAAACCACCTAACTAATGAGTATGTTTGTGTGAAAAGTATGGTTAAATTACTTTAATGCAACCCCACTGTATGTAATAAAGCACAAAAAGTGCCCTGCACTCTCACTTAATGCCAGGTTCAGATCACAGTGTTTTACCATTTATGAAATGATTAGAAATTTAGGAGTTCTTTTAAGTTATTTGGAGTCCTCTTTGAGACTTCAGGATCTTTCATGCTTGATATGCATAAAGCACCTAAACTTAACACGTCTAGTTACTTAAGAGGATTAATCATATCTTGGGCAAACTTTTGGACTTGGTCCTGATATTTGAAACCTAAAACTACTTACTTTGAAAACCACAAGGCCAACCCAATTGGGCTGCTTTATCATATTAAAAAATCCAATTTTTTCTTGGCATATGACTTGTAAATAGGCCCCACTATTACAATTCAAAATAACACTGAAAAATAGACCTTGAGAACTCAAAGATTAATTTATAAACAAGAATTTATTTCTAGTATTAAAATTTTCTCTGGCAATGAGTAGTCATTAAGATCAACTATATTTGGTAAAATATCATTAAGTTGGAGCCATGAGCTGAGGCCAAAGCGTGAATAACTTTATTAGGTTTACCCAAATTCAATATCATTCACCAAATCATATAAATATTTTATAAATTATTTCAGAAGAAAAATTTTTTCTAAAAGTATTTCTATGTATAATTTTTTTAATCCAGAGAACCCCAAGGAACCCAAAATTTTTAATAAATATAAAAAGAACACAAATATCCTAGGAAAATTCTGAACTATCCATTTTCTTTTGAAGACCTACAGAAGACTACCAAATTTTAATGAACAGTTCCAGATGCTTTTTCCCAACACCAATAAAAACAGTTTTCCTCTTAAAACCTTGTGTTTACTTCCTGTTAACATGTTTGTTGTATACATATCAGAAATTAGAAAGAAGGAAAATGAAATCAGAGAATTAAAAATTCTTTGTTCAAATCTTAAAAACACTGAAAACTAGTAATAGTTGGCCATGTCTAATTCTTCTATCATAAGACCACCATTTAATCACAGTGGAATGCAAAGCTGGCTTAGATCAGAATAAAAAATTTCCCCAAGGGTAAAAGGTAAGGAATGGAGAGTGGAAATTATTCTTGTAATTCAGACTGAAGAGATGTGAGGAAATGTTTGGTCCACTGGTGTCTGCTTCAATGCCAGCCATCAGTTGGAAGCAACATGTTCTTCTTGAATGTGAGCATCAACCAGGGGTTATAATCAATGGGATTCTCTCGCCCTCCCGCACTTCTGACTGTACCCAGTGCATGTATAAACAAACAAACAAATAAATAAAACATGCCTCTATTAAAAAAAAAAAAAAGAGAAAGGAATTTCAAAAAAAAAAAAAAATCACCATGGCACCGGCACTGACTGGTCATGTGGTCGGCAGAGCAGTGACCTGGTGATCCTCTGCTGAGTCAGATGGTTGCTCTTTAACTGTTGGATCCTGAGGAGGTATGAGCCTCCTAGAGAAGAGTCCAAGTGAACATGGTGGGTACTTGATGGGTAAAGGCAGGCGGTATTTACCAACTGCATGCCAGTACAGTAGTACTTAACAATCAGCATAGCTACACCAACCTAGCTGCTAAAAACTTAGAATGAAAACACAAAAACACTACTTCCATCATCACGTAGTAGACAGGCACCATGTAACAGGTCAGTTTGCTCATCACAAAGTCACTCTTTTGCAATGTGCACCTCACAGAAGCTTCTCAGTTAAAAATTCATACCGTCCAAGTTTCCTGTGAGGATTGTGTTGTCTTTTTTATAAATACCATCACCCTATCCACAAATGCAAACACCTCAGTGCCAGAGATCACGAAATCCATTTGGGCTACAAGCACTGTGATGAAAGTCCAGGCCATTCACTTACCAACACAGTTACGGGTGTTATTGTGATTGACGATGAAACCTGGGGGACAGTAACACACTCCTCCATGTGGGGATTCGTGGCATTGGGACTCACAGCCCAAGACAGGGCACAAAGAAGCATCTAAACAGAGAAAAGCACTTTGTCAAATGAACGAAGACCTGTGGACAAGACTGATTTATATGTGAAACAAGAGCTTTTTTACTTCTTTCAAAAGCTAAGTAAACATATAGTAGAGGCACAGAAAATCTTTGACCATTCAAACCTGACTACAAAATTGTACACTAAATGTGGAACTCATTTTTTTAAAGTACTTTTAAAAGGTATAATTATATGTAAGTATATATCATCATAAGATGACTATTTATAAACAAATCAGGTCATATGCTTAC
The DNA here is from genome assembly GCF_014898055.3 of Talpa occidentalis. Taxonomy (NCBI): domain Eukaryota; kingdom Metazoa; phylum Chordata; class Mammalia; order Eulipotyphla; family Talpidae; genus Talpa; species Talpa occidentalis. The sequence goes on from NW_023603184.1 coordinate 100,562,662, forward strand.
CTTTATGTCTACATAATAGAAAGTGTCAAGAATTCCCAAGCAACTGGATTGAGAATAACACTAAGACATTAATAACCTGGCTAGCTTCAAGTGGTGGGATTTCATGTGACTATAATATTTTTTCTTTCTGTCAATTTTTATTTTCTAACTTTTATTTATTCTATAGTTTATATATCTCTTGTTAATTTTTAAATCTTTGAAAAAGGGTTCCTAAAATGAATGGAAAAAAAAAAAAAAGGAAAAAGGCCATAATTTAGTCTTTACCTAATTTAAATATTACAAGTTCTTTCAGGAAAGAAAGACAAAATCTTAGGGTTACAGATACATGGTCACTTCTAGGCAAGTCCTGGGTAATTCAGAGAGTGTACTTCATGAAATCAAGATCATAAACTGTATTTTATTACAGGACAGTCAGCTGTCCACAGTGTTGATTGTCTTAAGGTGGGAGGAATATTCTACAACCACAAAAAAGGGGAGGGGAAAAAAAGCCCTACAACTAGTTTCCATACAAGACAACACTACCACCACTGTACATGGCCACCTCGGTTTCACCATTGGAAAATTATATCCTAGGAATCAGAAGATTTTATTTTGAGTATAGCCAGATAAAATCTTTTTTATCCGGGCCTCCCCGGTAGTGCAGCGGTTGAGCGCGTTGGTTGCGAAGCTGCCCGCAGCCTCTGCAGCACCGGTTCGATCCCCAGCTGTTCCCCGGCCACTGGAGGAGGGTCCCACATGGCGCGCAGACCTCTCCTGCCACCCGCTGCTCCCCTCAGCAGTGTACTTCGGTCCTTCTGCCTGCTCTGCTCCCTGCTCTGGCTCTGGTGAATTCTCTCACCCTCCCGCGCTTCTGACTGTACCCAGTGCTTAAATAAATAAATAAATAAATATTTTAAAAATCTATTTTAATAAAAAATAAATAAATAATAAAATCTTTTTTATCCATAAATATAAGGCAGGGAATAAAAATCACCAAAACACTTTAGAGTCATCAAAATTACCATTAAAAAACCATTGAGGCAAGTGGGAAAGAGAGAGGGGAAGTCACAGATACTTTGGATTCCTTTCTGTCATGAGATGGAGCCTGTTCTTCAATCCATGGACTCTGGATTTGGCCAGGTGACTTGATTTAGACAATAAGACATTTAGCAAACATGACACAAGCAGAAGCTTAAAAGTGAATGTGTACTAAGATTTGTTCTTTCCATGTAAACAAGCCTGGGCTAACTTAAGTTTTCATTGCATCATTCAGTGAACTGGTTTAGGCCTGAAAACTATCTTCAGACCTATATGAAACCTTCAGACCTCTATGAAACAATAACTGCTTGTTGGTTTAAGCCACTAAGTCTTGTAGTGGTTTGTCATATAAATGCCAACTGATACTCTCTGTATTTGGAAATTTGTTACAGAAAAACAGAAATATCTTTATCTTAAAGTTATCCAGATAAATGTCCACACTCACCACAATGTCTTTGCTCGGTGGCATTGTTTTCATCCTCTCCTGCTGGGCAGTCTATAATTCCATCACAAATTTTTTCAATTGGGATGCATTTTCCAGACTGTGGGCAAGCCCACTGGCTTGGGTAACAGTTATCAGTATGGTGAGAATTGCTTTCTGTGGAGGAAAGTAAGAGTTACAGGCCACCTGAGAGATGGAGCCAGCTCTTTTTTAATCCATGATTAAGAGAGGACATAGATCAGGTAGACAAGAGAAGTCTGCAAATGACCAACATTTTACAATGAACTAAAAGTTTCTAACTCTACTGTTGGTATTTTATTGAGTAGCAAAAGGAAGTTAAATTCCACTTGTTCTAAAGGAGGTAGGTCTTAGCCATTTTTTAAGCATAAGAAGCATACATGGGTCTGAACTATCAACAAAGTAGATTAATAGTCCTAGAAGAGTCAGCTAATTAAATCATGAATTACAGAACTAAGACTATCAAGACTACACTAGTATTTTTAAGTTTTTCTTTTGTTTTGTTTTATTTTTTTGGTTGTTTATTTTTTTAGAAAAATATCAACATTGTAAGAAAAACTATAATCCAAATACAGGAAATTACTTTTTATAACATCAAAACAAGAAACTACTGGATATTCCCAGAACAAGCATCACTCTTCTTATATCTGGGGCTGGTAACTTGCTTTACAGTGTGAATGTTGCTAACTGCTGAAATATTGGAGGTACTGCTGATTAAAACTGCAGAAGGAAGGGGAATATGTCATTAGGAACTTCCCTCCCATAGACCTTTAAACACTTCCCTGGATTGCAGCCTTGCCTGCAAATGCCAATCCCTAGCTCTATCTCACATGTTCTCCATATAGCCATTCTGCCACCATGGGATGTCATTGACTCATTAGGAAATAGAAATTTGAAAACAAAATCTTGGGCCTCCCTGGTGGCACAAGGGGTTAAGTCTCAGCACTGTGAAGCTATCTGCAGCCACTGAGAGTTTGATCTAGTCAGGGAGCTAACCCACTTGGTGCAGCAAACCTCTCCTGTCTCGCCCGCTGCTCCCCTCAGCAGTGTATTTCAGTCAATCTGCCTGTTCTGCTCCCCACTGTGTGTCTGGTGAATCCTCTCATCCCCTGCTCTCCCACATACACACACCTCTGGCCTACACCCCAGCTCTTGTATGCATAAATAAATAAATCTTAAAAAAGAAAAAGAAAACAAAATCGAACTGAAGTGTTACTGAGGTTCAAAATCATTTTTAAAGGTTATAAAGTCTAACACACATCACACTTCCCCCTATTTTTTCTTCTCTAGCCTTCTTCTTTTATATAGATAAATACATTTTAAAAAACCAGTCTTAAAGGGGGAAAAGTCAGAAAGAGTTATAGAAGGGAGAAAGATAGCCCTATTTGCCATAATTATAGGAAAAGGGGGATTATAATATATGTTATATTTGATTTCTAGGTCTTTTGAGGAAAAGATAGTGAGGTCACCTCTTTCTTTCCCAACCACCAACCACTAAGCCTGTTAAAATACAGCCAATCCTGAGATTCTTTTGTCACAAAGATAATGTCTAACAAGGAAAGAATAAAAGCACAGTCTGAAAACACTGTAAGAAGATGCTTTTCAGAGAGAATCCCTTCCCCTTCTTACCGCATCCATCTTCATCTGCATTATCTTTACAGTCAGCCTCGCCATCGCAAACCCAATTTTGATTAATGCAGTAGCTGTTGGGGCAGGTGAACTGGTCACCTCTGCAGGTTTGATAGGCTGGAAAGGAAACAAGAGCTGCGCTACAAGGCACAAATCACTTAGAAAACATCCAAGTGCTCACCTCACTGCCTAGAAACTAAGATTCCTGTGTCATTTGAGTCCCTTAAGTTTCTTGGCAAAAGTGGAAAAAAAAAAAAAAGGTAGAGAGAGAGAGAGAAGGAAAAAGTAGAGGAGAAGAAGATCATAGCAGCTTTGGGTCCAGGAAATGATCTCAGGTGCCAAGATTAAAACCAAAGCGGTATCATATAGGAAGACAGAGAAGAGAAAGAAAGAAATGGCACATAGAAAATGAGACTGGTATTAAAATATTTAACAACCCCTACACATCATGGGTACCGAGCAAGCAAATGGATATGGAGGGAAAAAAAATCATACCTTCTAATAAATAAATGATCACAAAAGGCTGCCAACTTATTGGCATCAATAAAACTCTCTTATGGAGACTTCTAACTACTTATTCCAATAAAGTGAACCCTGAGGTGGCAACAGGAAAAAGAAGGTGGTTTGAATTGCAGACAACAGAGTGGAAGGAAAAGGGAGGTCAGGGTGAAAAGAGGAGGCAATAAAAAGCACCTGCACCACACTGAAACTTTCCTGACCTTCCAAGTTTACTGTGGTAGGAAATTCAAAGTAAAGAGGGGATGGAGATTTGCTGCTATTAGGGACCTTCTCTCCCTTTGGAGTCATTCTCTTATTCTACTGTCAAGGTTATCAGACTCATTCCTGAGGTATGGGTAATTTGAGAGGCCACTGACACAGTACACCCTGTACCCTTGTAGCCTAGGGAAAGAATGCAAACTGTCCATCAGCAATCCTTCAATTTTATACAGATCCTTGGAAGATAAAGGAGCCCAGGTCCAGCAACACTGCTGAGGCTCATGCCTTAGGCCCTAAATGAACTTCTGGCTCCATCTGCCACCAGACATAGTGACCTTTTGTTTGAAAAGAATGTTACATTGGTGCCATAAAAAGAAAACACTACTAATAACATGAATCAGCTTAAGGAAATCACCGTACTGCAAGAGCGCTCATCACTGCCATCTTCACAATCGGGCTCATGGTCACAGACGTAGGTATTAGGCACACACTCCCCACTATCACACTGAAACTCAAAGCATACCACAGCTGGAACACAAGGGGGAGAAAAGAGAGAATTTCAATTCCTCTGTAGCCATTGGATCTCATAGGAGGATTCTGCCACAAGTTTAAAGCAAGGTTCTTAGCATACAGCAATGTATTGGTAAATGTTTATCTTTTTGTTCTCCAGGAGCAAAAAGGCCCTGATTTGTAGTGATTGACAATTTCCATAGTGTAAATATTCCCATGAGTGACTTTAAGCTACCAACATGAATTCATTGAGCATGAATTTGAGAAGAGATGTAATACAATTGACCAGTATAATCCACCTTCAACACTCTACTACATGTCTTGGGCATGTTACTTACTACAGTTGCGTTCATCAGATAAGTCTCTGCAATCAGCTTTCCCATCACATTTCTGACTGGTGTTATAGCAGGCTCCATTGGCACAAGTAAGCTGCTCACAGGTGGGATATTCTAAAAGAATGGAAATAGTACACAAACTTAAGACATTGCTTCAGCCAACACTTCTCGAGTGACTACTATACAGTAGACACTAAATGCTAGGTATTTATTGGTAAATGGAAGAGACATGGTCTCTGATTTCAGGTAGACTAGGGGGAAGCCAATAAACAAATAATGGTGCAAACACAAAATACACACAGGGTTAAGTGCTCATGTGGGAAGTATGGGGAACTGTGAGAGTGTCAGGGAAGTTCCCCCTAAAGAAGTGATTTGTGGGCTCAGACCTGAAGTATAAGAAGGAATTTAACTTATTTCAAAACAAAGTTTTCCTTTTATAATACAAATAAGATCCTAGGATATGAATGAATCACCACACAAATACTGTTACCACATTAGGTACATATGGTCACCTCACTGTTATTAGCCAGATATTTAATCCTAGCATTCAAGGCTGCAGTGCAAAAATTAGAATGTCCCTTGCAGAACAAGGTGTTATCAGTCCCTTCTCTGTGCTTCCCCAGACTCAGAATACATCTCTCGTGATTTCTAACTGTAGTCTTTATTTCATAGGTTGTTTTTCTGTTTCCTCCTCGGAGATCAAGGAACCTGCTTAACTAATTTTAGAATCCTCAATTCTGTTTATCCTCAATTGACTTATTTATCACAGGTAAACATTTCAGTTAGAGAACTTTTAAAAATATTTGAACATCTGCATTTTGTGGTCTTTTACTGTCCTCTGCACAAATATAACCTCATTCTTGCTTTGATTTTTTTTTCTTCATTAAAGATTGTTTTCATAATGATTCTCAGATTATCTTCAGATTTATTTTTAAGGAAAAGGTATGTTGCAGTTAAGATCTTAAAGACCAGACAGCACAATTCCACTTTGAGGCCTCAATTTTCCATTTAAGAATCCAATTTGAGGACTTACAGGCATGGACAGATACTTCAGATAATTCCTTGGATAATCCCAAAGTCTCCATCAAGCAGAAGCAAAATTCTGTGCTGAAGCTGTATAAACTTTTCCCCCAAAAAGATGTCCTCACAAATTATCTTTTCCCACTTTCGTATAGCAAAAAATAAGCCAAATCTTCTCATCTCCAGAAGCTCAAAACTAGTCTGCTAAATATCTGTGTTACTAAAGTTACATATAATCAATTATATATTTTAAATAGAGGGCATTTTAAAACAGCTGACCAAATTTTTAATTTTTTCTGAATTGCATTTTATTAATTAATAGTCCAAATGTAAGTCAGTGTTTAGGGTTATTACTGTCCTTTCATCACTGAGATCATATGCATTGCAAATGTGCCTTCAAAAAAGATCACACAACTCTGGAATTCTCCCCTCAAGAGAAACAAGAAGCCAGTTGAGTCCAACAAACAACCCCCTTCCTTCCCAGTGTGCTGGAGCTCCTAGAATCAGAGTGTTATCTAGCCTGTTAAGAGTAGCAGCAAACAGGAGAGAAATCTTAGAAAACCCAGCTCTTTGCAATAGATAAGCTATCTGTCAGGAGGAAAATTTATTTGTGCTTGGACTTTGGCTACCTCACTTAAGATGATCATTACAGATATGAAGGATCTGGGACAAATACACTAGGCGGATCTCTTGTTCTCCCCATCTGCTTTTTGAGAGCCAGTGCCATAAAACCGAAAAAGGAAGAACTAAAACAGTACCCACTGACATGACTAAATGTTTGCTGACATGGCTCATTCCCCCCAACAAACAACAAGACCCTCTTGATGTCATCAGGGAGAGTGCTGTGATGGTCAGAGGTCAGCAGTTGACACCAGAATGAAGAATGAACAGCATTCTTGTCTCCATCCAAGCTGATAATAAATCTCTCTCAATCTGCCTGCCTCAAACCCTGCACATCTTCTATTCTCTTCTGTGCATTGTGAATCTGAGGTGTATGCCCCCAGGAAAGACTGCATGGAGCTACCTGACTACACTGAAACACTGAAAATATTCTGAAATCTATATCCAAAAGTGTGTGGCCCAGACAGAGGGAACAGGTCCAAATATTTCACACTGAGCAAAGAAGAAATGAACAGGTTCTAGTACTCAAAGATTTTTATTGCTAAAGATGTTAATGAATTTCAATCTACTCCAAGAAACAGGAGGTCACAATCCCTTGACTTTCCCCTGGAGAGATAGCTAAAATCTTATTTTTTCATTTATTTGCTTGGCAAGCCTGACTCCAACCTTGTGAAGTTTTCCCCCTGCAACTGCAGAGTTTTAAGTAAAGGGAATGTGTAATAAGAGAGAAGATATACAAGAATGTCAGAAAAACTCAATATTCTATATTTTTGTCTTTTTTAATATTTTATTTTATATAATTCTTACATCATTTTTCATTTTTGCACAATGAATGCATTTTCATTTTGGTTATATTCCCCACACAATTGTAAACCCCCACCCCTTATTTTGACCATAGTCTTTCCTCTCCCCGCCTCTCTCCCCCTATATTTTTGTCTTAATGGAAAGATTGACAAGTAACTGTAAAATAAGTCTCAGATTTTAAAGTTTACCCATCACAAAAATGCAAGAACACTCTTTTTCACACCACCTCTCCCTTTTGCCTTCCTTCCTCACTTCTCCAACTTGCAAAGGATATATGTATAGGTTTCTTTCCCCCAACCTGGGAGTTGTCCCAAAATACAAATGTAAGATTGGTGCTTAAAGACTTTTCTAAATTTTTTCTCTGGGACCTCCCCAGTGGCGCAGTGGGTTGAGCCCAGTGCTGTGAAGCTGTCCACAGCCTCTGCAGCGTGTGTTCGATCCCAGCCGGCCGGCCAGAATCCCACATGGCACAGCAGACCTCTCCTGTCATGCCCACTGCTCCCCTCAGCAGTGTATTTCAGTAGATCTGCCTATTCTGCTCCCTGCTCTGTCTCTGTTGAATCCTCTCACCCTCCCGTGTTCCTGGCCTGTACCCCAGCTCTTATATAAAAATAATAAATCTTTTTTTTTAAGATTTATTTATTTATTTATTTATTTGTTTGTTTGTTTATTTATTTATTTATTTATTTATTTATTTATTTATACAAGCACTGGGTACAGTCAGAAGCGTGGGAGGGTGAGAGAATTCACCAGAGCCAGAGCGGGGAGCAGAGCAGGCAGACTGACGAAGTACACTGCTGAGGGGAGCAGCGGGCGGCAGGAGAGGTCTGCACGCCATGTGGGACCCTCCTCCGGTGGCAGGGGAACAGCCGGGGATCCAACCAGCGCTGCAGAGGCTGCGGGCAGTTTCGCAACCCAGCGCTCAACCGCTGCGCCACAGGGGAGGCCCAAAAATAATAAATAAATTAAAAAAAAATTTTCTCTGTTGATTATTGGGTTTGGAACAAAAAAGTTCCGTATTAGAGTTCTATTTACATAACCAAAGGGGAGGTTGGTTTGAGAACCTTGTATTGCTGTATGTCCGAGAATGGAAGTCATTTATAGCAGAGTAAAACCAAATATTAGGCACTGTACTTATCTAGATAGGAAGGTTTCCACTAGATTATATTTTCACAATTTGAAAAAAATGGCCAAGAGAAGGTGAATTGGCTGTGGCACATGCTGGCTATGAGGTCAGGTGGGAGGAAGTGGCCTGTGAGCCTTGCCTACAGGCTTTTTGAAGTCTGGGGAAAGGGCCACCCCAGCAGGGACCCACAAATCCAGGGAAGATGGTGTGAATCTTGGCCAATGGGTATATCATACATCATGCAAGATGACTACCCTCAAGTGAGGTGTCCCTCTCCTCCTCCCATGAACACATTAGTCCCACCTGCAGTAGCACCTCTCAACAGTTTTCTCATTAGGGATCACAGTACCCGCCTGGGGAGTCCTAGCCCACTTCCAGACTGTGTGTGGTTCAGTCCCCCAAGTGAACACAGGCTTCCTCCAATAGCATCTGGCAACCATGCTGTGGGGCTAGTGCTCTCTGGCCTGTTCCCCCTCCTGCTCATGATGTTCAGCTGGTAGGTCTTGTCTACCTGGTGCCCCACCTGAGTCAGTGGTGAACTGTGGAGGCTGCCAGGGCAGGGAAGGAGGAGAGGGGATTTCTGGGCCTTGGTGTGAGAGCAGGCACCCAGGAAGGGGATCTAGTGGTGCCTTAAAAGTGTGCTCAGAGAATGTTTCCACTGTGTGTTAAGTATGAGGCAGAGGGAGCCTCTAGTCTAGCCTTCCCAAGTATTGAGTGTACCTTCAAAATCTGGAGAAGTATATATATATATATATATATATATATATATATATATATATATAAAATTTTACCAGCTCCTTTTACTTTAGACAACTGGTTCTGGCATTGTATTTATTACGGTGGAATTCTCAATAAGTGAATTTAAGTAAACATTTTCTAAAAGCAGACAAGTTGACTATAAAGAAAAATAAGGAATGTTAAAGGTGTATTGAGAAAAATAAGCAAAGATATAAAAGAAAATAAGAAGCTATAGTGATAAAGTGACAAGTCCTACCCAGACATCTGGGACCTGTAGTCACCCTCTGAAGTTAATTTATGTTACTCTGGTTCCAAAGCCAGTTAATCCAGTCAAAGTAATGATTTGCCAGGAAATGTTAATTAGTTGTGCCATCAGCACTTATCTAAGTACTATTCACAAAGTAAACCAAACAATAATAATCAATCAATGTTTTGAAAAACTGTATGCCCCAAACCTAGTACTCAATATGTATGAACCAATTTGATCCTTATAAAAACTTTATGAGGTAGATACTATTACTACTACTTCTACTTCTAATTTCCAGTAGCATATGTATAATAAGATTTATAAAAGTGAAATAGTGAAATTCAGCACCTTGGAAAGAGAAAGCAAATACAGTCATATATAGAAGTCTAGTAGAATTGGACGTGTTGAATCTGAGCTTTCAAGAAAGGGAAAGCCAAAAAGGGGAAATAGTTTTTTCTTACTCTGCTCTCATTGAACTACTAGGTTGTAAGTCCCAAATCCCCAGGTCAATCTTTGCTGACCTGATCTTAGACCTAAATTAGAAATGTTCTGAATCCTGCTCCAAAGGATTTAGAACTCCAGCACATCTTTCATCCCCTACACAGAACCATCACCAAAATCTGCAAAAGATGCACAGATTGACATAGCACAAAATTCTTTTTAAAAAAATAAAATAAAACCTCACAAGAACACTAATACAGGTATATTTAAGTAATAAAATGGAAAACACTCCAAGGAATACTGTAAAGGAATGAGATGAAATCTCATCAGTGAATTTTCATGTGGTTCTACTTTTCATGTGGTTCTATACTGAAGGAATTACAGAGCTATCTTTTCATTCAGGGTCACACAGCACCTTGGTCCCATCCTTATCTCATCCTTAGGTTTATCCACAGTGACTCATCGGGGCAAAACAAACAGGCAAAGTCTTACTGAAGAGACAGGAAGGCTAGCCGCACCTCAGAATTAAGAGCTGCACTTACGGCTAGATATGGTGTGGCTCAAACCCCCTGTTGGGAAGTTTGCCCCAGATAACTTGCATACTCATCAGCAAACCATTGCTGGAAGAATGTTAGTATTCTAGAAGCCAGTTATTTTACAGAGCACTGCCTCCCTCTTAGAATCTCATCCTACCTAAAACACATGTATGGAAACCCACCTACTACATGCTCTATTGAGAACTGAATACAGAGATAAACAAAATTACAAATACAGTAGAAATTCCCACAGCTTTACACATTTCATTCAACAAATAGTTACTGTACATGTATTGGAGTGCCAAGTGCTAGAGATAAAGTGATGAACTTCATGAAATGCCTACTTTCATGAAATACTTACGTTTTATTTGTGGAAGATGGAATAACAGACACTGAAATAAATGTTGCATATCAAAAACAGTTAGAAAAATATACAGAGTAAAGTGATGAAGAAAGATAGTGGGTCACAGCTCTCTGATGAGGCAATATTTGAACAAGAATCATTAGGATTAGCAAAATGGAGGTCACTGGTAACATAGACAAGGAGGTTTTGGGAGATTGGTGGAAATGAAGGACTGTTTTCAATGAGTTCAACAAAAGAAGAAGAAATGGAGACAGTAACTAAAGATAATTCTATGTAACTTTGTTACAAACAGGAGTAGAGAACTTTGGCAACAACTTTGATGGACTTTGGGTCTCTTAAAAACAGGAGATGTTAAGCAGTCATGCCCCCTAACCTGCAGTTTCACTTTACTGCACTCAAAAGTGATCTAAAAATAATACAGAGAATAAGATATTTTGAGAGAGAGTGACCATCCTCACAAATTTTATTACAGTTATATTGTAGTCATTGTTTTATTTTATTTTTAGTTATCTCATGTCTAAATTATCTACTATCTTTGTCGGTATACATAGGGTCTGGTACTATTTGCCGTTTGAGGTGTCCTCTGGGATCTTGGAAAGTATGCCCCACGGATAAGGAGGAACTGCTGTAATGTGTTTATATGATGGAGAATAACTAAGAATTTTTTTTTCTGAATCCAATCTCAACTATAAGAACGCTGGAAAGGCACACCTGTGATGTGATATGTAAGATACAGTCAGTCTGTCCACTTCTTTCTCACCTCAAGTACAGAGAAGAAAGTACGAACAAGGTTCATTGGGCAGCATAAATGTGTATCTGAGTTTGAAGAACAAAATGTTCTTCATGAGCAGTCACAGTCAACAGAATGACTTTAACTATCCTCTTTATTCCCCTCCATTGGTTCTCCCGCTTGGAGTTTCAGCAGTTCAGATATATAAAGGAAAATGTTTAAATTGTAAAGAACAGTTAGTCAATAGAAATAAAACTTCAGGGACAAAGCAGCCCCAGTTGCAGAGAGACCAAATACTGCTGATTACCAGCAAGAAAGCCTTCATTGTAACAGGGATTTTATCCTTTCTTTGGCATTCCTAAGTACAAAAGAGAAGTGCTGCAAATCAATGGTAATTAGGAACAGTTTTACTCACCAAAATCATTCTAACATGGCACTCAATAGACAAATAACCTATTTGCTTAGCTGAGGTGGAAACTGTATTATTTTTAAGCAACCAAAAGTTACTACAATATATTAAATGACCCATAATTGCGGCATTGTTATGATGTTTATCTTAGACACTGCATGAGTGGTTTTTTCTTGGAGCTAATCTCATTAAAAGTAAAAAAGACTGCAGTTTTGCATCACTGTTCCTTTAAAAAAAATTAAGTGACAAGTTGTTTAATATCAGGTACCATTTTACAGATGGCCAATTGTAGCGTAAAACAATTTAGGGGAAAAAATGAGATTTAACCGATTTCACAGAGAGAGAGAGAGGAAGATAGATTCAAAAACAGTTCTCATATAGAACAACCAAAAACACCTTATGCATACAGGAACACAGCAAACAAAAAAGACAAACACAAAAAGAAACTTTCACAGTATTCCAAATTCATTTCAAGGATAATCTTTTTATTAGGACCTTAATACCCTCACCTTCCTTACTGTCTTAATCATGCTCTTACCTCCCCTCTCCCTGCCTTCCTAAGAGGACTCTTACACACCAGCCTTTGTTCTTTAAAAGGAATGCCTGGAATGGACACAAGGTGCTCTGTCTTAGGGCTCAATATACGAGTCTTAGAGCTTGAAAGGGCAGGGACTACCCTAGGAGGCCTGATCTGACAGGCAGGACTGTGAACTACAGAGCAAGCTTTCTGATTCTTTCAAAAACCAGGGGAAAGTATGAATTCCTCTTTGTGACTTTTCCAACATCCATTACAATATTTACGTGTTTTCTAGATGTATAATATATTAATATCCATTCTTACAGTTTTATTTTTGTGAAAAACAAAAATAAAATATGCATTATATATAAAGTATTTTTGCCCTTTTGTGTATGTACACACACATACACACACACACATGCACACACATGCACACACACACACTCACACACTTCTTGCATCTACCCAAACCTCTAGACAAGGGATTTTCAAGCAGACTAGGAGAGAAATCTTTTTCTTAGAGGACATTATCTGAAGACGTTTTTTGGTTGTTACAAGTGGGAGATGTTACTGGTTTCCAGAGAGATGGTAGAAATAATGTTAGACACTGTACAATGTACAAGACAGGACCCCAAAATAAAGAATTACCTGGCCCCAAATGTCATTATTTCCAAACTTGAGACACATTGTTCCAGATCTAGCTATCAAGTTCCAGGAAATAACAGGGACAGAAGAAAATGTTAAAGAACATCAGAGGAAGCAATGAGCAAAACCCAAACTGAGAAAGTCCAGGGGCTTGGTTTACTTCAACAAATAAATTGCAAGAGGTAAAAAAAAAAACCCACAAAAATGGAAGGTAAACCTACAAACTCAAAGACATAGCAAGGAAGACTAACATAGTTGTGTAAATTTTGATGTAATCACACTGCAAAAATAGTAAGACAATTGGGAAATTTTTAAAACTGCCTGCATATTTGACTATTTTTAAGGTGAGCATGATATTATAGCTATGTTTTCAGTCCTTATGTTTCAGAGATAAATATTGAAATATTACATAGGCGTCATATAGCTAAGAACTGCTGCAAAATAATAGAACAAATAAAGGTAAAATAAAATTAGCTATAATTTGATAACTGATGACTGAGTGCTGAGTACACACAGATCATTTTAAGTTCTACTTCTGTACCTGTTTAAAACCTTTCCTAGTAAAAAATGTTAAATAACAAAATTTTTTAAATAACAAATAACTGTTATTTTTAGGCAAAAATACTTGGTAAATTTCCATTACTAAGGAATAGTACTCTGAGAGCATAGGTTAAAATCCAGGCTCCTCCACCCTTGCTGCTTCTTTTTTTTTTTTAATTTTCTTAAACTAGTTAATTTTGGTATAATGTTTGTTTTCTTCCCTCAGGTGTAGTCCTCATAATTCTCCCACCACAACAGCACCCATGAACCATCACCATAGTCCCTTGTGCTCTTTCCTCCCCTGTTTTGACCCCTCTCCCTCCTCCTCCCCTACTGGACACCTTGCTTCTGACAGTCTTCATCATCTCCATAAAGCAGAGATGGTCACCACACCCACATAGGTATCGATGTGAAACTACATAAGAAAGTATTGGCTGTTCCCACTTTCCCACTTTGTACAAGCTCCAAACAAAGAGGGAAAACAAAATAAGACCAATCCTGTCCCCCTCACAGTCCCAGAATGGCACTTTCTAGAGACTTTGATCCAGTTCATTCATTTCCTTCTTGTATGACTCTGGGGATCAAAGCACTAACAAGAAAGTGTGTAGATTCCAATTTGCTCTGATGTGTTAGATTTTGTTTAATGCTCCTCCATAAGTACACAAGACAGAGAGAAATAGGAAAGAATATCTCCTGTAAAAACCTTTACATGTGCGAGGTTCATTTTAGGGTCATGAACCCTGAAGGGTTCCTTATTTGTATGACTGCAGAAATAAGCTATAAATCTGGTTCTTTTCTTAGCAAATCCTTGTTTCACCAATTACTTGTGCTTTTAAAAAAAAACTTGATTAAAAATTCCTGCCTAGATATTTTATAAAGCCCACTTCCTTTCCTTCATTCCTTTTTATAACAGCTGCTTCCATGCTTGTACCCTGCCAGCGTTTTTCCGGAAGGTCCACTGGCAACATTGTGAGGCAGTAGTATTGGTGACTTTAGACTTGGCTGCAGAGTGTTCACATGGAATAAATTCAAACAATCTGTTTCGGCTGCCTTTTATTTCCTTTAAAGTAGCAATTTCTTCAGTGCCATTGCATTTGCAATAAAGCACTCATTTTTATCCATTTGTAAATAAGAAATAAAGACACAGACTGTTGGCTGGTGGTACAGACCTCTGGTTCTCTCTTGTAAAAGGTAGGATTTTCTCCTGTAAATAAAATCTGTCATGAAGAATAATCACCCAGACTTGGAACCAGAAGTTGGGTTGAACGCTGTCTTTGCTACCTATTGTGCAAAGTTGAACAAGACCCTTTGCAGTTTTAGCTTCTTTATTCATAAGAAAATATATTAATATCTACCCTACTGTCCTCTTTGAGGAATTGAATAATAACAACTGGAATTCTTATAATGCTTTGAAGTTTGCAAAACATATGTTTTGTCATTCTTAATCAAAAATATTTTCATCACAGAATTCCATGAAGGACCTGTTGTTTGCTTGACAAAGTACTAAAAGAGTCCTTCAGATAATAAAGGAAGAGCCCTTGACTTATGGACTTGCTATTTGGTGACAACCTCAGACACACACTGCCATCTCTAAAATCACCAATGTAGAGTCTACATTCTATGCAAGTTTCCCAAAATAAAAGGTATCCAAATTAGAGGTTGCTTAACCTCTTTCAAAAGAAAACACTTGAACTGGAAACAATAACACAACAAAACCGTACAATGAATGTTTTTAAAAAATAGAATTACAGTGCCTCCCCGGTGGCGCAGCGGTTGAGCGCTGGGCTGCGAAGCTGCCCGCAGCCTCCACAGCGCCGGTTCGATCCCCGGCTGCCAGGCGAGGGTCCCACATGGCTCGTAGACCTCTCCTGCCTCCCGCTGCTCCCCTCAGCAGTGTATTTCATCAGTCTGCCTGTTCTGTTCTCTGCTCTGGCTCTGGTGAATTCTCTCACCCTCCTGTGCTTCTGACTGTACCCAGTGCTTGTATAAATAAATAAATAAATAGATCTTCAAAAAAAAAAAAAAAAAAAAAAAAGAATTACAGGGCCTCCCCTGATGGCACAGGCGGTTGAGCGCAGCGCTGTGAAGCTATCTGCAGCCTCTGCAGCGCGGGTTCAATCCCGGCCAGACGGCGAGGGTCCCACATGGCGCGTCAGACCTCTCCTGTCGCACCCGCCTCTCCCCTCAGCAGTATATTTCATCAGTCTGCCTATTCTGTTGCCCGCTCTGTCTCTGGTGAATCCTCTCACCCTCCTGCACATCTGGCCTGTGCCCCGATTCTTGTATAAATAAATAAATAAATAAATAAATAAATAAATAAATAAATAAATAAATAAATAAATAAATAAATCTTTAAAAAAATAGAATTACAGGGCCTTCCTGGTGGCGCAAGGGGTTAAACACCACACTGTGAAGCAATCCACAGCCTCTGCAATATGAGTTCAATCCCCAGCCGGCCAGGAAGCAACCCAAATGGTGCAGCAGACCTCTCCTGTCTTGCCCACTGCTCCCCTCAGCAGTGTATTTCAGTCAGCCTGCCTGTTCTGTTCCCCACTCTGTCTCTGGTGAGTCCTCTCACCCCCTGCATCTCTGGCCTATACCCCAGCTCTTGTATGCATAAATAAATAAATCTTTTAAAAAATTAGAATTCCAGGGTCTCACCTGGTGGTGCAGCGGTTGAGCACTGGGCTGTGAAGCTGCCCACAGCCTCTGCAGTGCTGGCTGGACCCCTGGCCACAGGTGAGGGTCCCACATGGTGCGGCAGCCCTCTCCTGTCGCTCCCTCTGCTCCCCTCAGCAGTGTACTTTGTCAGTCTGCCTGTTCTGTTCCCCACTCTGGCCCTGGTGAATTCTCTCACCCTCCCGCGTTTCTGACTGTACCCAGTGCTTGTATAAATAAATAAATAAATCTTAAAAAAAAAATAGAATTCCAAAGACAAGTAGCACAGATTCAACTCAAAGAAAAATTACACACAAAAAAAGAAAGCAGTGAAGTGTTATTTTTAAAAATGTTCCAAGTAATGACAATGATGTGGATGCAGCATGAATCTGGACCAGTTTGAGCCCAGGTCTTTCCTTTTCACCGACACCATTACAGTGAACAGAAACAATTTGCTCATAACCCATTTATGTTAGCTCCCTCCCTAGACATGGTACCACATTCAAAGTATAGTAAAATATGATTCTTTCACCAAGAAACATTAAATATACCATTTTGACCAAAGGGAGAAATTTAGGGACTATCCAGAGAAAGATTAAGTCAAAATAATCAAACCTCAGAGAAGGTATCCCATGAGAATAGACTAAAATTTAAATCTTTAATTAGAAACAAAATTATCAAGAAATCTATGATCAAGGTTTCTAAGCTACACAAAATCTGTCTCCTGATTATTAGAATAAAGTTATATTAAAATAACTCCTTGAAGTTTGAAACATAAATTTAAGAGCAAATGAAAGGAAATATTATTACACAACACTTAGTAAAGTTAAAATGCAATAAATCAAAAGGAATGTCAGAAAAAAATGTTTAAAAACTTAAGAAATTAATGGATAAATTCATAAACAATAGTTTCTAAGGATGTTTATGAGACTGGATATGTTTGAAACTGAGAATGAAATTAAATGCACCCTAACAGTGCCATAGGAGAAAAATTCCTATATTTTTTATTCTAAAAATTCTCTATATACCTCTATTTATTTGTAAAAAGTATAGAAAGTACATTATAATCGCACTGTTATTTGGGTCGTGGCAACATTTAATGCCTTATCTTATGGTGGTTAGTGATAAGCTGATACCGAATGCTGCCATTATAGGAAAAGTCACTCACAAAATACGCTTTTCCAAAGGTAATCCGGAAAATGTTGATCTCATAAGAGCAAGAAAACTAATGAGACATTTGACCTAGAATCTTACCATAATAATGTAAAAAAAAGTTAAAACTGACCAAACTGGATTTTGTACTCAGTTTATTAAATGACCTTTCAGGATTCTATGTTAATGTTAAAAGTTCTTTACTTCAAAAAATACAGAAATTTGATGTGCCAAGGCAGGGTACACTTGGAACACCTTGCTAAAATTAGACTCCTATCAGAACATTACCTCTAATCCACAAAAGAATCTGCTAAGAGATTGCAATAACAAGAGGCATATTGTAGGCATTTCTGTCCATCAACAAATCTAACAAATTGATTAAAATGCCAAAAGGACAAAAGTGAAGGCCACACAGTGCAAGGACTGAAAGAGACTCACGGCAGTCCTTCTCGTCAGTTCCATCTGAGCAGTCTCTGGCATGGTCACACCTGTATTCACGTGGGATACATTCACCATTGGAGCATGTCATCTGATGGCTTGAGCATGTTCTCCCCACTGTGAAGCGGAAAAAGTATCCCTTTTTAGTTACTGCCAAACACAAATCAATCCACTGACATTTTCCAAATATGAATGAGGATATTTGGAAGAAAGGCAAATTGAGTGTACCTTGAACATGAAATTCTTAAGGTCATATACAAGATAAAGTACCCAGCTACCCCAAACAAGAGCAAAGATGTTATCATTAGGACACTAACAGAATGCCCACAGAATCATAGCAACACTCAAGCATGTTAGTGTAAATAACTGTATCGATATGTGCTAAGAATACAAGATTGAAAAACTATATGTAAAGAAGATAAATGGAATAAAAGTTTTGCAGAAATAGATTTTAACCAAGAATTGGTAAGGTTGCTCTCATTGAAATCCCTATTTAACAGAAAGAAATATGCCAAAGGATTAACAATGGTTATTTTGGAGTGGTAGGAATATAGGTGATTTCATATTTGATGGTGACATGGTATGGTAACACATATCTGAAGAGGTGCAAAGTTATACCTCTAAATCATATAATGTTGCAAACCAATGTTACATCAATAAAAAAATACATTTTTCGCATTATCCACAATAGCCAAATAATGGAACCAATCTCAGTGCCCAACAACAGATGACTGGATAAATAAATTGTGGTGTATATACCCAATGGAATACTACTCAGCTATTTAAAAAGATGAAACACTGTCTTTTGGAACAAAATGACTTATCCTAGAGGTGATTGTCCTAAAGGAAATAAGTCAGAAAGTGAAAGACAGTTATCAAATATCACTTATTTGTGGAATATAAATAACAAAAAGAAAAAACATATACTAGCAAAAACAAATCTCAGACTTAATGAAAGATACACTGGTTACCAGAGGGAACAGTGGTGAAGGAGGAGGGGACGGAGAAAGGAAGGGGATAGGATATTTGCATAAGAGTTTTGGTGATGGGTGAGCAAAGCATGCGCACATATAGAGGTGTGAAAAATGTACCCTATGATGGTATAGTTATATAAAAACAATAAAACTAAAAAGAATAAAATGGTGTTTTCTTCTGTGTGCAAACTTTCTACATTCAACATGTGTAATTTTATAAACAGAGGAGAAACTTTAAGCTAGTTTAATGTTATCTGATATTGACTCATGTAGATGAAGCAGGACTTCAGTAGTTTATCTAATTTGCCCCTGAATAAAATGAATAAAATTGAAATGAATTGACTCTGCAAGTATCATGTGGAAGCTATTCTATAGGCAGCAATTATCATGAGGTTTTTAAATTTTTCACATAAAAAGAGAAGCACTTGGGGAAAATGTGATCCACTAAAGCCAATATAATCACCATGTGGAAGAAAATGTTTTCCCTTGAATTTTTATAGCGTTTCCTATACTTCTACATAAATGTGCATAGGTTCAGTAAAAATTTGGTTTTCTGATACAATTAATATCTGTTAAGGGATGTGATTTCAAAACTTGACAAAAGAATCCTTTCTAAAAGACAACTGGACAATTACCACTTTAGAGTTGGTACTTGGAAGTAAGATGTAAAAAATATTAACCATAATTCTTTTTTTCCAAGAGGGGAACCTAATTCACCTTGGGATGGGGGCATGGACAGGAACAGCTTCCTTGAGGAGGTAACAACTCATCTGGGTCTTGATAAAGAAGCAAAAGTTAGCTACGCCAGAAGGTAAGGACAGTCCAGCAATGAGCATTCAGGCAGCACACACTTGGGCATGAGGCTGTGATGGTGTGGCTGATATATACAAGGGAACTACAAACACGGCTGTAACCTCAAATGGCCATTTCAAGGATTGGTAAATGATAGGTATGGAGGAATTAGCACATCTTATAAACCTCCGCAGACCATGTGAAGGAGTTAGAACTTTTCCCTTGAGGTGATGGAGAGTTCTCAAAGGATTTCCAGCATCTACTCCAGACCTACCTACTACTTAACCACTTCCACTCAATGGAAAAGAAGAGAGTTTAATTCATCGGCAGAAGAGGTGAGAAATTTGAAGACAGAGTATGCTACAGAACCAAAGGACTCATCCAACCACCAATCACACAGAAAAATACCTCACCAAGTAATACCAAAAATGTTTTGTTCCTTCCTTGTATAACATGATGTGAATTAAAGACTGAAAAATGATCTCATTTCCCAATTGCCAGGGTATACTGATGATTCTTCAGCACATTCATACTTTCCATATTATCCAAGCCATTGTGAGATGCTGGCATAGGTTCCCTTCTTAAGATCCCACTCAGCGGGCCTCCTCTGGTGGCACAGTGGTTGAGCGCTTGGCTGCAAGGCTGCCGCAGCCTCTGCAGCATCACCAGCGAGGGTCCCACCAAAAAAAAAAAATCACGTTCCAAAAGATCCCACTCAGCATTTATAAAGAATCATCTCAGGCCTCCTCTGGTGGCGCAGCGGTTGAATGCTGGGCTGCAAAGCTGCCTGCAGCCTCTGCAGCGCTGGTTCGATCCCCAGCCACAGGCGAGGGTCCCACATGGCGCGACAGGCCTCTCCTGCCGCCCGCTGCTCCCCTCAGCAGTGTGTTTCGTCGGTCTGCCTGTTCTGCTCCCCGCTCTGGCTCTGGTGAGTTCTCTCACCCTCCCGTGCTTCTGACTGTACCCAGTGCTTGTATAAATAAATAAATCTTAAAAAAAAAAAAAAAAAGAATTTCCTCTTAAAAAAAAATTGTTAATTTAAAAAAAAAAAAAAGAATCATCCCATTTTGTGTTTTTTATCTGCAACAGGTTACATTTTAGGGGTCCAGAGCATCAAAGCAACATTCCTCCTTAAAGACTTACAGCAGTGCTGTTCATCGGAGCCATCCTCACAGTCCAGCTCATCATCACACACCCAATGATGAGGAATGCACACATTTTCACTGCGACACTGGAATTGGTTTGACTGGCAAGAGGAAGCTAAAACAAACCAGAAAAAGGACTGATGATGGCAAATATCCACCCAGTTATACCAACGAGCAGTGCAGTGCAAATATCCACCCAGTTATATCAAAAGAATGGATATCAACTCCTGTTCAATATATTTGATGTTAAATAGTGAACAGCCCATACTAGAGTTATGGACTGTAATCAGAGTTCCTTGTCAAATAATCTCAATGACATCATAAAACTGACGATATAATGCAATACAAAAACACATAAATGAGGTAGCCAAAATACACATATACACAAAGTTATGGCAAAAATATATTAAATGAAAATTTCAACTTAAGTAAAAATGAAACATAAGTTATTAAGTTACTTGGAATGCTTTATAATAGCTAGTAGTAAAGTATCATGATGAATTAGAAAACCCATGAGATTTACAAAAGACCCAGAATCAAATAATTATTTTTTTCGGCAAATCTGTGTCTCAATGTATACATTATAATCAGGGACTACATTTATCTCATGATTTTTCATTTAAAAAAGTCTAAAAATGTATGTGAAAACGTTATCATTACTGTCATTGGTATTGTTTTTATTATCATTGTTATGGAACATCTAAAATTTTGTTGTTATAACTGCTCATTTACCCTTTTATCCCAAAATATACTGTTCTTGCCTTCCTGCTCCAATATATAACCTAAAATGAACACAGTATGCCCAGAACAAGCAAATAGATAGCAAGTGATCATGCAGAGCAAATAGAACCACCTCTTCCTCAAAGTGTGGTTCACAGACCAGCAATAACAGCCTCATGGGGGAGCTTATAGAAATGCAGAAACACAGGTCCCATTTCAAAGATATGGAATCAAAACCTACACTTTTAATAAACTCCCAGGTGATGCATTTGCATTTATGTGTGCAATTTGAGAAGCACATTATAGGACCTAAGAGCCACCTTTTCTCTTGTTTTCAAATGCATCATTATCTAAACAATGCATCAAAGTATGGCTGTTGTGGCTGAGGATGGCCAATGATTAAAATTAACCTTTCAGTCAATTTCCTGGGTTTTTGGTGATCATCTATCTGAATGAATGAAATTGCAGTAGTGTAATAATCCCACCGATGAGAAAGCAATGGACACTAGGATTGAGATTTGTGTACCAACTGTGAGATCTTCAATAAATGACTTAATTTCTCTAAGTTTCAGTTTCCACATCAGAAACCTACCTCTGAATATGTTGAGAGAGCTGAATGGAGAAATATAAAGTGTCTTTTAATTAATTTATTGAGGTTAACAATAATATATTGATATTAACTATAATTTTTCAAGCTTAAAAGCATACTAACCACTTCTTTATAGCAATATACTATACCCTTTCCATAAAAGTAGTTCAGATAACACTATTTTTTGTTTGTTCTGATACACAAAATTTCCAGAGCAAATAATCTGAAATCCCTAATACTTTCATACAATCTCTCTCAAAAAATGTTTCCATATGAAGGTTATGGAATAAAAGTAAGAAACTGATGTGAACTGGCTCTTTTCTCAAATTGGAATGAAACAATTATTAATGTTACCATTTCTCTATTCAACCACAGTTATCAAAAGACTTGAGCCCAGTCCTAAATCTGTCACTAAAGGCACAACTCTTCTCTTCATTATAGGTAGAATCACCAATAAGCATTTATATTACTCAAAACAGTCCTTTTCCTGGGTCCTCCTCACTTACGGCAGCCGATTTCATCTGTGTCATCCAAACAGTCTCTGGTCCCATCACATCTCCAGGCTACATCAATACAAAATCCATTTCCACAGCGAAATTTGTCACTGCCACATTCTGTAATCCCAAAAGCAACATAAAACCAGTTTTTAAAAATATGCCACACAGATGTTTCTCGAAAGAATTACAAATTTGACAAAAATGAAAAATTCTTTAATTAGTCATCAAAGAAAGGTAAATTATAAAATTAGGAAAATGTTTTTATAATGATTGTATTCTCTGATTGGAGAGCTGCAGGAAGATGGTCATTTTCATACACAGCTGAGCAGAGTATATCTTGACATAACCAACCTGAAAAAAAGTGCTTATTCAGGGTTCAGGGGTCTGTGGTGATGGTGCACGGGTGCACTGGTGAAGGAAAATCTATGGGGACTACACCTGAGGGTAGGGGGAGGAGCAAACATTGCTTAAAGATGAACTATGATGTAAAAAATATATTAAAAAATCTATTTTAAAAATATAAAAAAATAAATTAAAAAATGGTTATTCCTTAATTTAGTGCTTTTTTTCTAAGACACTAACCAGAGAATTTGACAAAGATTTATGTATGGAGATTTTCATCACAACATTATTTATAATATAGGAAATTGCCAACCTCCTAGGTGCCCAGTAAGAAAAAAGGGTTAAATTTCTTATATCCATGTATTGACATTACTAGATGATTATGAAGAATATTCATACTATAATGTAGTAGGAAAAAAATGCAAATTTTTTCCTATAACAGAATCAAATGTGAAAGGAAAAAAAGAGAGGAGAATAACAGTGTTATCTTGAAAACATCAAGAATGACTTCATTTGCTTGACTATGCTTTTTGTCAGTTCTCTGTCATTTATTTTTAAAATGCCTCTTTATTACTATATCATATATAGCAATTCATGGTTCTTCATTCTTAGATTCAGACCAATATTTTGGTTTTTAGCTGATGAAAGTTCTGTAAGTTCACCTCTATAGCCTACCAGAGTGCACAAACTTTGCACCAAAAGTTGCTACTTCCCCAAGTGGCTGGGATACTCTCTAGTGATATCAGAAAGAGAATATAAATTTAGCAACCTCATTTCATTCAAGAATTATATCCTGCAATTTTCTAGGGTTTGCCCAAAGAATTAATTTGGCAGTTGGAGATCTTAAGTTTTCCCAAATCCAATCCGTGAACTCCTTGAGCATTATGTGACTAGTAGGAATTTTTTTAAAGATAGCAGTCAACACCAGCCTGACTTAGAGAAAAGTCAAAATTATTCTTTCACAAGCCAAAGGTGGTATAAGAGTAATTTGGGGAGTTGGAAGAATAATTGCATTTCCCCCATGTATTAAAGCAATCATACTAAAATACCCATTTCAATTTTTTACTAATTAGCCCAAAAATAAGTAAACAGATCAATTAACTACTCCTAAAATAAATAAACAATGTGCTATCCTGACTTGTGTAAATGCAGGCATATCAACAGCATGACATAAACATAGTTAAGTGATCTATTCCTAAGGGATATAGGCTACTTTGTTCATGGAATGTTCAAATCTGATTGTCTGGTAGTGACATCCTGATTTATAATGTATGCTGCAAATGGTCAGAAACTTCCCTTGGCTAAATGGTGGTACCGAGTGGTACAGGAATACGTACACCCAAATACCTTCTATAGACTAATGCATGATGGTGGTTGGTGGTGCAGGTCTGGGGTTGGTGGAGCAGGTCTCTTATCAACTACCTTTAAAACACAACAACCTCCCTTGCAAAAATGCCCCAAAGGAATGTACAAATTCACTCTGGAATCCCAGAACTTCTCATTGGATTTTGTTCTACAAAGCAATATTTCCATGGGAGATTAGAGGCTTGGAGGTTTAGCTATTAACACAACATATATTAAATCACTTTTATCAATTAGGTCTATTGTTAGTGACCCAACATAGTACATTTGTAAATGCAGGACATTTGTCTCCCTTAGTATGTAATACTTTCTTGTTGAAAAGTTATAACAACCTATAACTTGCAGAGTTTCATATTGCTATGGGGAAAAGAAGCATAAACTTAGAAACTGAGTATACAGAAAATTTTCAGCACAATATTTTGCCTGTTTTGAGTATATATGTAATTGGTATTATTTCTTAGAGAACTTTTATTACAAGTCCAATTTTGAGGTTGTTTTTTGTTTTGCTAAAATACAAAGTTAAACACATCATTAAAAAAACACAAAATAGATACACAACAGTCATTTTTTAAAGCACTTCAAAGCCAATTATTTATGATCACACACATAAAAAAAGGAATTGGTAAGGGAAGTTTTACAATTAAGTAACTCTTAACATTTGATCTCTCAAATACTCAGTGATCTAAAATAATTTATCAAACCAAATTTACTCAGTTTGTCAGTATACATGATAATTCATTTGTCAAATTCAACCTTTCAATGTTAACTTCCATGCCTGTTGTAACTCCCAAATGACTTCGTTGAAAATATCTCCAAAAAAGGAGAAAAAAAAAAACCTGGGTTTGTTTTGTATCATTGCTGGGTAACCTCTTTGCAATCAAAAAAATGCCCCAGTGGTGTTGGAAACCAATCATTCAATCTATTATAAAGGAAATATGTGCTGTTATAAACAAACTGAGGTATAGATCAGATCTGATATTGCAGGTGATCCCAATTTCAGTTGGTTTATAGACACTTTCTTTTCTGAGCATTTTATTTTAAATCAGTAACCTTTAACTCACAACATCCCCAAAGGTTATTAAATATTACCTATAGTTTATTGTCTAATAATTTAAAGTCCAAAAAAAAAAAAAAAAAAGGATTGTCTGTGTTACTGCAACCAACCATGAGTTTAAAGGAGAAAAAAAAAAATCTAAACAGTGCTATTTAAAATTTTTTCAACGAATGGCCTCTAAATATCCATATTCAACCAATCGAGCTTTAACCAAGAGGTAATTTTGAAAGAATACCTTTCATAACTTTAAAATATTTTCTCTGTAATCAAAACCAAAGAAAATGTTGTAATCCGCACTGAAATAGCCTTCTGTAAATAACCAGTCACTGACAAGGAACAATTAAAACCAAGTGGACACCCTACCTCCCCAGCAGCTGCCCCTGTTTTTCCCAAGAATCAAAATAGATGGTATAAAGACGAAAAAATACACATGTGATGATTAAATGGCATGTAACTTTTGAAGTACTTTGCCACTTTTAAGTCATTTAATCCTCATAACAACATATGAAAAGACACTATTATGAACATTTGATAAATAAAGAAATTGAGGCAAAAAGTAACTTGTCCAAGACCAAATAGCTAAGATGTACAAAGCAAAGATTTGAACTGGTGCCAACATCTGTGCTATATAGATGACTGCTGTTTCCTTTGACACTCCCTCCCAAAAAAAAAAAAAAACAAATTCAAGAGTTAATGTGAAAATTTTACTTTTTTCCAAAGTTGCTATCAACATTAATTTAATTCATTAATTGGGTTTACATGGAATCCATATCCTACACATGAATATGTAATTCAATTAGAGAAGAAAGAGTAGTCTATTTAGCAGCTAACATTGCACATAAAAACTCATAGGCTTGGGAAAATTTGCAACAATCTAAAGCAAACAAGCAGAGTTTTGATCTCTTCAGGAAAATGTATATTATATGTAGGGATAAACTTGTTTTCCAACACACTGGAGAAAAACAAAAGCAATCTCTTCTTCATAAACAGCCATATCCCAAGCTTCCTGGTCTAAGTGTTGGACTAAGAATGTGTTAAGATAAGATATTAGAGTAACAGATAATACCGAGAGGAGGGACCAAGTCATTTGTTTGTTTTTCCAGGGCAAGGAACAGCACTAGATTGAGAACACATTTCTGTATCCTTTACAGACTCTAATACAGAGTGGGGCATGTGTGCCATAGTCAATGCCTATTCAGGGAATGAAGATTCCTTTAGCAAAATTCAGTCTGTTGGTATCATTATATATCAAATATATAAACCAGTAAGGCAAACAATAAGACTTTAAATTGGAATTTACTATCCTAAAGGCAAAAAGAAAAAAAAAGAAATCTGGAATAATTTGAAACAAGAACATCCAGACGTTTAAAAAAAGAAAGAGAAAAGCCCTGTCATGTTAATAAGTTTCATTCTTTTATCCTTTCCTTGTAAGAGTTTCATTTCCCTCTCATGAATTCTCAGAAGAGAAAGGTGAGCCATAGTCAACAGAACATTATCCAAAGTTAACAGAGTAAGGTAATTTCTATGGCAAATCCCATTTCCCCGCTAGGTGCTCTTAATATGTGCTGGTATTTCCAGACACCTTGTCTATCTGAGGAGGTACATGTGTTCTTAATAAAAACATGTACAGCTACATCACATTTCGTACTTTCGCTAAACTTAAAGAAAAAATTGAAGAGGTAAATCCTGATTCATCCCTAGTTTTTATTTTACTTTCCGTTCTTTTATTCCCTTGAAATTGACAGATACACTGTTTAAGTTGATGTGTTTAAGTTGGGTCATGGTTTTCTATAACTCTCACACCTTATCCACACACACAAGACCTTTTGAAGATTTAGAGTCACTTGCTTATTTCCAAAACTTAACAGCAATCATAACAGCCGAGGGTAATAAATCGTGTGCCCTGCCTAATGTCAAATGGTAGAACAGTCAAGGATTCAATCAATGAAACTGAAGCAAGATATGCCGAGTAAATCAACCTTCCACTTTCTTTATATGCAACATGTGAGCTGTGTTTTTATAAAAGATTGCCAATAGGTGGTCAGAATTCTTTTTTTAGGGTCTCCCTGGTGGCACAGGGGTTAAAGTCTCAGCTCAATCAAGCTGTCCCAGCCACTGCAGCGTGAGTTCAATTCCCACCCAGGGAGCTAACCCACATGGCTCAGCAGACCTCTCCTATATTGCCCACTGCTCTCCTGAGCAGTGTATTTTAGTCAATCCGCCTGTTCTGCTCCCACTCTGTCTCTGGTGAATCCTCTCACCCACCTTCCATCCCCACAATTCTGGTCTACACTCCAGTTCTTGTATGCCTAAATAACTAAAAATAAATCTTAAAAAAAAATAACAATTTAAAAAAAAATTCTTTTTTTAATCCAGTTTACAAACCACTGAGTCCACTGCCTTTTTCAAATTCTTGTTTCAGAGTCCTGAAGTTCTATTAAAGCAAAACAATATTAAGAGGACATTTAAACAAGAAAGACTTTGAAATAGCCAGTTCATGAGTGATTGTGCAGACATCTCATTTAAGTACGATTTTTAAAAACAGACTGAAAGAATACGGTATTGAATTCACAAAAGTCTCAAAAACTGCACACTATATGCAAAGCATTTTCCTAGGGTCTGTAGAATAAACAAAGAGAGATAAGAATGTGTTCCTTCTTAAATAAAACTTTCAGTTTTCATTTACCCAGAGTTTACTATGTGCCAGCAATTTTTAAGTGTTTTCCTAGATTATAGCTCACTTATCTTTATAACAATCCTGTGAGATAGTAATAACAGGCCCATTTCAAGGATGAGGAAAGTGAGATTTGAACTAAGCTCATAGCTAATAGGCTGTGGATCAGGTTCACACCTGCATAGTCTGACTTCAAGAGTTCCCTATTATAGGGCCTCCCCAGTGGCGCAAGGGATTAAATCTCAGCACTATAAAGCTATCAGCAGCCACTACAGCATGAATTCAATCCCCAGCCAGGTTGCTAATCAACATGGCACAGCAGACCTCTCCTGTCTCGCCCGCTGCTCCCCTCAGCAGTGTATTTCTATCCATCTGCCTGTTCTGCTCCCCACTCTGTCTCTGGTGAATCCTCTTATCCCTGGCACCTCTGACCTACACCTCAGCTCTTGTATGCATAAATAAATAAATTTTAAAAAAGAGTTCCCTACAACAGTAGATGATTTGGTTCCAAACAAGAAATAGCAACAATTAGAACCAACTGGTCTTAGGGAGAAAAAAAATACCACCACAGACTGGAATGATAAGAAAAATCTTCTTAGACAAGAACAGGGAACATTGCCAACAGGTCTTACAGGTGCCACCAAAGGTGTCACCAAAGTGTCCTTTCCCCACCATCCTCTCCAAGCTGAATATGTCTGAGCATCCAGCCCATAGAACCCAGACCTCAAGATAGTCAGTTGATCTCAAAGACTGCTTAAATATTTGTTAATAATTTGACTTTTTAATAATTAGAAGCAAGCCAAATGATGTGAGACACTATAAGAGTAGCCCCTGTATTCTGAAAAATGATTAGTTTAAGTTACCATGTTTTCTACTCTTCTTCATTTTCATTTAAACACTGGTTATTACCTATCTTCCTCCCTTCTCCCACCCACCCCAGTCTCTCACATCCCACTTACTTTTCATTGAGCACCTCCTATCCCAACAACCGAAAATTCAATCAGCACTGCAGAGCACTATAAATAAAACCACATTTGTCAGGGACTCTTGAGAGGGTACCATTGTCATTTAGGGTGGGATAATTATTCAACTGGCCTGGGCAAAGCAGGATGTCTAGTATCCCAGGACCCCACATGTGGAATGTCAGTGGTGCCCAACCCCAGTTACTGTGACAGCAAAAAAATAGCCCTTGCAAGTCCAAACACCCTTTGAAAGTGGCAGTACCAGCCCCGATAGAAAACAACTTAGAACCTTCTAAGCGGCTTGGACATTCAGAGCTCAAAATATCTTAACCCACATGAAAGAGATCATCTAAGAAAACCCCTATAATAATTTTTTCCCTTCTAAAGATAATAAAATTTCTTAAGCAGCAATCCTACTCCCTCCCACCCATCAACAACAGGGCCTGGGATTGGGCAATATCATGTTGCAAGTTGCTAGTACCAGCAACTTGTACTAAACTCCCCTGGGAGTGTGATAAAGAATCTAAGTTCCAAGGAGGCCTGTTTCACCCTGGAATGTTCCACAGGGTGTCCACAGACCTACCCATGGCAGGGGGGAGGGGGGAACAAGCTGAACATCTAAAATCCTCAAACACTTCTTTATAAATGTAAAAGATCATTCTATGAAAAACAAAGTCATAAAAATACCTGCATTATGGTACAAAGTTTTCCCATCTATATAATTATCAGGACAAAAATTTCTTCAAATGTCTCTTCCCACCCATGCCACAAACACTCACAAAAATAATTACAGAAAGAGAATCGTTTAAGTGCTTAAAATATTCAAGAGAACCTCTGCGTTTATACTAAGAACACTCAGCAATGAAAACCTCCTGCCAGCCAATATCAAAACATTGCAACTTCATTTGTATTAGTCTTTTCTGGACATTCCTGAATTATTCAAGCAGTGTTTTCTCAATCAGGTAAGTCACTAAGGACTACCCCTACATATGAAAGAAAACTAAGCCCAAAACCTTTGTCTCTACTCCCCCCCAGGGGATTAACTGGTGGTCTGCCTCTTTAATGGCCAAAGAGCTACATTTATAGGATACTGAAAAGAATACTACTCAGACAGAAGAACATTTAAGATAATCTGCCTGCTGGTATAAATACCCAATGAATCAAACCACTTAAGAAACAAGTAGAAAGTCCTTCAGCACTTAATTATTTAACACATTACGTACAAAAACTGTAAATGACCATTAGGAGCTGATTTCCAAGCCAAATTGCCTAAAGAAATCTTGGTTAGCAACATATATTACTGTAAATGAGTGAATGGAATCAAACACTAAAAAAGAAAATAGACACTTGTTAGAATTAAGTAACTACACCTATCTCCAGGCAGGCAACTTTCCTGCTTAAGGCTTAGAAATGCTGTGATAGAGCCAGTCTCAATTCAAACACAGCCTTTATAGACAGCCTTAATCCAGGGTTCTCTGATCAATTTGACCCAAGTATTGAACTCTAAACCAAACTGATACAGATATGTTAAAGCTACAAACATCACTGCTATTGTGGTCATCTTAACTAGTAAATTAGATCACTAGGTTATTAAATGAGCAATGGCTTGATAATAGACATTATGGAAACAGCAGCAGGAGATGTTGACACCCAACTGGTGGATATGGTGATTCTCTAGTCAAACTAAATCATCTGTAACTTCTGCTTGATTGAATCACACAAACACCTTACTGTATTCCTTCTCCCTCATTCCATGTTTTGTAGTCCTTAACTATCATAACAGTTACTCCAACAAGCTCTAACAAGAGAAAAAAGGCAGAGAGGAAGAAAAAGAAAATGGGAAGTATATATGGGGGTGGGGGGTGGGGAATCAAGAAATGTCAAGGTTAACAGTACCCCAAATACTAAATTTAATGAAACCAAGCATCTTGCTCTCTAACTTTCTAACTTCAATTCTGGACAAAATAAGTCATTCTTCTTATCTATGGTCCAAATCCCGGCTGGACCAGTATGTACTAGCTAAGTGGGTTTTTAAGTCACGGTTTCATGCTAGGAACTAAATAACCACATATGATATATATGTGATATGTGATATATATGATATATGTGATTATATATCACATATGATATATATGATATAGATACAGATAAAATTTATTCTGAAGCAACCAAAGCTTCCACATCAATAAGCAAGTCTGATGACAACAGTGATCAGGAATGTTGATGCTTATGGTGGGACTCATTATGTCGATATTTACAGAAACACTGAGCTTTATTAATAGTTTATTTGTTAGAAGACAAGCTGAGGTACGTTCAAATGCCTGACTCAATCTCAATGATTAACTATGGGTATATATGGTTTCTGCCAAATAAGTAAGAATTTTCTTAAACTCTTAGGAAATATTATACAGCAAGAATGTGAAAAGATTTCTGCCAATAAGTTTAAAAGACTGTTCTTGGGAAATAAATACTAAAAATTAATCGTCTGGTAAACTGAAGTCAACATTTTTTTTTTTAAGATTTATTTATTCATGCATACAAGAACCAGGGCACAGGGCCGATGAGCCAGAGGGTGAGAGGATTCACCAGAGACAGAGTGGGGAACAGAACAGGCAGACTGATTGAAATACACTGCTGAGGGATGCAGCGGGCGAGACAGAAGAGGTCTGCTGTGCCATCTCTATGTGGGATTCTCACCGGCCGGCTGGGATCGAACCGGTGCTGCAGAGGCGGCAGACAGATTCGCAGCGCTGCGCTCAACCGCCTGTGCCTCCAGGGGAGGCCCCAACATTTTTTTAATGTACTATGTCATTAACTTTTTTTAAAAAAACTAGTTTTGCTGATATTTTAAACTATGTTTTTTTATTTTTCCCTTTTAGTGACAAGTTGTATCTCAGAAAGAATTTCATATGTAAAAGCTCAAAGTTCTTCCAATATGACCTAATATATGAAAAATAAGGAATAAAAAATGCAGATGAGATTAAGTGAACACAAGAAGAATGATAGTAAACTGGCAGGAACTTAATGTGATGCTACCTTGAACAGAGCATTATTCAAAATTGTGAGCTCCTACAGGAGAGAATAAACACCTCTGTAATCCCAGTGCCTAGCATAGTACCTCCTAATACTTGGAATATGCTCAATAAATGAACAATATATGATGCATTAGAAAATATGGGAAAAGCCAAGATGATTTCAAAAAGATGGTGGTCATGAGATTTTACTGACTTGTGAACTTTTATAATGGATCCTGTTGACAGTTTCTTCCAGTTGAATTAATAATTCGACAATCACCTTCCATGCTAATCTGCATCAAAAGACAACGCCTAATCCTTTTGGACCTATTTATATGTTCACATCATTCTCTGCTAACTCAAAAAAGAATGGGAGCCCCCAATGTGTGCAAAATACTGCTTTTATATCCAGAACTGCTGGATACTATGGAGAGAGTACTCTGCCCTGGGGCTTAGGGTGGGAGGGAGTAACACAAGAAGAGTTGATTCTACAAATCAAAATTTATAATTTTTATTATAAGCCACTTACTAACATAACATAATTGTGATTTTAGTTTCCTATAAAGAGCCAGTATAAAAAAACAGGATTTTGTGAATTTGGGACTCTACAAAATAGTATTATATTCACAAATATTTCCATGGTAGAATGACACTGAATTTCTTGTATCTCCTCTGTTATATTAATTTTAACAGATTGGGGGAAAAAATACTTCCAAAACATGCCTGCCACCTGCTTATCTGATACACCAGGAGGCCTTTGGTCCTAACTTGTTGTGCCTGGAGTCAAAGAGCATTTATAGGTCTCCAAATCACTCTCAGACTCTATAAATGTCATCACTTCACGTGATGTGATTGTAATGACTTGAAACAACTGAATAGTTTGTTGATACAGAATCAACAATATAATATTGCCACAACTGGTAACTGGTATTTGTGTTTCTGACCATATATGGTAAATTTATAATGTCTTAATATTAAGAGCAGCTTAAATAAAACTAAAGTTTATCAGTAATGATTGTCACAAGCAAGAAGAAAGGTTAATTGTATTCCCTAAGATTTTGCCTAAACTCTAGTTTAAGTATCACAAGTAATGACAGCAAAAACCTATTGTCACTACTATAAATATAAAATTTTAACCAAGCATTAAAATAGAATCTTAGCATTTTAATGCTGGAAGAAAGTAATGATTTCAATAATAAACTAAGAAGCATGTACAATAAAATTTCCATTAATTGGTATACCTTACACATTTTTAAAAAACAATCACAAAAATGGGCCTCCCCGGTGGCGCAGCGGTTGAGCACTGGGTTGTGAAACTGCCCGCGGCCTCTGTGGCGCCAGTTCGATCCCCGGCTGCTCCCCAGCCACCAGAGGAGGGTCCCACATGGCGCACAGACCTCTCCTGCTGCCCCCTGCTCCCCTCAGCAGTGTACTTCGGTCCTTCTGCCTGTTCTGCTCCCCGCTCTGGCTCTGGTGAATTCTCTCACCCTCCTGCGCTTCTGACTGTACCCAATACATGTATAAACAAACAAACAAATAAATAAATAATACATGCGTCTTTAAAAAAAAAAATCACAAAATAAACTGATATTAGACAGAGTTGGACAAAAAGTTATCAGTCGCTATCTCAATTCTGGAATTGGATATTAAATTATAGTCCTAAATTAGACAATGAATGAATAAGTGATTTGCTATTCAGAATATAAATCCTCAGGTATTATTAATAAACTCAAGAAGGATTTCAGATTTCTTTCACTAAAAGCTAAAAGAAGACACACTATTAAAAAACATTAACCAGGAGACACTTTGGTTTCAACCCCTGCAAGAGCACTGACTATACCCATGTCATTCTTTTTTTTTTTTTTACAAAAGAAAAAAATCTATTTATTAAATGATAATAATATGTACAATTCTGAGAAACGAAAATCATGGACATACACTTGGTAATCCTAAATGACTATCTTAAAAGCTATCTAGAATGGAATATTACTCAGCAATCAAAAAATATAAACACATGCAGTTTGCAGCAACATGGATGGAGCTAGAAGGGATCATGCTCAGCAAAACAAGTCAGAAAGAAAAAGAAAAATACCGGATGGTCTCACTCATAGCAGGAATTTAGAAAACCTAAATAAGAGACCAGGAAAAAGACTAATCAATACAAAAGTAAAAATCAAAATCAACAAGCAACTCTAAACCAGAGACACACTACGGGGTGGGGGGGGGGAAGGGGCAGGGAAAGGAAGGACTAGAGTCAAAATAAGGGGGGGTACAATTGTATGGGGAATATAACCAAAATGAAAATGCATACATTGTGCAAAGATGAAAAAAGATGTAAGAATTATATAAAATATTCCCATGTCATTCTAAACTTAATCAGCTTCATGCAGGCAGGCACTGTCTTTCACACCACTGAATCTGTCCTCCATATCTACTTGTTACTCAACTAACTGAGTTTAAGGTGGACTTGGATTTAAACTTTTGACAGTTTCTTTATCTACAAAATCTCTGACTTGCAAAGCCAGGTTCTGGTGAGGATGAGGCATTGTGCCCTTAGCCTAAATTCAGAAGTATCTCTGTGAAGGCTGGTTCTCTCCTGGGCATTCCCAACCCTCATCCACCACTAACACTCTGACAGACTAGGCAATAAAATACTAGAGCCCCATACTTTCACCAAATATGATATACTCTACATAAAATAAGTACTTAATTTCAACACCAAAAAAAGTTGATGATAAAAAGAAAGATTTTCTCAAAGTAGACTTTAAATCATTATGCCGCACATTAAACTTAGACATGTTAGATTTTTATAGTCGTAAAAGTTCACTGACCTCAATTCACACTTCAACTCATGGCACAGAATTGAGAACATAAGAAAATCCAGGATCTTAGTCAACAAATACTAAGCTAAAATGCTTTACATTTAGTTAATTTCAGACATTCTCTAGGCCCTAGGTTCAAAACAATGCAATTTCAAATTCTTCCTTAAAGCACTAAAGATATCATCATCTAGCGCTCTAAACTTTCTCTTGTATAATAGAAAATTGCTACAATTACAAACATATTCTTTAAAATAATTTGTGATAATACCATTATAATACAGTCATTTTAGAGTTGTTACCATCTTTCTAATTGAATGAGAATAGATTTACATAAATCTAAATGTCAAGCCTTTCCCAAATGGAAGAATACACTACCCTATTGTCATAACCCCAACCCTAGACTTCTCTGGTAAATCTTACTGCCTTTCTACGTATTCTCGACATCACAAAGCAGAGGCTCCAAACTTAATTCAACCCAACATTGAAGCTCTAGTGATGCAAAATAAGAACTTTTGGGAAACTACTATAGAGCAAGCCCACAAGCTGGCTCTTCTCGAGCAAGCCAAACACCATCCATACCATCTCCTGTCAGAAACTAAATGCAGGCCATGTCTTTTCTAACAAGGTTACGTTCACTGATTACTAAGAGCACTCAATACTTCACTATGTTTGGTGACTAAAGTTACAAAGCAGAAAAAACAACTTAAACTTCAAAGGCTTTTCTGATAGTCTGGGAATGAGGTGATTAGGACCTCATCTAGTTAAAAGATTCCCTCTGCTTCATTTCTCCCACCTCATCCAAAATCTTTTCCTACTCTTTTCCTTGGATCTTCCCCATAATGGGCCAGAGTTTCTATAGCGCTCAACCCTCACCCCCAAAATCTGCTGTAATTGGGCTTATTTACAGCAAGGTTTAAGTGATTTTGAAAGCTCTCCAAGGACATTTGTACTTTCAGCAAAAAATTGGAAGCCCTCTAAGGAATGAATTTTCTAATTTCCAAATGCCATCCTTTGATCTGATGGGGCAGATGTTAAGGAAATGTATATCTTATCAGAGATCCTAACATTGGGCCACATAGCTGGTAGTATGTGAACAAGGCCATCCTTTTTGATGCCTAAAACCTCACACCAGCAAAGAGGTGAGCCAGACCAGCCAAAGTCGAAGAACTTCCCAGGAGAATTTGGTGACATTTCTGCACCAGTGTACCATGTGTTATATACTGGTTTAATGTGTTACACTAATTGGCTGAATGTATAACATTGGTTGAAGAAAAGGACTCTAAAGAAATATTGCCTAGGGAATCTAGTAACAAATATGATTTGTTGAAACAGTCTAGTTTTGGCTTTTTATAAACTGAAGACTTTTACTATTTGTAAACTCAAAGAACTCCTTCCACTAGAAACACAAGATATAGCAATTCTACTTCATCCATTTTTTCATATTCCATCCCCTCTACCTATCAGAGAGCAGAAACTGGTTATGGCTATAACAGCTATTGTGGACAAATGAAATAACCTTTAAAATGCATGTCACTAGCAGAGGATGGTGAAGCAAGAACATGGATGCTTGGGTTCCTGAAGACACTATGGAAGTACCAAGCCAGCTTTCTACAGCTAGTTACATAAAAGAAAACCAACTGTTGATCTTGTTCAAGCCAAACAAAATCCTCTCTGCAACAGCAGTCCAGAGCAGAGCATGCCTATCACCTCCCCCTAGGTAATGGAGTTGCTTCACTACAATTCAAGCAGTTCTTCCAGCTTTCCACTAAATAGAGATTTCTTGAGCTCCTCCTTGTGCATGGCACTGTGCCAGACACAGGATACCAGAGGAAGCAGTCATAACTCTTAAGATCAATGGCCTATTCTAGAGAAAGAGATAAAAATACACACATAAATAATTATAATTCAGACAAAGAAAAAGTAATTATACTGGCAAGGGGGAAGAAACAGATAATTTATAAGGGAAAATCAATCAGTTTAACCTCAGACTTCTCCAAAGAAACACTATGGGCAAGAAGAGAATGGAATAACATATTCCACAAACTTCAAGACAGCAAATGCCAACCAAGAATACTTTACCCTGCAAAGCTCTCCTTCCTCTATGAAGAAAAAAATATGGGCCTTCTCAGACAAACAGAAACTCCAGAAATTCATTACAACTAAACCCCCACTCCAAAAAATCCTACAAGAAGTCCTAAAGCCAAAATTAACAGAGGAATAATCAAGAAGAACAGAATAATGCAAGGAATAAAATCAGGTAAAAGACAAACAAAACAGCAAATACAGATGCCAACATATCAATATTAACTCTAAATGTAAATGGATTAAACTCATCAATAAAAAGACAGAGTAGCATGCTGGATTAAAAAATAAAATCCATCCTTCTGCTGTCTCCAGGAAACACATTTAACCACAAAAGATAAACACAGACTGAAAGTAAAAGGTTGGAAAACAATCCAACAAGCAAATGGACCAAAAAAGAAGGCAGGAACTATATATTTATATCAGATGAAATAGGCTTCAAATTAGAAAAGTAAAAAGAGACATAGACAGACACTACATTATCATCAAGGGGATAATACATCAGGAAGATATAACACTTATCAACATATACTCACCAAATGAAGGAGCACCAAAATATATTAGACAGTTATTATCAGCTCTGAAAATGGACATATAAATAGGATTATAAATTATAATTATGATACACATATAATAGGATTATAACACTAAAAACTCCACAGAAAAACTACTCAAAAATAATCAACCAGTTCAGTAAAGTAGCGGGATATAAAATCAATACACAAAAATCAATAGCATTCCTACACACAAACAATCAATCTGAAGAAGAAGAAATCAAGAAAACCATCCCTTTTATAATTGAAACATAAAAAAATCAAACACTTGGGAATAAATCTAACAAAAGAGGTGAAAGACCTATACAAAGAACATTAGAAAACACTGTTAAAAGAAATAGAAGAAGATACAAAGAAATGGAAAGACATCCCTGCTCATAGATTGGAATAATTAACATTATTAAAATGTCCATCCTACCAAAAGCAATATAAAGATTCAACACTATTCCAATAAAAATCTCAATGACAGTCTTCAAAGAAATAGAACAAATACTGATGAAATTCTTGTGGAACCACAAAAAAAACACACGAATAGCTAAAGCCCTGCTGATGAAAACAAAGGAGAAAGGAGGTATCACGCTTTCAAACTTCAAGATATACTACAAAGCCATAATAATTAAAACAGTTTGGTATTGGAACAAAAACAGACACACAGACCAATGGAACCAAATAGAGATCCCAGAAATAAAACCACACTTATATGGACAAGTGATCTTTGACAAAGGAGCAAAGAGCATACAATGGAACATAGACAATTTGTTCAATAAATGGTGCTGGGAAATCTGGACCACCACACGCAAAAAAATGAAACTAGACCACTGCCTTTCATCATGCAAAAAAATCAACTCAAAATGGATAAAAGAACTGAACATAAGACCTGAAACCACAAAATATATAGAAGAAAATATAGGTAAAACACTACAAGACATACATCGCAATAACATCTTTAAAGACTCATCACCCAAAGCAAAGAAAGTAAAGGCAAAGATAAACACCTGGGATTACATCAAACTGAAAAGCTTCTGCACAACAAAAAAGACATTAACCAAAACAGAGAGACACCCCACTGATTGGGAAAAAATCTTTGCACTCCAGTCAACTGATAAGGGACTGATCACAAAGATATACAAAGAACTCACATGATTCAACAAAAACAAAATAAACAATCCAGTCAAGAAATGGTCAGAAGAACTTAAAAGACATTTCTCCAAAGAGGAAGTACAAATGGACTTCAGGCATATAAAAAATGTTCAACATCCCCTATCATCAGGGAAATGCAAATCAAAACCACATTGGGATGCCACCTTACACCAGTGAGAATGGCATATATCCAAAAAACAAGCAACAAATGTTGGCGAGGATGTGGAGAAAAAGGAACTCTCCTACATTGCTGGTGGGAGCACAAACTGGTCCAACTACAATGGAAAGCTGTCTGGAGGTTCCTTGGTCTGCTAAAAATGGAGCTACCAGGGCCTCCCCGGTGGCGCAGCGGTTGAGCGCTGGGTTGCGAAGCTGCCCGCGACCTCTGCGGCGCCGGTTCGATCCCCGGCTGCTTCCCAGCCACCGGAGGAGGGTCCCGCATGGCGCGCAGACCTCTCCTGCCGCCCGCTGCCCCCCTCAGCAGTGTACTTCGGTCCTTCTGCCTGCTCTGCTCCCCGCTCTGGCTCTGGTGAATTCTCTCACCCTCCCGCGCTTCTGACTGTACCCAGTGCATGTATAAACAAAACAAACAAACAAACAAAGAAAACATGCCTCTATAAAAAAAAAAAAATGGAGCTACCATTCCACTCCTAGAGATCTACCCAAAGGACACGAAAACATTGATCCAAAAGAACACCTGTACCCCTATGTTTACTGCAGCACTATTTATAATAGATAAAACCTGGAAACAACCCAAATGCTCAAAAATAGATGACTGGATCAAGAAGATGTGGCATATATACACAATGGAATATTATTCAGCAATCAAAAAAGATAAACTCACGCCATTCTCAGTAACGTGGATGGAGCTAGAAGGAATTATGCTCAGTGAAATAAGCCAGAAGGAAAAAGAAAAATATAGGATGGTTTCACTTATAGCAAGAATATAGGGGAACCAAATAAGACATCAGTGTAAAAAAATAACAGTACAAAACACAACAAAGCAAAAACAGACAATTATAAATCAGAGACATCCTGCAGGGGAAGAGAAGGGAGAGGGGTCAGAGGGAGGGAGGGAGGAGCACAAGGGACTAAGATGATGCTGCACGGGTGCACTGAGGAAGGAAATTCCATGGGGACTACACCTCAGAGGGTGGGGGAAGCAAATATTATTTTAAAAGGAACAATGATGTAAAAAATAATAAAAAAAATAATTTTAAAAAAAAGCAAGTGTTCATCTTCAAATGTACTCTCTCCACGGAAATCTTTCCTCTTTATGAGAGGACACCCTGAGCTGCTCTTAGACCCATGATTCCATCATTCTAGTTCTCAATTACAGAGACATCATCAGTAAACTCTGCATAGGGTCAAATTCACAGGAACACAGACAGGACACATGAAAACACTGGGTTCATTGAGAAGTTTGAATT
The DNA here is from genome assembly GCF_014898055.3 of Talpa occidentalis. Taxonomy (NCBI): domain Eukaryota; kingdom Metazoa; phylum Chordata; class Mammalia; order Eulipotyphla; family Talpidae; genus Talpa; species Talpa occidentalis. Next base: position 100,602,469 of record NW_023603184.1, read on the forward strand.
TTCTATAACATGACATTTTGGATCTATTCTTTCAAGACCTGAAGTGAAGGAACAAACATCAGTCTGGGCAGTTTGGGGGGTGTGAGGGGAGTGGATAGGACAGAGGTGTTAAAAGTCATGTTATGGGGCTGTCTTCTAAGGCTTCCTTGTCTGATAATTTTACCTCCTTTAAAACAATAAACAAACTATATTTTCTCCCAGAAATTTCTATGGATAGAGTTTTTGACAAGTGGCCCCTTTATTTCAAAGACCACAGCATGATGGCTGCACTCCTGCATTGACCTGAACAAGAACTGGTCGACTATGAATGATTTAGCCCCAGGTTCCCTGTGGGGCCAAATGATTGCTGAATTCTCACTAAGTGCCAGGACCTTACATGTTCACAATGAACTTTAAATATTCCCAGGAACCGGTGAAGTAGAAATCACTAATGCCCAATACAGAGCCCAGGAAATTGAAGCTCAGAAAAGTCCAGTGGTCCAGGGGCATACATCTAAAAAGTGACTGAGCTTACTCTCCAAACTCCAGGACCAAGCAGTCTCCTACCCCAGCAAGGGTTTGGTCACAAGTTAACTATGCTCAGATTAAGCATTAAGCACCTCCTTGGGCAGGTGGAGAATGGGCTGTGGGGGCACAGCCAGAGAGCTTCAGTGATATTTAGCAGGAAGAACACACAAAGATTCAAATTTGCATCAGTGGTTTCAGCTCATTTCCATAATGTAAGGTACCTTCAAAGAAACAGAGGAATTTTCCTTTGCAAAATGTGATTTTTACATAGAAAGTTTGCAAATATGGAAATACATACTAACTCCTCAAAAGTTATTCAAGATGCCAAACAATCTTCTTAACTCAATCCTAAACAATGCTATATCATCTGCCCTACATTGCAAACCCCCTGAGTGTTCAATGCCTTTCAGAAAATGCAACAGAATGTTTGAGGCATAGGATTGAATTTTGTATTGTTCCAACTCAGTGATTCATTAGAGACCAAGATATAATATAATCATGTAAATAGGGAAGAAAATATTTAATTGTAAAGATTCTTATAAGTAACGACCTTTTAGTTGTATATTTGTATGTTTTTTAAAACTTAACTAAGCTTTTCAAACTAATGCATCAACATATCACAATATTTTGATAAACTCCCTGCAAATAGAGCAACTAAGGTGTCCATTTATGTTTACTTCTAGCTAAAAGCCAACTTCTGTTTCACTTTATTGTATCAGTGAGTCTCACCTTAGAAAAAGGAAAGACCATACTAAGAGACTCAATAGAGTAAGTTTCATCATTACTTGCTACCCCAGTTCTCCCTTAATGTTACTATGTACATACTTACTTATTAAGCTTCTTTTCCCTAAATCATTATTTCAAAATGTGCTGAGATAAAGGAGCAAAGGTGTCCTTCAGCTGCCTTCTCATGCTAAAAGTTACCCTATTATGTTCCTCTCAAACTATGGCTAGAGTTCTCATTTGTAAGAGTAAGGTTGGCAGGGAGGGAATAAGATGAGAAGGAGAAAATCTCTAATTTGTCATCAATAAAATAAATCAGTAAATAACCTTTAATCTTCAGAGTACAATTTACCTATGTAGTCATTTATTCACAAAATTGATGGAAATTGTTAACAAGGAGTTAATTGATTTAAGTCACCTGATTACCACAGTTAATTAACCACAGTGACTTAATCTTCTTTGAAAACATCAACTAATCATTTCCCAGGTGTCAAAGGGTAAATTGTTAAATAAAAAATAAACCTCTGTCCTCCTCTTCATGGGAGATTTCTTGAGTGTGTTTTCTTTGCAGATTCCAATCTAACAAACCAAATTTTTTTTCTTATATGGCTATGCTGAAAGGGTTTCCATTTTCCAGAGTTTTTCCTCCACTATTATAAAGGAAAACCTGTCTTGCAACCTTATTATCCATTTCATCTATTTCAAAAATGTGCTAGAAACACTTCTTGAATAAAAGTGAACAAATAAAGGCAATCATGGCAAAACTCATTTTCCCACTGAAAGTTGTTCTTCAAAAAAAAACTAAAACTTCCTTTTTAGAGGATGGATGTGACTACAAAGAAATAGCACAAGGGAGTTGGAAAGGAGGTCATTAAACTGTTCTAATCCTGATTACATATGTGGTTACATACACATACATAAAGTATTAAAATTAATAGCACTAGATACACACAGGCTCAACTGTAGTCTGTTAATTTATTAAATAAAATAAAGCACTTTATTATTGTCAAAGTCTGCCCCTATGAAAACTGTAAAATCTATTTCCTTTCTTTACAGATAAAAAAATTGAGACTAGCCACTTGCTCCCAACTCAAAAAAATAAATAAATAAGCACTCTTAGGAAAAATGAGAATGCATCCTGTGCGTCTTGTCAATCCATTTCTCCATGAGTAGATCTACTGCTTCACTGAAAGACAAATAGAACCAGTCGTCTTTGATGTACCAATCCACCCTTAGTACAAGAAGGTTCTGGAGGGAACCAAAGTCCCAGGTCACTGTGACAAATCATCTTTAGACCTCCTGCAGGGAATGAGTGACAGGGCCTTCACAAAACTCCAACCCTCTTCCCTTTCTCTCTCTTTCAATCACAGAAAAATGCTTGAAAAATAAATCTGGATTACAGTGGATTTTTCTTGCACATAGTTGCAATCAGCAACAACTATTAAAAGACCTCTTTGATTTCCTAAATAGGGTGGGATATTCAATACAATATTCATCCTTCTTAGTTTGAGTCCCACATTTTGTCTTGTCTGCACTGTTGGGTTTAATGGTTTACAGAAAAAACATCAACTTTCACTGTCTCCCAATTAGTACTTTCAATTTTTAAACCATGTATTTTTGTTTTTCACTAGAATCTCAGCTTCTAATGATTACTTAGCAAATTCTTTCAACACCTCACTGCACCACATATTAGGGAAGTAGTAAATTTTTATGTTAGAAGTGAACTGGAAAAAAAACTTCAGAATTTTGGTACATAAAAATTAACCTTTTAAGCAACTGACTTGGGAAATGAGTAGTCTATTCATTTACACACTATTTTTTATTACATACCAACAAAAATAGGATTACCTGTCAATAGATAGAGAAGCTGATTTAAGTAGAACAACTAAGAAATAAAGTTACTGCTCTGCAAGACTACCTCTCAAATCCTGGTATCTTTTTCCCTCCTTCCATCCACCCCCTGCTTCTCAAACCTCCCTAACCCCCATGTTTGAGTCTCATTCTCTCTGAACCTTGCTCTGGCAAACATTTACTATGCATTACTATCTCAACTAACTACTCTATGGGGTAAACATTTTTGCACTTTAACCAGAGTTTCAGGAGAAAACAACATCTTACTCTAAAGAACTGACTTGAATGGTGACAGAGCAGACATCTTCAATCAGAGTGAGAGATGCTTTGGGACCAAGAGACCTTTCAGCATATCCAGCACATAGGTAGATGCCTTCTCCATCTCTTACGAGAGCAGCCTCCTCAGACATACGAAGTTCTCACTTGGTTGTTCAGTACTTTCCTCTAGTAGTAGAATAAGAGAACTTAGTAATTTTACATCAAAATTAAACAACCTCGGGACTCCCTGGTGGCGCAAGTGGTTTAGCACAGCACTATGAAGAAATCTGCAGCCTCTGCAGCACGAATTCGATCCCCAGTCAGCCAGGGAGCTACCCACATGGCACAGCAGTCCTCTCCTGTCTCTCCCGCTGCTCCCCCTCAGTGGTGTATTTCGGTCAATCTGCCTGTTCTGTTCCCCTCTCTGTCTCTGGTGAATCCTCTCACCCCCCGCACCTCTGGCCTGTACCCCAGCTCTTGTACACATTAATAAAAAATCTTTAAAAAAAAAATTAAACAACCACTTTTAAAAATCTATATGTTACTGCCCTCCTTTGTAGGAAGCTAGAATAGAATGGATTCAGTAAGGGTCTTTTGAAATAAAAGACATAATTGTACATAAGACATTCCCAGATAATGGAAAGGTAGTATAGAAGAAAACCAGCAGGCATGAAACAGTACCTAAAGAGTATGAGAGAAAATCAGGTTAAAATAGAAATGCACTCTTCTCAACAGTAGCTGTTCTATGGACAGGCCTATGTCATGGGAATCCTTCTATCCTTTGTAAAATCCACTTACATCATGCCTGGAGCAAGAAAAGGTCTTTGATGAACATTTATTGAATGAATGGCTATCTACAGTAGTACAAAAATGTCTTAAGAGTTGAGTTGCAAAAGTATCAACCTCTGAAATAAGATCACCTTATGATATGAGACTTTGATTGCCTACAGAGGCACTATCTTCCTTATCTATCACAGTGATAACATGATAAAATAAGGGTTCCAGGTACAAATCTTGGTTCCACTTAGTAGATATATGGCTTTGGGAAATTTATTTCTCCTGTTTTTGCCTTGGTCCTTTGTCCATAATATTTGGACTGCTAATGAAGAAGTAGATAAACTAACACCTGTACGACAGCTTAAGATAGTGTAGATACTTAGAAAGCACTCCAAAAATTATTTTAGGTTGTTTCCCCCAACTTCTTCCATGTATGGATGTAGCTGAGTCATTTTCCTGTCTCTAACTAATTTAGTCATGGTTGCACATGCAATCCCTGAAAGAATGGGATCCGAAATGAAAAGATTGTGCCCAGAGCACAAGTGGTGTTGGGCATTTTTCAACAGGCTGGGGCCCTCTTTAGTTGGGCTGATTTTTCCTTCATTCATCAGAAACAAGACTCATGAATATCCCGACTTGACATGTGATGTTTTTTGCACCACAGTCTACACCGCCTTCCTGAGTTGGGAAACCACTCCCTCTTCAAAGAGGGTCTTTTGTCTGATCAAGACTGTTTTCACTGCACCATGGTCTCAGACAGCTTTCTTTTGTGTTCTGTTTAAACAGAGAATGACAGTCCGCTAACATAACTAAACAAAACTTAAACTGAAAACTTAGGCTTATCTTTTTGTAAAAGCTACTGTATCAAATCTGCCCTAAAAATAGGAGAATGACCCATTCTATATGTATAGGGGATTCTCACAAAGTAACCATGTGTCTGGGATGGAAGTCAAAAAGACTGATGTAGAATCAGTTACTCTCAAAGGCATTGAGAATCACCAGTAAGCGGGGGAAGGGGGGGGTGTAAAGCAGAGGAAAGTGGAGAGTCAAATGGAGTGAAATAGCATTGCTAAGCCACTGGTTTGATAGAATTATTTTCTCCATCAGGACCTTGAAGGGGGTCTCCAGGGGCCTGGGAAGAATTAAGGGCTGGCAATACCAGGGACAAAGTGATAAGCTAAGTACACCCCTTTTTTAGCTTTTGCATCTATGCTAGCATCTATACACCCACTGCTTCAACTTATACTCACTTATTTAGCCCTATTTTGGCAGAAATAAAAATCCCTGCCCTTATAGAATTTATATCTAAAGGAAGACAAAAGTAAATAACTCAATTAAATACATTATGTCAGATGGTGACTGGTGTAATGAAGAAAGTAAATTAGGAAAGAATCAGGGAAGGCCACATTGAGAAAGTGACTTATGAGCAAAGACCTGTAGGAACTGAGGAACAATAAAAATTGTTCACTATATTGAGGAAAAAAACTAGGAGAGAGAAGGAAATGAGGTCAGGAGATAAAGTGGAAGCCTAACGGTTAGGCCTTGTAGACTATTATAATAAGGACTCAGACTCTATGAGATGGGAGGCAATAGTAGACCCAGAGAGGCACCCAGGTTCCCCTTCAAAAAAGGACCAGCTGCAGGGAAGGACTTTCTACCTGCACTTGCTCTGTTGATGTATATACCTCAGTTGTAGAAAGGCAACTTGCCCCTGGTCCTTCCCTTCCAAGGCAGCCCACATCTAGTGACTGAGGAAGGTGTTTCAGCCTGACACAGAACACTGTCATAAGCAACTCTTGCTTCAGAGTCCCACTCTGGGTTGATCTTATCACAGTTCAATTTGTTTCACTACTCACTACTATTTCCTAGCCATCAGACATTGATCTTAATCACTTACACTCCAAACTCCATCTCAGCATCCATTTCTAGACAATCCAATTTATGTGTGACAGAAACCATTGGAAATTTTGAGCAGAGGAGTGACATGTTCTGATGTTTTAAAATGATGTGAGAGTAAAAAGTATGAGACAGAAGGGAAGCAAGGGTATCAGTAAGGAAGCTATTGCAATAATCCAGGCAGAAGAAGACTGGATTCGTGTGGTAGCAGTAAAGATGATGCAAAGTTAATGGATTCTAGATAGATTTTCAAGGTTAAAACAATAGAATTTTCTGGTCAATTGAATGTGAAATTAAAAAAGAGGAGTCAAAGCAAACTCCAAGTTTTGAAGTCTGAGCATGGATGAAGTAGTCATCACTAAGATGGGAAAGTATGTGGAAAGCAGGCTTGGGTCAGTAGTGGAGATCATGAGTTCAATGTCAGGCATAAGTCTCAGAAACAACAATGAAACAGTCAGAGGGCTATTTCAAATAAGCAGGTGGATATATGCATCTGGAATTTAGGGAAATTATCTGTATTAAATAAATTTGGAATGATCATTGGATTTGACAACATGGAGGTCACCAGTGACCATAGCAAAAGAACGATCTGTCAAAGGTGGAGGGAAAACACTTGAATGGTCCTGAGATTAGTTCCATGAATTTATATTGAGACCAACATAGTTTTATGGTTTTCTCCTGCCACTTCTTGTTACACTATTTAAAATCATGCCTGAAATATATTACATAGAAAACCTGATCTCTTTGGAGCAAACCTATACTATTATACTTTTAGCTACAGAGAGAGACATGGAGAACTAGATTTAACCAGGACTAGAGTTGTACAAAGCACAAGAGAACAAGTTAAAGGAACAAGACAGCTGAGGGTATAAGCAAGGAAATTATTCTAATGATGGGTCATAAAATATAAGATGAGGGGCCTCTCCTGGTGGCGCAGCGGTTGAGCGCTGGGCTGCAAAGCTGCCCGCAGCCTCTGCAGTGCCGGTTCAATCCCCGGCCACCTGAGAGAGTCCCACATGGCTCGACAGACCTCTCCTGCCACGCCTGCTGCTCCCCTCAGCAGTGTATTTCGTCAGTCTGCCTGTTCTGTTCCCCGCTCTGGCTCTGGTGAATTCTCTCACCCTCCCGTGCTTCTGACTGTACCCAGTGCTTGTATAAATAAATAAATAAATAAATAAATAAATAAATAAATAAATAAATAAATAAATAAATAAATCTTTTATATATATATATATGATGAGGAAATAAATAACTAATGGATTTGATGGATAGTGAAGAAGCACTAGGATCAACAGACTAAGTACAAGTAGCGTCAAGAAAGAGCTGGGATTAGGACGTAAATGAAATGATTACCAGGTTTTCTGTTAATTCCAGCCAAGGAATAAATGATTGCTCTATATGCCTATGTGCTCTGTCCTGAGATGAACCTCTGACTTGGGTGAAAAAGGTTCAGAACACCTCCAACAGAAACTAAGAAATTAAGGTTCTTAAAGTGAAAGGAAGAGCTTCAACAGTGTCCAGGGCAATAGAAAAGAATACAATTAAGACACAAGCAGGGCCTCCCTGGTGGCACAGGGAGTTAAGACGTAATCTATGAAGCTGTCCACAGCCTCTGCCGCATGAGTTCGATCCCCAGCCAGCCAAGGAGCAACCCACATGGTGCAGCAGACCTCTCCTGACTCGCCCACTGCTCCCTTCAGCAGTGTATTTCAGTCAGTCTGCCTGTTCTGCTCCTCACTCTGTCTCTGGTGATCCTCTCACCTCCCACACCTCTGGCTTGTACCCCAGTTCTTGTATACATGGATAAATAAATCGTTAAAAAAAAAAAAAAAAGATACACGCTGTGGTAATATGAAGGGATTGTCATCTTGGCCAGGAAAGGAAATGTCCAGGGTAAGGGGGGGAGGGGAAAGGTGGATAGGAGGAGATTTCTTCATATCACCCTTATATGTAAGAGTATTTTTCTTTATTACTATAGCTACCTTTTAACATCCCATCTCAAAAGAAAGAATATATTTAGCTTAACTGCCACTGGAAGGAATCTGGTGTGGCAAGTTAGTTCACCTCTGCGTTTCAGCTTACAAAATTAAAAAATGACTGCAGTTACCTAGACCAGTTGTCCCCAAGTTGTTCAAACATCAGAATCACCTGGAAACACTAAAAAATAGATTCACATACTCGTGAGTGTGGGGTTTAGCCTAAGAAGCTATACTTTTTTAAACTCCCCAGGTGATTGTGATAATATAGCAAGTTTGGGGAGCTAGCTAACTTCTATCTAGGGTTTTTAGAAATCTCAGCATTCTATAAATTGTGATAAAATAATGTTTTTGAGAATATACTCAAAGTTGAATTCTCCTTAGATACTATCAAGAAAACTTGCAGTCCCATTTACCCTAGCAGCTATAATATAACACTATGAGAAGCCAGACTGAAACAAAGCTGAAACATAGAGGAGAGTCAAGAAAAACACAAAGAAACAGAACTGGAGCCCTGAGAGCACCTCACCTGAACCCCATTCTGTCTCAGAAGTTTTTATTTACATAAGCCAAAAAATGCCCTTTATTGTTTAAGTCAGAATGAGGTAGGTTTTCTGCTCCTTGTTTTTTACAACAAGAAGTATCCTCCATACCCTTTTCACATCAAAAGTAACCCACTAAACTAGTACATGCTATCATTTCCTTTGATGAGACTGCTTTTTAGTGAGATTAAAATGTCGGTAAGATTGACATATTTCACATCAAAAACATCCATCCTTAAATTGAACTTTGAGGATTTTCCTATGTAATAAATCATTTTGATTTTCTAGCCTTTACTCAGAAAAAGCGCTCCTATTTGAGATTTAAAAAAGCAGCAGAACAAGGCCCAAAGTGATAAGCAAACCTCTGACGCACTAAGGTGGGATGTTTTATATGGAAATCCAAAAAAAAATTAAACATATCAGCACTGCAGCTACTGCCTTCCCCTTTTTTTTCAGATTTAATCAACTTAAAAACAGGGTTCCTGCTATAGCCAACAAAAGTGGATATGTTGTTACTAAATGAGAATCAGTAGATCAGTGAGTAAAGGTTTATTTCAAAGTTACTGAGCAGCTTCATGTATTGACTTCATGTAGTGACTTTATTGACTGATGGTATATAAATTAAAGGAGACCTATAGTATTACTTACAAACTCGGATCTCAAGATCTGGACAATAAACAAGTCACTGTATCCATGGCAACAGTGGCTTAACTTTTCAATGCACAGAATTGTAATTACATTTTCTCCTTTCATTCATTTCTCACTGTTTCCAATAACCTTGGAAGTCAGGCATGACCTGAGGGTTAATGACCAAAAGCACGGAGATTTCAATGCAAAATTTCACATGTCTAATCTGTCACTTCTTTAAAGAGACTTATATTAGTCCTGTAAATATAAAAGCTAACCATTTACTTTTGAATGATAATGTTTCCATTTTCTTAGCACATGCTATTATAAATAAGAGTAAAGACTGCCAAAATAGCCATGAACATAGAGGATGTATATTTGGCATTTCTGAATTAATCCAGTCATATATGAAAAATACCTGTTGTAGCAACTATAGAAGAAGTGCCTAGGTTAAAGGCTATGGACTCCTGGATTTGCACAACATGAATTTTGCCTTCACAGAAGCCATGTTTACGTCTCCCAACCCTTCTCTCTATCATATGTTCATAACGGAGGTCTAGGGCCTAGCAAAGGGACAAAGTCATTGGAATATAAACAAGGCAGCAGAGGAAGTTGAAAAAGGAGCAAGGCCCTAAAATTCACTGAAAGGTGAAATCGTCCAACAGAATCAAAAGCTCCTAATATCTGCTCTCTGAGCTCATGTTCCAGAACTTTCCTGTCCATCACAAAGAATCCTTTTGACTACAAATAAACCTCAAAGTGCTTCTTTCTCCTGTTTTTCTAAACTTACTGTTGCAACACAATCACATTAACAAAGAGCATCATGACCTCGCCTTAATGTTTCCACATTCAGTTCATTGAGTTATCCCAGCACTGCCTGTTCTTAAGACTTATTTCTATAACCCTTTCAGGGCTGTCATCATATATAAAGTGATAATAACATCAGCTAGTTTTATCTAGTAAGGTGTTCTAGACACCTGCTGCTTTTACAGTTTACCACCCCTCTCCTGGTAACCTTATCCCAACTTCCTTCAGAGTCCCATCCTTAGTTCATGACTTCAGCAACTGAACATGTAAGTAGCGCCTAAGCAATGGGCACATTTCATAGGCCTAAATAGAGTGACTGGTTCTTCAATAAGCTTATGGCCTAAACAGAGCCCCAAGATGCAACTGAGACTTACTGGAAACAATAAAGACAAAAGCTCTTGCACTTTCCCACTGGACACGATATGAAAGAATGAGGCCCCAGAATAGTCACCTAACACCAGAGGAGAACACATTTGAGAACATAGTCAGGCAGTAGAATGAGAAACCAGGTCTTCTTGAGATAGGCTGAGGTCCCATTTTATATTAAGTTGAACCAAATGAAATTACTAAGTCATTGACCATCAATGTCTTAGAAAAACAGCAATCCCATATGGTTCAACCTAATAACTATCTTTCCAATTATGTGTTTTTAAAAACTTCCTGTTTAGCTTCATGCAGTTTAACCTAGGTTTCTCTCATTTACAAAACACAGGAGTTCTATAAGGTTATTGTAGCCACTAAAATGATATATAAGTATGACAGTGCATGTTTCAAAAGATCATTTATTTTACAGAAAGATGGCAAGATACTACAAGATCATCTTCTCCTCAAATTTAGAAAAGGCTAAAATCTTGAAGATGGTAATAATGATAGATAAAAATATACATGAAACCTCACAGTCTATGAAACATTTCACATTCATTGTCTCATTTAGTTGACATAAATACCTTGTGAGATAGATGTGTACCCATTTTACAGGTAAGAAAACTGACCCAGGGGTCTGCCTGGTGGCACAGGGGTTAATATCTCAGTGCTATCAAGCTATGGGCAGTCACTGCAGCAAGAGTTTGATGCCCGGCCAGGGAGCTGACCCGCATAGTGCAGCAGACCACTCCTGTCTCGCCCACTGCTCCCCTCCCCTGTTCTGCTCCCTACTCTGTCTCTCGAGCGTCCTCTCACCGAGCCCCCTCCCACATGTCTGTCCTACACCCTAGTCCTTGCATGCATAAATAAATAAAAATAAATCTTAAAAAAGGAAAACTGACCCAGAGCTCGAGTTGCCATTTTGAATCCCCACACAGTACCCCTACTCTTAGCTGATCTGCCAAGACCCACTGAGCACCAACCCTAGTCTCTTTTTCTGCTCCAACAAGGTGAAAGAAACCATCATGAACCAGGAGAAACTCTTCTGCATGTGCATTGGTGGGAAAGGTACTGCCCAAACAAAGAAGAAGGTGGTTCACAGAACAGTTCATGGAGTTATCCAGGAACTGACTGCTTTTAAAGACATAACTATCAATATAACATTTTCAAGTCTTTCTTCAAATTTAAAGTGAAAATAACATCAACCCATTTTATCTAGTAAGGTGCTCTAAACACCTATTGCTTTTGCAGTTTACCACCATTCATAGAACAGCTAGAGCAAATGATAGAAAACTTCAGTTTTCCTTTAAGAGGTTAAAGGTGGGCCTCCACGGTGGCGCAGCGGTTGAGCGCTGGATTGCGAAGCTGCCCGCAGCCTCTGCAGCGCCGGTTCGATCCCCAGCTGCTCCCCGGCCACCAGAGGAGGGTCCCGCATGGCACACAGACCTCTCCTGCCGCCCGCTGCTCCCCTCAGCAGTGTACTTCGGTCCTTCTGCCTGCTCTGCTCCCCACTCTGGCGAATTCTCTCACCCCCCCCACCCCCCACCCCCCGCTTCTGACTGTACCCAGTGCTTGTGTAAATAAATAAATCTTTAAAAAAAAAAAAAAGAGGTTAAAGGTAAACAATATCTCTGGTACTGAAGAAGTGAGTATCTTCACAAGCCAAGGAACAGCAATCCACTTTATTATTATTATTGTTATTATTTTATTTATTTATTTATTTACTTACTTATGCATACAAGAACTGGGGTGTAGGCCAGAGGTGCAAGGAGTGAGAGGGTTCACCAAACAGAGTGGGGAACAGAACAGGCAGACTTTCTGAAATACACTGCTGAGGGGAACAGCAGATGAGACAGGAGAGGTCTAAAATCTCACATTATTCCCTCTTTGCCTGAGATTGTCAAAAGATTGCTTGAGTACTACTAACAGTGGAGCTACCATATGAGCCAGCAATTTCACTCCTAGGGATCTACCCCAAGGACAAAAAAACATTAATTCAAAAAGATACTTGTACCTCTATGTTTACTGCAGCACTGTTGACAGTAGGTAAGATATGGAAACAACCCAAATGCCCAAAACTAGATGACTGGATCAAGAAGATGTGATATATATATACAATGGAATACTGTTCAGCAATCACAGAAAAGATAAACTCATGCCATTAGCGGCAACCTGGAAGGAGCTAGAAGACATCATGCTCAGTGAAATAAGCCAGAAGGAAAAAGAAAAATATCAGATGGTTTCACTTTTAGGAGGAATAAGAGATCCAAATAAGAGATCAGGAAGAAAATAACAATAACAATTGTAATAATAATAAAAACAAATTTAGCAGGCAACCATAAATCAGAGACTTTCTGTGAGGGAGGGGGAGGAAAAGTGATCAAAAAAGGGGAGAGAATAGCTCAAGGGACTATCGTGATGGTCCACGAGTGAATTGGTGGTGGGAATTTTATGGGGAAGACACAATGATGTAAGATATATAAATAAATAATTAATTAATTAAAGTTTAAAAAGAAATTGCTTGAGTAACATTTGCATGGAACTCGAAGAGATACTATTAAGGGCAAAATCAAACTTTATTGGACAAAAATATCTAACTTTGTTTATGATATTTCAAAACAACTACCAATCTGGTAATTTTCAAGCAGAAGCCAGAGTTCTGAGGTTGAAACATGTCAAATGTTTCTAATGTTGGCGAGATGCAGGCCAGGATTATTAGGAACTAGTGAATGGATGTCTAGCTTAAAACCTTAAATACAAAGTTATGATTCATTTTATCTGTGATATCTATACTCCACTTTTCAGTTCTCATCCTTCTTTAACTTTCTGTCGTATTGATGCTACTGACTCACCAGTACATTATACCACAGTAGTGACAATTTTCAAAATTCTTCAAGACCACACAGTTAATAGGATATAATATAATCATTTAAGTTATGCCAACAAAGACTCCATTAAACTCATTTTCGCCATACTAGACTACGTCTTCATAGTTAGTACGTTCTTATTATACTTCCTACTCTCCTTATTCTAACTAGTAACAGAAACCCCATCACCAATACAGTGTGCTTGTAGTCATAGAGGAAACACACCTAAGTTCTTTTTTTTTACATGTCCTTGTGTTTATTTTTTTTAATATTTTATTTTATAATTCTTATATCATTTTTCATTTTTGCACAATGTATGCATTTTCATTTTGGTTATATTCCCCATACAATTGCACTCCCCCCCTTATTTTGACTCTAATCCTTCCTCTCCCCACATTCCCTCTATTGTATCTCTGGTTTATAGTTGCTTGTTGATTTTGATTTTTACTTTGTATTAATTTGTTTTTTTCCTGGTCCCTTATTTAGGTTTTCTAAATTCCTGCTATGAGTGAGACCATCTAGTATTTTTCTTTTTCTTTCTGGCTTATTTCACTGAGCATGATCCCTTCCAGCTCCATCCATGTTGCTGCAAATTGCATGTTTATCATTTTTGAATGCTGAGTAATATTCCATGGTGTATAGGTACCACATCTTCTTGATCCAGTCATCTATTTGGGGGCATTTGGGTTGTTTCCAAAGCTTAGCTATTGTGAATAGTGCTCCTATAAACATAGGGGTGCAGGTGCCCTTTGGAATTTATGTTTCTGTGTCATTTGGGTAAATACCTAGGAGAACACACCTAAGTTCTTGATATTGTTATTATTTTAAATGATAAAAAAATTTAACTAAGCATATTTTAAATGCTGTCAGTATTCTTAAGTGCCTGCTGAGAGAACATGGACAATGATTAACTATAGACTAATAATTATCTTAAATAAGACTGAGCACCTAGTCATGCAGCAGCCTGCACTGCAAAACTCAAAGATGTTCAGGAATGTGCTTTAATTGCTTAAGATTTTGAAAACTGGATCCAGAGATATGATCTTTGAGGTTGGGATACTGACCTGGCTTAAGTTCTGAGCCAAGTAGAAAGTACATGGCCCATGGTGCAAAAACCAAGGTGACCATTTTTTTTTTTTAAGGAAGATTCACCAAAGTCATTATTTCATCATACTTTGCCTGATTGGATTAGTCAGGATAAACAAAAAGGAATCTAGAAATATTCTCATACAACCAAGTAGGAATAATTAGAGGGTGTGTATCTAAAAATGATTAAGTAGAAAGATGGAATTCAGAGGCTTCCAATTCAGATAGCTCTATCAACCTGTCACTTGCCTTTAGGCAAGCCATTTAACTCACCCTCCCTTAGCTCTTTTCAATCACCTTACCCTCTCCCCAGGTTAAGTTAGGTATCTATAATTAATATAAGTAGACCAGTTGATATCTAAGATTTCCTTCAGCTATAAAAATCTAAGTCTCTATTAAAACAGGATAAGCACATGATTGAAGGTAATTTAGGCAGAAACCCTATAATAACTGGCAAGGAAGAATGTCAATCAGCAAAAGAGAAGCCAACAGTTATAGATAAAAGCAGCAGAGTATTACAGCTCTATGATGGAACCAAATTGTTGTGTGTTTGTAATTAGCCCCACAATCCTCTCACCCCCTGCACCTCTGGCCTGTACCCCAGTTCTTATATGCATAAATAAATAAATCTTTAAAAAAAAAAAAACCTGGGCCTCCCCAGTGGCACAGCAGGTTGAGTTCAGCGCTGTGAAGCTGTCCGCAGCCTCTGCAGTGAGGGTTCAATTCCCGGCCGGCCAGGGAGATTCCCAGGTGTGGCAGATCTCGCCTGTCTTGCCCGCTGCAGTGTATTTCAGTCAGTCTGCCCATTCTGCAACCTGCTCTGTCTCTGGTGAACCCTCTCTCTCTCTCTCTCACACACACACACACACACACATACACACACACACACCCCCCAGTGCTTCTGGCCTGTATCCCAGCTCTTGCATAAAAATAAATAAATCTTTAAAAAAAAAAAAAAAAGAGAGAAGGAGAATTCCCTAATTCTTCAAAGTTTAGGGAATAATGTTAAATACTTTACTATGTGCATTTGGAAAGTGGAGATACAAATAGTTAAAAAAAAGAGTGTGTTACTTTTAATGTTGATTAATATAATAAAACTAGCTATAGGTTATGACTGCCTCTATGTGCCTTAGACTGCATGCTAAGCACTGTTATAAAATGTCATAGAATAGATTCTCTTATTATATCAATTTTGCAGATAAGGAATCTGAGCCATGGAAAGTTAAGGGCTTTCTGAGGACATTTAGCTAGTGGTGAAGCTCTTACTATAATGCAGATCTCTTCACTCCAGAGTTCAGGTGTTCCCAAACTTTTTTCCTAAAAAAACATTACACAAAATATAAGGAAAATGCAAATAACTTGTATCTACAGGTATCCTGCAATTTTTTCCTAAAAAGATTAACTATAGAACAGATTTCTTTGCCAACTTCTATTGATACACTTACAGTAAGATCTTACCTAAAATGTGATGCTAAAATAGGGACACTTACAATATCATCATACTTATCTGGTAAGTCAGAATCAATACAACAGGAATCTAGAAATCTCATTAGCTTTCCAACTGAGGACACAGAGAAAATATAAGAAAAAATAATCAAATAGCAAGACCAGGAGTGATGATACTGAGTTCAAGTCAGTTTCTAAAAAAATTCCACAAATAGGGAGCAGGAGTTGGATTTTACCTGATGTGGCAAGACTTGCAAGTGTCCCTCAGTGTCTATAGTGCCCTCGCACACAGATGGTAACTCAGCAAGCATGACATTTTCAGTTCATAAGAAAAGAAACAGAAACAGACACCAACATACTAAAGAGGTTTAGAGTATAGTCTCTGGAGTCAGAATCTCCTGGATATGTCTCAAAGCTCTGCTATTTTCCTAACACTGTGAGCTTGTGCAAGTTAATTAAGTTCTCTGTGCCTCCATTTCCCATCTGTAAATTAGGGATAGCAAAAGGACTTACTTCAAACGCGTTTTACAAAGATTGGGTGACTACATGTAAAGTACGTAGAAGACCTGCACATATACATGTTACTGCAATAGTCCATTCCCCCCTTATCTTCAGTGGTTTCAGTTATCTGGAGCCTACCCCAGTGGGAAAGTACTTCCTACATTAAGATAGTTTTCAAAAGAGAGAGAGAGAAAGGGAGCCCACATTCACATACCTTTTATTACAGTATATTATTATAATTGCTCTATTTTATTCTTACCTGTTAATCTCTTACTATGACTAATTTATCAACTAAACCTTATCATAGGTATTATGTATAAATAATATATATATATATATAGGGTATTAGATTATACAAGGTTTCAGACATCCATAGGCCATCTTGCAACAAATCCCCCTACGGTAAGGCGGTGTACTGTACATTATCATATATTATTATAGAATGGGGGATAGACAGATGTAAACTATCAAGAAAAGTAAGCACAGTTTATTTGGTGACAAAATCATCCATCCGTGGGAAAGAACATCTCTTTTAACTGTATGGGGACAGCCCCCATGAATCTGGGTAAGATTCCCTTTTGCCTGGCACTGAAAGAAATATAGTCAAGTAAACCTAAAGCTAGTTTAGGATATATGGTATATATAACCTTGAGCACTGAACAAACCCTCCACAATAATAATAAATCCTCCTTCTGTGATAACAACTTAAGAAAAGGTGCTCAAAGGAAGAATTATTAATCGTCTCCACGCTTCCTCACCTCCCTTTCAAAGATTTTTACAAGACCAGTGGGGTTTGCTGGAGTTTCCAAACTTCTTCCCAGGAAATCTGAAATGGGTACTGCTAGGAGTCGCTGTATAATTACCTAGTTGATTCCCTCTAAGGAGCTTACGCTAAGAATTGAGGAAAGAAAGCAGATTAACCATTTGAATACATGCCATGGCCCATCCACAAGCCCTCTCCTCTCTCCTCCATAAATGGGGGCTTCTACAATCCCCACCCTTCAGCCCCAATATGTGATCCAGGGAAATCAATTTATTGCTTTGGCTAATCCTACAACAATAGGGGTTTCATTTTCATTGTAGGGCAATTAAGTTGTCCGACGGAAAGCAAAGGAGGGGGAGGGAGGGAGGTTGGGGGAACTCTCCCATCCCCACAGACAGATTAGTGCCCGTGGAGGCAGCAGCGTCCGTTCCGTCTGTCTAGCGGTGGGTCACACGCCGCTCGCAGCTGCTACCTAGCAACGCAAAGCCGGAGAGAGAGCTCGCCGGATTCCCTGCCTCCTCCGAGCCCTCGCCATTCATCCTTGGTTCCTCTCGCGTCTTTCTCGCCTTCTCCCTCTCGCTCCTCTCGCTCAGTCTTCAAGCTCCCCCTCTGCTCACTCTTCCTCTTAATTTGCTTGTCTTCCTTTCTCTCTTCCTCGCGTACTAATTTTATGCACCTCACTTCTTTCTCCCTATTTCCCTTGCCTAGTGCCATAAAAATGTAAACTCTCCAACAACTGAAGAGAAGCTACCAGGGCTTCCTACTAGAAACTTTCTGCATTCGAGCCCTCAAAACTGTAGCTAAGCAGACGGGCCCCATTCATCAACACAAAAGATCCCCCCACACCCCTTACCCGCCTGGAAAAGAAAACTCTTCAAGAAAGCGCTCCGGTATATCATTCGCTCCCTCGGCCAATCCCACCCCTCCGTCTTATCTTGGCTCGTAAATGATCTCTATCGAGATGCAGTCTCTTGGGGGTCACCGCGGGACCAAGTTTCGCTGGCGTTTTCAGGCTGGGCTGGGGTTAGGGGCTGGGGGTGGGGGGTGGAGGTGGAGTTCTAGTCCTCAGCCCTGGGCGTGAAAAGAGATTCCCCCTGCGGGGCACTGCAGGTGGAAAACTTCGCACCCAGTAGCGCCGTTCAGTCCTGGAAAGAATAAATCAGTGGAGGGAGTAGGTTGTGCGCTCGCGGGGAAGACCCTCAGTCTCCGGATTCCAACTCCGAAGTGCTTTCCAGAAGGCCCGGGGCAAACCCCCGTGGGAACAAAGACGGGATCCCCGTGAGGGTGCGCTGTCACCGAAACTCGGGGTTTGCTTTCTCAAGTTGGCTGCTGCTAAGTTCCGCGGCGGGAGTAGGAGGGGCGCTCCCGCTCGCCCCTATCTGGGCAACCTGAGCGCCCCTGGGGGAGCGGCTCCGGCGCCGGCGCCCTGCCCTGGCCCCTACCCTGCTGCGACCCCCTCCGCCCGCCCTCAGACTCGAACCTGCCACGGCCCGTGGAACTCAAGACGGCTGGCGCTTACCCTGACCAGTGGCCCGCTCCAGGCAGGCGGCGAAAGCCAGCAGCAGCGTGCACGCCACCGCCGCCGCCCGGCGCTCCATGCCCAGCCACCGTCCGGGGCCCCGGCCTCGCGGTTCCTTCCCCGGAGGTGGGCGCGCGTCGCACACGCACCAGCAGCGCCTCTGCCAAGCGCTCCTTTACGCCGACACCTCGGCGGGCTCCTGGTATATGGAAAACGGCCCCGGCGCCCCAGGCATCCCGTTTTCTACCCGCGCCAGTCCCCACCCTCCAGACTGTGCATAAAGCCCTTTAGACCCGACCGCCCCGGAACTAGCATGCGAGAATCCAATGGGGCAGGCCCCCTGCCGCCCGGCCCGCCCCCTGCACTTTGCAGCGCTGGGAGGAGTAGGGACTCCAACACACGCGCGCTCGCACAGGCACCTTCCACACAAGCGCGCATACTCACACGTACTCGGAGTCTCACACAGAGTTGTCCACACTCCTCAGTGACCAACTCACCCACAGCCTCACACTCCCGCGTGCGCTCACACACACTTCTCGGTCACATGCGTGCACGCACACTCTTCTGTGTCACACTCATTCAGAAGCACACATTTCTCACAGTCACACGCTCACAAGCGCGCACGCCCTGCCCTCGCCTCTCCTCAGGATTTGCCTGCACACAGAAGTCGGCTAGGCAGTGCACGGGGACATGTGCCACAGGCACAGTCTTAGAAACTAAATGCGCAACGAAAAGAAATTGGGGAGGGCGGGAGTGTCAAGAGTAGGGAAAGAAAACAGAGATGGAAAAGTAAGAAAAATAAGAAAAGGAAGTGAAGGGAAGAGGATAGCAAGGGATAGATACCTTGCTTGGAGAGATGTGTGACCTTCCATTCTCTGCTCTGAAACCCCTAGACTCCCTCGACCACCCTTGTTTCCCCCATAGGGGTGAGGCGCTGAGCTGGAGTGCTCTATGTTTTTTACGGATTAGGCTGGGGCTTGGATCCATGTTTAGTTTTTCTTAAGCACCATATCTACAGGTGTCACGACTAGATCGCGCTTCTTGCAAGTCTATTCAATTTGAAAAGAATTTGAAAAGAATGAACTTCTGGAGGGTGTTGGTGCCCCTTAGAAGAGGGGGAGACATAAGGGCTTCAGAGAATCTCGCAGCTCCCTTCTTTGGGGCAACGTTGGGCAGGCTGGCGGGTGGGGGTGGCCCCAAAGATTACTGTGAATGGACCTTACGTTCACTCTCAGAGCATCGCCAGCCAGAGTCCACAGGAAAAAAGGGAAGGTTGAGGCAACCCTTTGCCCTGTGTGAGGCGGTGTTATTCTCAGGCCTGGGTCGCCCCAGAATCTCCTGTGCCGGCTCCTCCACTAGCTTAGCAGCGAGATCCCGGGCGCTGGTCCTGATCCAGGCAGTCAGAAACCCTGTCTCCCAGCCAGAGGGGCTGTGGCGCGTGGAGGCATCGGTTTTGCGTCTACGTAGCGCCCGGGCAGGGTCTCGCCGCCTTGCCCTCCCCAAGGGCGAGAACCTGACAGTCCCTGCAGCAGCGATCCTCTTGGGCTTTGCTGACCGCCTCCCCCCAACAGTCCGGATCGCGTGCCTTCCGTGGGCATGAGCGGTTGGTAAAGCTTTGCGGGGAGGTGCATATCACTTGTTGTAAGAAAAATAGACACACACAGGAAAAAAATTAGAACTTAAAAGAGTAGAGTTGTGAGACGGGGGAATGGGGGAGAGCGCGTAGGGTTTTCTTTTCGAGATTTCTGAATTTGGAAAACCAGAGTTCTCTGCTCTGACCAAAATCACTGGCGCTGCGCGGTGCCGTGGAAGAGGCGGGACTGGGGACCCGAGGGGCAGAGGGCTGGGAAGTGAGGGGGACGAGCCGGGCGGGAGGAGGGAAGCGGAGAGGGGGCGAGAAGCTGTACAGTCTCCGCGGGTGATTTATGCCGGTTCCGGGCTGCCTGGGCGATGGTACGAGACCGCGCCGGGGTCAGGCCGCCCCGACGCCCGCCCGGGCCGCCTGCATAGTCAATGAGCGTCCCCGCACCGCCGAGCTACAAAGAGCCGCGGCCGGCCCTGCGGAGGCGCGCGCCTAGCGGGGCGCGCGGGCGGGGATCGCGGGCGCAGGACGGGCTGCGTGGCTCGGGGGGCGCGCGTGGGCGCCTGGGGGTGCGAGAGCCGGGCGGGTGTGAGTACGTGTGTGCGCGCGCGTGCGTGCGTGTCCTTTCACTGGAGCGGCCGGGGCTCCAAACATTCCTTTCTGCACCGAAGAGTTTTCTTCATTGTTGTTGTCTTTGTGCTCCGGTGTTGCCAACTTGCTGGAATTCCTGACGTGGTTGCACAGCAGGGCTCAGGCAGACGGTAGGAGCCAGCTGCGTTTGTGTACTAGGCCGACCCCGCCTTTAATCCCAGAATAAGGCCAGAGAGCGGGGAGAAAGGAGGGAGAACCAGAAGGAACAGATAAAGGGTTGGGAGGGGAGACCACTAACGGAGCATGAGCCATCATTCCCAACACCATGTATGTAAACTCACACATCCACACTCTTTTGCATTAGAAAACCCCATTTTCTGGAGGTAATTCCAAACTCGTGTCTCTTAAGAACAGTAATCTTTTACATCCTACATGGTGCGCGTGTTTATCTCCAGAAGCTATGCCTGAGAATGCGCTTTGCTAGAATGGGATTTAATCGGAGAGCCATCATCTAGGAAATACCAGGTTAATTTAGTTGTGATTTAAGTCAGCCTTGTTTCCATATATTACAAAAGTGTGATTTCTTTATTTTCCACATTTCTGCCTACATATATGCACATAGGACTTTCCAAGCAGCCAAAAAAAATGTGCTGAAAGTGAAATTATTCTAGTACATTTATGTTAATTTAACGTTTGATACTTTTTACTTGTCTATATTATTTTACTTACGCATCTCCATACCAAATTACCAGAAATATTTTCAGATGCGAGAAAATCAGCTGCCCACTGGACAGCTCCAATGCAATGTCCCTAAGACCTTAATCAACATGATTCACCCTGATCCATAAACTTTCTGTGTTTCTCAACTCAGTAAGTGACACGACCGTCTACCCAAGAGCCCAAAGCCACAATTGTCGTTTTTGGTTCCTCTATCTTTCCCTGACCCCATAGGCAATGAGTCATGAAATTCTGGTAACTCAAATTCCTTAATCCACTCATTTCTCACTCTCACTTTTCTCTCATTTGTGTCAACTTCAACTACCAGTAGCCACCAGCCTCTTTAACCTGAATTATGACAAGAGCCTTATAATGGGCTCCTTGCGTCAGGTTTGCCCTCCCCCAATCCCCAAATCTACCCTCCCTGTTTTCCATTCTGTTTGGAAGCAGATCACCCAAAGTGATATTCCATCAAACTAGTGTTTTCAAATAGAGGGCGTTACCCTACCCACTAGAAGGTTATAATATCAATTTAGTGAGTCAGACAGGATTTATTTTTTAATTAAACAGAATAGAAATTAAAATAACTTTCATGTGGAAAAGAGATGTATTATTTCACGAAACTGTTTCGGATATATAGTGTGTTGACTAAGTAAAACGCATTTCTTATTATGCATCTTAGTCCAAAAAGTTTGTGGTGTTTTCCACAAATTGCTTATTAATTAAAAAGAGAAAATGGTAACTTTATGTGGAGAACCTGGCAGATGTTTTTTATTATGATTTAGGTATCATAAAGGCAAGAGATCAGAGATCTACTACAATGGAAAAGATGGTCTATTATACTTACATGTAACACGAGAGGAATACAGGTCACTCCAAGAGGGGCAGCGGTGGGGGGGGACCCCCAAACAGGGAACCAGCAGAGTCATCAGAGAGGGAAAGATGAGAATTGTGGACAGATCCTTTTCTATGGTTCCCAGGGAAGGAATAGGCAGGTAATATAGACAGATTTAGGTACTCCCTGTGGAGAACACTCCACAAGACAATGGGGGTACAGAAGGTCAAGGCAAGGTGACTCAGGCATATTATCAAGTAGTCCACAACAAGGTGTGTCCAGCACAGACAGGCAGGGCAGAGTTTAAAGCATAAGATTATAAAAGCTAGAAACATCTTACATACAACAGATACCTTCTGGTATTACTGATAAAAATGCATAACCTGAATCTAATCATGAGAAGACAGCAGACAAACCCAAACTGAGGGACATTCTATAAAATAGCCAATCTGATTTAGGACTTTCCTTTAGCAAAGAAAATTGATAGATATATTAAGGTTTAACTAAAGAGAAAAAAAAGAATTTTGGGAAACCACAAAAACCCTACCAAGTCTAAATGCAAAGAAAATCTATGCAATCATCATGCCAGAAATAGCATGAAATAGCCTACCAGGAATTTGTGTGCTCAGAGGAAGACACAGGGACAGCCCCTTCTCCTTTTCCATTCTTCCAATTTTAAATAACAAAGTCATGGGAGGAGGAGAAACTCCCATCACTTAACTATCTAAAAACTCTGTATAGGCCAAAGGCTGACCTTGAACACAGAGGCAAAAGCAAAGAGGGGCTAGAACAGTGAAGGGAAAAAAAAAAAAGAGTAAGTGGGTCTTATTTATGATACGATTCAACAAATACTTGTGAGTTGATAGAAAGGAAACACAAGAAATTATAGATCCACAGTAATGACAAAATTCCTGGATTCTCTATTTTTAGGTAGTCAAATATCAAACAGAATTTTAAACTCATATCCGTAAGGCCTTTCACAAATATTGTTTATCTCACCTTGAATATCACAAAATATCAAATTAAAGCAGTATTAGACAATTGCCATCACTAATTCCTCCTTAGTTGGTACTTTCCTGCCAAATAATGTTTTACATTTAAAAATATATATAATAAGATAATCTGTATTCTTCAAAAATGGTGAGCTAAAATGAAAGACAAGAAAGGCTAAGTAACTTTTTAAAGATTTTGTTTTGTATCGGGGTTGCTCTACAACAATTTGACAACTAAATGTAATGCAAAGCTTTGGGTTATACTTGTGCTGGTAAATACATATATTTCTAAAGGCCATTACTGGGAAAATCAGTGGAATTTCAATAGGAACTGTATATGGATCCTATAATGTTAAACTTTCTGATATTGTTTAGGAAAAGAGAATGTCCTTGAGCTTGAGAAATGCATTCTAAAGTATTTAGGGGTAGAGAAACATGATTTTGCAACTTGGTGGGGAGGATAATTTAGGGGGAAGTGTGTATGTTTGTGTATTAGAAAGAGAACAAATGAGGAAAAGGTATATGGGAGTTTCTTGCACTATTCTTGCAACTTTTCTGTGAGCTTGGAATTATGCAAAAAAAAAATGATTGTTCCTTAAGTTCAAGAAAATTTGCATTAAATCATAAGTTCTACCAGGATAGTTGCTCTCTCGTCTCACAGTGTTTGGTTGTATTATTCCTTAGTCAAGAACAGTCTTTCTTTCCCATCTTTCCCTTTACTAGTTAATTCCTATGCAACTTTCCAATCTCAATTAAAATATCTCTTCTTCCAGGACGCCTTCTCTAACACTCCATACTGACTTAAGAGGCCCTTCTATCTACCTTCAGATCACTCACTTTATTTTCTTCACCCCAGCTTTTGTCACACTTGTGTCCAAAACATCCTTTCCCCCTAACACTGTGGCCTCCTCAAAGGTTCTCTCTCTGCAGTCAGAATAATTTTTTGCAGTCATAGAGTACAGATCAACACTTACAACACTTCAACAGTGTCTCCATTATTTCTGGACCAAAATACAAAATTGTATCATGTCCTTTGCAAAATCTGCCCCTTTAGCCTCTCTGGAATGTCATACTATCTGTTTACCCAACCTTGAAGTTGTGATTAAGAAAGCCTAGTGGAGAGAGAGGTGGTGCTTCATGGAGCTGCCTAAATTCCTGATCATATTCCAGGTCCAGTTCCTGAACTAATATATCCTAACAACAGTCCTTCTTTTGCTTGAATGAGCTTGAGCCCTTTGCAAAACAAAGTCAAACTGAAACCATCAAAAAAGCCCTAAAATATAGCATCTCAGGAAGCCCTAGTACACTTCTGATGTATGTAGGTATAAAAGGTCATTTCATTTATGACCCTTTCTTGTTGCTCCAATTTTTGACTTGAGCCACAATAGTCAGAGCCTGATAGAGCCAGTGAAGCCACAGCAACACCTAAAAGCACAACCAGTGGAGTAGCCATATTGTTCAAGCCAAAAACAGAGACACCAAGTTTGACATGACAAAAGAGTCCTTCTGATTTATAAATATAGTTATATGAAAAGTTTGGCAGAGATTTAAAGAAACAACAGGGAATCTAGCAAGTCACACTGATTTTTTTTAAAGTTCAAGAAAATCAGTACTTTCCTAAAAATTTTAGGTTTTCAAGACTCAATAGAGGAAGTCCTCAAAGTCAGAGAGATCTAGAGTAGGTGCAAGTGTTCTGACCAGGCAGTACCATGAGTGAGCCCAGAGTCCAAGAAACTGAGCAGGGTTAGTTCATAGTGACACAGAAGGAGAGGAAAACATCAGCAGAATCCAAGTGCTCAGCCCCCCTGCTTTAAAATTCCTTTCTCTTTGAGCAATTTCTGCAGGTAAAGGTCAGTAAAAACATCTATCTGGATAATGACTCTTGAGAACCAGAAGGTCAATATAATTCCATCAATCCCACAGTCCATCTCTTATCTGGGGGAATGTGAAAGGGCTGGAGGCTGTAGAAAGGTATGTGATAAAGAGTAGTCTATGCATAAAGAATAGGTCGATCTAAAGTCAGCATCTATGTATGATCCTTCAGATGAAATTCATTAGGACATTTACCTTAATATCACCATTACATGTCTTCAAGTACAAAGGTTTGCATTTCTGCACCATAATTTGACCAGGCTGCCCACCAAAAGAACTGGATCTGTCTCATTCACCACGAAATCTCCAGAGCAAAGCATAGAACTTGATACATGGCAGGCCCTCAATAAATACCTGGTAAGTGAATGAATGACTAAAATAAAAGCATATACTCTGCATTTGGCTTCTGGCATTTCACCCAAATCAGACAAGATGCAATTTATTCTGAAGAGATCTTGAGATCTTATATATTATGGGAAGCAGCCTCAAGGTATTTCAGAGTTTTAACTTCTCCTTAGCAACTCTTACCTTTAGGGTCTACAATTATTTTGCCATCTGAGTTTTAAAAGGAGCAGTATTTCACTAAAATACCTTGAGGACATCTGACAATATAGACCTTTCTGGTCTTGCAAGTAGGGGTGTCTACTGTCATTTTCTGTGTAGGGACCTGGAATGCCACTAAATACCATATAATGAACTGGGCAACTTCCCCACAACAAAGATTATCTGCCCTCAACTTTCACTGTTCAAGGTAAAAAAAAAAATTATTTAAAAACAATTTAGGGCCTCCCTGGTGCAGCGGTTGAGCGCTGGGTTGCGAAGCTGCCCGCGGCCTCTGTGGCGCCGGTTCGACTCCCTGGCCACCGGAGGAGGGTCCCACATGGCGCGCAGAAGCAGTGTACTTCATCTGCTCTGGCTCTGGTGAATTCTTTCACCCTCCTGCGCTTCTGACTGTACCCAGTGCATGTAAAATGCCTCTATTAAAAAAAAAATTGATTTTAAAAAAAAAAAATAAAAACAATTTATTTACGTTGAATTTCAGACCTTTAGATCAAGAGCAGAATCATGAAATCCACTCTAAAACTACTTTCATTTTTCTAATAACTGGACAATTCAGGACTGTAATTGCAAAAATCAGAGTCCAATCAAGACAGACATTTAAGATGGAACATGCCCAGTGTTTCAATATAGAGATGCACATCAGTTCTTATGCTTCAGCAGTGTTTATGTAACTGCAAACCAAACCAGAATAGTACTTATTCCCTCTCTTCTTTCTGGTTTACTAACTGCTGTGAATTTGTGTTTTTGTGTTCTTTGAATAGATTCTTAAGAGTGGAAAAAGGAAAAGATAGATATCAGATGGTTTCACGTACATGTGGAATATGGAGAAACCAAACAAAGGGTGAGGAAAAAGACAAAATTTGCAAGCTTACCATAGATCTGAGGCATACAGCAGGGGAGGGGCAAGAAGAGAGGTCAAAACAGGGGAGGGAAGAGAACAAGGGACTGTGGTAATGGATCATGGGTGCTTTGGTGGCGAGAGAACTACCAGGACTACACCTGAGAGGAGAAATCAAATACTGTCCAAAAACGAAAAATGTAAGAAAATAAACAATATTTTTTTTAAGTCTGAAAAACAAAATGGGGCGGCATATTCCTTCTCTTGAGTGCAAAGGCAACGGAATTTTTATGCATGGAAAATTCTTTTTTTTTTAATAATAAATTTTATTTTTATATTCCCCCATACAATTGCAAACCCCCCATTCTGACCCCAATCCCTCCCCTCCCAGGCCCCACCCCCCAAAAAGTGTCTCTGGTTCATAGTTTTTTGTTGATTTTGATTTTCACTTTCTTATAGTTATTCATTTTCCTGGTCCCTTATTTAAGTTATCTAGATTCCTGCTATGAGTGAGACCATCCAGTATTTTTCTTTTTCTTTCTGGCTTATTTCGCTGAGCATGATCCCTTCCAGCGCCATCCATGTTGCTGCAAATTGCATGTGTTTATCTTTTTTGAATGCTGAGTAATATGCATGGAAAATTCTATTCATCCCTATTATCTACTCAATAATTTATTTATATCAATATGGAATTAAGGATATTTATTTTATAGTTTGGATGATAACCTAATATTGCATTGTTTCATAGTTCAAATAGTCTAGCTTTGGTATTAGAAGCTCTTTCAGTGGGTTTCTATATCCCTTTGAGACATACTCCCATCATCCTCAATTTTTTGGTCTTGGCTTTTTGCTTTAAGCATTTCCTTATTTTCTAGCATTACAAGAAGCTGCAGGCTATATTCCCTGCCCTAGTCAGTCCCTGGCTGTCATTTCCTAAATGCCATCCCCACCCCTCAAATCAGTCAAGATCTTTTTATTCTTTTTTTATAAAGCATAAAAATAGTAACTAAAATTTGCTGAGTATCGCAGATATGATCTAAGAATCTTACATGCATATGATCACTTACTGAAAATCAGCAAAGTTCCCAGCATTATGTAAATACTGATGTATCTTGTTTTTTTATGAGCTGCCTGGGGAAATTATTTTTATTACCTTTTACTTTTATAATCTTAGGATAAAAAAGTATTACCAAATTAAGGCATGAAGTCTACAATACAGAATGAAAAAATTTATAGTTTTGTCTATAAAAAAATATAAAAATCAAATGATACTG
The DNA here is from genome assembly GCF_014898055.3 of Talpa occidentalis. Taxonomy (NCBI): domain Eukaryota; kingdom Metazoa; phylum Chordata; class Mammalia; order Eulipotyphla; family Talpidae; genus Talpa; species Talpa occidentalis. The sequence goes on from NW_023603184.1 coordinate 100,630,240, forward strand.
TAAGGCAAAAAACAATAAAATTTTGAAAAATCAATTGGAAAATACTTTTTATATTTATGACAAAAAGATAAATATTTAATAATATAGAGAAGTTCTAGACCAATAAAAAGTTGAGTAACCCGCTATAAAACAATCTGTTAACATAATGTTAGTTAACAAATTTATATAGTGTTAGCTATGTGCTAGACATAGTTCAAAGTGCTTTATGAATATCAACTTATTGAATGCTCACAGTAACCTTATGAAATAAGAATTATAATTACTCCTATTTTCTAGATAAGGAAACTGAGGCCAAAGAAGTTAAGTGATTTTCCTGAAGTCACACAGATGATTAAATTTTACACCAGTCTGATTAGCTCCAGAATATCTAAGTTGTTACTTCCCCTGAGAGAAGACTCCTGAAACAAAGACTTGAGCACATGTAATTTATTTGAGAAATAACTGTAAGAGAAATATTGAGGCCCTACACAGAATGAGACAGGAAAAGGGAAAAGCTATATAAGGACGATATATCAATGTCACTGCTTGGTAGTGACACTTAGTTGGAACTCCCAGGACCTTCAAAGGAAAAATGCTTCCCATAATTATCTACTTGAGGATCAAGTATTTGTCCATCAGATGCCATTTTTATTTAAGAGTTATCCTCCGGGGCATTACCTTTTCTGTAATCTATGGTATGTATATGTACTGCTTTGTCTATCAATTATCTACCAATTTGTTTGATGGTGCTCCAGGCAAAAAGTAAAAGATATGCCACAAGCATCTGAAGCAAAATGCTTTAGTTGAAACCTGTATGAGAAGTCAAGTGACCAAGCAGTTTTCATACCTTAATGTTCTGTGATACTCTCACTGTGTCCCCTGGTGGAATGATTTTACCTAAGAATCAGAACTCTGATCTAGAAAAACTTTAATTATATTCTTATAATTTATTTTTTAAGATTTATTTATTTATGCATACAAGAACTGGGGTACAGGCCAGAGGTGGGGGGAGGTGAAAGGATTCACCAGAGACAGAACAGAACAGGCAGACTGACTGAAATACACTGCTGAGGGGAGCAGTGGGCACGTCAGGATAGGTCTGCTGCACCATGTGGGTAGCTCCCTGGCTGGGCATCTAACTCATGCTGCAGAGGCTGCTGATAACTTCATAGGTTGTGTCTTAACAACTTGCACCACCAGGGAGGCCCTATTCTTATAATTTAGCAAATGTTTTGATTGTTGGTGAGAGGCACTAGTCTTTTTTCTATTCCTTGAGGATAGAGCATCATATATCTGCCACAATTACATCCTAGGTGACAGGAGCCCAATTCTAGTTTTGTCATCAAGCTGGTAATTTAAATGAGAATTTAATAGGTCATTTCATTGTTCTACTAGTATGGCTCCTTTTGGGTATTTAAGTATTTATATTTTGGGTATTAAAGTATTTATACAAACCCAAGGACTAAGGCATTCCAAGGGTAAATACCTAGTATTAAACTTCCTTCACTGTAAACATGTTGCTTGTTGTGAGGCAACATTATTGAAGATCCTACTTCACTAAATCAGGGTTTTTGTAAGTCTTCTGATGACTTATAATGACTCTGAATGACCACAGAAGCCCTGGAGAAGGGAAGGCAAACCCACATTCACCGGATTGGTCTTGGAAGAACAAATCATTTCTCACATCACATGGAAAGGATCCAATGTAACCAACATGCCACCAGTGGGTTGACTTTCCTATTTCTTCTCATGTCAGTGTTGGTAATTTATTTTCTCTGAATGTTTCCATTTCATTCAAATGGTAAAAGACTAAGATTTGATAGTGGGAGGGATGTGATAAAACATATTCCCTAAATCATATCCAGTATTGTAAATCAATTTTACCTCAATAAAGCATAAAAAATAATAAAGTTTAAGCCTAATAGCTCTAATGCATGAATTGTTTCTTTCTAATCTATGTTGGGCTTGTATTTGTCTTAGATCATTTCTTCTCCTGGTATGCCTGTCAATTTTCAATTGAATACTTCATCTTGAGTATGAAAAATTGTGCAGGCTAAATATGATATTATTGTCTCCAACAAGGTGTAAATTCTTCAGGACATTAGCTTAGTGACATAAGTCAGAAACAAAAAGACAAATACTGTTTCCATTTACATAAGGTGCCAACAGTAGACAAATTCATAGAGAAAGACAATAGAACTGTGGTGACATGGATCTCTGTGTAAATAGGAATGCTTAATGAACACAGAGTTTCAGTTTGGGAAGATGAAAAGTTCTGGAGCTAGATAATGGCAATGGTGGTGCAACATTGTGAATATACTTAATGCTATTAAATTTTGTACAATTAAAAATTATTAAAATGTTAAATTTTGTTAAGTTTATTTTACCAAAATTTTATAAGTATATTTTACCAAAATCAAAAAAAAAAATCAAATAAGAGAAAAAGAAGTGGGAGTCAATAATAGAAAGCCAGCTTCCTCTTTCTTTTTGTAGAAAATCTATTTGGCAGTCAAGGTAGACTGAAAAGTACTTTGACCTCATGTTTTTAGCTTTCCTAGAAGCTTCAGAATTTCTTGCTCTTTTTCCATACACTGAAACAAACCTACCCACCTACTTTTCAAAACCAATGTGTAATCTAAAATACTTATTCTCCAAATGAACTAAGGAGGTTTTTTTACACCTCCAGGTAAAGGGATCTCTAAAGGACCCATTAGGCTCTCTAAGTGACAGTGGGTTCACTCTGCTTATTTGACAGTGTACAAGCAAAATACATCAATTCCTTATAACTGCATGAATAGGAGAAGAAAGGAGATGGTCATAAACCACTCAAATTTTTTCTGGATTTTTTCAATGATACAAATGTCTTATTTTTATTTAACATTATTCAACAAGTAACATTGACTTGGCTATTGAAAGGTTTTGTTGCAGTCATTAAATGGGATGGATTCAAAGTGGTCTAGCATGGTTCTTGATTTGTAGGGATTAACAATCTTGAACAGAATTCAAACTATAGGCTAAATTTACCAGCTGCCTATTTTTATATAATCCACAACTAAGAACAATTTTTACAGCTCTGAATGATTGAAAAAGTCAAAAGAAGGTAATAGTTCTTCTTGAGTAGCCGCAATAAAGTTGAGTAGCCACAATAAAGGTCAGATAGCCCACATACCCTATAGTATTTACCACATGATCTTTAACAGAAAAAAAAATTGCCAGTCCTTCATCTAGAAGATGAAGTGATATAGAGAAACATTACAAAAGCTCAGTCAAAATAAACCAATAGGGGCCTTCCCCAGCGCGCAGGCGGTTGAGCGCAGCGCTGTGAAGCTGTCCACTGCCTCTGCAGTGCTGGTTCGATCCCCGCTGGCCTCGGAGCAACCCACATGGTAAGCAGACCTCTCCTGTCTCACCCGCTGCTCCCCTCAGCAGTGTATTTCGTCACTCTGCCTGTTCTGTTCCCTGCACTGTCTCTGGTGAATCCTCTCACCCTCCCATGCATCTGGCCTATACCCCAGTTCTTGTATAAATAAAATAAATCTTTAAAAAAATAAATAAATAAACCAATAATTAACATCTGACTGCAAAACTGAGGCAACCAGAGGGTAGAAGGGTAAGAGTAGGGCAGGGAAGGAGTCCAGTGGAACATTGTGGAGGATTATTGGGGCACTGGTGCTGGACAAGGTGTGAAAGTATGCATTTATAGAGGTTTGAAACTATAACCCCCAAAACAGATACAAAGATGTAAAACTACTTTGAAAGAATAAACACAATTTGGGGGGAAAAATGGAAGGTGAAGAAGAATAAATGTGGAAATAACAGGAAATTCAGGCTGGGTTGAGTGAACACCATGTGAGTGATACCCAGTCAGTGGTGAATGCTGGGAGACTGCAAAGGGGAGCAGGTGATCAATGAAAGCACATGAGGGCCTCCCCGGTGGCGCAGTGGTTGAGCGCTGAGTTGCAAAGCTGCCCGCGGCCTCTACAGTGCCAGTTCGATCCCCGGCTGCTCCCCGGCCACCAGAGGAGGGTCCCACATGGCGCGCAGACCTCTCCTGCCGCCTGCTGCTCCCCTCAGCAGTGTACTTCGGTCCTTCTGCCTGCTCTGCTCCCCGCTCTGGCTCTGGTGAATTCTCTCACCCTCCCGCACTTCTGACTGTACCCAGTGCTTGTATAAATAAATAAGATTTATAAAAATAAATCTTTAAAAAAAAAAGCACATGAAAGGAGCAACTTTCCTTTTTTAAGTAAACTTTTAATTTTCTCACATCATTGTTCATTTTTGTAAAGTATTTGATTTCTCCCCTCAGGCATAATTCCCGTAAATCTCCCACCATCACATCACCTTGGTCCCTTGTGCTCTTCCCTCCTCTGTTTTTATCCTTCTTCCTCCCCAACCCCTGCTGTATGCCTCAGATCTATAGTTGCCTGAAAGTTTTGTCTTTTTGATACTTGGTTCAATTTCCCTATATTCCTCCTATAAGTGAACCCCTACAATATCTTCCTTTTTCCTTCTGACTTATTTCACTGAGCATAATCCCTTCCAGCCCTAACTGGGTGGCATGAGTTTATCTTTCTTGATTGCTAAATAGTATTCCATTGTGTATATGTACCTCATTATCTTGATCCAGTCATGTCATCTGTTTTGGGGCATTTAGGTTGTTTCCATATCTTCGCTGTTGTAAATAGTGCTGCAATAAATATAGGAGTGCAGAATTCCTTTTTAATTAATGATTTTGTGTCTTTGGGGTAGATTCCTAGGTGTGGAATTGCTGGGTCATATGGTTGATCCATTTTTTGTAATTTGAGGGTCCCCCACACAGCTTTCCACAGTGGCTGGACCAGTTTGTATTCCCACCTGTAATATAAGAGGCTTTCTTTTGAAAGAAGCAACTTTCAAACTGATCCTCAAAGGATAGCACCGGTTTCAAAAAGTAACAATTGAGAAGAGAGAATTCTAAACAAAAGGAAGAGTTAGCACAGAAAAAGAAAAAGGAAAAGTATAAGCCAGAAAAGGAATTTGGTATAATATAACCCAACTCTACAATCAAATGAAGTTATTGGGAGCAAAGAAAGCAAATAACTTAGTAGTTGGCCCCTCTTTATTACATGTATTGATCATGGATAATCACAAACAACAAATTTTAAATATAGTAACACTTTAAAAGTCAACACTCTCATCTAGAATTGGTGCAATGAAAGAAATATTAGAGCAAAGTGTATTTAAACATTCTACAGTCTGAGAAATAGGAAACTTGAATTGGATTGGTCAATAGTCAAACTACTGGTGAGTTGAAGAAAATAGACATGAACTTGTTATTTTTTTCCTTCAAAGGTGTCACTTTATACAAAAAATACCCCAGCATTTAACAATTACGTTTTAATATATCAAGTCTCTATCTTTGTGATGGCCTTAAAGGCAGTTAATAAAAATGTGCTAGTCCCCAGAAATCCTATAGGACTGCCAAAGTAGATGAACTTTGTCGGGAATCCAAAGGTCCTAAACTCCCTGGATTGATGGTCACTAAGTAGCCAATTTTTTACCCTTTGCCACAGTGTTCTCTTAGAAACAGTCCCAGGAAATCATCTCTTAGGAAAAAGCTACCTTCCAACCCTTGAACCCTGAGATGATTAAAGTAACTGTTTTACTTGGTAAACCATGGGGGAGGTTAGAAAAGGAAATGTTTGGTCCTTGCTGTTGCCTCTGCACACAGTCAAAGTGTAAGGGTTCCGTGGACAAGCTCAGCTGGGCAGCACAGTCAGTGATGTGGCCCTGCGGCATTTCACAGGAGAGCCTTGCTGGTGTTACAAAAAGAGGATATTTTTAGCAAGTTCCCCCAAATGCTCCCCGTAATAAAGCCCATGAGCCTACTACAGGCAGCTATCACAATAAAGAGCTATATGCCCCAAATTCAAATCCCAATTCTATAGTCCCCCTCACCCACCCACAGCTGCATAATCTTTGCAACACAACCTTGGCTCAATCTCTTCATCTGAAAAATAGTGCTAATAATAGTATCCTTTTCTTCTCTTCCCTTTCAAGGAGTTCTGACTTGCCCAAATTCCATCCTATTATCACCCTACATTTTCAATTTCCATTTTTATGTTCATTCTTTCCTTACCATCATTCGACAGACAGACTCGACTCTAATAAGATGTAATAATTATAAGATGTAATAATTTCAGTAATTTATAAGATGTAATAATTTCAGTTTCAGAAAAACCTGCCCTTCTAATTTGCAAGAAAAATTTACAGGTTAGAACTCTATGGCTAGATAGTGGAGTTGGAAACCATACGGATTTTTCAATATTTACAGATGAGGTCTCCACAGCTGAGAATGAGGCCATAGACGCCTTCAATAGTCAAAGTGCCCACAAAGCTCTATCATCTTTTTTTGACTACAGATATTACTCTGATTCAAAAATTAGCTATGTGACAATTTGAGTGCAAATCATTGACAAAGACCACCAACTTTTAGTACTCAAGAGGACTCACAAACACAAAGCTAAAAGGGAGGTAAACGGAGTAGTTGAAGAATTATCCATTAAGGTGAACTGACTCAAAGGAATTTCCTTAAAGATTGAATTCTTGTCTTTATCAAAGATAGTGGTGTCTAATTTCAAATCTCTTCAATGGAGTTATCATGGTTTTTTGGACTTATGATGTGTCAAGAATTATTTGGATCAGTGGATTAATTTTGATGAAAAAAGGAGCGCCCAGAAAGTAGATTCACTTGCTTGGAAACCTTCCTGGTACTGTATCACAAATAATTAATTTGTGTCTTAGACTGCTGTGAACTCATCAGCACAAAAGACAACAGTGGTCTTCTGCCTCCACTGCCACCATGGCACACTAACAAAACTTGGGGTGGGGCAGGGGGGGAGGAACATGGGATGTGAAAAAAGCAGCATGTTCTGAAGCTAACCCTGCATTGTACCCACCCTGTGAAAGATGGAATCATGGAAGCTGCCAATTTTGAGCAGTTTCTTCAGGAGAGAAGCAAGTGAATGGAAAAGCTGGGAATCTCAGTAGAGGAGCTAAAACACTAAATGGAGCAAAAGCAAAACCACTGTAACTTCTGAGGTACCTTTTCCCAAAGGGCATTTGAAATATCTCACCCCAAAAAATTTGAAGAAGAAAAATCTAGGAAATTGGTTGTGTATAGTTGCTAATAGCAAAGAGAATTACCAACTGTATTACTTCCAGACTAACCAGGGTGAAGGAGAGGAAGATGAAGATTAATATTCATTTATGAATATTTTGTATGAGTTCTTGAATAAAATATGGGAGGGAGAGAGAGAGAGAGAGAGAGAGAGAGAGAGAAGGATGCTCCCTTTCCTTTTCCATTCAAGAAATACAGCCACAAATAAAAAAAAAAAAAAAACACTACGAAAAGAAAGGATGAAAAAAAAAATACAGCCAAGTTTTTATGTTCTGAGTTGGTGTTCCTTTGACTCAGGAGAGAAAAGTATTCTATGTTTCATAACTTTTCTTTGGGAAAGACTCAGTTCATACAAAAAAATGATGCTAGTTTCCATGGAAAGGAGAAGAATCACCCAGACTTTCAAGTACTGTTGTATTCCTGCAAGAGTAAGAAAAGAGGGGTGGAGTTATAGGAGGAAGGGATGCTTCCACTCCCCAGAGTGCCCTGGTGTTGAAGGAAGGACTAGACATATGGATGCATATGGAAGACAAGAGCCTTGGGAATAGCAACAAGGCTCTTCATGAAATAAAAGAGGACTTTGGCTCAGGATTTCCCTGCGTCTATCTGGAGCCTAACAAGGAAGGGCCAGGGCATGATGTGCCATCAGGCAGTGTGTGAAGTGGACTGATAATGGCAACCACTATGGTTCAAAGCCCCACCCCTCCCCATCATGTCCATAAGACCAGGGCTCTTGTATAAGCCAATGGCAAATGAGTGATTTATAATAAACTGCTTATTGACCTTGGCAAACAGGAATTCAGAAAAGATTCAACTTTATTTCAAAAATCAAAAAAGTATGACAAGTTGTTATGGAAAAATTCATACCTATTACAGATTCTTTTACTCATAAAGTGGGAATAATATCTATTTCAGAGGTTAGTGGTATGATCAAATGAGATATGGTGTGCAAAGTATGAAGTACACTTCAAATGTCTCTTATATTGTTATAGATACCCTTTAGACATGTTTAGTATGAACTTTCCTTCCCTTGCTGGAATATTGACTAAGCACTACTCCCAATGCCATCTCTCTCTCCTTTGTACTTAAAAATATGAAAGCTGGGGCCTCCTTGGTGGCGCAAGGGGTTAAGCGTCAGCACTATGAAGCTAACCACAGCCATTGCAGCATGAGTTCAATCCCTGGCAAGGGAGGTGACCCACATGGTGAATCAAACCTCTTCTGTCTCGCGGGCTGCTCCCCTCAGCAGTATATTTCAGTCAATCTGCCTGTTCTGCTCCCCACTCTCTCTGGTGAATCCTCTCACACCCTGTACCTCTGGCCTGCACCCCAGCTCTTGTATGCATAAATAAATAAAATATTTTTAAAAAATATGAAAGCTGAGTTCACTGCAATCAGCAAGAGTAGTTCTATGAATACCAGAAATACAAGATTGGTATAACAGAGACAGACATATGGCCAACCTCTACTCTTTTGACATCTACTTACACAAGATAAGTGTTTGCATAAGACCATAGAATAGGGCCTCCCTGGTGGCGCAGGTGGTTGAGCGCCATACTGTGAAGCTGTCTGCAGCCTCTGCAGTGCGGGTTCGATCCCCCATGGCCGGCGAGAATCCCACATGACGAGCAGACCTCTCCTGTCTCGCCCACTGCTCCTCTCAGCAGTGTATTTCGTCAGTCTGCCTGTTCTGCTCCCCAATCTGTCTGTGGTGAATCCTCTCACCCTCCTGTGGATCTGGCCTGTACCCCAGCACTTGTACAAATAAAATCTTTAAAAAAAAAAAAAAAAGACCATAGAACAGAAGCTCATAATGATTCCTAGGCTCCACACCAGACTAATTTAATCAGTCTCTGGAGGTAATTCCCAGGTAATTCTAATGTGCAGCCAGATGGAAAACTCTAACCTTGGGGTGCTTAAACAATAACTTTATAGACCCATACCAACAAGAAAATTAAAGGAAGGACTTGAAGGAGGTTGAATTTTCAGTCAATTCTTGTAAGATTCATATTTGTCTTGTTACAAATTTCATTTGTAAAATACTTACCTATGAAAGGGCTCTTAAGGTCAAGTCTATTTTTACAGTCCATGCAGACTAATTTAACCCTTTTCTGCGCGTGCATACACACCCACAAACATACACACTCACACACACAAGAATTCTTAATTCTGACATGCAGTTTTTTGGCTAATATCTCTCTTATTACCCACTTTTAAGTATGCTATTATGAATATAGATACCTAGCCAATTAGAGGAAGCTTCATTCAGCCTGAAAGCCACCACTGTGATTCTCTTGAGAATTATATTAAAGAATTAATGATTTAAAATTCTGACTCAGAGACTAAAAGGAATAATAAGAAAATATACATATACATATGTATCATCCTTCTCAGAACAGTAGTAAATATATAGGTAACTTATTTAAGGTAGCTAGAGGATTTGCAAAAATTTTTTACTAGTAGTAATCACTCTAACAATACTTCTAGAAACAATTCAATAAGGGAGATGTTATTTGCTCTACTTACACAAGATAAAGCACCTTAAGAACACCTAAGCATTTTGCCCCAGGTCACATGACCTAGGAAAGACAGAACAGAAACTAGCCCATTTATCTGTCTGAACCAAAAGTCTTCATTATGAAGTTCTAGGATCATTCTAGCTTTCTCAACAAAGTACCAGAAATCTAATGCTTTCTTCAAGGTTTTAGCTAATGCAATCCAATTCCTGCCTCAGGAATCTCAAACTCAAAGATTAACACAAGTTAATAATACAGGTCATATTTAAGAAACAATCCAAATTGGGTCTGCAGTATTTAACTGAATTACTATTCAGATTCAGTCAATTTTTGCCCAAGAAGAAGTTAGTCCTAGTTTTACCAGTCCCTAATTTGGTAACAGAAGCCAGAAATCTGGATTTTTGTGAGAAATATCCCAATTTTCTTATATTGGCAATAATTTTACTTATTTTTAAAAGAACACTGAGCAGGTCAAACTATTTTAGACATTTGATCTTCTGATTTCCAGTATGTATAAGTAAATAAGTTTTTAGACAACATAGTAAGAAAAAAGAGTAATGCCTACATGTCTATAGCAGGGAAAAAAACAGTCCACTCATTAATTAATTGGAGTTGTTTATACATATACCATGAAAATAACCTTTAGTGATCTTAAATGAGATTTCATTCCCGATGGCATGGGTAGCTTATATAAATGCTATCTACCAATTACTGAAAATGTAGATATTATGTGAAATGTATGCATATCTCTTTTGACAACAAATTCACAAGAGTAATTTCAAGTTAAAATGATTCACCTCATTCCTTTATGGTAAAAGTTCTCTTATCTGCAGCAGTCCCAGGAAACATTATTAAGTTTGGGGGTAGGTTTTGTTTTCCCCCGGGAATGACAACTTAAATCAAAAGCCTTTAGGCTGACTTACAGCAAAAAGAAAAAAAGTCTGATTTTCTAAAATCTCTCTTTAACTCTGACTCTCAGATCTCTGAGCTAGAGATAGGGCTGGAATGTGGATACAGACACGGGAGTAGTGCCAGGGTCTTTTCAATGGATGAGCTTAAGCACACCATTTAAAAAAAAAAAAAAGTTTCCCAATATCACTGAATGGAAAAAAAAATTTACTTAGTCTCTGGGCCTCAAAATAAGTATCCCGCCAATACTTGGGCCTCCATTTCATTTACACCGTCACGTTTATTAACAAAGTATTTTCTTTTCTTTTTTTTTTTTTATGCAAGCACTGGGTACACTCAGAAGCACGGGAGTATTTTCACTTGCCCTTTGTTTCTGTTTTCTCCTCCCACCTACAAATAATTTGTTAAATAGTGACTGTGTTTGAAGCTTCATAATTTAAATTATTTTGAGTGCATCGTTGCATTTGTAAACATATGGCTTTCAAATAGCATGTACTGAAGGACTGAAAATCAAAAGAGCGAATGTAAGAGACCCATTTTTCTTTTGACTTTGTCTAATAGAATAACTTCATTATCAGGTTGAGGAAGACTCACAGCCCTTCTATGCAAATGCAACTTTAAAAACCATTATTTTGTGCAATACCTAACATGAAGGTGCTGAACTATATGGCAAAAATTATGTAAAATCTAAACTTTAAACAGCTTTAAGACAAAATGTTTGATATTTGAATTTCTATTTTTATTTACTCATAGATGATAGGTCTGGATTGTGATGCAGAGGCGAGGAACTAAGAATTTCAGCATGCTTTTACTAGGGAGCCAAACTTTACGCTATATGAAATAAGCCAGACAGAGAATGACAAATATTTCAAGGTATCACCTGTATGTGGATTCTCAAAAAAAAACAAAAAACTAAAAACTAAAAGTCAAACTCATAGAAACAGAGAGTAAAAAAGTGGCTGGCAGGGGATGGGGGAAAGAAAGGGAGACTGGTAAATGTGGAGAAACTTTCAGTTATAAGATACATAAGATATGAGGATATTATGATTCAATGCATAGCGTGATCACTTTTGTTGATAAAGCAATTATATAAATGAAATTTACTAAGAGAATAGAATTTAAATGTTCTTACAAAAAAGGGGTAATGCTCGTGGTGATAGATGTGCTAATTAACTCAATGGGGGCAATCCTTTCACAGTATTTATGTATATCAAATCATCTTGTACACTTTAAATATTTCACAATTTTGTCAATTAACCATCCATAGAACTGAAAAAAAAAAAAGGGAACCAAAGGCAAGGAATGATTATTTGAACCAATTAAAATATTGACAGATCTTGACATTTCTGTATGTTTCAAACAATGTAAGAAGAGCATTTTCTTTGTTGTAATTGATGTATATGTTTTTTAATTAATGATTTTCTTATTTCTATAAGAAATAAAAAATGAAAGCATTTCCACTGCACCCCCAAAGGAATTTTTTAGCAATTCTGAATGCAAAAAAAGAGTAGGTTCATATGGTAAAAAACAAAAGTATTGGAGGAGGTCAAGTGAAGTGTGGTGGAGGACTATTGGTGCTTTGATGGTAAGCATGATGTTATAACATAGATTTGTAGAGGTGTGAACATATACACACAAAATATATACAGTGTTGTAAGTTGTTACCTCAATATATAATTTTTAAAGAATTATTTATTTATGCATACAAGAGCTGGAGTGTAGGCCAGAGGTGCAGGGGGTGAGAGGATTTGCTAGAGACAGAGTGGGGAGTAGAATAGACAGATCTACTGAAATGCACTGCTAAGGGGAGTATCAGGTGAGACAGGAGAGGTCTGCTGCACCATGTGGGTTAGTTCCCTGGCGCAGGATCGAACTCACTGCAGTTGCTACGGATAGCTTCATAGTGCTAAGACTTAATTTCTTGAACCACCAGGGAGGCCCCAATATATAATTTTTTTTAAATACTAATGAGTGGGAATACAATACTTTGAGACAACTATCACTGTATTTCTGAAAACTGATAGTTATTTTAAATATAAAATTGGCCCTAGTTTTCTATAATTAATTTAGATTTTTTTTAATAAGCTATAAAACTGCTAGAGCTGCACTTACTCTGGTAGGACTATAAGGATGCCATATTTCCCAGGGCAAAGGATTAATTAAAACTTTCAAAGGTGGAAATTGTGGCAAAAGATCAAAGAATGAGAAATAGGTGGCAGGCCTACAATGTAGTCAATTCTACATCAATAGCATTCAGCCGCCTCCTCCTCCTATTTCTTGATAAAAACCCATTAATTCCCACTCCCTTCTGTACTAACATTCATTTCAAGAAAAATATGCTTGGACCTGCCTTGCACATGCCCTTCACACTGTGAGGAGCCGAAGTGTAGAAACATTCTGAACATCTGAAATAGCTCTGCTCAACTCCTGTGCATCTGGCACCTCTGCCCTGCTCCCTTCTGTGCAAGGTCCCTGCAAGGCCCAGAGGAGGAATTATCATCCCCTTTACTGCCTGTCATGGAAAGAAGATCAGATAAGGGCACATAAAAAGGTTATATACAGTGATCATACAGAAGACAAGCATTTCTAGCCTTGAGCTTAAGGCAATAATCAGAAACCTACAAGTCCCTATATTTTCACATAAAATTTGGACAAAAGTTGTCCATTGGGTAGATATTTATTGGTGACATTTCTTAAATAAATTTCCTCATTTTGGAATTACTGAACTTCCAGGAAAGAATGGAAGGACTAAAAGTGGAAGATTAAATAAGACCATTCTAAAATAAGAACCTCTGTACTACCACTACTTGTTTTAGTTCTTTCTTCCTTGCAAGACACCAGTACCTCAAGGTCTTACATACAGATGGTACATAGCCAATCTATATCCTTCTAAATAAACTTTAAGTTGAAAAGTAAGTAAAATATATACACAAGAGCCTCCCCAGTGGCGCAGCAGTTGAGCGCTGGCTGTGAAGCTGCCTGTAGCCTCCGAAGCATGGGTTTGATCCCCAGCCACTGGCAAGGGTCCCACATGGTGCGCAGACCTCTCCTGCCACGCCCACTGCTCTTCTCAGCAGTGTATTTTGTCAATCTGTCTGTTCTGCTCCCCACTCTGGCTCTGGTGAATTCTCTCACAATTCTGCGCTTCTGACTCTACCCAGTGCTTGTATAAATAAATAAATCTTTAAAATATATATATATATATATACACACAAAACATAAAGTTCCAGTTAGATTGATTTTTCACAAATTAATCCATGTAGCCAGCTCCAGATCAAAAAACACTATCAACATTCCAGAATCTTCCTGATGACCCTTTCAGCTAAAACCTTCCTCCAAGAATAACCACTATTCTGACTTTATAGGAAGGATAAATTTTAATGCAATTGAATTGTCTTTTTGAGTGATTCCTGATAAGACCTAAGATATGTATCACACCAACCTAGCTATCTTAGGTAGTCATTGTTTGACTTTTCAGTCATGCTGAGTACCACATAATAAATACCATTTTGGTGCAGAAGACCCCAGATTTAGTCCCTGCTCTCCTACTAGGTATAAGATCTAGAGAGTAACTTCTTCATTTTGGCCTTAAACTCTTCTTTGTGAAATATATGCATTTAAGTAAAATAGTTGCATGCTCTCTTCTGAAAGAATATATTCAGCAGAATAAAAATATTAAGGGTATATACTTTTAACTATGTATCACTTTCAAGTACACAAAATTATATGTATTCAAATGTAATATTCACATATAGTCAAGCACATATATCTCATGATATACAGATAAGTAACTCAATTACATATAACTAGGCATTTAATTTATAGTTCCAATATAAATAAGTATATATAGAGAGAGATTTATGAAATATTGCCCTTTCTTCGAGGGCAAATATTTATTAGGGTATTATCTATGTTGTTATATGACCATATCTGACATCCATGCCTTGCACTATTTATCGTCTTGTTCTGTCTAACTTATGCAAAGAAATTAATAAGTGATTAAAAATGGAGAGAGGTAGTCATGGGACAAAATATGTATGGGTCATTAGATGACATCTCTTTTCCAAAGGACACAGAATTCAAGGAAATAAAGAAATGTTATATGGAACTCCTAAGTCAGAGAAGCTTATGTGTATTGTCCCAAAGTCTTAGTAAGCTCTGCTTTTCCTCTCTTCAGTGGGAAATCTTTCTCTTCCCCAAAGTGCTGAATGCCTTTATCTCTCCCTATCAAAATGTGTTATTAATTTTAGCTTATTCTCATTAATATGTAAGTAGTTGTCAAGCTTGAGAGTTCTCTCTCACGTAAGTGTTTATACTTACCAAAACATTTTGATTTTAAGGAGTGAATTTCCAGTTACAAAATGTTATGTATCTGAATCAGGAAAACAGGTTCTCTTTCACACAAGGAATACTTAAAGTCACCCTATTCAAGTAACCACTGAAGCGACCTTCCCTCCCAACATTAGTAGTCTCTATATTTATTGGGTATTTACAATGGAACAACATTATGCTGAACTCCTTACATATATTACCTCCTCTATTTCCTCCAGTGGTACAATTATTATTATTTTTATTTCACAGATGAAGAAACTTAATAATTAGCCCAAAGGCACACAAAAAGGAGGTCACACTAAATCCCATATCCATCTTTCTCCAAAGCCAATCTGACCTTGAGTTTGGCAAGAGTTACCTACCTAAGGTAAAAGTAGAAATAAAAGACCAGAGTATCTCAGAGCAGTTCCAGGAAGGAAACGCATGCTTCTAGGTTAGTAGTGGTGTAGGCTGAGAAACAAGGAAACAGCACTTTCAGCCCTCTTTCTTTGTGCTGAACCCTTTCAGAAGCTGTTAATGCTTTCAAAGTCCTTAATAAGGTTGACAGCAGCAAGGTCATAGAGGTGCACTGAAATACTTATCTGGAAGGCCTACAGATCAAACTATCAGGCAGCCCTGACTTAGCATCATTCCCAGCTAACGTGTTCAGAAAGCTTCTGAGGTCAATTGGAATGTCAGCCACAAATCAAGAGCAGCCTCTGAACATTCTAACAGGTCATGAAATAGCCAACACTGTGGGAAAACTGGACAGCCACATGCAAAAGAGTGAAACTAGATGACTGTCTCACACCTTACACAAAAATTAACCCCAAATGAATTAAAGACAAGGACATAAGACACAAAACCATAAAATACATAGAATGAAACACAGGCAAAACATTTCAAGATATTGGCTTCAGTGATATCTTTGTGGATTTGTCTCCAATGATAGAAGAAACAAAAGTGAAAAAATAAATAAATAAATGGAACTACATCAAACTAAAAAACTTCTGCAGTGTAGAAGAAGCTATCAATTAAACAAAAAGACACCCTACTGAATGGGAGAAAGGATTTGCATATCATACAGCTAACAAAACGCTAACATCCAAGATATACAAAGAACTCATACACCTCAACGATAAGAAAACAAGGAACCCAATTAAAAACTAGGCAGAGGGCCTCCCGGGTGGCGCAGTGGTTGAGCGCTGGGTTGCGAAGCTGCCCACAGCTTCTGCAGCACCGGTTCCATCCCCCCATCCCCGGCTGCTCCCCGGCCACCACCGGAGGAGGGTCCCACCTGGTGCACAGATCTCTCCTGCCGCCCGCTGCTCCCCTCAGCAGGTCCTTCTGCCTGCTCTGCTCCCCGCTCCGGCTCTGGTGAATTTTCTCACCCTCCTGCGCTTCTGCCTGTACCCAGTGCTTGTATAAATAAATAAATAAATAAATAAATCTTTAAAAAAACAACTAGGCAGAAGAGCTAAATAGACATTTCTCCAAAGAAGACATACAAATGGCCTACAGGCACAAAAAAATGTTCATCATCACTTATCATGAGAAAATTGCAAATCAAAAGCACAATGAGACACCATCTCATACTTATGAGAATGGCCAATAACAAAAAGCTCAGAAATGTAAGTATTCAAGGATATGAAGAAAAAGGAACACTATTGGTGCGATTGTAGATTGGTCCAATCCCCATGGAGAAACCTCCTCCCCAGTATGACGGTTTCTCAAAATATTAAAAATAAATCTACCATATGATCCAGCTATTTCACTCCTAGGTATCTAGCCAAAAGAATGAAATAACACTAATTTGAAGGGATATGTGCACGTGTATGTTTATTGCAGCACTATTTACAATAGCCAATTCATGGAAACAACCTAAGTGCCCAAGGTCAGGTAAGTGAATTAAGAAGATGTAATAGATATATGCAATGGAATTCTACTCAGTTATAAAGATAAAATCTTGCCATTTAAAACAACATGGATGGAACAGGAGGGGATTATGCTAAGTGAAATAAGCCAGATGGACAAATACCCAATGGTTTTACTTCTATGTGGAATATAAGGAAACAAAATAAAGTGCCCATAAAACCAAACTAAGAATTAACCTAGATATCTGTGAAACTGAGGTACAAGAAACGGGGTGGGGGGGGAGAAAATAGGTTGAGGCACAATGGTAGAGGACTGTGGGTGCCTTGGTGGTAGGTGTGGCATGGTGACATGTATCTGAGGATGTGTGATCCTACACCTCTGAATCACATGCAGTGTTGTAAACCCAAGTTACCTCAATTTAAAAAAATGACATCTAACTCTCCTCTAGGCACAAGCACCTGCTGTGTCTCCTAACTCTGAGAAAGAAATGTTTCAGAGTTGCTCTAAAGGGGATTGTTTTATATTATTTGTAGAATTATAATGCCCTGAGACCTTTCAAAGGGTAATTTGTTAACCAAAGGTTGTAAATGCTGTGCTAAGTAAGAGAACACAGGATGGTAACAGGTATCCCCCAGCATATAAACCCCAAGGTATGTCTAATGTTCCAAGGGATAGGAGGCAATATCCTAAAGATTTTTAAAACCAAATGAATTTGAATCTAGAAACAGTCTCCCATAGTGCTTGGGATAAGAGGTGATGTTGAAACCCAAATGCAGAGTGCAGCAACTTCAGAAAGTTGGGAACCATTGGCTACCTGCAGAGGCTGTATCTCAAAACATGATGAATCCACCGGTTTTAAAAAGATTGCTGGCATTTTGTCAAAAATGGTGTCCATATAAGTCCAACATAATGGGAGGGTAAATTTGGAGTAACAGCAACCCACATTAATTGTAAAGACTCATTTGGGTAGCCCTGTTTATAGGATGACAGACTTAAGTCCTAAACAGCTAAATATGAGAAAGTGAAACACTTGATCCAATTCAGTAGCTCAGAAAATATGAAATCTGGTTGTATTGTTTAAAACCAAATTAGGTGGGTTGTTTTTTCTTTTTTTTTAAAGACTTTTTTTTTTTTTTTAAGATTTATTTTTTATTTATTTATACAAGCGCTGGGTACAGTCAGAAGCGTGGGAGGGTGAGAGAATTCACCAGAGCCAGAGCGGAAAGCAGAGCAGGCAGAAGGACCGAAGTACACTGCTGAGGGGAGCAGCGGGCGGCAGGAGAGGTCTGCGCGCCATGTGGGACCCTCCTCCGGTGGCCGGGGAGCAGCCGGGGATCGAACCGGCACTGCAGAGGCTGCAGGCAGCTTCGCAATCCAGCACTCAACCACTGTGCCACCGGGGAGGCCCGGGTTGTTTTTTCTTAATGTTATTTGCAAACATGCAGCTTCACCTAGGTTTATGGTATGTTTTCTGCCTGGGCCCTTACAATGCTATGGTGTATACTGGGGAAAATGACATGGCTGTGACTTGGCTTAAGGGGACCACCACTTTCTAAGGACACTTATCAGGGAATGTAAAAATAAATAGAAAGAAAAAGACTATTCAGGATGTTGGGGGACTGGAAGGAGGAGCAAAAGGGGCATCAACAACTTGCAGACCACCAGAAATGAGGATGTCCAACTTCTCTTTGTTCCATTTCCTCTAATCTAGTTTGTCATGTCTGAGTAAATTTTTGCTTTTGGTGACACTTAAAATCCTAAGAGATTAGAAACTGCTTAGGATCATTTTCTTAAAGATTTATTTATTTATGCTACAAAAAATGCAAAATTTATTATTAATGCACATAATATATTGACTGATATGAAGCAACTTCCAAGATACATTACAAAATGTAAAATAATAATAATAAAAGTTTCAGAATGGCATGTATACCATGACCTGTATACAGAAAAAGGAGGAGATATGTACACATAAATGCTTGTATATGTATAGAGTTGATCTAGTTGTAGAAGGATACATTAGAAAGAGGTAAAAATAAGAGCACTGTGGGCCCAAGATTCCCTCCCTATATCATATATCTTTTGTAGTTTTAACTTTTTCCTTGTTTTAAAAGATAGTTTTAAAAGAATATGAACCATTTCTTAAGACAGTTATATTTTCCAGACCAATACTATATGCATGGGACTTGGAAATTTGACATTAGTCAGAGGATTGTGCAGAAATGAAGTGACATCTTACATGGCTTAGGCCAAAAAGATTTTAAAAGTGCAACTGGCAGTTCATTTTTGTTAAAATTGCTTCTTCTGCGGTTGTTTTTAGTGTTTTTTTTTTCTCTCAAGCTTTCTGCAGATTAAAAACTTCACATTGGTGAAAGAAAAATCACTAAGACTTTAAAAGAAAAAATGAGCTATTGTGTTAGCTATTAAAAAAACTGCTCCCCTAACTCACTGGAGAGAGAATTAGAAAGAAAAACCCACCATTTGAGATTTCTTCCTTTCCTTAACTACCCGTGAATATGGATCAAGATTGACACCCAGTGGCCAGATTTAATTCTTTTTTTCCCTGAAATTCTTTTTCTATGTAATTAGTCATTTTCTAAAATTTCTCTTCATCTGTTTTAGAGTGGAAATATTATTCAAATCTCTGACTTGTTTACTGAAAATTAATTGTGTCTTATGAATTCAGGTTAAATTAGTAAATTGTTTCACACATAATTAATAGATTTATTTCTTCATCCTCTGTTTGCATTTTTTACCGAACTTTAAAAAGGAGTTTGCTCGTGGTTGACAGAAAATGCATTCAATTTCTAGTAGAAACTAGGGCAACAAATTGGAACTATGTAACAAACTTAATTAGGAAACAGCCTATCCTTAAATTTTTCCATATGAAATAGCAAAATTACATATTTCTGAAACATTACTTATTGAATTATTTAAGAATTTTTAAGTTTTGAGGGTGATAGAGTTGTACATAAAATATACTAATTAGAGAATACTAAAGGAGCTTAATTTAACCTGAAAAAAAGAAAAAAAGGAATAAACATTTTATAGAATGGTCTCTTATGTGAGCACTTTGGGATTTTTGTGATAAGGTTTAGATGCAATGTATATTATTCCATCAATCAAATGAATCTAAAGAAGAGAAAGAAAAAAGAACCTAGATTTTTATTAAATGAATGTTTTAACAAATATCTGACATGTGTAACACAGATTGCCAAATAGGAAAGTAGTGAATTAAAAAATCAGAAAGCTCAAACTCTGAGCTCTAAGTAATGTTGGGGAAGTCTCAGCATTTTGCTAAATTTTGATTCTCTTGTCTATAAAACAGAGCTGTTAATCCTGTCTGAGAGGATTGTTGTGAGGGTTAGAGATGCAATTTAAAATGTTTACTGGATGGGCCTCCCCGGTGGTGCAGCAGTTCAGCGCTGGGCTGCGGAAGCTGCCTGCAGCATCTGCAGCGCCGGTTTGATACCCGGCCACCGGCGAGGATCCCACATGGCGCGGCAGACCTCTCCTGCCATGCCCACTGCTCCCCTCAGCAGTGTACTTTGTCACTCTGACTGCTCTGTTCCCCGCTCTGGCTCTGGTGAATTTTCTCACCCTCCCATGCTTCTGACTGTACCCAGTGCTTGTATAAATAAATAAAAAAATCTTTAAAAAAAATTAACATTATATTGAAATCCCAGTCTCTCCAAAGTAATTCCTTTCAGGATTATAATTTCAATTTTAACATCAACAAGTCAATTGACAACTCTTTATTTCCTTTATGTGTAAGCAAAAATTATAATATTCACACTTGTTACAAAGATACCATGCAATAGTATAGGTTAGTGAAACAATTCTATGAACCACCGTCTTTATTACTAGTGTTCTCCCTTCCCACAATAAAATCGCAACACACAGACACGCTTGAGAATTCAGTATCCACCCAGTCCAAAAAAGTTGGTACTTTCTGACATCTTCTGCCTTCTTTGGCAAAAGATGCCTGTTTTGTCTTCTGACCCCTACACAGCTGGCCTCAGTCCATCTACTCTGAGTCGTTCCTTTTTGGCAGGCCTAGAGTATGTGGCCTATAGACAAGGAACATGGTTTGCTCAGGATGAGTCTTGGAATTCCACATAGCCAGGTCAAAACATATCCTACCTGACCTCCCCTTGACTTAATTATCTGGGACATTAAGAATGAGCATCTGCCTGGGCTCTCATCCTTTACCAGTGCTGATTTTTTTTTTAAAGATTTATTTATTTATGCATACAAGAGCTGGGGTACAGGCCAGAGATGCTGGGGGTGAGAGGATTCACCAGAGACAGAGTGGGGAACAGAACAGGCAGATTGACTGAAATACACTGCTGAGGGGAGAGCGGGCGAGACAGGAAAAGTCTGCCTCGCCATGTGGGTTGCTTACTGGCCGGCCAGGGATCGATCTCATGCTGCAGAGGCTACGGATTGCTTCATAGTGCAGTGTTTAGCCCCTTGCGCCACCAGGGAGGCCCACCAGTACTGATTTTTTACCAATTAAGAACAGATGTCACACAAATAAGATGTACATTATCACTTAATATTAGAGAAATGTAAATCAAAACTATACTGAGTTTTTGCTTCACATCTGTGATAGTGGCTATTATCAAAAAGACAAGAAACAACAAGTATTGAAAAGAGTGTAGAGAAGAGAACCCTTGTGCACTGCTGATGAGAATGTAAATTGTGCAGTTACTGTAGAAAACAGCATGGAGATTCCTCAAAAAACTAAGAATAGAAATTCCATATGACCAAGCTGCTGTAACTCTGTATTTAGCCAAAGCAAACAGAAACACTAATCAAACAGATACGTGCACACTCATAGTCATTGCAGCATATTTATAACAGCCAAGATCTGGAAACAGGACCTGCCTGGTGGTGCAAGGGGTTATGACACAACCTATGAAGCTATTCGCAGCTACTGCAGCACGAGTTCGATGCTTGGCCAGGGAGCAACCCACAAGGCGCAGCAGACCTCTCCTGACTCGCTCACTGCTCCCCTCAGCAATGTATTTCAGTCAGTCTGCCTGTTCTGCTCCCCACTCTGTCTCTGGTGAATCCTCTCATTCCCCCCACACACACACCTCTGGCCTGTACCCCAGTTCTTATATGCATAAATAAATAAATCTTAAAAAAAAAAATCTGGAAACAACCTAAAGGCCCATCAAGGGATAATTAGACAAAAAAAGATGTGGCTTATATACTGTAAATACTACTCAATATATTCACTATACTACTCAATATACTACCCAGCTACTACTATTCTGTTATCAAAAAGATAAAACCTTCCTACTATATTGCATAATCCCCTCATGTTATCAACATGAATGGAATTTGAGGGCATTATGCTAAGTGAAGTAAGTCAGATGGGGAAAGACAAATTTATACTTGGAAGATATAAAACAAACAAACAAACAAGTAAAACAAAACAAACTCTTAGATTTAAGAACAAAATAGTAGTTACCTGAAGGGAAGAGAGAAAGAAGGTGGGTAAATTGGGTAAAAGGGATCAATTGCCTGGTGGAGGAAGAAAACATTGTCTGTGACAATCACAATGTAATAAACATAGACACAAAAATCAGAGTGCTACACACCTGAAACCTATATAATGCTAAATCAAAAAAAAAAAAAAAAAGAACAGATGTCATATGATGTACCTGTTACTGGTGCTGAGTATTCATACAGTACCTCCAACTCTTACACCAACCCATGAGGTGATGATTATTATTCCACTTATTCATTATGGAAACAGACACAGAGAGGTTAAGTAACTTGCTAATGTGATACCTAGGAAGGTAATAGGCCAGAAAACCCATTTAAGCTGACTCCAAGTCACAAGGTCTTTCTAAAACATTTCACATTCTGATTCCCTGACTAGTTCCTTCCTACTATACTCCATCCATACTAGATGCTGTTTCTTATATCCTTGCAGAGGTACCACTGGATGGACATATATCATCATTGCCTCCTTCTAGACTTACTTAGTAAATGGAATGCATATTGGAGCCCACCAAGGCATTCTCCTGCACATGTATATACCTTGATTCACCAACTGCCTGATGAGTTCATATTGCTGCACTCTTTAGACCCAGGTCATTGTGTTGCATGGCTTTCCTGCCTGCACATTTCTAGTGTCCTGTTTCATGCCAGCTCATGATCCAAGGCCCCAACATACTTTTACATCTGAGTCTGCTTTTGTTAGAACACATACTGTCTCTTTAGAATGATGACTTAAAGAACAGACAAATTATTTAGCACCTTGGAAAATTCCTTATTTCATTTGGATGAATAAACGTGATTCACTGTTAAGGAAAAAAACTAGTTATTTGTTTTTGAAGTGCATATTGAGCATCCAAACTCAAAACATCTGTATCAAGAAAGTTAATCTTTTTCATCTCCATACGTATATAACAATCAGAGTGGGATGATGTCTCCCTCCCAACTTTGCCTTTTTAAAACTCAAGAAATATTGATATAAAACCTCAGTAGAAGGTGACATAACATTTTAATGTTAACATAACATTCTAGTGAGCTCACACTTATTATCCAAGTTCAGAGAAATAGAAAAAGCACAATGATCATATTTTTATAATCACTTGAATAAGATATTTTAAAAGCAGAAATTAACTCTGATGTCCTAAGAGGGCAGTTTATAGATCTTATAAAGTAGGAATGTTGCCTTTGCTATTGATCACTTTACTGTAGACTTAGAGTCCTGATTTAAAAGAAATATCCTTTTCTTTTCGTGCTCTAGTGAGTAAAGCTATCTTCAAAGTTGGAACCTTAGCTTTACACAATTGACACCATTTGGGAAATTTAGGAATCAATTTAGCGAACTCCGGACCAACAGTAGAAGAAGGGTAGATACAGAGCTTCGACTTCTAGATTGAAAGATTAAATGTGAATGTGATTCATAGAAAGCAACTGCACAATAATTTTTTCAACAAACATTGTTGAGGTTATATGAAAGTAACTCTGTTCTCATGAAGAAGGTGTCCAGAGAAATGTGCAAGGCCCACAGGATTCTCTCCTTTCCTGTTGGGACACTAAGTGTCAAGAGTGGAATTTGACTAAAGTAAATGATTCAGTGATAGATGGGGAAAACATATTACTTTAGAGTATGTTTATACTTCAATAAATACAATAACTATGCTTCAGTTTGGTTAACCTTGTTTCCTTCTGTGTCAGAAACTGTAAAGCCAACTACTCCACCATATTTGTGAGGAACGGTATCATATGCCCCTGGCAGGACTTGTACAAAAGCCAAATTGCTAAGAAATCTTAAAGAGCAGAGATCAGAAATAATCAGTGTCAGTGCCCTAGTGAAACAGCTAGAGTCTACTCAAAACATTAAACTTCAAAGAGGCCATAAGTTGGTTTCCATACAAATTCCCATCAATGCTTGACAAGGTCATGGGTGTTAACCTGTATCAAACCTTTTTCATGATTTGCTGCTATAATAATATTGTGTATTTAGAAAAGATTTTCATGCCAGTAAATCACTCTGATTCTTTTTAATTTGCAATCAAAAAACATCAGGTCTTCTAGTTAGAAATAGGTACTGGCTTTACATTTTCCTGAGCCTCAAGAAAAGGTGATCTCCGCTGTTGTTGTCAGAAGGGAATTTATTTAGGATGCCCTGGTGCACAGGAAGGTACATGTTACCTTGCCTGTTGTAATTTTGATAATAGTATTTTTTAAAGATTTATTTATTTATACATACAAAAGCTGGGGTACAAGCCAGAGGTGTGGGGGGTGAGAGGATTCACCAGAGACAGAGAGGGGAACAGAACAGGCAGATCGACTGAAGCACACTGCTGAGGGGAGCAGCAGGCGAGGCAGAAGAGGTCTGCTGTGCCATGTGGGTTGCTCCCTAGCCAGCCAGGGGATTGAACTTGTGCTGCAGAGGCTGAGGACAGTTTCACAGGCTGCGTCTTAACCCCTGGCACCACCATGGAGGCCCCTGATAATAGTATTTTGGTTATTTTGAGCATCTATTGTTCCCTGGTTCAGTAATAGAAGAATGGGCAAGAGGAAACTGTTGAGTGATGTCATAATAATTTTGCAGTCATTGGGATTCTCTTTGCAGACAGCACATTCTTGTCTTTTTCTCTACTATCCATAAGTAATAGGTCACACAGCATAGTCACCAAAGCCACTGATTTTCCAAAGGAAATGACAAAGAAATTTTGATTAAACACTCATATTTCCACACCAAAGCTCTGCTACAATAATTAGTCTCTTATTATTGGTTACCAAGACAGGGATTGCCAGACACTAATATTTTTACAATATACCATTAAGATATAATTGTACCAAAAAAGGTAAAATCATGACTCGTACAAACCAAAGATGACCATTTGTTAAATATTTCATTTAACTCAATGGGGAAACTGAGGAGGTGTTACAGCCAATTCAAAAAAACAGATTTACATGGAGTAAAGAAACATTGGTATAAATA
Organism: Talpa occidentalis; assembly: GCF_014898055.3. Classification (NCBI taxonomy): domain Eukaryota; kingdom Metazoa; phylum Chordata; class Mammalia; order Eulipotyphla; family Talpidae; genus Talpa; species Talpa occidentalis. Next base: position 100,655,468 of record NW_023603184.1, read on the forward strand.
TCAAATGGACCAACACTAACTTCTTCCACAGGAGAGAAGGATAATAAACTGAGCCTTTACTAGTTAGGACAGAACCTGCATGTCCACAGACAATAATTGTTTTACATTGCTATCAATTAACTATTATTTACAAAATTATAAAATAACTCCCAGAGAATTAGAATCAAATAAAATGGGTGTACCTTAGATAGTGCATTTTCTCCTTGAAGCGCAAAATTGTCACTATAGTCTCTATATTTTTACCAGGATGATATTAAGAAATTGATGGATAGGGAATCCCCTGGTGGCGCAGCGGTAGAGCGCTGGGCTGCGAAGCTGCCCGCAGCCTCTGCAGCGCCGGTTAGAGGTTAGATCCCTGGCCACCGGGCGAGGGTCCCACATGGCACACAGACCTCTCCTGCCGCGCTCACTGCTCCCCTCAGCAGTGTATTTCGTTAGTCTGCCTGTTCTGCTCCCTGCTCTGGCTCTGGTGAATTCTCTCACCCTCCCGTGCTTCTGACTGTACCCAGTGCTTGTATAAATAAACAAATAAATAAATAAACAAACAAGCAAACAAACAAATAAATAAAAAAATAAAAAGAAATTGATGGATAGATAACTGTTATCCAAGGAAATAGTTTGGAAAATGATACAAATTATCAAAGATGATGATTAATAAGACATTCCCAGTTTCATATCATTGAAATGTCATTCCATGTCCGATTATAATAATAACTACTATTATGTGTCTAATGGTACACAGTTGGTTCTAGATTGCTGGTTGAACTTAATACTCCATGTTCCTTGAAGAGCTACAGCACAAAATGTTTATTTAGCACATTGCTCGATCTGCACTAAATCTGAGTCACTTTTTTAGCAGTAAGTGAAAGATCTATTATAGAACTAAATTTGAAAAAGCATATCTAGAATCATAATTGAGATAATGATGACTCTTGCATACAAGTTCCAAGTTCAGATGAGCATTTAGAATTGCCATATTTATCAATGATAAAGGTTTTCCTCTAGGATCTTCTCTAGTGCCATCTGACTTTGATTTAACTTAGTTTTACTTTCTGTTTTATTCATCTTGCTCCATCAACTGAGATCACACAAATTAACAAAGTGAAGGTAGCAATAATTCCTCTCTAGCCACCACAATTGCTGAAGGGAGGTTAACTGAGATTTCTATACCTGCTTGTATAACCCATAAACAACCTCAACTTCCTCATTGCATCATAACCAGTAGGAGACCAGTGGAAATATATGCACTTAATATTGATGTGAAGCAGGATAAAAAATTTTTTAAAGATTTATTTATGTATACAAGAGCTGGGGTGCAGGCCAGATATGCAGGGCATGAGAGGATTCACCAGAGACAGAGTGGGGAGCAAAACAGGCAGATTGACTGAAATACAATACTGAGGGGAGCAGCAGGCGAGGCAGGAAGAGGTCTGCTGCACCATGTGGGTCACCTCCCTGGCCAGGGATCGAACTCATGCTGCAGTGGCTGCAGATAGCTTCATAGTGCTGCGTCTTAACACCTTACGCCACCAGGGAGGCACCTGGGATAAAATTTTTTAAATATTAAACTAATTCAGTCTTGGTCAAAGAACTCCTACTAATTCCTATTTTCCTTGAGGCTTCCTACCTACTTAGCCTAGAACAAATATGTCAATTTAGTTGCTTCTTCAGATCACAGATGACACCGAAGTCTAAAAGCAAAATGCTTGATAAAATAGTGATAGCTTTGTTTTGAAATGCAACAAGATTTGATTTACAAGAAATAAGCTAAAGCCTAAAGGACTAAGCACAGAGTTCTATATCAGCCATAGCAATATGGCCATCTAAAAAGTTTTTACCCCCACAAGGAGGATAAAAGGCCTTCCTAGGTTGGGAAGGACAATGTTTAAATGCAAGTAAAAGGTTTGCTTCTTTGATCCCTTCTCTTTTATCCTGGATGAAATTCAGTTAGCCCAGGGTTTTTAGAATCTTTCATAAGGGAAGAAAAGCCTGAGTGGGCATATCATGTTGCAACCAAATTCTCAAATCAGGAAATGAAAAGTGTGCAATCTCAAGTGATTATTGAAATATTGAATTTGACTTGACAGTTAAACTCCCCTCTTTCAAATGGGGTGTTTGCAGATAGGTGATCTAAAGAATGGAACATGATGCTTTTATCCTACCCTACCTTGCAGTTGTGTTTTCTGACTCTTCAAGGGTCAAAGCAGGAGGAGAGAAGGGGAAGGAAAAGCAAAAAGAGGAACAGAAAAGTTACTACTTACTTGATTTGTCTGGTCTGACAGATGTTTTAAGCTGCCTCTTTACCTTATGGCCCCTTTTACAAGTCCTTTCAGAAATCCTCCCTGAGAATATTCCATTCCTTTTCTAATCCTGGTGGATGCATTTTCCTCTGCCTAACTGCCCCACCTCAGTATTCCACAGACAACTCTCTCTTAGGTTGCCATCACACTCCCATCACTGGCTTACACAAGATTTTAAAGAGACTCAGGTCTGCTCTTTCTCCCAATGACGATATGTGACTGAGGAAACACACCATCCTTTGCTCCCACCTTGGATCAGTTGAATAATCCACATTCCTGCCTTTTACATTTTTCAGTTAAAAGTCAGACAACCATTCCCCCAGGCACTTTTCAGTCAAAAGGCTCCACCCTCCACCCACAACTGCATGACACACATATCAAGATTTCTGAGGAACTCTTCACACCATACTTGAGATGAAGAAAAAGGAAGCAAGAGAAGTTCGTGAGAAAGCTCTCTTCAAAGATGTCTCTCCAAGCTTCCATTCCCATTTCCAACATTATCCCTTTAGAAATTTCATATGTGAAAAATTTAGAAATGTCCCTTGAAATTTTACAAAATCTGCTGAGTGTTCTCACAATCCACTCTGCCAGCTAGCATTAGTCATTTTAGGATGTCAGCTTGAATTTCTATTTATAGACCCTGTTTACAAGTGTTCTCTATTATTAGAAGAAACAAGAACTTATTAAACAAGGTAGATTCACTTGCAGAGAAACAAAGAAAGTTAAATTTTAACATGTTCACCTAGTTTGATTCTTATTTACCCTGAGTAAAATGCCTGCAGGTAACAGGAAAGAGTCCTGAACAGCCAATGGAAACAGAAAGAAATTCACTGACCAAGAGAAGAAAAGCAATAGAGAAAAGAGGTAAACAATCTGGAGACCACATACATAAAGGTCAGAATTCTTCTCCCCATCAACATCAGAATAGCTTGTGTACCCATATCTCTGCAGCCCCAGAAAGATGTATACAGAATAATTTAGTCAGATGGTGCTACTGCTTGGTCTGTGTCTTCAAGGAAAATGAGGTAAAAATAAACAGCCAAAAAACAAAGACAGCAGAGCCAGGAGCAACTGTGAAGAGAGATGATAGTTCAACTGGAGTGAACTTGAAAGAAAATTCTAACTTACAGGATATGCTGCTTGTTGGGCACCTCAGGAAATACTGAGTAACTGGGCATAGGCTGAGTGAGCCCAAGGACTTAATTACTAGAGGACAAAAAGGAGTTAAGTTGTTATTACTTGCAAATTAGATAAATAAATCGTACAGCTTGGAATAACAAAGCTCTGTGTGGAGCTGACCCTCCTAATATTTGATATGGTTCCAATTACTAATTTTCTTAACATAAGTTCATGTCAGTATTACAAATACTGTGTTCAAATATCACCAAGGAAAGGGGAACTATCGCGCTCAGCAATAGTCCACGAAAACTGGAACAACTCACAAAAGCTAGTACAGAATGAGAAAACATTAGTATTTTAATTCTTTTGCATTCCTGTGGCTGCCTATTGAAGTAACACACATAAAGGGGAATTCCCAGGGTGGTATCAGAGCAATTAAGGACTGTCATATGAAGGTTTGCTCATTGTTTACCTGCATTTAGTAACTGTACTTCAGCTTAACATAGTTATTCTCCCAAACTGACTTCTTCCCCTGAAACCTGATAAATCAATCTCCTTTGATTCCTTCCATTTTAGTTACTAGTGCCATGTAACAAATTACTCTAAAACTTAACAGCTTAGATTTTATTATGTTTGTGGAGTCTCTGGATCAGCAAATTCAATAAGGCACATCAAATATGACTTGTAAATATGATATCTGAGGCCTAAAATGGGAAGCCTCAGCATCTGGAATTTATTCTCTGTAGTTGGGGTGGTGTAGAAGGTGTAGAAGTTATCTGGAAGTGTCTTCACTCACATGTGTGGCATGAGTTGCCTATCAGCTGGGACCTTGGCTGGGGCTGAGTGCCGACACATGGCCTGTTCCTGTGGTCTGGACTTTCTCACTGCATGGCAGCACAGGAACTTACATGGGGGCCAAAAAAAGTTGAATCCACATCACTTTCTGACCTAAATTCATAAGTCATACAGCATTGCTTCTGTTGTGTATATTGGCTATTAAATGAGTCACAGAACAGCTGAGGTTCAAAGGGAGGGGACTTACACCCCCTCCTAGGTGCGAGGAATCTCAAAGGAATTGCAGTCAATTATTAAAAGTCACCAAACCTTCCTTCACCATCACTTGAGTACATAAAATAATATCCTAATAGCCACATCTGTTTTTTGGTCATCCTTTCCCCATTTTGAGTTACTAGGCAAAGTAAGGTGAAACTTAAGATCAAATAATTTGCATCCTTCTCTTTCCATCACCTCAACTGGCCAAGTACACACACAGGTATATAAACATACATACTCATCTGCCTCACTTTTCATGAAATTAATTAAGTTAATAGGCTTTGTTGTTGCACTTAAGACTCAGGAAAACTTGGTGGAGTCAATTTTACTTTTGGCAGCAAAGGGAGACAAATCTTTAATTGTTTATCTTAACACTATTTTTTATAGATTTATTTATTTATGCATACAAGAACTGGGGTACAGGGCAGAGGTGTGGGAGGGTGAGCAGATTCACCAGAGACAGAGCGGGGAACAGAACAGGCAGGATGTCTGAAATACACTGCTGAGGGGAGCAGTGGGTGAGACAGGAGAGGTCTGCCGCACCATGTGGGTATCTCCCCGGCCAACCGGGCTCGAACCCACACTGCAAAGGCTGTGTATGGCTTTAAAAGAAAAAAATCATTCACTTTGAAGCATTTTTAAATTAAACTACTGATAGAAAATATTATCTTGCTTAGAAGCTCTTTGTCATCTCTAAGAGTAAATTTATTTTTCTGATCAATAAATATATACAATGTATACAACTCTGATACAATGTATGTATACAAATTGTGCCAATTTTTAGCAAGCCCTCTTTTGTGACTTTTCTGTATTGATTGCTGTTCCTATTATTGGCAGATTCAGTACCTTGGAGGATAGTTACCCTACCCTCAAATCCATGAAAATACAAAAGGAAAACATGATGTCAAACAATATGAAAAGAAAAGGAAAAAGAAAACTGAAAAATTTGTGTGGTGGAGAGGGGAAAGGAGAACTCCATGCAGGAGAAAGATAAAAACCTACAAACCAAAAATTAGCTTCAGCAAAATAAGAGGTGTATCCTTAAAAAAAAAAAAAGTTATGAAAACAGATAATTCAAGAACAATAAAGAACTCTTAGAAATTAAAAATCTAAGCATTAATTAAAAAAAAAATTGGACATGTTGGGGAATAAGTCTTCGCCCAAAAATGGAGGGGAAAAAAGAGAGCAGAAAATCAGTGCTGGTTATGAAACATCTGGTAGTTTTCCTGGCCAGGAAGAGAATAAAGATAACATGAAAAAGTGATAACCAAGAAATAATTTAAAAAAAAAAAAAACCCTAGTGATACAGAAGGATACAACTCAGTAAGCTAAAAGAATTCACCAATGATCCCCACCACTTCAAAAGTTGCATTCCAATGATAACATCATTCAATTACCAACCATTGAGTATAACATGAAAATCCTTTAAGTCTTCAAAACAGAGAACAAAAGATCATATCCAAATGAGCAGAAATGAAAACATCCTTGAATTTCTCAAAAATAGCTCTACATGTTAGAAAACAAAAGATCAGAAGTCTTAAAATTATTGAAAGATAGTAACTTCCAAACTATATAGAATGTTGTATCTGGCCAAGTTTTAGAGAACTAAATATTCAGATATACAAAGGCTAAACAAATTGACTTCCTTTCTTATAAAGCAAATAAATTAAGAAAAAGAGAAACCACAAAGTCCCAAAACAAGATATCTAGTTTTGGAATGAATCAAAGAACAGTGGCAGAATGACAGCTGACATAGAGAACTAGTTCAGAATGATCCCTGGAGGACTTTGAGGGGAAAGTTCCCTGAAAAACTAATGAAGTTAATAGACTATCTCACATGTCCTGCATTTGGGACACTACTGAAAGGAGTTTGACAAATCTTATGGGAAAAAATTTAGGGTAAGTACTGAGGAGTATGCAAGTGGAACAAATGTAATTATCAACTCCAGGGAAGTAAGCATAGAGAATGTGGAAGCTGCTGAAAACTGAAATCAACTGTTATTCTTATAGTAAAGATCCAAATAACAAGCCAATTATGATCTGACTTGTCAATATATTACAAGAAAAGAACAAGCTCCAAGGCAATATCTACAAGAAGACAATTCTCTTTTTTTGCACAAAAATAAAGCCTGCAAAAATGGCAAGAGACTTAGCGATTAAAAAAAAAGACAAATAACCCAAGGGAAAAAATGGACAAAGGATTTGAACAGGCATTCCTTATATATATATATATATATATATATATATATATATATATATATATATATATATATATCTCCCTGATACATGTCAATACCACAGCCATCAAGGGAAATAATCAAAACCACAATTAGATACCACCATACCTGCTAAGAAGTCTGTAATAATTATTTTAAGAAAACAGTAACAATTGTTAGTGAGGATGTGGAGAAATTACAACTTTTCATCATTGCTGGTGGGAAGAATGTAAAATGGTACAACCAATGTGGAAAAGAGCTTGGTATTACCTCAATAAGCTAGACATAGAGTTACCATATGATCCAACCACTGAAATCTGAAGATGTCCTGGAATTAGTGGTGATTGTTACACAACTCTGTGAATGTATTAAAAGCCACTGAATCACACACATTAAAAGGGTGAATATTATGGCATGTGAATTATAGCTAATTTTTTAAATTGCTTTAAATAATGACAGGAAAAATACAGAAAAATATAGGGACAATTTTTGAAACAAGATAATACTAGACCATGTGTATAAATTTGCCTCTTGTTTCTGGAACATCCTATTCAACACCCTTCCAAATGAAAGTGCATCTTGACTTTGATATTTGCCATTCAAAATGTGACTGACCAGTTAAGTCTTCAAAAGAAACACTAAAAGAGTACATAGAGTACTTTCATAGTTAATCATCCAAGAATTCAAAGACAGAAACCTATGAACCTTGTGTTCCAGCACTTTGGCATCACTCCTAGATGCCTACAAGACTCCCACCACACCCAGGACAGACACCAGTGGCAGTGAATTAATAAAATTATGAACCAAGAAGCCATTATTCAACTACCCTACCACTATCACCCCCACAGAATTCTCATCACACATTACCTCTTGGCTAGAAAAAGGCCAGCAGCCCAGAGAGCTAGGACCATCTCAGGTGCAGAGCTGGCATGTTTTAAAGAACAGTAATCTTTCTTTGAAGGGTTTTCCCTATGCATCTCTCTCTCTCTCTTTTTTTTTTTTAACCAGTGCTTCTTTCTAATTTATGCCTGGGTTTTTATAATTGTCTTTGGTTTTCTGCTCATAATTTCTCCCATTGTTAATCATCCAACAAGCAGATATCAAATAATCTTCCTAAAACAGTTTCTCTTGTCACTTCCCTGAAATCCTTCAGTGCCTCACCACTGCAATCGATATTTTCTGTACTAGTGGAGTTTTGGATGTCTTACTGTTCTGTTAAAATTTAGGCATAGATGCATTCTACATGGTGGCTTTTAAACTTTCATTTAGTTATTGTTTACATTGAAGGACTACTCAGAAAAAACTGAGATTAATCTCACATGGGATAATGGAGCTTTCTCAGAAAAGCTAAGTTTAACATAAGGACTTGAAGAACAAGAATTTTGATCAGCAGTGATGGAAAGAGAATTAGAAACTGGAGAGAGGGCACAGAAATAGGCAGTCTTGGGGTGACTGTGGTTAAGTATAATAACTAAATGGGAGTTTGTGTTAATCCGGATTTTAAAATCAGATCTTGCCACACTAGACCTGAACTCATGCTTAGACTATGGTAAAGCTAAGTAGTAGTCATCTTTTAAAGATGGGATCTCTGTTCTTAGGCTTACCTAAGTTCTGGTATCTCATAGGTACTTAAACCTTGTTTATTACCTGGAGGTATATGAGTTCATGATCTCTATTCCTAACATCTCTACAAAGTGAAGGAAGGAAGGAAAGAAGGGAGGGAGGGAAGAAAAATTAACAAACTAACCTGCATGTGAGAAAATTCATACCCTCCATATGTCTCCTGCTGGCCATGGAACTGGATGGATGAATTCTTACAGCTGCTCCTTTTCCCATCCTGTTGTTTTCTTGTTCTGGTTCATGTTCAGAAACAAAATTGGTCTAAGCTTAGGTGGAACAAAGAGATAGTCCGTATTAATAAGGACTTTCCATTTTCCTTCTTAGTACTCATAGAGTCTGAGGTGGTAGCCAAGATTTTTTTTTTTAATCTTTCTTGTGCCTCTGTCTGAAACTGGAAAGCAAAATGTCAAGAGGAATCCATGCAAGTCATAGGCTTTGCTTTGATGTACCCCTTAGTGGCCCACACTGAGACAACACATGGCTGTGGACTCCCATTGTTAGAGTAAATGTGACCTTTCTTACACAAGGGACTGTGGTTTTGATCGATTGAAAGGACCCCATGGGCAGCCAGGGATCAGCATAAAGGGTGAAAAGGTGAGCAATAAATATGCCAGTGCTTTGGCACAATTAGGTTTATAAAAAGGGCACTGAAGCAAAATGGAACATCAGGGGTTTACAAAAGCAACTGACATGCTCTGTGTTTTAGAGATGGATTTATGTCTAATTAACTGTCCAGAATCATTCTAACTCCTGTACACAGGAAAACATGAGCTGAGCAAAAAGTGATTGATTTTAGTGGGAAAATTCTGTATTGTGAAATGACAGAGAAAAGGAGGACAGTATAAGATGATTATTTCAAAGTACTGAGTTTGCACAGCTTGGATGTGGAATTAGGATTTTGCAAGAGATTGGATTTTGTTGGAGCTGCTATTGTTTGTGCTGTGTAAAAGCATCTTGTAGTAAAGTAATAGTTATAGCTGTCATGGACGCATGGCTGGATCACAAGCTCTAACAGAACATTTAGAAGTTAGTGGCATTGGAATCCAGGAGGAGAAGATAGCAAAAAACTTTTAATCAAATCTTACTTATTTGCGGTTTGCTTACAAAACTATATAATTCAGAGAGTACAACTTCCCACAGCAACATGTGAACGTTCTTCACTCTCCCTCCACCAAAGCTCATTGCCAATACTCAATCTCATTACCACTCTGTCCCTTCTTCCCACTCCCTTTGGAAACCACCACATTTTCTACAGAATCTAAAGTTACTTTATTTGCATTTTGCCAGTTTGTTTTCCTTTGGTTATTTCGCAAATGAATAAAACCAGCCAGTATGTGTCTTCACTTTCTGATTTATTTCACTTAACATAATCACCTCAAGATCTATCCATATTTCTCCAGATGGTATTACACTTCCTCTTTTTAATAGCGGAGCAGCATTCCATTGAGAGTATATACCACATCTTCCTTATCCAGTCATCTGTTAATGGACATTTAGGATGATACCATGTCTTGGCTATTGTGAGTAATGCTACTGTGAACATAGAGAACTACAAATACTTTTGTATTCATTTTTTCATGTTCTTCAGATAAATACCTAGAAGTAATATTGCTGGGATCATACAGTATTTCCCTTTTTAACTTTTTAAGGAATCTCCATACCATTTTCCATAGAGATTGCACCAATTTACATTCCCACCAACAGTAAGAGTTCCTTTTCTCCACATCCTTGCCACCTTGCTCTTTTCAGTGAGGTGATAGCGCAACTTTTTTTCATGTGCCTGTATGCTATCTGTATGTCTTCTTTTTTTTTTTTAAGATTGATTTATTTATTTATACAAGCACTGGGTACAGTCAGAAGGGAGGGAGGGTGAGAGAATTCCCCAGAGCCAGAGCGGGGAACAGAGCAGGCAGACCAGCGAAATACACTGCTGAGGGGAGCAGTGGGCGCAGCAGGAGAGGTCTGAGCACCATGTGGGACTCTTGCCGGTGGTGGGGGATCGAACCGGGTGCTGCAGAGGCTGCGGGCAGCTTCGCAGCCCAGCGCTCAACCGCTGCACCACCAGGAGAGGCCCTATCTCTATGTCTTCTTTGATGAAGTATCTGGTTACATTTGTGCCATTTTTCATTGGGTTTTGTTGTTGTTGTTGTTGTTTTATATGAGTTATTTGTAGATTTTGGAAATTAACACCTTGTTGGAGGTGTGGTGTAGTCAGTAGGTTGCCTTTCTGTTTTTGTGGTGGTTTCTTTTGATGTGATGTATAAAAACTTTTTCAGTTTAAGGTAATTGTATTTATTTATTTTTGGCTTTGTTTCCTTTGTTGTTGGAGTTGTCCCCAAATACATCTCTTAAATTGATGTCCAGGAGCATATCATCTATGTTTTCTTCTGAGTATGTTATGGTTTCAGGTCTTATATCCAAGTCTTTAAAACATTTTGAATTAGTTTTTGTGTATGGAGTTTAATAATGATCTAATTTCACTGTTTTGTCTTAGCATCCAAGTTTCCCATTTGTTGAAGAGGCTTTCCTTTGTCAATTGTAGGGTCTTGGCTCCTTTGTTGTAGAGTGACTGTCCATAAACTGTGGTTTTATTTCTGTGGTCTCTATTCTCTCTCATAGATCTATTTCTGGTTTTGTTCCAATACCATACTCTTTTGATTACTATCAACTAGTAGTATAGTTTAAAGCCAGGTCATGTGATAACTCTTTTCACCTTAAAAATTATTTCAATTTTCATATATTTATTGAGGCTCATTTTGTGTCCTAGCATGTGATCGATCTTTGAGACTATTCCATGTGCGCTTCAGAAGAATGTGTATTCATTTTGTTTGGGATGAAAACAAAATGAATACATATATATATATATATGTATATATAGACACACACGCACATCTGTCTCTGTGTGTGTATACACACACTGATCCATTACTTCATTTAAGGCCATTATTTCCTTGTTTTCTTTCTGTCTGATTTATCCATTGGTATAAGCTGTGTGTTCCAAAACTCTACTATTATTGTGTTGCTGTCAATGTCTTGCTTAGGTCTGTTAATAGTTTTCTGTATTTAGGTGCACCTGTGTTTGGCTGTGTGAATATTAATGACAGTTATATCTTCATTATGGATCAATCACTATATAGTGTTCATCTTTGTCATTAATTGCCTTTTTGACTAAAAGTTCAATTTATCAGATATGAGAATGACTATTCCTGTTTTTTCCTGCATTATTGACCTGAAATACCTTGCTCCAGTCTGTCACTTTAAGTGTATGTTTGTCCTTGGATTTGATGTGCAACTCCTAAAAGCATAATATGGATCATGCTTTCTTATCTAACCTGCCACTCTGTCTTGATTGGTGAGCTTATAATATTCACATTTAGGGTGATGACTGATATAAGGGACTGAATTACTGCCATCTCATCTTTTGTTCTCTGGTTGTTTCATCTTTCTATTGATTCTTTTTCCCGTGCCTTTTCATTTCAAAGGTTTTCCCTGGTGGTACTCTTAGTTTCTTCATTTCTTCTAAGTGTCTCTGCTCCTTGTTTCAAACAAGGGATTATCAGCTTTGGAAATTATACACTAAAATAATGGACTTAACAGTTTTTCTTGAACACAGCTCAACATATACCAAAAGTGTGACTACCAAAAGAAACAGCATGGGTTTTATTAATAGAAGTATTAAATCCAAACCAAAGGAAACTATAGACCCATTGGACCTTAACTTCAATAGACCACATCCATTGTATTCTGTTCTATTTAGCAAGGAGAAGTGATATGGTAACTTTCTTAATAAATTAGAAAATTATCCAATCATTTACTAAATCTTATTCTGTTTCACTCTAGAGGTACAAATTGGGTTTCTGGGAAGTTGTTGCAAGAAGGGAGACCTAAAATCACTGTAGAGAAGAGCTTCCTGATAATTTAACTGGAAATTAAAAAAAAAAAATGGACTGCCTAGGTAAGCAGTGAGCTTTTCAAAATTGGAAATCTTTGAAAATGTTTAAGCAGATTTTAAATAACTATCTGTCAAGGTTACTGTCAAAAGGATTACTTCATTAAGAAGGAGACTGACCCCTTTAACCCCTAAGGTCTCTTTCCAACTCCATTTCCTGTATTCTCAATTATAAAGGATGTTGTAAATCATCCTCACTCTGTGTATACCACCAACTCCCTACAACTCGTTAAATTGTACATTATGTTCAGAGTGCTCACAAATTCCCCTATGGGTGCCCCTTCTTACTGACTGTACCAAAATAGCTTTCTGGGCTATATTTATGATTTGCAACCAGCAACAGAGAAGATGTACAGAAGAATATGTGAAAAAATTAAAATTATACAGATAATGGATAAATCCTAACAAGAATGTATAGAGAATTTTTTACCCTTTCTCTGTTTGATGAGTTATTGCATAAACCTAAAAATGGACTAATACGATAGTTTCCTGAACTGGTCTTGGCTCTAAATAAGAAACAAGGAAGTCCCATGATTTAAAAATTACCAAAAGGCAAAAAGAAATACCCTAATTTTTTCCTATCGTTTCCAATTCTTTGACTCTGAATATTTATATTTTATTCTCTAGTTTTTCTCATTGTGAATGATAAAGATCTAGACTTTCCAAAAGACAAACTACAAATAGGAAATGAGAATGCCTAATCAAGGTCATAGGGGGCAGAATTAGAGCAATCAGCAGGCTTAGCAGACATCAAATCAATAATGATTAGGGTAGAGGGCAAGCTATGAAAATTAGTTTTGTCTGGCAAGACACAACTCAGGACAGCTGATCAATATTGGTACATCCAAACTTGGAAGGAAAATATTTAAAGGAGTAGGTCAGGCACAGATTAGATAAGACTTCAATCAGAGGTCATGTGGCACCTCAGTGATTCCAATAGGCTTACGTTGTTCTACTCAAATCTAAAACTGCAATGATGCATTATAACATCAGAGTCTGCATACCTACCTGGTTGGCCTCATCCTCTTAATGGAACTCTAGTTCCAAATTGTCTACATCAGATGTAACTTTCCTCTTTTCAAAGTGCATGTCATGTCATGAAGGCACAGTAGTTCCCTTTATCAAGTTCATAGTAGAATTAAAGAGTCTAGCAGACAGAAATAATCTGTGGTCTTAGACGTCTGCTCATTCATTGGAGCAAGTAATAGATGGAAAGAAGTTAGCATGGTGGAGAGTTCTGAATAGTGGTAATATTTCTTGATCTAGATGCATTCAGTTTGATTAACTGTAGTCTGATACATATGAGTTGCACACTTTTCAGTATTTCTTTTATAGTTCAATGAAAAATTTCCAAAGATATGGAAAAAGTCCCTAGCTGTGGCTTCCTGAGGCCATTCTAACAAGTGGGAATCCAGCAAAGCTATCGCTAAGTCTCAACCCTGCACTCTCAGTCCCTTACTTTCCCTGTGAGGGTGCATTCTTCCTCACTCTCACTCACACAGGTGCACATACCCAGATGCAAATAAGATCTAATCAGAAGCAGGAGAGGCCAGCAAGCACATTCCAGAGGAGTATGTTTGCTTTCTCTTCCTAATGCTGACCCCGATGTGGCCCCAGGACTTGGCCAATATCACTCTATAAAATGGGAAGGATTTGACTTGCCATAACTCAGTGTTGGAAAAGAGGTAGAGTTCCTTTTCTCAGTAGAAATACAGGCCACCTCAGGGGCAGAAAAAATAGGATAACTTTAAAATATTTAACTAATGATACTACATGGGTATATATATGTATGCTAAGAAAAAAGGAAAAAAATTCCATCAAATGTTAGCAATTATTATTGCTGAGATGGAGTAAACTGGATTGTTTTTCCTTCATCTCTCTCATTTTTCTATTTTCTATGGTGATGGTATATTATTTTATAATCAATAAAAGTAAATGTGCTATAAATAAAATATGTTTATAATACAGTATAATTTTTAATTTAGAAACATACATTTGCTCAATAGATTCTGTGCATATTTTGAACACAAGTCCTTTAGATTGCATGCGTTTTGCAAATATTTTCTCTGTGGCTTGTCTTTTCATTCTCTTAGGTCTATTTTGCAGAGCAAAATTGAATTCTAATAAAGTCCAGTTTATACTTTTTTCTTTCAATGATTATACTTTTGTTGGTATCTAAAAATTCATCACCCCCAGGTGATTCTTACAATAATTCTCAAATACAATTATCTCCATTTTTCAGATGAACAAAGTGAGACTCAAGGATTAACTAAATTGCCTAAACTCAAATGGGGAGAAGTAATGGATTTGAAACTCATTCATATCCCAACACACCTTCCACTGGGTTAATGCTGCAATGCTATCTGATCCTATTTTTGCCTTTTTTATTCCTTTGCTTTTCATTCCTTTAATTTTGAGGTTTTGAGTTTGTTCGTTTTGGGTTTTTTTTAATGGAGGGTTATTTAGACTTTGGAAGTATTTGGGAATAAACATTTTTGGAGGTATGAGCCTATCCACCCTAAAATATATACAGAGTTGTAAATCACTGTTATCTCAATAAACATGATTTTTTTTAACCTAAGGTAAATATGGCTTACCAAGCAGAAATGGCAATTTCCGAAGAAAAAGAAGCCAGTGAGTCCAAAGTATATCATAATGGCATTGTCAGAAACATATTCTTAAATAAAAATGTCAAGTGTTGTGGGAGCATAACCCATTTTCCCAGCAACACACATCGTGTGCACACACACACACACACACACACACTCACATTTTGTTACAATTTTGGGTGTACCAAACATCACAGTTGCTCTACAATACAGGTATATGCAGAATTTTGAAACTGATCATCTGGGAGAAAAATAAAATAATGTAAACAAATAATATCTATGAAAATACTAGCATAGCTCCTGTGCACAGAGACAGTCGATAAATTGTCATTTAATCTAAAGCCTGACTAACTTGTTTATTACTGCTTGCTTTAAGGAGGAAAGAAATCCACTCACCATTTTAATAAAGTCTATTGCATGAAGTTGCCACAGGGTGTCACTATTGTTCAAGGGAAAAATTTTAACAGCATTTGCCCTTATGGTTACCTCCCTATAACGGGAAAGCACAATAAAAATAGGTCTTCGACTTAGTGACAAATATAGTGGTTACCAGAGGGAACAGGTCATGGAGATATAGTAGGTGAGTGAAGTGTGTGCACATATGAAGGAATAAAAATGTAACACGAGGTTATATAGACATGTAAACAACTCACAAATTTAAAAAAACAAATCACTGATTTATAAGTTAAAAATACATAAAAAGACAAAGTAATGCTCGTGTGGTAAGCATGGGGGGTGGGCAACTATACTACTTTTGTGTATTGCATTTTTCTTAATATAGATGTAATAATATTAACATAATTCTTTACATTTGAATGTTCTAAAAATATTGCATCAACATTATACTTTGGAATACAGTTTATCCTTGAACACCATGGAGATTAGGGGCACCAACCTTACCTCCTGCAGTTGACCTATAACTTTTGACTCCTCCCAAAATAACCACTAATAGCCTGCTGTTGACCTGAAACCTTGCTGATAACATAAACAGCTAATTGACACACATCATGCATGTTATATATATTATATTGTGTAGTTTTATAATATAGGAAGCTGGAGAAATAATATTAAGAAAATCATAAGAAAAGGAGAGCACATTTACTGTACTGTGTTTATCAATATAGTGAGTATACATCATCTATTTACAAGAAAATCTGAGTATAAATGAAACTGCACAGTTCAAACCTGTGCAGTTTAGAAGTTAACTGTATTGTGCAATTGTTCCAGGTATAAAAATAGTTTAAAATCACTATTTGGGTTCAGAGATTTTACTCTAATCCAGAAGATCCATGGGGAGTCTCAATCACTCATTTGCTCATCCAATCAAAAATTCACCAAGTGCTGGGTGACAAGCATTGTACAAATCACACTATGTCCAGAGCTTCAGTCCCCTCTGGTCACTCTCACGATAGCGCTGGGTAATCAGGTCCCTGCATTAGAAAAGGTTTGGGGCTTCCCTAGAGGCACAAGAGGTTAAGCCTCAACTCTATCAAGCTATCAGCAGGCAACCGCTGCAGCAAAAGCTGGATTCCTGGCCAGGTAGCAGACCACCTGGCGCAGCAGACCTCTCCTGTCTCACCCGCTGCTCCCCTCAGCAGTGCATTTCAGTCAACCTGCCTGTTCTGCTCCCGACTCTGTCACTGGCAAATCCTTTCACTCCTCCAATCCCCTGCACCTCCGGCCTGCACCTCAGTTCTTGTATGTATAATTAAATAAATCTTAAAAAGAAAAAGAAAAGGGGTTTCAAGATCTCTACAGAGAATACAGTCACTCCAAACAGCCTCTTGAATGTAGTTACTCAACCTGAAAAATGTTATAATAATCCTACACCTTATTGTGCTTTCTGAATTACTATCCATCCATCACTGCCAACAGTCACTGGTAACATGTCCTTGTGACTCATGATGGCACAAGAGACAAAGGTGAAAATGTCCACATGAATAGTTTTGTAATATAATAGTGATTTTGAGATCTTTATGCACCATAAAATTCACCTACTTGAAGCATACAAATGAGAGATTTCTAGCATACTCAGAGTTGTGCAATCACCACCATTATGCAATTCCAGAATATATTTTTGTTACCAGTAAAAGAAACGCCATACCCACTAGCAGTTCCCTCCCTCTCCCCAGGCCCTAACAACCACTAATTTACTTTCTGTCTCTGTAGATTTGCTTGTTCTAGACATTTAACATAAATGAAACCCTAACATTTGAACAGTTTTTTAATAGCAAAGGAAAGCAACTTCTGTCATCTCCATTCCAACTACCATGACTCAACTGGGTGGATTTCTGCTTCCAGACACATGCTTCTAGAATATATAATGCCCAATATATAAATCTTTTTTGTTTTATTTTTTATTGTCTTTTTAAAATTTTAATCCAATATATAAATCTTAAAACCTTTATAATATCACATCATGAACTCCCTCGAGGAAGTTCATCACTTAGCTAAACAGTACAGTCTAATTGAAATGAAAGTGCAGGTGGTTGAGTGCCGCACTCAGAAGCTGTCTGCAGCCTCTGCAGTGCCGATTCGATCCCTGCCGGCCTCGGTGCAACCCACATTGTAAGCAGACCTCTCCTGTCTCGCCCACTGCTCCCCTCAGCAGTGTATTTCATCAGTCTGCCTGTTCTGTTACCCGCTCTGTCTCTGGTGAATCCTCTCACCCTCCCAGGCATCTGGCCTGTACCCCGGTTCTTGCATGAAAAAATAAATAAATATTTAAAATAAATAAATAAAATGAAAGTGGTTTTCATTCAGGACAAAAGTGGCTGAAATTAACAATCTTCTGAAATCACTATTTTAGAAGTGTGGTGTGTGAGAATGTGGAGTCTGTTTAGATGGAATATTGGTACTTAATATATTCTGAAGTAGGAGACAAGAAAAATTAAGTACAAGGTTCTCCTAGCCTATCTTAATTAATCATTAAATAAATACACAAGTCCTCCATCTTGGCCCATAGGGTAGAATAAGCTGACAATAACCTGTCTGGCAGTGAAAAATAACATCGACAGAGAGAAAGCCGTGCCAGGCATTGCACGAGCCATTTTCTTCCCACCAATCCTGCAAGATAAGTACTATCATAATGAGAAAATGAGACTCAGTGAGATTCAGTAAGACACCCAAAGGAGGCTGCAACCTTGGTATGTGAAAGTGTTGAGTAATAGATAAAAGCACAGAATCAGGTAGCCAAGTTCTCAGACTGAAAGCCTAAATTCCTTAATTAATTAAGGAATTTAATTAATATTAAAACACTACCTGTGTGACCTTGAGCAAGTACCATAGTATCTCTGTGCTTTGGGTCATCTTTGTAAGGAAGGGATGCTAAAATTATCTACCTTAGAGAGAGGTTGTAAGATTTAAATCAGTTAATGCCTAAACCACTTATAACGGTACTTGGCATAGATACTAACAATTAGTATTATTAGAATCCAAATTTGTCTGGACTTAGAGCCCTTGATCTTGATTAAATACCTCACCTCTCCATGCTTACCCTATATTCTTGCAGATTAAAATTAGTGGTTGAGGAAACCGATGGTCTGAGCTTCACTGGCAATGTTGTGGGATGTGGTTTCTTAGTGTGCAGACTTAGCACAGTGAGTGCATTGGTGGTGCCATCACGTTCAAGCTCCAAAGTCTGCTGCAGCTTATTTCTTCTACCCATTATATGCAAATACCACAGGTCTGGCTTGCACTGCAATAGTATACATGATAAGGATGCAGGAGAAGGGTATGAAGAGGTGCTGCCTCCTGCAAGAGCTCTTTTATATCACTGTAGAAGCAGACTAACAAAGATTCACCATCATTTTCCCAGAAAGGGAAGCAAAACCAGGTCAATGAAGAAAAACAAGAATGAATGATCAGGAAGGTATTTTCCTGCCTATATCCTAAAGCAAAGGGACAATTAAGCTGATTTATAACAACACTGATAATGATGCTGCTGTTACTATTACTAGCTTTGTCAGCAACTGTATTTTAACAGGACTAGGGCCTTTACACCTACAAGTCTGCTTAAATTTTCTGGAGCAGGAACTCCAGGAAGAAAAGCTATTCCCTAAAACATTAATAAAGAGAGCAAATTTGAGTTTTAAGTTTTCTTAATAAAACATATTATCTCTTTATTTAATTAATTGCTTCGATGGACTCACTCTGAAGCAAAATTAACACTCATAAATAAATTTCTGCCATTTATAACATTAGTGCTGCAGTATAGGGTTGATCATCTAAGTAGAAGTTCATTAACAATCTAATACTTATAATTTCAAGCATGTGCCACTGTGACTATGTAATTGGAACCCATTTCATTTTTCTCCAAATGCCAATGTATTCCATAAATACCTAGGGCATTTCTCTTTATTGCAGAAAATCTCAACCTTGGAAAAACAGTAGAATTACTGAGGAGCTTAAAAATCACTGAGGGGGGGGGGGAATTGTATGGGGAATATAACCAGGATGAAAATGCATACATTGTGCAAAAATGAAAAATGATGTAAAAAAATATATAAAATTAAAAAAAAATAAAAAAGGAATTCTATGGATACATTGTCTGGACTTTGGAATGAAGACTGTGCGAAACAAACAAGCAAAAAATCACTAATGCCTGGATTGTGCCCCAGGGATTCTTATTCACTGACCCCAGGTACAGTGTAGGCATAAGGAATTTCAAAAGTATGTACAGCTAAGTTTAGGAGGCAGCGCTCAGTTGGCAGTCACGTGGACTCTGGTCCTGCCACAGTTTCAGTTGTTCTAGAGAATGGCCACCTATGTTTCCAGGTTGCCCTGGAGATCCCTCCAATACCAAGTGAACTGAATTTTAATTTTCTACATGCCCCATGATCCAAATACAGGTTTCTTCCACTATCTGAAAGTAGAACCTTCCTTTTAAAAAATTTTTTAATAAAAAAAAGAAAGGAAAAGTGTGACAGGACTTTTACTGGGATAGCAAGAGTATTTTCTCCTAGAAGAGGTAAGTGGATTAGTCTTCCTGGAAAAGAGCTTTACAAAGAGAGGTTTAGGTGTGAACATCAAAAAGTAAATCTATCTTTGTTGACACAGACCAGGTCAATTACTCTTTCTTGCTGGATATCCTGGGCTCATTTTTATTTAAACATATTTAAACATAGAGTAGAAGAATCAACACCCACCACTCTAACTTTAAAGGTGTGCCTGCTTCGAACTAAACCATTAAATGTTGACTTAGTCCTTGTTTACCAAAAATTCTAAATTGCATTCTCAAAATTTGCAGGTTTTTTTTCATATTAGAATTTATATAGGCACCATTTATAGCAAACAGGCTCAATTGCTGGCCACAGAGAGAGGGGCAAAGAGCAGAAAAGTGAATCTGCCTGCTGTCTCAGCTATAGCGACTGCCCAGCTCGAGGGGACCTGTCAGGGAAGCTTGGGGTTGCCCAAACCAGACCCCTTTAGCTGTTTCCCACAAGACAAAAAACCTACCTGAGGAGGAAGAAAAGGCTTTTCTCCACCAGGTTGGGTCACACCGCCTTTGAAGTGCCTAATAACTTTCAGTAGTGTTGATACCTTCAGTTGTTCTGAGGGTTCATCACAGTCCACTGGAACATGAGAAAAAGAGAAAAAGAATGAACTATGGCGGGAGGTGCAATGTGATATATAAATATATAAAGGTGGGAAGCTGAATCCAGAAACTTATGTAGTATTGAAACAATGGTAAATCAGTAACAAAATTATTTTAAAAAAACATAGAGTTCACTGGTTGCTTGAGTGCAGTCCTTGATAGAGGAATGTTTTATAAACTAGTGCCAGTTTATTCTGGGGACTTGGTTAAGTTATTTCTGCAACTTTTGATCTTGTATGGACAATGTTGAAGGGTCAAAAAGTGACTAATATTGTCAATAATAGCAGTTTGATGTAAGGTGATGAGGAGCATCATCATCCCCAGCCCCCTAACACAGTCTTGGCTGAGCTTAGTTTGTGGCCTAATAGCTAGCTAACTCATTATCCACCTGATTCTCATTTCATCAGAAGGCAAAAATTAAAAACCAGGGACTCAGTGAAAGAAATGAGTAAGCATCTGAAAACATAAATAGAATGTTATTATGCCTGCTCCTCTTCCATGTAATATCTTGAGAGAGGGAGAGACAGGGAGTGAATGACTGCATAAGTCAAAAAAATCTGAATTGGAACAAAAAAATAAAAGACTATAGCATTGAATAATAACCCAAAGAATATATTAAATATCCACGCATCCATGTTTATGTAAATAAGTGGCTGAATAAATAAATAAATGGGAGAGCAGGGAAAGTCTTTCTCACAGAATTCCAAATAAGCTCCACACATGGAGTCTAATTCTCCTCCTCTTAAGTTGGGCAGGGTTTAGTGACTCACTTCCAAAGAATAGAGAATGAAAAGAGAAAAACAGTGACTTTGCTATAGAGAAACCTGGAGTCAACCAAAGTGAGCAAGTTTGACATCATCAGTAATAAGTCATGTTAATATCATGTATCCCCTGATTTGATACCAACATAGCAGAACAATATATGTGTATATACACATGTATATATACAGACATATACATGTAGTGTTAACCTTTATTTATAATATTATGCCTAGTATACTTTATATTTACATATATACATATATACATATATATATACCTTACATATGACATAATCCCTTTTATTTTTATACACATTTGCCTCAGTTTAGAGATGTGCATATGTATGTGAGTATATTCAGGAGGTTTTGGAGAATACAGAAGAGGGTTTGGAGAAAATAGACCAAGCAGCTAATAATTATTACCTTTGAAGAGAAAATAAAAATGCTATTGGAGGAAAGAGAGCAGATGAAGGATTACACTCACTCTTTATTCTATATATATCTGTATTGTCTTTGCAGCAATCATTATTGTAATTTAGGGGTGGAAACAGAATTGGTATTAAAAAGAGAGAGAGGGCCTCCCTGGTGGCACAAGGGGTTAAGCACAGCACTGTGAAGCTATCCGCAGCTTCTGCAGCATGAGTTCAGTCCCCGGCCAGCCAGGGAGCTACCTACATGGTGCAGCAGACCTATTCTGTCTTACCCACTGCTCCCTTCAGCAGTGTGCTTCAGTCAGTCTGCCTGTTCTGCTCCCCGCTCTGTCTCTGGTGAATCTTCTCACCCACCTGCACCTCTAGCCTGTCCCCCAGTTCTTGTATGCATAAATAAATAAATCTTTTCAAAAAATAAAATAAAGAGAGAAAATACTCAGAAGGAATTTGCAACATTATACTCGTAGTGCTTTCTCCCCTCAAACATAAAGTAAGACCTCCGCAGGTTAGTCATTCTCTACTTTCATTTATTTCAAAATACTTGACTCACACCTACATCATTTAAAGGTACTCTTAAATTTTGAATTCTTTTTTCTCCACTCTAAGTATGAGCATCTTTTCCAGGAGTAATTTTAAGGCTGTTTCATGAGATGAATGGAGTTTACATCACAACTCCACAGATAACTTAAAATCCAGATTTAGATGTCCACACCATTCAAAAGGCCTTCTGCCATTACGTTGAAATTGCCTTTTGTCTTTCAGCCTCCCTACAGATGTCTCAGCAATTCTCTCCTTTAACCTCATATTATGAGTATCCTAAAGGTGTACAAGCTGATAGACTTCTGGAAAATATTTTTTATACTTTTTACTTTTTCACTAGTACAGATAATATAGCTTAAAATTGATTTTCTAAGCTTTATTAGTTATGCTACAGTCAGTAGATAACAGAAATTCTAAGAAAGAGATTATTTTTTTCTTTCTATAACCTCTTCCATCTTTAAAATTTAACCTGATGGTTCATGTACTGCAAATAGTTCCAACGTCATCAGATTGCTTTTGAGTTTTGGATTTGCATGAAAGAACAATAGTGACTAAACTCATTCCATTCATAATGTTTATGTTTAATGCTATGAAGAGTTGCAATTTTATTAGCCCATCCAGCACTGAAGCTCAACTTGAGTGTACAAATTATAATGTAACACAAAACGATAACCTTCTAAATATGTTACTATGCACTATTAATGGCATGCTATTAAAATAACTTTGGGTACTGTAGTACTACTTTGGAAGTTTTGTTAAAATGATTAATAATGAAATGTAAATAATTAGACACTTCTGTTGTTCTTTTTCATATAAAAGATATATAGGAGGTATGATGTAGAGCAACTCAGATGATGATCATGCAGTGTGTTAATACAATGCTACTATAGTAGGGCTATTAATCACTGGGCTTAATTTTGGTAGGATGACTGTCCAGAAATGTCTATCTTGTCAGTGATGGTCAATATAGAAATGCTTGCAGATTTTTTAGTGGAGGAAGGATTAGTATTACAAATATGAACATAGCTGTATAACTTCAGAGTCTGATAGACTTTGATTGGGAATGAGGATATATCCAGGCAGAGGACAACATAAAGAAAAATACAAACATGTACTGGGAATCAGGAGTTCAATAGTCCAGAATATCTGGCCATTTGTAAACAGTGAGACAGAATTCTAAGGTAAGCTGGATTTATAATAACAATAAGGACACTTACAGAAAGAATTCAGGCTTTTGAAAGTTAGGGAAGAAACACTGAAGTGTTGAATGGAATTTAAGAGTGATTCACTCAGAAGTAACTGATTTGTTTTTAATTTAACCAGACTGAGGTCAATGGGCTATTGACATAGAAAAGAAGAGAGATCTGTTTCCTTCATAAATTCTAGGATCACAACATTGGAACTGCAGCTGTTATAAAGAACTAGGTATCTTAACAGGAAGACTTGAGGTGATGAGTACATATCTTTGCTCTCCTCTCCATTTTAGCCTTCACTTTCCGTTTCAAAGCTGGGATTTACCTTCTCTGCCAACCTTTTGCACTAAACATCAATTTAAACTACCTGAGTAAGAATACATCTACTTCGAGTGGTATATTAAGAAAATGAACATGTTGTAAGCATGGCACACTCTTATTAAAAGCATATATTCATTGCTGAAGTTAGTCACAGGTTGAGAATTTTTATGTATCATCCAATTGCAGGAGCAGTATGTGCCTTTTCAGTAATAAAAGAAAGCACTGTTTCTTAATACATCTTTCGTGATGTCTAGCAACACGTCCCATAGAATATCTTGTACATAAGCCATAATGTTTCATTTTATTTTGCATAAGTTTAAAATGATTCCACAACTTCTTTATGGAAAGAAAATCTTTGTTCAACAAAAGAAAAAAGGATTTTATAAATTCAACATTTCAGTATGCAGATTAAGTGTTTTAAAATAAAAATGCTTATAGTCACATTAAAACCCTCTGGTAGCTCGTTTATATTTTAAGTTTGTGCAGTACTTAAGCTTCCAAAGTACTCAGGAATTTGTGAAAAGTATTTAATAATTCTCTTCACATAAAAAGTAAGGAATAGACCTAACTTAAATATTACAAATGTAACTATTTCTTGCTTGGTATCAATATTCTAGCAGTTGGACATGGTAAGTTGCCTCTAAGGGCAATAATTTCGTTTTAAGATAGAAATGTATTTCAGTCAGCATCAATTGCCACCTAATTGAACAAAGAGTAAACATTTACACTGAACCGTATTTTATGTTATGGAAATGCTAGATTTTAGACTTTTTAAAAAAATCTTATGGTTATAAAATACATCTTGGCTTATGGAATGTCCCACCATATAATGTTGGAACAGGCACAGAAAAATAATTAGAGACATTTCATTTCAAAAAGGGGGAAATGGAAAATAAAGATGAGCCACTGATACATAACAATTCTGATATCCATCCAGGCAAATGTTGGGTTTTCATTACATTCTAAGGTCTAGAAGCAATATACCATGCTTCTCAGTTCTGTCCTCTGGGCACTTGGGTTTGTACTCAGTCATCCTAGCTTTTTCATGAAAGGTAACATGTGTTTACAGGTGAGTAATTTTATCAGCCTGCTTGCTGGCAGAATTTTGTTGGGTCTAATAGTTTCTTATATTAAGTTTATCACTCTTGATTCCAAATTTGAATTACCTTTAAATTGTTGCAAAACAAATTTAACAGCTTGAAACAAGACATTTATTATATTCCTGGTTCTGTAGAGCAGACGTCCAAGCATAACTTACCTGGGTTTTCTGCTTAGGATCACACCAGGCTGCAATTCAGGCATTTCCTGGGGCTAAATCCACATTAGAAGTTTTAATGGGGAAAAGATCCGCTTTCAACTTCATTCAGGAACTCCTAGGGTTCCAAGATGACACTCTGAGAACAACTGATTAAAAGAATTATCATGCGTTGAGGGCGGGAAGGCATTTTCACTCAAAAAGTATTAAGTGCCTGCTCTGTGCTCCGCACTGTTTAAAGCTAAGTAGATAGGTGCCTCCCTGGTGGCGCCGGCGGTTGAGTACCGCCCTGTGAAGTTGTCCGCAGCCTCTGCAGCGCGGGTTCGATCCCGGCCGTCCCACATGGCGCAGCAGACCTCTCCTGTCTCACCCGCTGCTCCCCTCAGCAGTGTATTTCATCAATCTACCTGTTCTTTTCCCCGCTCTGTTTCTGGTGAATCCTCTCACCGTCCCGCACATCTGGCCTGTACCCCGGCTCTTGTATAAATAAATCTTTAAAAAAAAAAAAAAGCTAACTGGATAGATCAGGCCCTGTCCTCAAGACTCATACAGTAGAGGGACAGAAAGATCCGGGGCTGTCTCAGTTATTAGTGAGGAGTCTGAAGTGACAAAGGACTATACAGAGGAAACAAAAGTTCCAAATCAAGAAAGGGGCGCCCCCAGCGGTTGAGCGCTGGGTTGCGAAGCTGCTCGCGGCCTCTGCGGCGCCGGTTCGATCCCCGGCTGCTCCCCGGCCACCGGAGGAGGGTCCCGCGTGGTGCGCGGACCTCTCCTGCCGCCCGCGGCTCCCCTCAGCAGTGTTCTTCGGTCCTTCTGCCTGCTCTGCTCCCCGATCTGGCTCTGGTGAATTCTCTCACCCTCCCGCGCTTCTGAATGTACCCAGTGCTTGTATAAATAAATAAATAAATAAATAAATAAATAAATAAATAAATAAATAAATAAATAATCTTAAAAAAAAAAAAGAAAGGGGCGCCCCGCCAGACGCCTGAGGAGCATGAATCAGAAACAAAGAGGGCAGCAAGGTCGGGGGTGTGGACTGCAAGAGATCGGGCGGGGTGAAGTGAAGAATTTGGTGTGTTCCGTTTAAATTTCTTGTCTTCTCTGTGCAGAGAAATGGAGGAGTGGGTTTAACGACGTCGGTTTAAAAGCAAGGAAGGTCACTTAGGGGTCAAACACACACCCCAGTGCCGGGTCAGCCCCGCTTCTTGGCGCCGCAGAATCCCGCCTCGCGCCTCAGATCCGCTCGGTGACGCCACAGTGGCGAGGAAAGCGCACGCGCTCGCTCAAAGAAATTTGAGTCTCGGCGCCCACCGTAGATTTCGGGACCGCTCCCGTTGCCTTGGAGCCGACGACACGCCTCTCGGCTTCCACTATTGCGGAAAGCGCCGACAGCAGGCCTCAGTCACCATGTCGGTGCTGGACGCACTTTGGGAGGACCGAGATGTCCGCTTCGACGTGTCCTCGCAGTGAGTTGCGGAGATTCCCCTGGGACCTGAGCCCGTTGAGGGGGTCGCGGCGCGACTGCAGGTCCCGCGGGGGGCGACGGCGCCGCTGCAGTTCTCGGCCCTCGAGAGGGGGGCGGGAGGTTTTCTCCTGTAGTTCGCACCTCTAGACCCCAGACTGCCCCAGGCCCTGCGACCCTCCCGAGGCCCGCGTCCCCGCCGGCATGCATCTAGATTGCAGTTTTGATCCCGTGAGATCCTTAAGCCTTTTTGCTGCGGAGAACCTCTCAGGAAACTGAACCCTAGCACGACAGGGACCAACCCCGCCTGGGGCTCCCTGTACGCCACCCGGGCTGTCCGTTTCATAGAGGGGACAGACGTAAGCATGGTCTGAGGAAACCGGGTTGCTAAAACTGTCTTTGAAATAACAACACACATTGTATGCTTTTAGACAAATGACTTCATTCTAAA
This sequence comes from Talpa occidentalis, assembly GCF_014898055.3. Lineage (NCBI taxonomy): Eukaryota > Metazoa > Chordata > Mammalia > Eulipotyphla > Talpidae > Talpa > Talpa occidentalis. The sequence goes on from NW_023603184.1 coordinate 100,682,344, forward strand.
CCTAAATCTCCCTGTCTGTAAAATAAGGGATGGGGGAGAAAGCATTCTGCAAAATTCCTAACCAGACAGACTTTATTTCCAGGGTAAGCTTCATCTAGCTGCTCATATAAATCAACAACAGGGAGAAGGAGCCCCATTTTTTGGAGCCTCTCAAGCAAAAGCCCTAATTTTGGAAAATTTTCATGCTTTAAAGAGAAAATAGCTAGGATCCTCCTGCATCCAAATCAAGGGAAAATATCTCCATTAGGGCTATTTAATGTTGGGAAATAGTAAAGCTAAGGTTCTTGGGTCAATGGTATGGAGTTTCCTAACCATTTATGATCCCTTATGAACAGAACCTCCTTATATGGAAAATAAATTTTTGGTTAATTTTCCAGGCTTAGTTGTAAGTAATACCTAATACTAAAATGGTCTTAGATCCTTGATGAAGTTATGGGGCAAAAGGATTTATAAAATTATAAACCATAGTTACATATTGCATGTATTCTAACTTTTTCTGTTATATTCAGAAGCTTCTTAATCCAGAGATCTATTTTATAACATTTCAGTTTACAAAATATTTATCAAATGTTTACCATGTGCTGGTTACTATGCTGATGGTTGGAGATACAAAAATAATAGCAAATGATATCCTCTCCCCATTCTAATGCAGGAGATTTATTCATAGACAACTAATTATAACACGGGTGGTAAATACTACCCTGAAAAACGAAAAGATGGGGAATCATAGAAACAGAACAGTTCATTCTGTCTGGGGACAGCCTCAAAGAAGAAATACTATTTGAGCCCTGAAGAATAGGCAGGACCTTGTTAGGGTAGACAGTAGGATAGTGTTCCAAAAAGAAGAGAAGATGGAAAGAAAAATAAACATTTAAAGCAGTGTTAGAGATATAAACCTCATTGGTTAGAAGGCAGGGTCTGGCAGGCAGATGATGGATGTACACATAGATTATTTAAATTGGGAAATGTTTTTCTGAGGCTTTTGGACTTCATCTTTTAAGCAATGGAATGATGTGAAAGATGTCTAGGCAGGGAAATGATAATGATCATACTGTATTTTCAGTAGGTAATTGAGTTGACTCCAGAGAATGTGTTAGATGGTCCTACCACATAATCTCTTACTTTGGTTCTATGCTTCATTCTTTATTACCTTTGTCTCCTTTATCTGATTATTTACCAACTCCTGATGATGCTTTGCTTTAACCCATACCTTCCATAATCACTTACCTTCTTTCCTTTACTCAGAACCCTTTAGAGGGCTCTTCACTGTCCAAAGAATAAGGTTCTCCATAATCTGGCTCCTCCTTACTTATCCACTGTATATATCTCCCTACCTCTTAATATGGACCTTCCCCATTCAAGCCAATTTTCTCACTTTCTCTTATTTCCTTTTACTGGTCTTTAACCATTGTTTCTTCTTTCTTATTTCTCCAAATCCTACCTGTTCCAATTCTGGCTTGTTCTATGTGTCCCTGACTATGCCAGGCCCCATCTCTGGGTTCTTGAAGTTTTTGACAACCTTATTTTCAAGTGCATGAGCATTTGGTACTGTATCATTTATACTTTTGACTGTTTTATATGCCTATGTGTTTCTCTAATTGGATTATAGGCAGGTATAGTTGTAGCTATAAAATTAAAGGCTTTACATTTATTTTAGACAAATGAAAACAAGACCTGGAGAAGTCCTTATTGATTGTTTAGATTCAATTGAAGACACCAAAGGAAATAATGGGGATAGGGGTGAGTATGTTTTATAATGTATTTTATATTTCTGGTTTAATTTACAAATGTTAAATCATATTAGCTGGAGAATAAGACAGGAAACAGCATTATATGTAAATGTAATTGTGAGAAGGTGAGAGTTAAATCAACATAAAACTTTTCTCAGACTTAAACTCAAGAAAAGGTAGATATTAAATCTGTATGACAAAATAGATGTTCCCCCTTAGATCTTTGATCCTTCAGTAAGTCCTGGTTTCTGACATCAGCATTACCTAATATAACTGTTCAAATTCTAGGAGACCTTGTAAATGGCCCATGATCTTAGGCTCTGCCTTCCCACAAAAATAATATGGGATAGTGGACATAAGTAGGCCATAGCTGTGCTAGCTGGAATCATGCTTCTTTTTAAGAGAATTCAAGAGTAATGCACAGTCCCCTAAGATTGACACCTAGAGAAGAACATGTGGAGAGCAAGTTTAGTGCCATATTATGAAGTCTCTGTGGATCAGATACTGGAAAATTCTCTGAGACATTTCTAACTGTCACTGAGGAGCAGCCAATTCTAGACATTAGAGTACCTCCCTTCCTAATCAAATTTCTCCATCACTGGAAATTTTTAAAGTCCAGGCCACATGCAGCAGCTGTACTCTAGAAACACAAACAAGATGTTTTAGTTTGTGCCTTTAAGGGTTAAATAATAATCTCTAGATAACTTTTTCTTGACAAAACCGAATTGAATTTACTTGAGGAAGCAGAGGAAATTTTGGTTGCCCTCATAGATCGGTGGGAACTTGTATGTGATAGTCACCCCACCAGTCCAAACCAAGTTTGTGGATAATAGAACATTTTCAGATTATCAAGTATTCCTCAGTTGTAGAATCCTATACTAGTGCTTTGTAGTAGGAAGGGCAAAACATCTCTCTGGCCAAAAATCACCATCATAGTGTCTGAAATCTTACTATTAATAAAAATATGCTCACCCCTTAGAAATCTTTATGGAATTTTACAGGAGTGTGCAGAATTTCTGGCTGAAAAGAATGTGGGAAAGGAAAGGAAATTGTCTTGTAGTCATCTCCTTTCCCTCCATTCCAGTAGTTTGAAAATTGCTACATTAAGGCATTGCTAAGTCCAGGAAACCCCATGTCACAACCATAAATGCTCCAAAAGATGGGCACTTTATATCCACTTCGGCTGTAAGTACTCTAACATGAAGTGATCAGATTAGCTTTGCATACTGAAGCTGTATGAAAATGAAAACAGGGAGATTAGGAGAAACAGGGACAATTTTATGTGTTGGTATTTGGAAGAAAATAGAGAAAAGCCCATGCCTGGAACACTGGGATAAGAGGTATAGGATCGGTTCCTTTAGCAGAAAAGAGGCAACATGAAAATGCAAGAGACTTATAGATGTACCAAGAGAAGAAAAGCAGATAAGACAAACTCTTCCTATTTTATAAGACAAACTCTTCCTATTTTTCCTGGGCTCTTCTAATAGGAAAATATTAAAAAAAAAAAATCAATAGATGTGCTGGGCTCATAGACCTGTAGTAAAGATATAATGTTACCTAGGTGAAATGGCATAAGGAAAACATGAACCAGTGTATGTACGATAACAAAATAAATCATAAAATATGTTTCTAAAGAACTAAAATTTTTTTAAATAGCAGTTAACATCTTGAATGTTTACTGTTTGCCAGTCATTGTTCCACATCCGTCATATATTATGTGTGTGTATGAGTTATAATCTATTTTATAATAATAAAAGTAAAAGTAAATAAAACATACAGTTGTATTATTTTTTTCAAACAAAATACCTAAATCACAGAGAAATTAATTAACTTTTCCAATATCACATAGCTACTAAGAGATGACCCAGACTGATTACATTGCTCTCTAAACTGCTGGAATCACATTATTCTCTTCTCAAAATGTTTATTTCTCACCAGTGTCAATTCTAAACCCTATCTCAACTTCATTGCCTCAACTGCTAACTGATCTGAATTCCTTGGTATAAAACTAAAGAACTTTTTTCTGTCACCGTCTTCCATTTGTGCTTCTAGAGCCAGCATCCTGCTCCACCCTTTTCCCTGTCCCCTGGAAAGATTCTTGTACAGACTACATCAAAAGGCCCCTTGTGTACTCTAGCTTCCTTAGAAGAGCAATAGCAGGAGATCCAAGGAAACAGGAGAGTGAGGCTGGCGTTTATTCCCCTGGTTTTTTCCTCTCAAGGCATTCACCCTCTGTAAGTCTCCTTCCAGGTTTGGTGAACTGCCTCGTATCCTTGTGCCTCTGGGCCTGGGGTTGTAGCAGATCTACTGCACTCATTTAGATTCCTGACATCCTATCCATATGTCCTTTCGCAAGTAAACTTCAATTATCCGAATTCAAGTATGCCATCAGCTCACTGTTGGACCTTGACTGATAGATGAAATGTTTACTTCTCTATGATCTACGAGCCTTATACTGGATTATTTATTACTTGTCAAACATATCATATATTTTTCACAATTTCTCATAAGAATACCTCTTCTATATTTTTAGAACTTCCTGGCCCATCTCACCTCAGTATTACTACAAGCCTAGTTCCTCTTCTTTTGATATTCAAGTTTTCAGGAAGGAAATAATATAACCCAGCTATAGGTTACACATCAAAAGAATTCTGTGGTTATAATTTGTTGGAGAGATGGGTTCGTGGTGTAACCTCAGTTTTTTTCATCTGGGATTCTGAATCGTATGTTGCATACCTAACATAGGATAGATATATGCAATAAATATTTTTTTTAAAGATTTATTTTTATACAAGAGGGTACAGGCCAGAAGCGCGGGAGAGTAAGAGGATTCACCAGAGATAGAGCGGGGAGCAGAACAGGCAGATGGCTGAAATACACTGCTGAGGGGAGCAGTGGGTGCGACAGGAGAGGTCTGCCACACCATATGGGAATCTCCCTGGCCGACATCGAACCGGCGCTGCAGAGGTTGCAGACAGCTTCACAGCGCTGCACTCAATCGGCTGCGCCACCCGGGAGTCCCTGCAATAAATATTTTCAGTTAATAAGTATATAAAATTCATCTATGAATTTTGCTGCAGATACTGGATTAGAAGTTCCATGTCTACTTCATTCTGTTGTAAAAATGGGTCCTTAAGGTAACCTATTTTTGTTTGCTTGTTTTTAGGAAGACTCTTGGTAACAAATTTAAGAATTATCTGGCACTCTTTGGCATTACCCAGAGTCAATCTTTGTAAGTATCTTTGATAGATAACACTAAAGGAAAAAAACTTTTTGTCATGTGAACTTGCATAGTGCTTTTGATGTCAAAAAAAGCTATACCATGAAATATGTGGAAAATTTAAATTGATAAAAAGCTTCACAGACAAGCCACAGACTGCATCATAATGCAAAAGAAATGTTTTTCAGTCTATTCATGTTTTCTCTTGGAAATCTATAAAATTAGTGCTTTTAAATTGATTTTTGTTTTGTTTTTCTACTTATTTTGAGAACGTCCTATAATCTGTTTCAAGTAATCCCAAAGAACAGAGATCTGAACTCTAATAATAAAAGTACAACCTTTCATTGTGTTAAATTTTGCTTCACTTATTTTTTTAACTATTTTAATTTATTCAGCCAGACTTTTTATCTTGATATAATGGTGCTAAAATTTTTCAAGAAATAATACTGTACAGATTTTAGAGGCAAAAACTTACTTTTTCCATGTTAGGAATGTTTTTGTTTGTTCAGAGGCAGAATTTCCAGTTCTTCTAATTATCGAACTTTAATTTGAAGTTGTTTCATAAATTATTTAAAAAGTTGTGGTTTTATATATATTTAATTTCTTAAGCTGAAAAAGTTTTGTATATGTAGACTTTATTCTCAGTTTATTATATCATGTTCTTTAAATTCTTTGCTTTTCAATTTTAGCTATCGGTTACAACTGCATATTGAATATTACAACAAGGACTGCTAACTCTGTAAGTTCAAAAAATTGAAATATGTATGCAGTGAAGTTATATGAGGTTATATGAAGTTATATGCAGTTATATGAGGTTGATGTCTGTTTTTACTGTGATGGGGATTTGCTCTTAAAGTCTGAAGTTTTAAAAAAATTTGTCCTTACAGAAATTACGAGGCCAAACAGAAGCACTTTACATACTAACAAAGTGTAACAGTTCTCGTTTTGAGTTTATATTTACAAATTTGGTTCCTGGAAGTCCTAGACTTTTTACTTCGGTTATTGCAGTACACAGGTATGGTAATGCTTGATGTTTATGGATTATTTAATATTTTTAAGGTAATTCTATGAAATTAAGGTCTAACGAATAAAGTTTAGAAGTATGATGCTATCTTCCTTCAAACTCCATTATAGATAACCTAAGGATATTTAAACACATTGCACTATCATTCAATAAACGCTTTGAAGGCATTTATAAGACACATAAGTATACTGAAGATTAGTACATACTTCTACTGAACATTCTATTAAATTAGCTGCCAGGATAGTTAACAGTGAAATAGGAATTCATTCAATCCAAGTTCAATCAATTAATTAATTAAAAAGATTGTTTTTCTAGCAAAAGACATTTGGGGGTCTTTTCCTTTATATTGTATTTTCATTTGAATTTCTTATATAGGAATGTTGAATTTTTTCATGTTTTTTGGCTCTATAGTTTTTTATATAAGTTTCTTAAATATGATCCCTCTGTCATATCTGTTGCAAATTTATTTTTTTTGTTTCCTAGTTATTTGATCTTTAATTTTGTGGCTATTTTAATCTCTATGACGGTTTCATTTTTTTAGGTATAATTCACTTAACTAAGTTTATCATTTTACAGTTTGATTTGTTTATTATATTCACAAGTTTGTACAACTGTCACTTCTGTCCAATACCAGCATATTTCCATCATGCCAAAAAGAAATTCCCCTTGCTATTTCCTCCCACTCCCTCCCTCATAACCCTGGAAACCACTGACTTACTTTCTGTCACTATGGATTTGACTATTCTGGTCATTTCATATAAGTGGCATCACACATTTCATGGTCTTTTAAGTCTGTCTGCTTTTATAAATTTTTGTAAAAAATTATGTTTTTCAGGGTTTGTCTATGGTGTAGCATGTGTCAGTACTTCATTTCTTTTTGTAGCTGAATAATATTCCATTATATAGATACAGGGCCTCCCCGGTGGCGCAGCGGTTGAGCGCTGGGTTGCGAAGCTGCCCGCGGCCTCAGCGGCGCCGGTTCGATCCCCGGCTGTTCCCCAGCCACCGGAGGAGGGTCCCACATGGTGCGCAGACCTCTCCTGCCGTCCGCTGCTCCCCTCAGCAGTGTGCTTCGGTCCTTCTGCCTGCTCTGCTCCCCGCTCTGGCTCTGGTGAATTCTCTCACCCTCCCGTGCTTCTGACTGTACCCAGTGCATGTATAAACAAAAACAAACAAACAAATAAATAAATAAAAAAAAAAAAAAATGCCTCTATAAAAAAAAAAAAAAAAAGACAGTTCCACCATTATATAGATACATATCTTGTTTATCCATTCATTAGTTGATGGACATTTGGGTGATTTGTACTTTTTAGCTATTGTGAATAATGTTATGAACATTGTATACAATTTTTCAGCTTTAGTGGGCATCTATTCCTAAACCATAGCTCTTTATTTCATTTTACTTAGAGAGGCAGTATGAAATGAAACATTTATTTTTTAAAGATTTTTTTATTTATGCATACAAGAACTGGGGTGCAGGCCAGAGGTGCAGGGGGTGAGAGGATTCACCAGAGACAGAGTGGGGAACAGAACAGGCAGACTGACTGAAATACACTGCTGAGGGGAGCAGCGGGCAAGACAGGAGAGGCCTGCTGCGCCATGTGCATTAGCTCCCTGGCGAGGGATCGAACTCATGCCCCAGTGGCTTCATAGTACTGGGTCTTAACCTTTGTGCTACCAGGGAGGCCCAAGATGAAACATTTTAAATGGAGTATGAAGGGGGCATGGAAGAAGCTTTTCTTAAATAGTATGAAAATGTTATGTGTTTCCCTTAAACAGCATAGTTTCCTTTTTTTGCATTTGTTAATTATTATTACAGCTTTAAAGGAAATTAATATTTACAGACAAATATTCCATTCCTTCTCTTTCACAATTTTCATATTGAAGGTTAATTAGAGTGAAAATGAGAAATTAACAATGTATATTATAGTTTGTATAAATGACTTCTTAATATAAAGCTATTTAGACTTTAAAAAACTAGTTCTCTTAAATGGGTAAATTAGCCTACATTTTTTGGAATAAAATTAGAATTAACTAATCAAAAATAATCAGAATTTTCTTTTGTATAGTTTATCAATAGGAGATATGGAATGAAGACAAAGTTATAGGAAATTTATATACATAGGTACATACAATCTCCTAGAATGCCTTTGGAATTGGTATTCATTCTGATTTTCTGTTACAGAGGTAGGTGTGAGCATGATGTTTTCAGGTTGCAGTGAGAAAAGTAATTTGTCTCCTGTTTATGTCAAAATAATAGTCATGCCTTTGACTAAAACAGAAATAAAGCATTTTGATAGAAAGAAAATTTCATATATATGTGCAAGTATTGGTTTTCAGCTTAGAGAAGAAATGTTTCCAATTGTTTGAGCTGTGTGATATATATTGCCTTAAGAATTAGACATCTAAGAAAAAAAAGAATTAGACATCTAAAAAGATTACTGAGATAAAATGTGTAAATACTGCACTAAAACAACAAAGTCTACAAAAGACTGTAATCACCAGTTGTTTTATATGTATGTATATGAATATACACACAAAATGGAAAACTCAGCTATTAAAAAAAAAAATTTTAGGGCCTCCCTGGTGGCACAGGAGGTTAAGACCCAGCCTGTGAAGCTGTCCACAGGCTCTGTAGCACGAGTTTGATCCCTGGTGGGCCAGGGAGCAAACCACATGGCACAGCAGACCTTTCCTGTCTCGCCCGCTGCTGCCCTCAGCAGTATACTTCAGTCACGATCTGTCTGTTCTGTTCCCCACTCTGTCTCTGGTGAATTCTCTCACCCTCCACACCTCTGGCCTATACCCTGGCTCTTGTATGTATAAATAAATAAATCTTTAAAAAAAATTTTTTAAAGGATGAAAATTTGGCCATTTGTGACAACATTTATGGACCTAGACAGATATTATTCTAAGTGAAGTAAATCAGACAAAGAAAGACAAAAACCATATATTTTCATTCTTACATGGAATATAAAGCAAGAAAGCAAATGAACAAATGAAATAAAAACAAACTCTTAAATGCAGAAAATAGATTGGTGGTTACCAGAAGGAAAGGGGATTGGGAGATGGGTGAAATGAATAAAGGAGTCAAGTGTATAGTGATGGACAGGCAATACTGTTGTTGGTGATCATGATATAGTCTTTACAGATTAGAATTATAGCGCTGTACACTTGAAACTTACATAGTGTTATAAGCCAATGTTATCCCAAATTTTTTAGTTTTAGAAGACTGTAAATCATCAAAACTTACTGAAATGAAAACATTTTAATTTAATAATTATTTGAATGATGTACATAGTGATATACTAACAGGCATATATTTTAGTAGGTAAATAACCATAACCTAAGAAATCCACATTTTCAGTTTGGGTTAACCTTTTGTTTGTTCTTTTTTATAGAGCATATGAAACTTCTAAAATGTATCGTGATTTTAAATTGAGAAGTGCACTAATTCAAAATAAGCAATTAAGGTTATTACCACAAGAACATGTATATGATAAAATCAATGGAGTATGGAATTTATCCAGTGATCAGGTATTGTGCAAAGAAATAATGAGGGCCTCCCTTGGTTACGCAGTGGTTGAGCACTGGGCTGCAAGGCTGCCCGCAGCCTCTGTAGCGCCGGTTCGTTCCCCGGCCGCTGGCGAGGGTCCCACAAAAAAAAAAAAAAGAAATAATGAAACTTTTAGGACAGTACTTTTTTTTTTTTAAAGATTTATTTATTTATGCAACAAGAACTGGGGTACAGGCCAGAAGTGTGGGAGGTGAGAGGATTCATCAGAGACAGAGTGGGAAATAGAACAGGCAGATCGACTGAAATACACTGCTGAGGGGAGCAGCGGGCAAGGTAGAAGAGGTCTGCTGCGCCATGTGGGCAGCTCCCTGGCCGGGGATGAAACTCGTACTGCAGTGGCTGTGGATAGCTTCATGGGTTGCGTCTTAACCCCTTTCACCACCAGGGAGGCCCAAGGGCAGTACTTTGGGAATTATTTTTTCTACTCATACTTGGGTTTGTACACTGACCTCTTAATATTAAAATTAGCATTATACTTTTTGATAAGTTAGCGGTAAAACTCGATATAAAATAATATTCTGATCTTCATATTTTCCTGGTTTTGTGCTTTTTTAAGCAGTATTTTTCTATATAGAATTTACAGCAGGAATGGATGTTAGAGATTATCTAGTTCACTCTCCTTTCACCCAGAAATGAAAAACTGAGGCCCCACCTGACTTCACACATCTGGTTAGTCCTAGAGCCACAGGGAGGCCCTGTTTCCTCTTAATTTAGAAACAGAAAACAACTGGTGGCGCAAGGGGTTAAGCACCACACTATGAAGAAATCCACAGCCTTTGCAGCACAAGTTCTATCCCCAGCTGGCCAGGGAGAAATCCACATGGTGAGGCAGACCTCTCCTGTCTTGCCCACTGCTCCCCTCAGCAGTGTATTTCAATCAGTCTGCCCATTCTGTTCCCTACTCTGTCTCTGGTGAATCCTCTCACCCCCCCTGCATCTCTGGCCTGTACCCCAGTTCTTGTATGCATAAATAAATAAATCTTTTAAAAAATTAAAATTAATTAAGAGGAAACAATAACTTAAAGAATTATTCTTTCTTTTTTCTCATAATACTTAATTCTTTATTCAATCATCAATTTGCATCCTAGTATTTCTGTGTCCTGTTTACACCTTCCTTACTTTGGGAAAGGGATGGAACTGAGCGGCCATTTTGTAAGCCTTTAATAGAGAATGATGCACATGGGTTTGTTCTTTAAAAAATTATTCTTTATAAAGTTAGACTTAGTATTGGTCAGTGGGATGTGGTCCGGGAATATTGGAGGCTAACTATAAAAATTTCTTGCAATATGAGAATGGAAGGAGAAAACATGTTTTATTTATTCACCTTAATATATTTATTAAATGTAATTGGGAGAGAAGTGGCCTTTTCTGACACCTCAAACCAGTCGTATCAGAAAAGGGGTCAGGAAGCAAAGTATAAAATAAATTCCTCTGAGTGTAGTGATAGGGGAGCGGTGGATGTAGAGATGGATAATGATAGATGGTAGTGGCAGATAATTTTGGTGGCATATCATTAGATCTGGAAGATATTTTCAGGCCACTTCACTATCACATTGAAACAATTTTTGAATAGATGTTGAAGGGCCATGTAACTAGAGAATAGTTTTGATGTACAGTTAACGTAAAAGTCCCATAAAATATCTCCTGTGTCCTGATAGAGGTTATCATATGTGTTTTCTGTCACTACAACTTGAATCTTACCTTGAATTATCCCACATTTTGAAAATTAGTTATAGTAAGATCTGAGACTTGCAGAATGCTTCCTCTGTGCCAGACACTTTGCTGAGGACTATATGTGTGTGTATTATTTAGTCAGATTTCCATTTTGCATTTGACATAGTGCACCAGGAAATTTGCCCAGTCAGACAGCTGGGGAGTGCTGAGATTGTATTGATTAGGGCCCAGATTTCAATTATCTAATTGTACTGCCCTGCCAGCTAATGAAAGATGAAGTCATTAGTGCTCTGTAATACTCAAGAATAGTATTTTCTGATGCTGTGATAATCAGAATTATTCTAGTATTTAGAATTTAAGGAATAAATATTAAAGAAATGATTATTGTTATGTCTCTCACTACTCCCTTTTACAGGGAAATTTAGGAACCTTTTTTATTACCAATGTGAGAATTGTGTGGCATGCAAATATGAATGACAGTTTCAATGTCAGTATACCATATCTGCAAATTGTAAGTACATGCATTTTGGTGATTTATTTTTTCTGATTTCATGCACTGTTTGTTTCATAATAGGTATATGAATCCAAAATTTATTTGTCCTTAGAGCTAAAACAAGTTCAATAACTATTGTAACAAGATAAACAGTTCTATTTCCATTCAGAATTGCATCAGTTCATTGAATTTACATTCAATTTCATTCATTCATTCACAGTTGTTTGAATTATGTTTTACATAAATTACTCTCACACAGACATCACACATTCACACATGTTCACAACACACACATGCTTAACAACTCACAAATCATACGCAAACACACACTTTCTCTTTCACACACATATACATGTGAGTTTGGGTTTTTCTTCCTCTTCATTAAAATAAAGGTAACCTTATTTTAACCTAGAATAATTTTTGTTCAACAGTTTATAGGATATTTAGGATTAACTAAGTTCTCACTCTACCTTTTTACGGCAGTTTAGCTGAGATATATTTTAAAATGTAGATAATTTACTATTTTGACACAGAAAAGACCCATTGTGCTTGTATTCAAAGGGAAAACCTTGCTGTTGAGAGAAATATAATGAAATCTACAAACATTAACAGTTATCCTTGCAAGATAGGCCTTTCATAGATTCCATTCAAAGAGTATTACCAGGGGCGTCCCTGGTGGCACAAGGGGTTAAGTCTCTGCACTATGAAAATATCCACCGCCACCACAGCAAGAGTGCAATCCCCAGCCAGGAAGCTAACCCGCATGGCACCGCAGACCTCTCCTGTCTCTCCTGCTGCTCCTCTCAGCAGTATATTTCAATCTGCCTGTTCTGCTCCCCACTCTGTCTCTCAGCACCTGTGGCCTACATCCCCAGCTCTTGTATGCATTAATAAATAAATCTTAAAAAAAAAAAAAAGTTTTACTAAACTTACTCAGGTTTTCTGTTGTCTTTTCACAAGGTATAGAGTCATTCCTTAGCATGGCTTTAAAATGCAGATCCACACACTTTATTTTAGCTTTTTTCATATTCAAGGTTGGGTTTTAGTGATAATGGCTTTAGCTTAAATTCAAATAAAACTGTGAAAATTCATAATAAGAACTAGCTACATCTGAGACCAGTTTGCTTTGGAAACAGATAAAAGTGGCTCTTTTTACTTTGTTGCTGCCATAATGAGTATGTAAGTCTTTGAAACAAATAGTAAACTTCAGTAAACTGAAGAATTTTATTTTATATATTAAACTACTATAATACTCTGGTGCAAATTAGGTGGAACATAAAAATAATCATTGAAAATCTTGGGAGATTGTCCTATGATAATCACCATTCGTGGAGGATGTAAGTAGTCTCAAGACTAAACAGTTGAGTAAATACAACATATGTGATATCTGGAAAATACCATTTTTTAAAGAGACTTCCTGACCTCTGAGAGGAATTTTTTTGCAAAATATTCCCAAACCTATATTTTGCTAAATTGCTTGATTTCGGAGTATCTTTAAAAGCATCTGATCATTCATTTGTCATGTATTGAGTACAGCCATACAGTCATGAAAATCATGAGCCAGTACACAGTTCACACCATCAAGGAACTTTCAGTCTAGTAAAACCACACAAGAAGCAGAAAATCATAGAAACATAATAGGAGGAAAGTTATTTCTGAGATCTAAAGAAATATAAGGACTTATAATAGTCACTGGGAAGACTACAGAATCTAATTTGTTAAGTTAGTGTTTGGTTATTCATTGCTGTTTCATGTTACATTTACATGTATTATGATTTGCCTAACCTAACTTATATTGTGCTGAATAATTACTGAGTAGTAAAGAACTTTGTGCTTTCTGTTCTTCAAATAGGATACTTTCTGTTATTTGATAATACTGTTGCCAAGTATGGTCTCTGGCAGGAATTCAGCCTGGCCCACAAATTGCAATCTGATACCCTCACAGTCTGTCAGTGCAGCAGTCATATTCTAACTTCAGCTCTACAGCCTTAGCCCTGACCCCACTCCTATAGATAGACAGACAGATTACCCACAATCACCCAGTTAGATTACCAGATGACAGTGAGGGCGCCAGTGTGCTGTGATTCTCAACTGGGACTGTGTGTATACGTGGTGGGGTATAGAGTAGTGCAGAAGGCCAGGTTTCCATAATATATGTATTTAGTCTCCTTCCTCCCACCCCATTCTTTCTTTCTCCCTCCTTCCTGTATCTTTCTCAGTAGCTTTCAACTTTTAGTGCCCACATATTGCACTTCCTGGGCTTTTGTTCTACTGGTCATAATGTTAGATCTTCCATGGTTCTCACTAACCCCTCCAGCAAGTACGTTTTGTGTCACATACTGCAGATCCTGCCTACCATTGTGCGCCTACTCCTTTCTCCTACCCAGGCACGGGTGTCGCTGCTCATTTCCTGCTAGCCAAGCTTAATTCTCATGTCACATTTGCCTATTAATGCTAATTACATTTGACCTATCCCAGCCTCCCAGCCTTCCTTTGATGCCCATAACTTGTTTGTTTTGGGGTTTTTTTTTTTAAAGAACTTGTTTGGTTTTTTGTTGTTGTTTTTTGTTTTTTGTGGGTTTTTTTTTTTTTTGATAGTGTTGTCTTTAACCCCTGCACCACCAGGGAGGCCCAGAATGGTTGTTCTTTAAGAGGTTCTTTTATTATAACTTAAATTGTAAGAAATAGAAAGCACATGTGACTTTAAAATAAACCCATTTTTAGGAGTCACAAAAGGCACTGAATGTCTATAATTAAATGAAGATTAGTTGCCTTTCACTTAAAATATTCAGAGAAGTTTTGACTCCCTGGAATTGGGGGTTCCTCAGGTGAGAGAATGTTGTGCATATGTCAGCGATGTCTTCTTTGTATTGTCTTATAAGTTTGCCACCTGGTTTCCAGTATGAAAATTTTCATTTACTTGATCTCTGTGGCAGTGTAATGGAGGAAAAAGGGAGAATTCTGTTCATTAGACTGAAAAGTAGTTACTGTGTAAAACTTGAAAAACTTGTGTTAAAGAGTCACTATTATCAAATAATAAACCCTGCATTTTTTTTCTTTTTTATTTTACATCAAGCGTTCAATAAAGATTAGAGATTCAAAATTTGGTTTAGCTCTTGTCATAGAAAGCTCTCAGCAGGTAAGATACTTTATGTTTCTATTAATCTTTAATAAACTTTATTTATTTAATAAACTGTATTTTTAGTTTTATTTATATAGTAACCAATTTACACTCAAGAATATTCGCTATAATATGAACTTACGAGAAGAGTAGGAAGTTATATAGTAATTGTCCCTATCAGAAGAATCTTGCTTGTGTTTTTTTGTTGCAGACAATCTTTCTTATCATTGGGATTATCACATTATAACAAATCTGATTCCTGTTTATTACCATCATAATTATACACTAATGCTGTAGCTTTCTTAAATAGAAAATAGACTACAACAGTAAACTCTACAGCATTAGCATTCACAGGTAAAAATGAATGTTTCATACAACATTACACACCCTAGATTGTTGATCTGAACTGAACCTAACTAGATAGAGCTGCTCCACATCCCTTGATTATCATTTTTAATGACAGTCAAGTCACTGTACTTTTCATGCATTATGCAACCTATCACATAGTTACTATTTTTTCCCCATTTTACAGCCAAGGAAACTGAACCTTGGAGAAGTTAGGAACCTTGCTCATGGTCTCACAACTAGTAAGTGGTGGGGCTAGGTTTTAATTCCAGGTCTGACTAATTCATAAGACTGCCTTTGAGAAACTAAGACATATACAGATATACAAAGATTTTGTTTAAGATTGTATATTTGCATACACAGATTACACTAATTATAAACTGCTATGCTCCCATTATGCCAGATTTTACAAAAATACATTTAAATAAAATATTTATAAAATTACTTCTAAATTTATATATGAATGTCTGCTCACTCATTTTCTCAGCCTGTTGATTAATAGCTGCCATTTATTGGGTTTTTACTACCTTCTAGGAGCACTACCATATATACGTTATCTTGATACAGTAACTTAATAACCATTTGATGATAAGAAAATTGAGGCTTGGAAAGACCAAAGAAAGTAATTTTCCTAGCAGCATATAAAAATTAATTGTAAAACCAGAATTTAAATCCAAAAGCATGTGCTTTCAACCCAAAGCGCATGCTCTTACCTATTACAGTATACTACTTAATTTTTTTAACACTCTTCTCCAAAAACCTTCCATGGTCAGGTTTCTTCCCTAATTCTTAAAGGAGGTAGCCTCAGATATGCCATTCCCCTTCCTCTTTTAATTACAGTCTATTCCTTTTAAAGCATAACTCAAGAAATACTTAGTCCCTTTGGCCTTCACATTCTACAGTGTATTTCTTAAATCTTGAAATACCAGTTTTTATATTTATAGATAAAATTATATGAAATCTGAATATGCTTCAAATTAATCCTGGGGGTCAGGGGAAGCCCAGAGAGTGGAAAATTGTAGCTAGAATGCAATTGACCATTTGTTCTGACTAAAGCTTGATGATGGCTGCACGGAAGCTCATTATACTCTATTTCTGTATATGTTTAAAGTTTAATCTAAAATTCAGTTTACATATTGTGCTCTGAAATAAGGACATTTGGAACTATAGTTCATTGTGTACTATAAATACCATCCCTCATACTCCCTTTTTGTTTTTTCTTTATTTTTTCTTGTAGAGTGGAGGATATGTTCTTGGCTTTAAAATAGATCCTATAGAAAAACTACAAGAATCAGTTAAGGAAATTAACTCACTTCACAAAGTCTATTCTGCCAGCCCAATATTTGGAGTCGATTATGAGATGGAAGAAAAGGTAGTTTGTTTAGTATTTAAAGTACTGAGTTTGCTGAATTGCTTTTATACATTTATGTGTAAACATATAAATGAATGTCTGCTCACTCATTTTCTCAGCCTGTTGATTAATAGCTGCCATTTATTGGCAGCTATTATGCAACCTATCACATAGGTTGCATGAACATTTTAATTTTAAATTGTGCTAAAAATGATGAATATATAAACTCTGCTCAGTGAGCAAGGCCCCTGGACCATCATTACTTTGCACCTACCTTCTGTCTTCTCGCTGACTGCTTTGTCATTCATTCCTGCCCTTCCTAAATGAGCAGCCTAGCCAGGGAAGTCTCCATGCACAGGCCTCCTCTGATGCAGACAGATCTGAGTCTCTCATTTTGTCAGCTTTATTTTTACTTCATCTTCCCTGACTATCCACCTAAAACAGCAATCTCCATCAGTTTTTTTATCCCTTATTCCACTTATTTCTTTGCTTGCTTGCTTTATTTTTGGTAACACTGACCTATGATTCCATGATAAATAATCTCCATATAAGTAGTTTTGTCTATTTTCTTTAAACATTTTAGCTCCAGCAATCAAAACTAGAACATAATAGGTTCTTCATGACTATTCATAGTTGTTAAACCTACTATTTGCCATTCAAGAACTTTTTTTTTTCATTCTGATCTTTTATTTTTTTTTAAATAATAAATTTTATTTTTATATTCCCCCATACAATTGCAAACCCCCCATTCTACCCCAATCCCTCCCCTCCCGCCCCCCACCCCGCAAAAAAAGTCTCTGGATCATAGTTTTTTGTTGATTTTGATTTTCACTTTCTTATAGTTATTCATTTTCCTGGTCCCTTATTTAAGTTTTCTAGATTCCTGCTATGAGTGAGACCATCCGGGATTTTTCTTTTTCTTTTTGGCTTATTTCGCTGAGCATGATCCCTTCCAGCGCCATCCATGTTGCTGCAAATTGCATGTGTTTATCTTTTTTGAATGCTGAGTAATATTCTATGGTATATATGTACCACATCTTCTTGATCCGGTCATCTATTTTTGGGCATTTGGGCTGTTTCCAAAGCTTAGCTATTGTAAATAGTGCTGCTATAAACATAGGGGTGCAGGTGTTCTTTGGAATTGATGTTTCTGTGTCCTTTGGGTAAATACCTAGGAGTGGAATTGCTGGATCATATGGAAGCTCTATGTTTAGTAGGTCCAGAAATCTCCACACAGCTCTCCATAGTGGTTGGACCAGTTTGCACTCCCACCAACAGTGTAGAAGAGTTCCTTTTTCTCCACATCCTCGCCAACATTTGCTGTTGCTAGTTTTTTTAATATGTGCCATTCTCACTGGTGTAAGATGGTATCTCATGGTAGTTTTGATTTGCATTTCCCTGATGACAAGTGATGTTGAACATTTTTTCATATGTCTGTTGGCCATTTGCATTTCCTCTTCAGAGAAGTTTCTTTTTAGCTCTTCTGCCCATTTTTTGACTGGATTATTTTCTTTGTTGTTGCTGAGTCTCATCAGCTCTTTGCAGATTTTTGTGATCAGTCCTTTATCATTAGTGTTGTGTGCAAAAATGTTCTCCCAGTTGGTGGGGTTTCTCTTTGTTTTTGTTATTGTCTCTTTTGCTGTGCAGAAGCTCTTTAATTTGATGTAGTCCCAGCTGTTTATCTTTGCCTTCACTATCACTGCTTTGGGTGATGTGTCTGTAAAGATGTCTTTGATATGCAAATCACATAGTGTTTCGCCTATATTTCCTTCTATGTATTTTATGGTTTCAGGTCTTAATGTCTAGTTCTTTAATCCATTTTGAGTTGATTTTTGTGTATGGTGTGAGGTAGTGGTCAAGCTTCATTCTTTTGCATGTAGCAACCCAGTTTTCCCAGCACCATTCATTGAACAAACTTTATTTGCTCCATTGCATAGTCTTTGCTCCTTTGTCAAAGATTAGTTGACCATAAATCTGTGGGTTTATTTCTGGATTTTCTATTCGATTCCATTGGTCTGTATGTCTGTTCTTGTTCCAATACCATGCAGTTTTGATGATTATGGCTTTGTAGTAGAGTTTGAAGTCTGGGAGTGTGATGCTTCCATTCCCTTCTTTTTTATTCAGTAGAGCTTTGGCTATTCGGGGTTTTTTGTGATTGCATATGAATTTCATCAATAATTGTTCTATTTCTTTGAAGAATGACATTGAAATTTTGATTGGAATAGCATTGAATCTGTAGATTGCTTTTGGTAGGATGGCCATTTTAATAATGTTTATTCTTCCAATCCATGAGCAGGGGATGTCTTTCCATTTTTTTGTGTCTTCTTCTATTTCTTTTAACAGTGTTTTATAGTTTTCTTTGTATAGGTCCTTTACCTCTTTTGTTAGATTTATTCCCAAATATTTGATTTTTTTTTGTTTCGATACTAAAAGGGATTTTTTTTTTTAATTTCTTCTTCTTCAGATTTATTGTTTGTGTATAGGAAGGCTACTGACTTTTGCGTGTTGATTTTGTATCCTACCACTTTACTGAATTGATTGATGAGTTGAATTAGTTTTTCTGTGGAGTTTTTGGGGTTCTCTATGTATATTATCATATCATCTGCAAATAGTGATAGTTTGACTTCTTCTTTTCCTATTTGCATTCCTTGTATGTCTTTCTCTTGTCTTATTGCTCTGGCTAGGACTTCCAGTATTACATTGAAAAGCAGTGGTGAGAGTGGACATCCTTGTCTTGTTCCAGATCTTAATGGAATTGCTTTCAACTTTTCACCATTGAGAATGATACTGGCTGTTGGCTTGTCATAGATGGCCTTTATGATGTTGAGGTATGTTCCTTGTATCCCAAGAATTTCAAGGGCTTTTATCATGAATGGGTGTTGCACTTTGTCGAAAGCTTTCTCAGCATCTATTGATATTATCATATGGTTTTTATATTTCTTTTTGTTGATGTGTTGGATAACGTTGATTGATTTTCGGATGTTAAACCATCCTTGTGTCCCTGGAATGAATCCTACTTGGTCGTGGTGAATTATCTTATGGATACATTGTTGGATTCTGATAGCTAAAATTTTATTGAGGATTTTTGCATCAGTGTTCATTAGGGAGATTGGCCTGTAGTTTTCCTTTTTTGTGTTGTCCTTATTCGGTTTTGGTATTAGTGTAATGTTGGCTTCATAGAACGTGTTTGGTATTGTCCCTTCCTTCTCAATTTTTTGGAAGAGTTTGTGAAGGATAGGCACTAATTCGTCTCTGAATCTTTGGTAGAATTCATTTCTAAATCCATCAGGTCCTGGGCTTTTGTTTTTGGGGAGGTTTTTGATTACCATTTCAATTTCGCTGCTTGTAATTGGTCTGTTTAGGTGTTCTATTTCTTCTTTATCTAGCTTTGGGTGATTGTAGAGTTGTAGGAATTTGTCCATCTCCTCTAGATTGTTGAACTTGTTTCCATATAACTGTTCATAGTAGTTACTGATTATTCTTTTGATTTTTGCTGTGTCCGTTGTGATTTCTCCTCTTTCATTTGTGATCCTGTTTATTTGTGCTTTCTCCCTTTTTTCCTTTGTGAGCCTGGCTAGGCGTTTGTCTATTTTATTGATTTTTTCAAAGAACCAGCTCTTGGTTTCATTGATCTTTTGGATTGTTTTTTTAGTTTCAATTTCATTTATTTCTGCTTTGGTTTTTATTATTTCTTTTCTTCTATTGGTTTTGGGGTTTTTTTGTTGTTTTTTTCTAGATCTCTGAGCTTCGAGATTAGGTTGTTTCTTTGAGTTCTTTCTTGTTTTTTGATGTGAGCTTCTATTGCTATATATTTTCCTCTTATTACTGCTTTTGCTGCATCCCATACATTTAGGATATTGGTGTCCTCCTTGTCATTCAATTCAAAGAATTTTTTAATTTCTTCTTTGATCTCCTCGTTAGTCCAGTGGTCTTCCAGTAGTGTGGTTTTTAATCTCCATGAGGTAGGATAGTTCCTTGCCTTCTTTTTATGGTTTATTTCTAGTTTGATGCCTTCATGGTCAGAAAAGATGGTTGGTATGATTTCAATCTTGGTGTATCTGTTGATGTCTGTCTTGTGCCCCAGTATGTGATCGATCCTGGAGAATGATCCATGTGCGCTTGAGAAAAATGTGTACTCCGATTTTTTTGGGTTTAGTGTTCTATAGATGTCTGTTAAGCCCAAATGCTCTAGGTCCTTATTTAGAGCTTTAGTTTCTTTACTTATTTTTTGTCTTGTTGATCTATCCATTGTTGATAGTGGTGTGTTGAAGTCTCCCACTACGTATGTTTTCTCTGATGTCTGTTTTCAGAGAGGACAACAGTTATCTGATATATTTTGGTGCTCCTTCGTTTGGTGCGTATATGTTAATGAGTGTTATTTCTTCTTGAAGTATTGTCCCCTTAATCATAAGGTAGTGCCATTGGGGTCTCTTTTTATTTTTTTGAGTTTGAAGTCTGTTTTATCTGATATAAGTATAGCTGTTCCTGCTTTTTTTTTCTTTCCATTCGCTTGTAGGATTGTTTTCCATCCTTTAACTTTGAGCCTATTTTTATCTTTTGTAGCTAAATATGTTTCCTGGAGACAGCAAAAGGTTGGGTTTTGTTTCTTAATCCAGGTTGCAACTCTGTGTCTTTTTATTGAAGAGTTTAGTCCATTTACATTTAGAGTTAATATTGATATGTTAGTATCTGTATTTGCCATTGTGTTTGTCTTTCCTTTGATTTTATTTATTCTTTTAATAACTTTTTTTTTTTTTTTTTGTCTTCTTTCGTTGTTATTCGTCCCTCTGAGGTTCTGGCTTTAGGATTCCTTGTAGTATTTTTTGGAGTGGGGGTTTAGTCGTAATGAAATTCCGGAGTTTCTGTTTGTCTGGGAAGGTCCTTATTCTTTCTTCATAGAGGAAGGAGAGCTTTGCGGGATAGAGTATTCTTGGTTGGCATCTGTTTTCTTGGAGTCTGTTGACTATGTCCCTCCACTCTCTCCTTGCCCGTAGTGTTTCTTCAGAGAAGTCTGATGTCAGCCTGATTGGCTTTCCGTTGAATGTTATCTGTTTCTTCCCTCTTGTCAGCTTCATTATTTTTTCCTTCTCCTGGATTCTTGGGAGCTTTACTATTATGTGTCTTGGTGTATTTTTCCTTTCGTCGTGGAAGTTTGGTGTTCTTCTTGCTTCTTGTATATCAATTTTCAGCTCCTTCTTCGCATTTGGGAAGTTCTCTTCAATTATCTCCTGGAATATTTTCTCTGTTCCTACATCTCTCTCCTCTCCTTCTGGAATTCCTATAACTCTTATATTTCCTTTCCTCATGGAGTCAGATAGTTCCCGAAGTCTTTCTTCGTTCTTTTTCCTTCGTACTTCTCTTTCCTTTTCTGTTTTTGTTCTTTTTATTCTTTTGGTTCTTTTTCTGTGTCTTCAAGAGTACTTATTCGTTCTTCCATTTCATCTATTCTGCTTTCATTGCTTTTCCCAGAGTTCTTAATTCCTCCATTAATTCTTTGATCTCCTGCATTTCTTTTACTTCCCTCTTTAGGGACTCAATTTCCTTCTTCTGATCATTGTTTTCCTTTATGAGTTCTGTCATTTTTTTAATCACGGCAATTTTAAATTCTCTTTCTGGAAGGCTCAGAAGTTCTTCCAAGTTACTGTCGTTGCAATCTGGGAGGTGGTTTTCTTTTTGTGGTGTGCTTTTTTCCTGAGGAGTTGTTAGGTTGCGTGTGGTTCTTCTACTCCCTACTGTCTGTTTTCTAATTTGTCGTATGCATTGGGACACTGTGTTGCTCGGACTGGCCAGCATCTTGGGTGAACTTCTCCGCTCCCCTCTGGCTCCTTCAGGAGCCATCTCTGGCTTCTGGGGGAGCTTTCTGCTGGTTTTAGGCAGTCTTTACTGAAGAAATGTCCCTGATCTAAAATGGTGAAGCGGGACGCAGTATCTGTGCATCCGGTCTCAGGCACACTCTTCTGCACGCCCGGTCTGCCCCAGACGTGGGTGCCTTCTCCCTCTGTGGGCTCAGACTGCTGGTTGGAAGGGGCCTGGCGTGGGCTAACTTCCCAGCTGGCCACTGGGTCCTCCAGAAGCCTTCTGCCCTTTTCAAGAAGTCTTTTCTTAAGAAATTTCCCTGTTCTATGGGGTGTTAGTGACTTTTTTTTCTGGTCACTAGGTGGCGCCAGAGATCTCTCCTATTGTCCTTGGGAGGCTGCTTTTCGACGCCCCCCCCACCCCCCCGTGGGACAGGGAACAGAGCGAGAATGGTAGGGTAAACCTCAACGGCTTTGGGGTGCTGTGTCTGCCTTGTGCCCCACCGTCGTGGAGAACCCACGCCCGAATTTCGTGCCCCGGGTCTCAGTTCCAAAGCCCTCAGGTCCAGGACACGGGCTGTAGCCCAGTTCAGTGGCGCGGGAATGGCGCCTTTTGCACCCCGCTCCCGTGCCTGTGCACCTGGTTCCTGCTTACTCAGTGAGGGACTTTCACCTCAGTGAGGGCCTCCGCGCATCTCCCCGCAAGCCTAGGTCGCAGGCTCGGGGAACTGGGCAGCCGCGATCCCGATCCGCGTTTGCTTTTCAAGCGCACCAAGCACGCCGCTTTTCCGCGCAAGCTTACCGGCCGGCCCGGGGCTGTGTGCATGTCTCCTCCAGAGTCTCTTTGTTCTCCAATGTCACCTGAAGCTGTTCGCTCACAGCCTCGGCGAATCCTGCAGGGTTCTCCACAGCTCCCGTTCACGGGGTGTGGTGGCTGCAATAGTTCCTTTCCACTCACAGTCCCGCTTGCTGCATAGTTTGTTCTTGTTGGTCGTTTTAGTTTGTTGTTTTCCTCCTCTCTGCTGGTCGGAGAGTGCCGACTCTGTGGGCGGGGGAGGGGAGCAGGGTTCTGCGCTTTCCTCCCTTCTAGTCCTCTTTTATGGCAGCTTTCTTCTTCGGGCAGTTTGCTGGTGTCACCCGTTTATCTTCCGTGTCCCAGTTCTCACTGGGACCTGCCGCTTTTCCTCCCTATTA
Organism: Talpa occidentalis; assembly: GCF_014898055.3. Lineage (NCBI taxonomy): Eukaryota > Metazoa > Chordata > Mammalia > Eulipotyphla > Talpidae > Talpa > Talpa occidentalis. Next base: position 100,705,868 of record NW_023603184.1, read on the forward strand.
ACTTTTTAATGGGAGATCTTACTCGCAGCGTCTCCGCCATGTTGCTCCGCCCTCCGGCCATTCTCGCCATTCAAGAACTTTATATGTTTCATCTCATTTAATTCTTCCAGCATTAAAAGTATGTCATTATTGGGCCTCCCCGGTGGCACAGCGGTTGAGCGCTGGGTTGCGAAGCTGCCCGCGGCCTCTGCGGCGCCAGTTCGATCCCCGGCTGCTTCCCGGCCACCAGAGGAGGGTCCCACATGGCGCGCAGACCTCTCCTGCCGCCCGCTGCTCCCCTCAGCAGTGTACTTCGGTCCTTCTGCCTGTTCTGCTCCCCGCTCTGGCTCTGGTGGATTCTCTCACCCTCCCACGCTTCTGACTGTACCCAGTGCTTGTATAAACAAAACAAACAAATAAATAAATAAATAAAAGACTGTCACTTTAAAAAAAAAAAAAAAAAAGTATGTCATTATTATTATCCTTACTTCACAGTTAAGGAAACTGAGAATTAAGTTGAAATCTTGTACACAGTTGCACAGCTCTGAGCATGTTTACAATACTGAGTTTATCCCCAGATTAGGAGATCAGGTAACTCCCTTATCAAGCATTATACTGCTGCCCTCCACCCTCCCCTACTACCTACCTACAAATAAAGTCTAGATTCTTTGAGCTGGTTTTAAATACTTTCGGTAGATGACCAATCTGTCTTTCCCACCTTATCTGCACCGCTGCGGTATACAGTTGTGCAGGCTGTGCATACCCAATTCTAGAGAATATTGTTCACATAGATTTTAGTGGAAATGATTCTCCCTAGGGTTGTTGAATACAATTGTTCTTTTTAGCACCTTCAATCTCATGCGAATCTTAGTTGTGATCACACTGGACTGTTTATTCACCATTTCTTCAGCCATATCCTGTAGTTTCTCACCTTTGCTGACCATGATCTCCCTGCTGGGAATATTTTCCCCCTAATCATACTTATCCTCATCCTGATAGGCTTTGATCACATGCCAACCTTTTCTTTGTGGAAGTTTCTGGGATTCACAAGCCAGAAATTGTGCTATGGCCACGGTCTTTCATTATAATAGATAGTGTATATGTTACAGCTCTTTTGCTGTAACCAAGTATATGATACTAATATTTGACCACTTTTGACTAATAAAAATGATGATTTTTTTATATGGTTCACCCTAATATTTTGTTTTGTATAGCTGGGTTTTATCTTTCCTCTCCCACTAGATTATAGACCCTTTGTGGGTAAGGGCAGGTACTTTATACCCTTGGTTCTACTTACATAGTCCCTAATATACCAAAGATCTCTAATAATTGAAAACTGAACAAATTAATAGTAGCACTGTATGTTTTTCTACTTTACCTTTAGAATATTCAATATAAATATTAGTTCCTTTACTTTTCACAAATGAAATTCAATGACTATTTTGAGGAAAATTGAAAATTTGCTATTATACAGAAGATTTTTTAACTATGAAAGAAAAAAGTTCAGTGGGCTTTTCCTTTAAGGATATATCTAACATATTAAATATGTAGCAATTTCCCATCTTAATCCTTTTGATGATAGTAACTTCAAATTTAAAAGCTTATGCTTAACTGACTCATTTTATTACTTAGGTTAGTTTTAATAGACTATAAATTCAACAGGGATTTTTATAAGACTTGAGTACTCAGTCTGTAACTGTGTTATCCTTTTATAAGCATTTACAATTCTCAGAGCACATTTTACTAGCATTATTTAATACAGACTTGTTGATGCACCTTAATATCTACTCATTTTTAGCCACAGCCACTTGAAGCTCTGACAGTTGAACAAATTCAAGATGATGTAGAAATTGACTCCGAAGATCACACAGACGCTTTTGTGGTGAGCATCACAAAGGAGAGCTACTACATTTCTTATGATGTTTTTATCTGAGTCATGTTTAGTTAAATAATGAATTTAAGTATGTAAATATCATACAACCTGAGACCTTTTGAGGATATCTTAAACGTGAATTGGAGGGGAGTTTTTTTTTTAAGTTTGTAAGGGATTTTGTGGATATATGAGATTACTTTTAAATTGCCAAACAACTCAGTTATTTAAAGGATTTAAGATATGTGGAAAATTTTTTCATACTTTAAAAATAAGAGAACATGTTAAACATTATAGCTACATTAATTTTAAAATCTATACATTACATTTTTAATCTTTATGAGACAGACTTCCTTTCAATTTATTGATATATTATCTTTATAAACCTTTCTGTTTTCAAATTTGTATTATTTTATTAATAGCCAAAATAATAACAATGCTTTCTATATACTCTGGCCTATAAACCTGATCAGAATACCTGTCTGGGAACCAATATTTTAAAAATAAATGTGAAATTATACAAAATGTTTCATTATAAGCTACTACCTCAAACAGTATGCATTTGGTGACACATTGAAGGGGTTTTTTCACCCACATTTTCTTCTAATCCAAAAGTAGGACTAATACTTTATAGTTTCTAGGTCATTCTTTTTTCTTTTTTTTTTTTTTTTTAAGATTTATTTATTTATTCATACAAGCACTGGGTACAGTCAGAAGCACGGGAGGGTGAGAGAATTCTCCAGAGCCAGAGCGGGGAACAGAACAGGCAGACTGACAGAAATACACTGCTGAGGGGAGCAGCAGGCGCGCCATGTGGGACCCTCGCCGGTGGCAGGGGATTGAACCAGCACTGCAGAGGCTGAGCTTCACAGCCCAGTGCCCTCCCCTAGGGGAGGACCTCTAGGGTCATTCTTTTTTATGTCCTTTCTCAAGTTAACAATGCTATACTTTATTTGCGATACAAAGCATAGGTTTTTAGAGCTTAAAGCCTAAGTTTTCTAAGACAATAATTATTGACAGAAGTAAATTCTTCAGCCAGCATTGTAAAGAACAATGAATAAAACTACTGGGCACATAAGAACAGATTGTAAAACACATTTATTTACAGAAATGTTCTGTAAATTACCTATAGCTTAGCTCACTGATCTACTGTAATCTTATATGTCAAATATGTGAAATACAATTTTATTTGTCTTATAGGCGTATTTTGCTGATGGCAATAAGGTAAGGAAATTTCACCTATAGTATATGAAAAAAAACTTTCTGTAGTCCATCATTCACAAACTTATGTGAAACCTATTTCTTTGTTTTTTTTTTTTTTTCTTCTTCTTTGCCACCTTCTCTATTCCCATCTCATCCTCTTATCTCCCCAAAAGCAACAAGATCGTGAACCTGTATTTTCAGAAGAACTGGGGCTTGCAATAGAGAAATTGAAGGATGGATTCACTCTGCAGGGACTTTGGGAAGTAATGAGTTGATCTTGAGTTGAGCTGGATTTCTATTTAAAGATATCTCAAGATTAAAGATACTAGTCAGACACCTGTTATAAGGCATGGAATAGTTTTTACATCCATGGAAAAGCTTTTAAGAAAGAGTTTTTTAAATAATTAAGGAAAAATTCACTTATCTAAGATTTTACTGCCAATTTTCTGAAATTATATTTAAAATTGTAATGTAAATGTATCTGGTTTATAAATATGCTTATTTTGTACTTAATAATTGTAAATTATTGGTCTGTGGATATTAAATGTCTGTTATCTTGTTGGATTTAATAAAGAACTTATGCAGCACCATTTAATGTTTTGAAAGTATTATTTAAAAGAATGACATTTATGGAGTAATCAAAATGCTAATTTTTTTAGTTATAAAAATCTGTTTTCAATTCATTGTCATAGAACTCCAAATGTAAGCCAACTCTAAATTTGACCCTTGTCATTTTTTTGGTGAACATTTCTGTAAAAATTAAAAATTATTACTAACTGTAATGTATTAACCCCTATGTAAAGTTTGGGGTACTATTTTGTAAATAATTTCAATATTATTTTGGCAAGAACACATTATTTTGTAAGAAAATAGTTTTAAATAAATAGATTAATTATTGACTTTCTCCTTATAACTTCTTCTTTGAAGTTTTCAAAATTAGGCAGTTGTTTTCAGATGTCTTGGGTTAGGTAAGATTTGGTGATCTCTCTGGCATCAGTTTTTTTGCCATTGCTTTGGTATAAAAAAACATTGTAGGGCCTCCCCGGTGGCGCAGTGGTTGAGCGCTGGGTTGCGAAGCTGCCCACGGCCTCCGCGGCGCCGGTTCGATCCCCGGCTGCTCCCCGCCACCGGAGGAGGGTCCCACATGGCGCGTAGACCTCTCCTGCCGCCCGCTGCTCCCCTCAGCAGTGTACTTTGGTCCTTCTGCCTGCTCTGCTCCCTGCTCTGGCTCTGGTGAATTCTCTCACCCTCCTGCGCTTCTGACTGTACCCAGTGCATGTATAAACAAAACAAACAAACAAACAAATAAATAAAAACATGCCTCTATAAAAAAAAAAAAAAGTGATGATTTTTAAAAAAAAAAAAAACATTGTAAGGAAACTTTGTCAAATTATTGAAATTAGCCAATGGAGTCCTCCTTCCTTAGCAGGAAAGGAGTATGTGAAAACATGTAAAGTAAGATAATCCAAATCTAATAAAAATCAATGAATTAAAACTATAAATTGGTTTTATTATTCAATTTAAATAAGAAAGGATTTCTACATTTTAAAGTGATGGTATTATTATAACCTATTTGGGGTGGAAAGAGGTTGTTTGGAAAAATATGTACATATCACAAAATGTTCCCAGGAATATTATTTATTTTTTTAAGCAAAAGTGGCTTTATAAAATTGCCGACTAGTAAGGAATAATTGAAGTCTCATCATGGTGTTGGCATCTGACTCATTAATCTTTTCAAATGTTAGGTGTTGCTTGTAGAGAGAAATGAGTCATTTATTGTTTAAACAAGGGAGCAGCTGTTAGTTTTTTCTAGTCTGTTAAAACCTTTAGTGGCATCTATAAATGGAAAAGGAGTCAATGAGCTCTTCTTTCAGCTGTTGTTGTAGCAACTGACAGTACCATAGACTTCACCGTGATGTGAAATGAGAGAAAAAACCTTGACTCATGGATAGACACCTCAAAGTTTAAAAATACGTAATTGCCAGGTCTGGGGGCATTCACTCAACAAATATCTATGGAGCACCCACAAGGTCCTGAGACTATGGCATGGAACCAAAAAAAACAATGAAAAAATCCCTGTCTTATGGAGCTTATATTCTTTTAGGCATGTTTTGGAACACCAGCTTTTGACATTACAGTATTTCTACCACCTCACTGAGCTTAGAAAATGTCTCCTCATTTTGTAATAAAATATAATCATGAAGAAGTATATGGTACTATCTTAAAAACAAAGAACTTTTCTTACAAATCATGCTTTCTACATTCCATAATTAACATGGTGTTCTATTATAATCAATAAAAATTATGATTCCAGTTATACTTTTTTCTTTTGCATAAGCCTGTTTTCCAAGTGTACAAGTGATGTAGCCCTTAGTCCTGATTGTGCTGTACTGTTAACATTAATCTCAAAGGGCTACTGCTATGCTATTTTTTAACTTCTTTTAAGTTAAAAAAGATAACTAAGAAAATCATCTTCAACACTTAAAATCACAATATCTTCAGTGACATACTGTATATGTGTGTGTGTGCCCCATCCCGTTGACTTTTTTTTTTCCTGGCCTTGATTATTCCTTTAAACCTTTTACCTTTATTTTACTCATTTTATTGTTTGGAAATCAAATCCTTTGAGGAGCAAGGCAGGGTATGAATAAGTTAATTTTACAATTTAATTAAATGCCAATTTTTCCTCTTAAGAATAAGGAATTTAGAACATTTAGAAAATTAGCAGTTACTCTCCATTTAATATTTCAATTATGACAGGAATTTTTTTTAAAAATGTTAATAGTTATATTACACAAGTAAAAATCTTTGTTTTCCACTTCTTTCTTTTTAAATTTATTTTTATTTATTTATGCATAGAAGAACTGGGATGTAGGCCAGAGATGCTGGGGGTGGGGAGGATGAGAGGATTCACCAGAGACAGAGTAGTAGCAGAACAGACGGATCTACTGAAATACACCACTGAAGGGTGCAGTGGGGGAGACAGGAGAGGTCTGCTGCTGTGCCATGTGGGTTAGCTCCCTGGCTGGGGAAGGAACTCATACTGTGGTGCCTGGGGATAGCTTGATAGCACTGAGAGTTTAACCCCTGCGCCACCACAGAGGCCCTGTTTTCCATTTCTATAAGAAAATTCTATATCCCAATGTTTTAAATAGAAAATGAATTTGTGTTCAACAGTTCTTGAAAAGGGGATCTTGCTTATGAGCAGTCAATTAACTCACCTGTCATTCTTGACCTTTGCATCATTAATTCAGTCAGCTAGCTTGTCACGAGACCATTTTTAGTGAACTGACTCATTTTATGATTCAGTTTGTTCAACATATATTTTCTTATGGTAATTTTTATTAGCAAATTTTCTAATGCTTTATGTATTTTAAAGCTTTCCACTTCATTTATATCTCGTGTTTCTTAGCTCTCTCCTTAGTGAGTAAAAGCTCCAGTTGTTCCTTTCAATCTTAAACAGCTGCAGGAATAACTCTTCTTTCCAAACTGCCTCTCCTAAATTCCAGTTGTTAGAGTTGGTGTCTATATTTAGCTGCTGGGATTAAATTGCAAAGGCTTGAAGCTGGGCAAAGCACACTGATCTGCCCTTTTACAGCTAGACCTGTGTGCTGCGAGGAGCTAAGGCCTTCAGTGTCCCCTTCCTTACCCAGGTTACTCACAAAATGGATTACCAGCGGGAACTTGCAGAGGAACTGCGGCTTTACCAATCCACCCTTCTTCAGGATGGTCTAAAAGATCTCCTGGATGAAAAAAAATTCATCGATTGCACCTTAAAAGCAGGTGACAAAAGTCTTCCTTGCCACAGACTGATTTTGTCAGCTTGTAGTCCTTACTTCCGTGAGTATTTTTTATCTGAAATCGAAGAGGAGAAGAAAAAGGAGGTAGTACTAGATAATGTGGATCCTGCAGTACTGGATTTAATCATCAAGTACCTGTATTCCGCCAGTATTGATCTCAATGATGGAAATGTGCAAGATATTTTTGCATTGGCCAGCCGCTTTCAGATACCCTCGGTGTTCACTGTCTGTGTTTCTTATCTTCAGAAAAGACTTGCTCCTGGTAACTGTCTAGCTATCCTCAGATTAGGACTTCTTCTTGACTGCCCGAGACTCGCCATCTCTGCCCGTGAATTCGTGTCCGATCGTTTTGTACAGATATGTAAAGAAGAGGACTTTATGCAGTTATCGCCACAGGAACTGATCTCAGTCATTTCAAATGACAGCCTAAACGTAGAAAAGGAAGACATAGTATTCGAGGCAGTAATGAAATGGGTGCGAACAGACAAAGAAAACAGGGTTAAAAACCTTAATGAAGTGTTTGATTGTATTCGTTTTCGCCTTATGACAGAAAAATATTTTAAAGATCATGTTGAAAAAGATGATATAATTAAAAGCAACCCAGAACTCCAGAAAAAAATCAAAGTTCTCAAAGATGCCTTTGGAGGCAAACTCCCAGAACCTAGCAAAAATGCAGAGAAGGCTGGAGCTGGTGAGGTGAATGGTGATATTGGTGATGAAGATTTATTGCCTGGCTACCTGAATGACATTCCCAGGCATGGGATGTTTGTCAAAGACCTGATTCTCTTGGTTAATGACACCGCTGCAGTGGCTTATGATCCCACAGAAAATGAATGCTACCTTACTGCACTGGCTGAGCAGATTCCCAGAAACCATTCCAGCATTGTTACCCAACAAAACCAGGTCTATGTGGTAGGGGGACTATATGTGGATGAAGAAAATAAGGATCAACCTCTACAGTCCTACTTCTTCCAGGTAAGACTATTTTTATATAAATAGAGGCATAAAGGGAAGGCTGTTATCATCTAGTTAACTATTTGTGGATTTTTCAGGCTGCTTGCCTTTTTATTCCAGTTGATATCCTCTTCCAGTTCCTTGTTCTTTTATTACTTAGAGAGCTGACAGAAATATTTAAATGAGTTAATTTAACTGTTAATAATTAACAAAAGGTTTGGTCAAGAATGAGGTTCGAATTAATGCTTAAGTGATGACTCAAGATTTTCTTTATAATCTTTTACCCAAAATATATTTATAGATGATGATGACTGTAGTCCTTCAAAACCCAGTATTTAAGTAAAAGCTACATTTAATCTTATCTTCTTTTTGCCTGAAAAACAGATTAAAGTATTTCCCTAAGTTCAAGTACTTTGTACACTACAAAAGAGAAATAATTAATGAGATTTTTACCATTCCCCAAGTTTCCTTGAACTGATTTGAACTTCTTGGAGGTATCATTTCATCTCTAATCTTTTTCTGATTATTGCCTAAATTATAGTTTTGGTGAAAATGAAAAGAACTTGTAAATATATTTTACCAACTTTAGATTCTCTCCTAGGAAAAACTGTCTTCACAAGTGCCACTCATTTGAATTTGATTAATTATAGTTAGATTTTTTTTTTATGGTAAAAAGTTTATATTTAGAATTTTTATGATTAAAGTTTATATATGATCAATGATCACATTTATTTGGGTTTCAGAGGTATACTTAGACTTTGTAACAACTTAATCTATTTTGTGAAACCACAGAAGTTTCCAAGAAAACAAATCCTCTCAACTAATAAACCTTTGGTTATGTATTCAAAGAATATTTGTTTCATATTATCAGTGCATCATACTTTATCTGTTTATAATAAAGTGGCTTAACTTTTAACAATGCAAATACTCAAATTTGTAGCTTACAACTATCCTACAAGTTTTTTTAGGTCATAGCAAACTTGGAGCTTTGTGGTCATTTGACTTGAAAAGACCAAAGATAAGTGATTATACAATGTCATACTGCTATCACTGCATGCTCTCAAAATGTGACATACTGTGCAATCACAAAATACTACCATTTATCAGCTTTTCTAATCTTGAAATATGTAATTATTATAACAGATCTTCATTTTCAGATTTGAAGAAAGTTAATTATGAAATATATTATAATCATTTGAAAGCAAACCAAAAAATATCTAAAGCCCTATTTTTTAATTCAGGTAAATATCAGAAAGGGAATATTCAATTTAAAAATCAGTTTTTATATCTAAGAAGTAGAAAGTACATTAAAACACAGAAAGATATGTACCTAGAAATCACAGATTCAATAATATGCATATAATTTTATATTTATTCTCTTCTATGAACATGTTACTAACTTATTTCCATTGCCAATGCCTCTTTTCTGGCTCAAGAAAACTGCTTCATGTTCTTTGTGCTGCAAAAAGTTGCTACTTTTAAAAAGGCACAAATAGTGGAACAAGATGCCAAGATAAAAACAACCAATTCTAAAAGAAGTTTACCACTCACAAGATATATATGAAAATATTTCAGGTTTTATGTTTTTCTGCTTGGTTACATCTGTTTAAAATGTGTAAGTTAGGGCCTCCCCGGTGGCGCAGCGGTTGAGCGCTGGGTTGCGAAGCTGCGCGCGGCCTCTGCGGCGCCGGTTCGATCCCCGGCTGCTCCCCGGCCACCGGAGGAGGGTCCCACATGGCGCGCAGACCTCTCCTGCCGCCCGCTGCTCCCCTCAGCAGTGTACTTCGGTCCTTCTGCCTGCTCTGCTCCCCGCTCTGGCTCTGGTGAATTCTCTCGCCCTCCCACGCTTCTGACTGTACCCAGTGCATGTATAAACAAAACAAACAAAGAAACCAGCAAACAAATAAATAAAGCATGCCTCTATAAAAAAAAAAAAAAAAAAAAAGTGTAAGTTAGGTGTAATATGAAATTTGATTCTATAATATAGACTGAGACTATTTACCTAGGGAAGAGAGGATTTTTTTTCATAGTACTAATAGATTTATCAAATTTTTAAACAGTGCCATCCAAAGACATCTAGGTCCAAATTGCAATTTTAAGGATAATAAAAATGGACCCCAAGAGGTAAATAGATTGAGGACTCATCTATAAAAGAGTCTGGCAGTCATCTAGTGCTTGATCTCCTGTAGGAAGCACCTCTCAGGGGATGTAGCAATAGACAGCACTATACGGTATGAGTAGTAGACTTTCAGGCTTGGGATAATGGCTGTTATTCCCATTTTAAATAACAAACTACAGATTGATACAGCTTGCATTAGAATATTACTTAAAAGCTCTGTGAGCTTGCACAAATTTAAACTTTCTGTGTCTGTTTCCTGTCTGTAAAACAGAGATGATAGAAATACCAGCCCTGGAAGACTAAATGATATAACGTAATGCTTTGAATACTAAGCCTACCACAGGGTCAGCACTGCACAGACATCCATTACTATTTCTACTGTACTGCACACCACCTTCTTGAGCAAAGGAGTTTTGTGTTGTTTTTTGGTTTTTTTTTTCAAAAACGAAAACATTAGTGATCACAATATGGATGTTGAAATTAGTGAATGTGAAGCTAACCCCACCAGGGGAAGTCATTTAAAGGTTGTTTTTTTTTTCTTTATGTTTCATCAAGGTAACACTGGTTTAAAATACTGTATATGATTTAGAGGTAAATCACACCTCTTCAGATTTATGTTACTGTTACAGGGCAGGGAGAGGGGCACCCCAGAACCTGCAAACCTGCCTGCTCTAAATAGGTTTTGCCATCCGCCGCATCAACACAAAACATAGGAGACTTTACTGAAAAGGAACTTTAATACAATTAGTAAACAATACAGGAAAGGCAAAGAATCTAGTTTCTAAATCAAGCACCAAAAGTTACCCATCCCCTTGTGGGTAAAAGTCCACCCAAGCAGGATTGGCCCAGAGCAAAGCCCCAAAGCCTGCCACAAGTCTAAAGCATCTTCCAGTGGGCACCCACAGCAAAGAATCAGAAACAACCAGACACGTCTGGGAGGAAAAGAAAAAAATCACAATCAAGACAAAAACCGCCACTGTCACTCACCCACATCTGTGTCACCCAGTCCACGACCAAAAGACAAGCGCAGTTTCTTCACGTGTCTCTCAGCTCCATGTGCCTCCTCCAGGTCTCCTTCTGGCTCTCGATCCTGCTTCCTTCCTGCCTCCATCTCCTCTGCAGCTTTTTCTCTCCCTGCTCAGCTCCACCCTCCTTTTGGGTGGGGCAAGAAACCTGGAATCTCTGCCTTTCCTGGGGACCACCCTGTTACATTACCACCCCATAACCACACACAAAGCATCCATAACCTTCCGCCATATTCCAGAGAATTCCCTCACTCTTTTGATTCCCACTCCCACCCTCCCTTCCCTTCTAGTAGCCTCAATTCTGCAGTCATGTTTCTAGGGTTTGTTTTGGTTTAGTTTTGTTGTTCCTTTGTCTTGTTTCTCTATATTCCATGTGAGTTAAGTCATTCAGTATTTCTTTGCATTTAGGACATTGAGGCTCAACAAAACTGCTTTCTGAAGGAATGCATTTGCAGATTTGTTGTTCTCTCTACTACTAGTACTGTCTAACAAAAGAAAAATGAATTAAATCCAGAATAAATGGATAGCAGAAATATATGCAGATATTAAAGGTAATATAGGGAGGGGTCTCTATATCTGGCTTAGTAACCTCAGCTAAGGAAAGCACTAGCGGGATGAGGGATTTAATCCCTCCTTGGGCACAAGGTGAGCTGTGTTAGGCTTGCAGAAGTGGTATCAACAAAAACAAAGTTACTTCCTAATACAAAGTAAAAAAAAAGAGGAGGGTGCCAACGGAAGTCTAGCACACGAAAATTCATATTAACACCATAATATACCTGCTGTTTTAAAATGAACATAGAGACCCCCCCAAAAAATTGAAGGGAAAATAAGATATTGCCAAACCTCCCAGTTGTCTGTGGACTGAGCGACAGGTCCAGCTGTCCAGGATACTAGCTTGGGAAGTTTGTTTAAATATAGCATGTGGGAGTAGAGGGGGCACTCCATACTGACCGGTGACAGTCTCTCTCTCACCAGTGTCCTCCAAGTATCATCATTCCTTACTTCAAACCTGAGCAAGGCAACATGGAAAGAGAATTTAACAAGAAACCACACAGTTCTACACTAACTTGTGGTGATTCTATTCTCTTTCCTTCCTTAAAGTCCTGCAATTTGTTTGTTATTTTCACCTATTTTCGTAAGCCAGTTGGGTTTTCTCATTTTTCTTGGTAATTTAATGGTAAAATATGATATCTTTGGATTGTGGTTTCATTTTACTTACAAAATCTTTGAAGAACTCAACAAACTATAAACAATACATAGTTACTTTTTCATACCTTTTTATAACAAGCTATAACTTTTTTGTAAGAAGCTCCACAATTCCTTCTGTACTTTTTTTTTTCAGCTTGATAACATAACATCTGAGTGGGTTGGACTTCCGCCTCTACCTTCTGCCAGATGTCTGTTTGGTCTTGGAGAAGTAGATGATAAAATCTATGTAGTTGCAGGCAAAGACCTGCAAACAGAGGCTTCGCTGGATTCAGTATTATGCTATGATCCTGTGTGAGTTGATATGACTTTCCTGTTCAGCATTCAGGTGTATGAGTGCCTATAACATTCATATTTTTATAACCTGGAATATGCAGAAAGCTTGTAACTTCTGATATTTTCTTTAGGGCTGCAAAATGGAGTGAAGTAAAAAAACTTCCAATCAAAGTCTATGGCCATAATGTGATTTCACATAAAGGGATGATATATTGTCTAGGAGGAAAGACAGATGACAAGTAAGTACTGAAATTTACTATGATTTATAACCAAATGATTTTTTTTATTATTACATATGCTCCTTCCCCTTTTCATTTGAATCTAAAACTGAAATGGCACTTGGTTCTCATCCATAATGTTTTGGAAGTAAAAAATCAAGAAGTGAAAAACTATATTCTATAGTTACAAATTAATGATTAGTATTCAATTAAAATACAAAGATAGTGCAGAAAATGTGAGTTTAAAAAGTAACATACCATCTATCCTTATTCAAAGATAAAATATTCTAAAATTTTTATATCCTCCTTAATTCCAGTTATTCCCATCAAATGAATATTGAAAGGAAGTTAGAAACTCAGTCCTAAATCTTATTTTGGGCATTTTTCCTGTGTAAATGGAATGGAATATCTGTATTAAGCAGTGTTCTGACTTTGGAAACATAGTCTCCTTGCCAAATGATTTAAATTGTTTCCTTCAAGTAGTATTAGGACTAGGAAATTGATATGTCAGTAAGCACATACAGGTCTTGTCAGTAAGAATATAATAATCTTGAGAATATCATTAACCAAGTGCTGGACAAATGCCAAAGTCAGGAACTTTGCAATGAGTCATAATCTAAAAGTAAGCACTGACTTGCAGTAATTATTACCAGTAAATTTGAAAAAACTTATCAAGAAGTTTTAAAGTAATACTCATAGTGAAATATTAAAGGAAATGTTTCTACTTCAGATATCTGTTCTTTTAGAGATTAAAGAAAAAAATGGTTTTCACAAAAATGGACTTTTTTGCTTCTAATTTTACCAAACATAACAGTTAATCAATTATTTGGAATTCTGAACTCGCCTTCGTAAATTCTGGATCACTTTATAGAACCATAAGGAACATACTGAGAATAGTAATTCAGATGAGCCCAGGTTTTTCTGGTAGCATTTAGCATATAGAATTGGTCTCATTACTCATCAGCCCAGATGACTAGTTGTCCATAGTCCCAGATTTTTAAAAATACATTGGTAATGTATGGTAGACACAAATGGAATGGCCCATCATATTAAATAGTTCAATTTAAAATAGATTCATTTATACCTAATTATTTTTTAAGTTAGCAGATTCATTCCTGGGATATTCAAATAATAAACTAACTTAGTATTTTTGTTACTAAGGTATAATAAAAAGCTTATGATTTTTAAAAAATATATTCATGTCTAAAGACTATAATTTCCGGGTTCATTTCTATAGTGTTACTGAATTTATGTCTTCCATTTAATATAGCAGCAGATTGGATTAAAATTTAATCTGCCTCGGCTTTTAGAGAGTTGCCAAAAGTAAAAGTACTGTACTGTCCAGTATTATAATTAAGTTATAAAATGGTTTTGGTCCTCATATTTGGAATTATACTTTGCTTGGAGGCATATTTTCACATTAAGACAACTTTGGAGTTTTCCTGATCCTCTTTTGTACTGTATATTTGATACAAAAAGCCAAACTCACTGATGAGTGAAATTGCTTCTTCAAAGAGGGAAGGTTCTAGAAGGACCATTTTGTTGTGTTTAAAGAAAGTATTTATTTTGTTGTGTTTGTGTTTACAGAAAGTGTACAAACCGGGTGTTTATCTACAACCCCAAAAAAGGAGACTGGAAAGATCTGGCTCCAATGAAAATACCTCGTTCCATGTTTGGAGTAGCAATACATAAAGGCAAAATTGTAGTTGCAGGAGGTGTCACTGAAGATGGTCTTTCAGCTTCAGTTGAAGCTTTTGACCTCACAACCAATAAGTAAGTTGCTATGTCTTATTCAGCATATAAATCACTACACATTTTAATTTTTTATTAACTTTGGATAAAAATTAATTTCCTAGTTAGGACATTAAAGGAAATGTCCTAACATGGAGAGAAGAGGACAGGAAGTCAAGGATTAAAGAGAAGTATCTTCATCTGGATTTCTTTTGCTGGTATTATGTGTAAAACACCTACTGTTTTGATGTATAATGTATATAATTTGGAACACATGACCTTCAAGTTAATACTGGAGTACTCCATCTGTCCTTGCATGTTACTGTGAATTTAGTTGGGCAAAGGTGATACTTCTTTTTTAAGATTTTATTTATTTATTTATTTATTTATTTATTTATTTATTTATAAGAACTGGGGTGTAAGCCAAACGTGTGGGGGAGGGGGAGGCAAGAGGATTCACCATAGATATAATGGGGAGCAGAACAGGCAGATTGACTAAAATACACTGCTAAGGGGAACAATGGGGGAGAAAGGAGAGGTCTACTGAGCCATGTAGGTCAGCTCCCCGGGCAGGATCTAACTCAGGCCATTGTGGTGGGCTGTCTAAGTGGTAGCACTGAGATTTAACCCATAGGCCACCAGGGAGGCCCAGAGGTGATACTTCTGATAATTATATAAATGTAGGTAAACAAGTCTCAAAAAGTGGTATTTAATTGAAATACAGTTTCTTTAAGAATGAAAGACCTCATTAAGCTTGTCTTATTTGTAAACATGAATACTTCAGAGGTTAATTCTTTCATGCTCTTTATGATTTTCTTAAAATTTGTACTTCTAAGTTTTTATTGGCTTAAAGTTAATGTGAAAAGATATTGGACAGATATTCTTATAAAAAGCTTTCAAATTTTTGAGCTCACATCTGTATGAGTAGTTTTTATACTCCTAGTTTAACAATGAAGAAAATTTAGTACACGATTATTACTTCTATTAAGGTACCACGCATGCTTTATTATAAAATAGACTTTAATATCTGAAAATCACAAGGAACTTTTATGGACTAGGATTTAAATAATCATTTAAGAACATGTTTTTGAACATAGAAGACGGATAAACCTTCACAATGCAGGGAATTAAAGAAATGACACTCAAAACTATAAAGATGTTCATATGTATAGATAGCTTTTTAAATTTATATGCTTTTTTAAAAATGACAAAAGTACCCCTAAATGTTGCCTATGATTATGGGTGATTTTGTTTTCTTCTGTATCTTTCTGTATTTTCCAGATTTTTCTACAATATACATGTTATTTTTATAATTAGAAAAACAGCTAATCTATTTAGAGAAAAACTATGAGGTCCAATTTTTATGCTAGAGTAATAAAATAAGGAGTTATCAAAATGACTCATTCAATCTATAGAGTCTTAACATTTCCACCTCATTTGATTGATATCTTTATTTGTCTTATTTCAAAAGGCTCTTTACATTTAAAAGTGCCCATTAAATCCATTACTTAAAAAAAGATATTGCATAAAAATTAACAAAAAGAAAATTTCCAACCTTGATGTCTAAGATATCCAGATCATGAAACTTTATTCCTAAGGACCTGGAGATTTCTTAAGAAATGATGGAGATCAGTTTTTTAAATTTTGTATTGGTATTCAAAATGAGATTCCACACATTAGAGTCTAGGATGTCTAGAACTGCCATAAAACCCACTGTTTATGGCGTACAATTCGATAACCACTGCTGAAGGTGGTAGCAGATGAAGCTAGTGTTATGGCATTGACATATTGAGTTTTATATCTAACATGGTATGGTTGCATTTATTTAATCTATTCTAATTTCGATGCCTATGCTACTTGGATTTTATCTTTGTAATTTTCTGTAATTGTTTAGTAAAATACATTTGACAAGTTTTACATTGACCACATTTTTAATAATTCCTAGATGGGAAGTAATGACTGAATTTCCCCAAGAAAGAAGTTCCATCAGCTTGGTTAGCTTGGCAGGATCCCTATATGCCATCGGAGGGTTTGCCATGATTCAACTGGAAACTAAAGAGTTTGCACCCACTGAAGTCAATGACATATGGAAGTAAGTTTTATCCACTCCAACTTTCTGAACCAAATATTAAATCAGGTAACTGATAACTGATAAACAGTTTTGAAGTAAATAATATGACATACTTTCCTTGATCGCCATAGATTAGTGATTCAAAACTTTAGCGTGCACCAGAGTGCCTGTTAAGAACACAGATTTCTGGGCCTCACCCCCAAAGTTTCAGTAGGTCTGAGATAAGGCCTGAGAATCTGCATATCAAACAAGTACTCTGGTGCAACTGTCACTATTGTGGCAACCATTGCAGATTATTGGTTCTCAAACTTGACTGCACTTTGGAACCACCTGAAGACATGAAAATATTGATACATGGGTCCCACCCCCAGAAATTGACTTAATTGGTGTAGAGTATGGCCTCCTGCCAAAGCAACTTGACTTTTGAATTCTATTTGGAACCAGAGTGGCTTGTATGGGGTTCAGCTGATTGGCAGCACCATTCTTGTGTTTCACAGTCCTGGTTGCTATTAGCATCAACTGGGAAGGTTTTTGGAGGTAAATTCACAAGCTCTCCCTATCTCCCAAACTTTTGATTTAGTTGGTCTTCATTAAGACACTGGTATATATGTGTATAAATATATATACACAGATATATCTATATATGTGTGTGTTTTTGACACTGGCATATTTTAAAAGCATGCTAGACAATTATGTGTAGCCAGAGTTGAGACTCACCACTTATTCTCTCTTAGTACTTACCCCTGTTTTGCAAAAATCCTAATTTTCCTAGTCTTCCATTATTTCATCATTTTTTCCATTGTAATTTTTCTTGAAATCATTGCGTCATTTAGAAATGGCCAAGCTGATAGTAAAAATTTAATTGCCATAAATCAAATGTTTTAATCTCCTTAATCTCTTATTGCTTAAAATGTAGATAGGTCATTTAAAACCCTTCTTTTTCTCTTATTTTGTTGTCCCACATTTTGTATAGATAATTATGTTCTTTATATGTGGTAAAATATTTTTTGTCTGCTTTTCTCTACATAAATGTCACTCAGTGTATAGTATACCTGTTGAGGAGAATTTGTACCATTGATGAAATTAATTAATAACATGTATAAATCAGCTAATTTTAAAAATTATTTTAAATATACATTCATCAAAGATGATTTGCAGTATTTTCTGTCTACCAAGTATTGGTAGTTTCTGGAGCAGGAAAGATACTAAGATGAATAATAGATACTATTTATCCTCAAGTACCTTTGACATAATAAGGCGGTGATTACAATAGAAATATAATTGCTATAATACATACTATATAAAAGACTGTGAACAGAAAAGGCTTAATTGCTTGAGTATTTAGATTAAATATCCTGGTAGTAGTTCAGACTTATGTTCATCCAGAGAATGTATAATTTAGGAGGAATTCAAGTGTTATTCTACTAGGGAGGTGAATCCTTCTCTGACTAAGAGTAGGGTTTTCTCAAATATCCACATTTGTATGCTTAACACAGGAAAACCTATAAAACTGTCTACTTACAAACTGCTTATTGATTACTTTTTTTTTTTCTCTATTAGGTATGAAGATGATAAAAAAGAATGGGCTGGGATGTTGAAGGAAATACGTTATGCTTCAGGAGCTAGTTGCCTAGCAACACGTTTAAATCTCTTCAAACTGTCTAAACTATAATCAAGAAAGTGAAAAACCATAGTAGATTTTGAGGAAATGTGTTTGCATAATAGGGTTTTAATTTATTCTTTTTTGAAAGTCTATACAGAGATTCATGCAGAAATTACTAAGTTGTCCCAACTTAGTGGGACAGCATTGAGTATTCAATGTAATCATCAGGGCTGAAAACCATTTCTAATATGAAATATGTTAAATTGAACAGATTATTTCGTTAACTGTCTCACTCAATCATTTGTAAAGGAGGCTCCTAAATTTGGGTTGATTACTAATCCTTTCATTTGCATTGTTTTGCACCTTTACATTTGTTTCCTATTACAAATGATATTAAAGAATGAAATATGTACATCACTTTTTTAAATGCTTAAAATATCAAAAACCTTCCCTCATGCTTTAAGATATGACAAGAACCCTGTGTATTAAAGATTTTGTGCCATGAGGACTTTGAAAATGCTATTTAAAGGAGTATAATAAATGGGTCTCATTGAAGGGGAAAAGTCTAAATAGTCAAATTCAAGTGGTCTTTTTTCTATGTTCTTTTTGTGATATGAATATCACTTGATTTAAATTAATTTTAAAAATTTTTAAAACCAGTAAAATGACAGCTTTCATGACTTTAACTATAGTATCTATGGTGGGAACACAGATTGATTTCTTAAACTACTTGGGTGTAAGTTGGGGCAAGTGGTAGGTATAGAGAAGGTATATATTCTTTGGTTAAGTTTTATCTGTACTCTCCTTGAGTTACCTAAGGTGACCGTTTTCTGGGATGTGAGATTCTACATTCAAACTCTTTGTTCTCAGTATATATAGCAAGTTGACTCCTCAGTTTGTTCACAACCATCACATTCAACTCTGCAAATCATCAACTAATCATGGATTATGGGTGTCATGTGCTTTCATAGATTTATTTGACTTCTATTCTTACACATGTAATTTTCTGGGAAACCTCACTTGGGACTACTTTGGAGTATTCTATGATTATCAAGCAATTACATAAAAAACATGAGTAGTTATATGGCTCTGCTTTCTCTACCATAAATATGGAAAGATATTACAAAATTCAATTTTACTTTGGATCTTTGAAGTAGAATCCCAATTACTTTTCTGTACTGAGAAAAACCACTGTGAACTATATACCATGAATACACAATCAACAAATCTTGAAGGTGGGAAACTTTTCAACAGATAAATTGTAAGAAAGAGAAAGGATGTAAGGGGATGCTCATAGATTAAGACAAACTTGTTTGGGAGGTGGGGGTGATACAAATTATGGTGTCCTGAGATGCAAACGAGTGATAAAACTGTAGGAGAAAGTGCTATGATTGCAATATAGTGATTACTTTCAGGAAGAATGTGCAGATCTATGTAAATATGAGATTCAATTGAAAAAATAGTGCTTTGAGATGATGAAAATTTTCTGAAATTAGACA
Organism: Talpa occidentalis; assembly: GCF_014898055.3. NCBI lineage: Eukaryota > Metazoa > Chordata > Mammalia > Eulipotyphla > Talpidae > Talpa > Talpa occidentalis. Next base: position 100,725,422 of record NW_023603184.1, read on the forward strand.
GTGATGATCATGGTTTCATAACCCAGTGACTATACTAAAAACCACTTTTTAGAACATTGATATTGTGGTATGTGAATTATATCTCAGTTTTAAAAAAAGAATGCTTTTGTTTATAATAGTCCCACTTTTTAAGATTAAAAAAAATCACCAAATAAAAATTCAAGTATATATAGAAAAAAGCATTTCAGTCAAGCAGCCTAGAGAATGGAGAGTAACAGATGTGGTACATGAAAGTCAGATCGTGTATAACAATAAGTGAAAGGTACAATCAGTGTCATTAGATCTCCATGTACTCAAAGTATAAATAACTGAGTTTTCATTATGTCAAAAGGAAACAATTTATAACCTTCTTCAACCTAATAATTTTATCCTAAAAGTTGCACATAAAATATTTCAACTTATTCAAGGGATTAATTCTTATAATCATTTATTTGAGAAATCAGACACAATCATAAAAATAGGTAACAAATTTAGCACATCAAATAATACAAATGAATATTATGAGGAAATTCAGAATGAGGGAGACATAATGTCTAACTTACTGTTCTAATTCTGTTTTTTACAAGTTTCTGTAAAGTTTACATTCTGCAAAATCACTAAATACTGGAGCTCAAGTCATGCAAAGTAATTAGACATTTTAAACAAGTACTTCAACTAAGCCTAGGCCAACTATCAATGGAGAAAATAACATGTAGGACACATTTTTAAAACTAGGCTGCAGATTTGAGGCATTTTAGCTACCAACCTAAATTTGGGACAGAACTAATGTAGAGGGCCACGAAGTTAGAAGACAGACCTACATCCCTACCAGGCAGCCTTAGGGTATTTAAAATAAGGCTTTTGGCTAAGCACAAACATATATTGCTCTTCAAAGAGGAGAGAATGTACAGAATCAGACAAGGCCTACTTCCCCCTCAGTTCTCCCCATTTCCTTGCTTCCATTTATAAGAAAACTCATTTCTCCTCTCACTTGCTCTTGAAACATTAGGGCTTTCAAACCCACTGCTCACCGAAAGTAATCTTCAGGGTTACAATAATTTCTATGTTGCTAAATTTAATTGACATTTCCAAGGCCTCATCTCACCTGACCTATCAGCATCACCTGATATTACTACTCACTTCTTCCTCCTTGAAATGCTTTATCTACTTAGCTTCCAGAGTATTATGGCTTATAACTTTTCCTTCTAAGCCTCTCTGGCAAGCCTGCCTTGTCACTCTCCTTTGCTGGTTCCTCCTCCCCATCTCTATCTCTTTATGTTGGAGCTCTTGAAGCTTAGTCTTCAGATCTCTCCCCAATTGAGACTTTCCTTTACTCATATTTTAATGCGTTCATCTGCTCTCAATCCATTAAATACTATTGACAACTTCCAAATTTATATTTGAAGCCTGGACCTCTGAGCACATTTATTGAAGTGCCTATTTGATAACTTCAGATATTTAAAAGGCATCACAAAAATTGAACATGTCTAAAACCAAACACATGATCCTTCAATCCTCCCATATGATCCTCTGCCCCTCACCTCCCTCTTCCCATAGACATCCCCATCTTAGTCAATGGCAATGACATCCTTTGAGTTGTTAAGGACAAAAATTATCCTTGACTCCTCCCTCCATGTTCAGTCAGTAAGATAATTCGATTGCCTCTGCCTTCAAAATATATCCAAGAAATCTGACCACTACTCTTATCTCCACTGCCACAGATGTCTCCATTTCTTGTCCTGATTATTGCAATCACCTGATAATGGGTTATCCTGCATATATACCCACTCGAATGCACATTGCCCTCCTTTTCCTCTCAATAGAGTGGTCAAAGTTATCCAATTAAAACCTGAGATCTCTATTCCTTTTATAGAAACTCCAGTAGTCTCTCAGAGTAATATAAGGTCAGATTTATTTGACTCATCTATTTTCCTTTTATTATACTTCTACCTTCCAGTTGTTCTGCTCCAGCCACAGTGGATTCCTTATTATTTTCAAAAATGCCAGACATAGCCCCACCTCAGGATCTTTGTACTTGAGGGATCCTCTCCTGGAAGTTCTCTACTCCTAGAGAACCTTACCTCCTTAATTTACTGAAACGGCCTCCCTGGTGGCACGAGGGGTTAAGCACCGCACTATGAAGCAATCCACAGCCTCTGCAGCATGAGCTCGATCCCCGGCTGACCAGGGAGAAACCCACATGGCGAGACAGACCTCTCTTCTCCTGTCTCGCCTGCTGCTCCCCTCAGCAGTGTATTTCAGTCAGTCTGCCTGTTCTGTTCCCCATTCTGTCTCTGGTGGATCCTCTCACCCCCTGCATCTCTGGCCTGTACCCTAGCTCTTGTATGCATAAATAAATAAATCTTTAAAAAAAAAAAAAAGAATTTACTGAAACATCAAGTCAGTGAGTCTTTCCCAGATTAAAATTACACCTGCCCAGAATATTCCTACTCCTTCTCCTGAATTTTTCCCATAGCATTTAATATCATCTTTTATTCATTTTGTTTGATTCTACTGATGGAAGGTAAGTTGTATTCACTGCTGTATCCCCAGCCTCTAGAACAGATCCTGACACACAGCATAAACTCATAGAATGAATTGTAATCTATTTAAGTTTCTTAAAAGCTACACATCTTTTATATTAAAAAATTTAAACAACTTTCAAGCCAGATTTCCCATTGTAAAATGTTTATTTTAATAGGTATTCAGTTGGCCCTGAAATCAGTCAATTTTCCCATTCTTTTTTAATTGATTTAAGTCACCTCATTAAAATAAATTTATTTGTAATACAACATGATAACTAATTTTAAATAAAACTAAAAATCATGATTTGCCTTCTCCAAATATATGTTCTCTCAGGTAGTCCATGCGAGCATCCTTTGTTGACAAAGTCATAGAGTTCCATTCAAAATGAGGTATCTGTAAAATAGGTAATGTAGTTTGAATGGAAGTTTTAAAGCAATAACAGAAACACTGGAAAAGGCTTATAAGCACTATTAAGCAGAGCTAAAGGAACCTTATGAAGTCAGTTTACATAGCATAGTTTTTTAACCCATTACAGAAGCCAAATAAATCTCTTCTTCCTGAGAAAGCCTAGACCTTTTTTGGACACATAATTCCTTTTATCCGCCTAGGTCTATAGTACTTATGACACTTTTTTTTTTTTTTTTTTTTTGCTATGTACCTTTCCTACATTCGTAAACTACCTTTTTCTCTTAGAACTTTATCCATCTTCACAGTGCCTCTTTCTTGTAAAATAAACAACAGATCCTCTAGAAACAATAAAAGAAGTGATAGTTTTTGTTTGCTACTCTTCCCCAGAAATGGAGGATATTCTTTTTTCAGAGATATTTTAATATCACTTTTTTAATAGTAAGAAGATATTTCTAGAACTTTCCCATTAAAAGGAAACACATAAAGCCAGTGTTTCTGGGTTTTTTAGAGGGTAAATTACATGAGTATTTCATACCTGAATTACATGATAGCCCAAAATTTCCAAATGTCGTTTTTTCATAGCAGATTTTCCTTTTAAGTGAGGTATGTTTCTACAAAAAGCTCTTGAATCCAAAAATTCCAAAGCAATTCTACATAAGATAAAAAAATAAATAGTACTTACATCTGAACTCAAAATGAGCAACTGAATAATTATAAGACTTTCAAGAACAAGGTTGCATAACTTTATAAACTAACAAAAGTCAAACATATATAAATGAGTATGACAAGTTATTTTTCTACTTAAATTAGTATGTGATGACAAGACTATTCATTACTAGAATTACATCAAATTGTGTAAAATTACATTTCTATGTTTTCATCCATTTGTTTGTCTACTATATATTAACTATGTACCCACCACATGTAGGGCACTGTAAAGGACACAAAATATAAAGTAACAGCTTATATTCTAACAGAGAACATAAGCTAGAGAGTAAGTAATTGTAACACTGCATAAGAAGTAGCTGAGTGCTATCAGGAAAGTAGAGAGGTATGGGGGCTCTGAAAAAGATACTATTTACTTCCACTGAGGCAAATGGAAAGTTAGCACTTTAGTTTGACACAATGCTAGGTTTGAGACAATGAAGGACAGACATTAAGGCAGATGACACAGAAAAGCACAGGTACAACAGAAGAATGCATGAGATAGATGAGAAACAGATTCAACTGCACTCCACCTTTGCTAACTAAGAAATAAGTTACCTTTCAGCTCCTGGTGGCAGCCTTGATCCATCTATTAGGATATTTGACTCCCAGTGCATTTCTGGCAGTTTTCCCAAAGTTATATTATGGTTCCCATAAGGAAGAGGTTTTTTTCTTTTATCCAAGATACACTCAAAATCTATATACAAGAACAGGAGACAACAGTATGAATTAAGTAAATTCTTACAGGTAAAAGTTTTATACTCCAAATAAACATGCAAATGCACATATATGGATACATACATGCATGAAAGCATGATGTACTTCCCTGATTATCCAACTTAATTTGTAAGATCTAGTCCAATGTATCTCTCTTTGAAAATCAATCAATAAAAATCAACCAGTAAGTATTATTAAACTATACTTAACATGGAAATGTATTTAGCATTGGCCTAGGCCAAATCACATTAAAGAGTTTTAATCACCTCTGAAAACTATTAAAAACAAAAATTCAAGGATGTATCCTGTCTTTCCTACATGAAGTGTACTTAAGTGTAAATAATATGGGAAAGTTCTTTTTAGACAAATTCCAGCTAATAAATGCAAAAGGAATGACAGTCTATCACTACTTTGTTACCGCTAATGAATGATAGGTTTTGGCAATGATTTTAAAGGCTGATAAATTCAGTAGTTGAATTTGACCGGATGAACTGACAACTTATAAACCCACAGATGAATCTTAATGTGAAAAGAAGACAACCAGCACTGTGTGTCTTCTGATGTGATGCGCTAAGAGCACACCACCTATAAAAGAGCCTGACAAAAAAACACCCCAAAACCTAATGTAAATGGAATAAGCTTGAGAGCTATTGGTTTACAGGAAAAATGGGATACAGGAGCAGGTTAAATGTTAAATGTAGCAATTGGAAAAGTCCAGAATGTAAAAACAAATATTTTTTCATAAATTGTGAAAAAAAAGGTTGAACTTCAAAAAAACCAAATCAAACAAATACAATGTTTGAATCCCAATTTTAACAAACTGTAAAGTAAAATATATAAAAGAAAACAGACATTTGAGCAATGACAAGCTATGTGACACTAAGTAATTAACATGAATGGCTGTGGGGTATAGCGATGGTATGGTAGTTATATTTTTTTAAAAGTCATCCTTTTAGATATACATTCTGAAATGATATATTTTTAAAAGATTTATTTATTTTTATACAAGAACTGGGGCACAGGCCAGAGGCGCAGGAGGGTGAGAGAATTCACCAGAGAAAGAACAGAGGGCAGAACAGGCAGACGGACCAATGACACTGCTGAGGGGAGCAGTGGCGAAGCAGGAGAGGTCTGCAGCACCATGTGGGTATCTCCCTGGCTGGCCAGGAATCGAACCTGCGCTGCAGAGTCTGCAGACAGCTTTACAGCATGGGTGCTCAACCCGCTGTGCCACTGGGGAGGCCCCACATTCTGAAATGATATTAGTCTGTGATTTGCTTCAGAAGAATCAGTTGGGACCCTAGTGAATGATATTAACAGCTATTGATGCTGGATGAGATATTATTCTCTCCATTTTTTTATATGTTTGAAATCTTTCTATAATAAATATAATTATAAAAATATTTAAACAACAACATAAAAAAATGAATGAATTAATGAGATGATTCTATTTAAATTACTGATCTTCTAAGAGTAACTAATAACCTACCAAAAACTTACCTACTGTGTGGTAATAAGGTGTAAGAACTGAGGCTTTTACATAATTGATTCCTCCTAGGAGCTCTGCTAACATTTTATATATCTGCTGTTGTGCTCCATTCATGCTGCCAGTATCTTTATGAAGATAAAATAATTAGTTCACTTAAAATAATGTTTTGAGTGAAAACCATACCAACTTTTTTTTTTTTTGTGGGGGACCCTTGCCGGCGGCCGGGGTACAAGCTGGTGCTACAGAGGCTGCGGGCAGCCTCTCAGCCCAGCACTCAACCACTGCACCACCAGGGGAGGCCCCATCCCAACTTTATAAACTGAAAAATAAAAATATTTCCAAACAAGAGCTTCATTATACTACAATATACAAAACACTAAATTCAGTACAAGGCATTTGCTCTCTACTCAAAGGTGTTTCATGTCTTAAATATTAAGAAATTCTCATAATTCAAATGTTACAGCTACAAAATGGTTCCATTAAATAGATCATTGGAAACTCTCATGTCATGGCAATGTACTACCTAAAAATTTACTTTATTGATAGAATTAAATTTCACTATCCCACCCAAAGAAAACTCAAACCTTTCTTAAACTGTTGTTGACAAAAGCGGTCATGAAACCATGGAATCTGATACTCAGGGCATTCCAAGTAGACTGCTCTATTTAATTCCATAAGACGAAACTGGACCCTCATACTTAGAGATGAACATAAAACTGAAATCAAAAATAAAATATTAATAGATCTTAATAGCTTGGGCTTAGCAAAGACAATCCAATTTTTCACATTCATTTCTCCTTATTGTTGGTTGCTATTTTCATTCTCACATAATAAAGCACTTCCATTTACACACAGATGCTTTAACATTTTTAAATTATTACATTTAAATTATTACACGATTAGGAACAACTCCTATGTTGTTTTCACTAATTATAAATGTTAAAACTACATTTTTTAAAATTATACCAAAGAATTTTCACTTAGGAATCTATTCTAAGAAAACAAAGATGAGGTCAACGATCCCCATATAATAATCATTATTTATAATAATGAAAAATTGGAAATAATCTACAAGATAAATAAATTTTGTAGACACTAAAAAAATCATGATCAAAAATATTAAAATATTTAATGGGATAGAAAATTGTTTAAACACAAAAGACAACACAATATATTATTCAAATTTAGTTTTAAAATACAGATATATAAACATACACATAAGAGTACGAGAGATACAGAAAAAAATCAAATAGTCCAAAACACTAAAAGTGGTAGTTTCTTTTGGTGGTAAGATTATAAGTACTCTTTTGTTTTCTACTTTATGTTTTTCTGTGTTTTCCAAGAAAAATTTCTATAAACATTGTTACCAATTAAAAACTTCAATCTAGGTATAGCTGAAACTCGTATATGAAATACAAGTAATAATTTAATAAATTAATGTAGATACATACGTTCAAGTTGAGAATCCAATTTGGCTAAGAATTTGATGTTAAAAATTGACTTTAGTAGAGCTTCTGGAAAATATTCAAGTGTGGCCAACGAGAAACCAAGAAACACTAACATGAGGGGATCTAATTTACCTAAAACAAATTAAGATTTTTTTTTATTATAATGTATACATACCTATTTCACATCAATATAAGCACATACTTTATTAAGGTAAAACTAGGTTTAAAAAACAGTGCATATACATCCTTAACCAAACTAAATTATACTGGTAGTTACCTGCGGGGGGTGGAGGGTTAGGATGGAAAAGATGGACAGGGGAGAAGGATAATATTGTTTCTTGGTCTGGGTTCTGATCCCTTGAGTGATTTAATTTGTATAAACTCATACTATATATTTCTGTATTATTATACTTCCAGAAAGATTTTTAATATTACCTTGAAAAGGAATGAATTCAAAATGGAAGGTCAATAGTCTATGTAAAAAGGGCATATAATTGTGGTCTTTGTGTTGCTGATAATAACAGTGTTAGCTATCATAAGCACCTTACATGTATGAACTTATTTATATATTAATCTATGGGTTGCTGGTAATAATAGTGTTAGCTATCATAAGCATTTTACATGTATGAACTTATTTATATCTTAATCTAGTATACAGTAGAACTATTATCTTCACTTCATAAATGTAGAAGTAGAGAAATTAAATGACTTGCCTAAAGTCACACTGTTAGCAAATGGAGGGTGAAACAACCTAACTCCAGCTCCAGAGCCTGGATCACTACATAGCACTGCTCTCTAGGGATCTCAGACAGTTCACTAGGCTGAGCTGTATACACGTATGAAGCTCAGATTTCACCTGGCACCTCTTCCCTTACCTGTCACCCAGCAGCATGACCCATGTCCCAGAGCATAAGGCTTGAGGTTATTTAGCAGACTTGCCTCATCTAAGAGGCATTTGTAATGGAGGAAAGGGATCATCTAAAATGCCCTATAGACAGCAGTAGTCTGACAAAAGACAAAAAATTGGAAAAATTGGCTCTATGTTTATTAGGTGCATTTTTTCTATGCTTCAAGTATCAGTCTATCTTCAAGAAATTAGCACATAGACCTTGTTCTAGAAAACACTTAGAGGGGCTTCCCTGGTGGCGCAAGGAGTTAAGAACCAACCTATGGAGCCGTCTGCAGCCACTGCAGCACAAGTTTGATCCCTGGCCAGGGAGCTACCCACATGGCACAGTAGACCTCTCTTGACTCACCCGCTGCTCCCCTCAGCAGTGTATTTCAGTCAATCTGCCTGTTCTGTACCCTACTCTCACATCACCCCCACCCTGCACCTCTGACCTACACCCCAGTTCTTGTATGCATAAACAAATAAAAATAAATCTTTTTTTTAAAGTACAGCATTCTTAAAAATAAATAAATAAATAAGGAATATCTTTTGGCAGAGCAATGTATTATGAAACAATATACCTACTTAAATAAGAATTAATGTGGTGAATGCAAGTTCCAAAAAATTCATCCCTTTGAGGTGGATCATAGTTCAAGGTGCTGAATGGAAGAATAACAGCAAGGATTGCGAAAGGATGGATCTGCATAAACAGACAATGTTATATTTAAAATTCCCCTATTTTAACCTAATTATTATTTTAGATAGAAACATTTCTCTTAACATGTCTATAGATAGACTATGCCTATGGTTAAATTATAAATGCATCACTCTGTTACTGATGAATTTTTCCACCATCTTTCTCTACTTAGCCCCACCACTAATTTCTAGTATCTTTATGTGATAGAGAAAAAATAAATCAGATAATCTACAAATTAATTGTTAGATATAAAATCCTGTTCCAGAATTCATTAGTCATTAAAATGAATAGGTATTAGTATCACTTATTTCTGCATTTCATAGTCCCATAAGAATCTTAGTTTGTAGTCAACAAAATGTATTTTTCTTCATTCATCCACCTTTTATCTAATTTATCTAATACTTAACATGCCAGTCACCATGTTAACCGAAAAATACTTCTATTTTTGTTTGTGCGAAATATTGTCCTCTAACTAAAAGCCTTATTCTGAGATATACAATACATTTTGTGAGCATCTTCTCACATAATCCAAGAGGCAGCATTTTTCATTGCAGAAATAAATTCATAAGAAGACACGCTGAAAATTTAAGAATACTTAAGTCACTGGATAGATACCTTGTCATTTTCTCCATTTTCACACTTAACTCATACTTTTGAATGCAGTTGTTTTTAAATAGTAAAAGTATCACATAATTATAGAAACTAAGAAAAGGGAAAAACAAAAATCATTCACAACCTATAATCCTAATATAACTAGTATTGTTTTAAGTATTTCCTTCTAGTCAATGAATTTCGACTAGTGGTCTTAACAGTGTAAATGAACCAAAGTATGACTGCTAATCTCTCCAAATCTACATCACTAAAGGAAGAGGCATTAAGTGGAGGAGTAACAAATTGCTGAACCAGAAAGTAGAGTTTAATTTTTAAACTTTAAATTCTAATTAAGTTCTCAAAGTACTTTTAACAAATGTGTTCCTTTAGGAGTTGACAACTATCTAAAACTACTGTGTGCCATTTCCACTTTACCTTTTCAATATGCTCAATGACTACTGAGGTTATCCTATCAAGTAGGAGAGGACTGAGGTAGTTTGTTCTAGAAATAAAAGATGCAATCCCAACAACATTTTTGTAATCAATTTCATCCATCATACTCTGTAAAGCAGTAACTGTTTCTTCAAGAAGTGACTCAGCAAACCAGTCTCCTTTTGTTAAAGTTTTAAGTTCTTCCCATAACAAATTCAAATTGTTACATTTTCTTAGTCTCTGATGGCCATAGTGATCTAATTTTTGAAGTAGTTTCAATTGCTTCCCTGTAATATTATCCAGACACATGTGATCATACTGAATACATCTTAAAACAGATGTGGCAAGTACATTCATGTCATTTAGGTCACACTGTGGTAAAACAGCTTCAATTTGTGATAACCCAGTTTGATCCAGGTGAGGAGGAGTCAGCATGGAAATAGCACAGACTAAGACGGAAATCTCACCAGGTATGATGCTGATTTTCAAATAACTATGAGAAAAGAGGAGAGAAATGAAATGAACAAAATCACTATATCATCAATAAAAACCTATATATATATATATATAAATACAAAAAATAATTATAATTAGTAGGTACCACAGGCTTAAAATACCAGTTAAGAAGGGTTAGATAAATTCAAAGATGACTAGTCTATTAAGGGTTTATAAGGGAAGCCTTAAGATATTCCAAAGCAGGACCTCCTGGGGCACAAGGGTCTAAGTCTCAGCATTATACAATCTAAATTCAAACAAAGTTCAGTTATTTTTAAAAATGTTAAATTTTTTAATTAGCATATTAAAATATGATAGTCAATATTAATAAGGATGAATTGGTACAGGTATTCTCATTCACAAATTAGTAAACTTTGAAAGTTGGAGTAACCTTTCTAGAAAGTAATTTAGCAGTATGATTCAAGAACTTTAAAAGTAATTCTGTCATTTGATATGGTTAATCCTTGTTCTGGGAAACCAGTCTAAGAAAATATATGGGCAAAATATTGTGTTATTTATTATATTTTTTATGTGGCTGAAATTTGAAAACACTAGAAATACCCAATTAGAGAATAGTTAAGTGAGTCGTGGTACAGTCATATGATGGATGATAACCAGTCATTAAAAAGATTTATAAATAGGGCCTCCCTGGTGGCGCAGCGGTTGAGCGCTGGGTTGCGAAGCTGCCCACAGCCTCTGCAGCTCCGGTTCGATCCCTGGCTGCTCCCCAGCCACCAGAGGAGGGTCCCGCATGAAGCGCAGACCTCTCCTGCCGCCCGCTGCTCCCCTCAGCATGTATTTCATGACTCTGCCTGTTCTGCTCTCCACTCTGGCTCTGGTGAATTCTCTCACCCTCCGGCGCTTCTGACTGTACCCAGTGCTTGCATAAATAAATAAATAAATAAACAAACAAACAAATGAATAAATCTTTAAAAAAAAAGATTTATAAATAGTTCTAAATAATTTGGGAAAATAATGATAAGGTTAAGAGGGATATAAAAGGTGTGTTCATGATTCACAACTATGAATCAAGAAATGTGTGTGTGTGGTGTGTGTGTGTGTGTGTGTGTGTGAGAGAGAGAGAGAGAGAGAGAGAGAGAGAGAGAGAGAGAGAGGGAGGGAGGGAGAATATACCATAAGGAAATAAAACAAGTTGTTGACAGTGGATGAATTTGTTTAAGAATGATTTTTAGTTTCTTCTTTCTACTTTTTTGTATTTTCTTCTTATATTTTCCAAAATTTTCAAAATGATTTATATGTAATATTTGGCCTAGCGCCCAACACAACATAGGCATTCAATAAGTAGTAGCAATATAGTATTTTATATACAGAAAAGCAAGCCCCCATATTTGCCAATCTTGTGATACTTGTCTAAAAATAAACCTTCATCAGATATAATCTCTCCAACTTCACTTGATGCTTTTCCTTGTGAAACTTATTCAAATCTGAAAACTTAAATTCTGCATGACCACCATATACCCACCAGCATGGCTGAAACTAAAAAATAAAAAAATACCAAGCATTAGTGAGGATATGGAGCAGCAGGAATGCTCACCTTGCACTGGTGTAATATAAACTGTTATGGTCATTTTCCAAAGCTGGTTAATAGGATCTATTGAAGAGTAACGTATTTATAACCTATAAACTAGCAATCATATTCCTTGGTAAATATTTACAAAAATGCAAACATGTTTACTAAAAAATAAGCATACTACTATTCATAGTAGCCAAAAATTTAGAAGTAAATAAAATATCCATCAACAGTAGAAAAAATTCACCAAAAAATTTACTCTAGTCTTACAAGAAAATATCACACAGCAAAAACATGGGTAAAGACAAAACTAAGCCACACATTCACAGACAGAAAATAGTTGGGGAGAAGGGAGGATATAAGTATTTTATGTAGATTTTATTTCTTTTTTTTTTTTAAGATTTATTATTTATTTATTTATACATGCACTGGGTACAGTCAGAAGCGCGGGAGGGTGAAAGAATTCACCAGAGCCAGAGCGGGGAGCAGAGCAGGCAGAAGGACCGAAGTACACTGCTGAGGGGAGCAGGGGGCGGCAGGAGAGGTCTGCGCGCCCTGTGGGACCCTCCTCCGGTGGCCGGGGAGCAGCCGGGGATGCAGAGGCTGTGGCAGCTTCGCAACCCAGCGCTCAACCGCTGCGCCACCGGGGAGGCCCTGTAGATTTTATTTCAATGTTAAAAACAAAAACCCTTATTCCAGTACAAGAACTCCCTGAGTTCCCAGCATGGTTTCGGATCTGTTTATATAAATATTTATGTAAACTGCTTTAATTAGATTGTGTTCCTTCTAACATTTACATTAACTGCACAGAAGTGACGGAAGGTAAATAATTTTTAAGCATGAGCACCTACGTTTTTGCATAACATCTTCCCAATTAAATTTCTGATATAATTTTAAACTTTATATTTAAACTTTAAAATGTATATAATATGTAAGGGGCTGTTACTAGACAAAATTATTAAGCTTTAGTTTTATAAAATTACTAAACTTTAAACCTGTCATATTAAAGTCATTTTATAAAGGAAATAAAACATTACAGGTAAAGAGAAATCCCTTTTGATGCTCCCAATTCTGCTCTTACTCTTCTGTCAACACATCTACAGGTAAACGTTTTAATTTTGAAAAAAAATGCTAAATAACTAATGACTAAATAATTATATCTCTGGGTCAGTTTGTGATATCTCATTTAGAACATATGAGTATTCATTAGGAAGTTATGTGAACGTCTGTGTTAAATACTGAATGGATGAAGGAACATTAAGTATGCATGTGATGAATCAACTAATAAGTTTCTTTGTTTAAGAAAAAGATATACATTCTTTTAACACACTAATAAGCTCTCACTCAATAAAATGCCACCTCTTGTTTCTCAGCTCAAACACCTCTTAACTATAAAGGCATATCACTTTATTATAACAAAAATTATTTTTAACTACTCTTGATGGAAAGGAAAGTGGTTTGGCTTTTATTCATTTCCTAAGGATCTAATCACCCCTACTGGCCTTATTTCCATTTCAAAATACACCAATCATGAATATTAGCAGAATGAGCATAAGAGAGATAAGTATCTTAACACTTTTAACAATGAGCTACCCAATTCTGTCTCCAAAAATTCCAACTTTAAACACAAATGAAATAATTGAGGCTAGATTATAAAATGAAAGATTAAACAGACATTTCTACTTAAATCTTACCTAAGCAGTAATTCTCTGAGTCTCACAAAAAATTCTTTACTTTGAAAATGTAGAAAAATCAATGCTCGAGTTATCTTCAGCAACTCTTTTGGTTTATAGTTATCCAAATGTTTATGCAGAATTGAAGCAATTCTAAAAAGAATGATGAAAAATATATTTATTAAACATTCATTGATGAGCTCTTTCATGTCCGTGCTGGAGAAATAGCAGTGAATGAGACATGGTTTTCCACTCCAAAAATAGAAGATTGTGCCAGGAATATAAATTAAAATAAAATAAGGTAAGAGCTATCAACAAAGTGTGAAAGAAATAATAATGAATTATCAATAGTAAGAGAAAAAAAAGTATAGTTCTACTTCCTAAATTGAAAAAACTGAAGTCATCAAATTCTATATCCATGCCCCCACAAAAATTTTGTTACCAAGAGTAATTAAAATTTGTAAAATTATTTAATTTTCTTTCTTAAATCTACTGACCTAATGAAAATGCTTAACAACAATGGGAAATGCTAAGAGGCTGTAAGTTGGAGGAAAGGGGGCAGAAGAAATATTTTTTAAAGGAGTATACAATAATGAAAAATAAAGTATATAAAATCTAAACCATGTATTTTTTTTCTTCTTTAACCTCAAGTTAACAAAAAGGTTAATATATGATCCATATGACTTTAATACTGAATGTGGTGTGAAACAATTCAAGCCCACATAGAGATTAACTATTATGTAGAAACTGTCCTTTTGGAAAATCAGGTCCTGTTCTATGCTCTCCACTTTACTAGATTATGGTGATCTATTTGAGAATATCAACAATAACAAAAGATATGAAAAATGCTATATCTAATTTTAAAATCTCTATTTTGAAAAACAAACTACTTAGAAAATAAAAATACTTTGTTAATTCCTTATTTCTTCACAACCAACGGTTGGATCATGGGAAAAAAACTTATTTTTCTTTCAAAAATATAGGCACTTATTAATGACAATTAAACTTAACACCATGAATTTCAGGAAAGACTACTTTTTAATCAGACGCGCATTTCTGCTCTCCATCTCTTCCATTGCCCCAATCACAGCAAGGGCTTGTTGGCTGGTCAGTTCTTCTGATATCAGTAACAAGGTTGATTTAAGTCTAGAAGTAAAGAAAAAATATTTTTATGTAGAAAATCTAATGATCAGCTTATAAGAAAATATTTTTAGGACCTCCCTGTAGTGCAAGAGTTTAAGTCTCAGCACTATCAAGCTATTGCTAGCCACTGGAGCAAGAGTTCCATCACAGGCCAGGGAACTAACCCACATGGCACAGAAAACCTCTCCTGCCTCTCCAGCTGATCCCCTCAGCAGATCCCCTCAGTAGATCTGCCTATTCTGCTCCCCTCTCTGTCTCTGGTGAATCCTCTCACACCCCACACTTCTGGTCTACACCCCCATTCTTGTGTGCATAAATAAATAAATCTTTTAAAAATAGATTTTTAAATGTTATTTAAATGATAATTCTTAGATCACAGATAGAAAA
This sequence comes from Talpa occidentalis, assembly GCF_014898055.3. Taxonomy (NCBI): domain Eukaryota; kingdom Metazoa; phylum Chordata; class Mammalia; order Eulipotyphla; family Talpidae; genus Talpa; species Talpa occidentalis. Next base: position 100,740,532 of record NW_023603184.1, read on the forward strand.
ATAATAAGAACCTGAAGTTGATTATAATTCTAATTTTCTCCCCCTATAATTGGGAACAACATATTATTGAATAAAGAAAATATAATTTTTAATTAAAGCCTCAATATAATCTAACCTTAAACTGTCTCTTTTTTTTTTTTTTTTTAATTTAGAGGCATGTTTTATTTATTTATTTATTTGTTTGTTTGTTTTGTTTATACATGCACTGGGTACAGTCAGAAGCGCAGGAGGGTGAGAGAATTCACCAGAGCCAGAGCGGGGAGCAGAGCAGGCAGAAGGACCGAAGTACACTGCTGAGAGGAGCAGCGGGCGGCAGGAGAGGTCTGCGCGCCATGTGGGACCCTCCTCCGGTGGCCGGGGAGCAGCCGGGGATCGAACCGGTGCTGCAGAGGCCGCGGGCAGCTTCGCAACCCAGCGCTCAACCGCTGAGCCACCGGGGAGGCCCTGTCTCTTGAAAAATATAAACAAAAGGATTTTTAATTGATCTTCAAATAGGCCAAAGTTATAATGGTTATCAAAAAATTCAGTGAAATTATTCAGTATTTTAGTTAAAGAACAATCAATAGTCTAACAAAATCCCAACTTTTAAAAAGTGAATGTGACCAGGAAGTCAATACGTACACATATGAAGAGCAATCTTATATACTAAGTATTTGCTATAATACTGTAAACTGAAAAATTTTAAAATGGTTCATTTTTAAACCATCCACAGTGGTACAATAATAAAAAATCCAAATATAAATGTGCCTTTTAGAAAAATTTAGAACATAAACCCAAAACATGAAATTTGATAACAGGACAAATTAATTTTCTATTCACACTAGATAAGTCCACACTGTTTTTTCCACCAACCTCACTAAATATTTCAAATCCAGCTTTTCCCCAAAGTTTTCCCCAACCACTTTAGTCCACATTTTTCTCAGTTTTCTATCTGCCCAGAACACTCTATATCACTAATTTGAGTACTTAACATAAACAATATTGCAGCATCATGCTATTTACAAATTTTAATTATATATTTTTATCCTCTGACATGGAATATAAATTCCTTGAAGGCGTGCACCCAGTTAAATTCAACTTTGTGTTGCTTTAGCATTGAGATTTTAACAGTATTTGGCAACCAAAAAGTTTCCAGTAAAAGTTTTTTTTAATAATCATTTCAATAGTTTCTCAAAATGTACCCTTAAATTTCTCCATATAATTCAAATGACTCTAAAATAAAATTCTCCATGAAGTTTTCATTAACAGTAATGGTGAAGATACCTCTAGTATGCAACTCCTGAAACCCTTGCCTAACTGAATCTAATCTGTTTGTTCATACTTAGTAATCATGTATTTAGTATTTGCTTACCTTTATATTCCAAATATTTCTATCTAAGCATAAGAGTTATCTACCAGTGTGCATAATAAATGCTTTGCATGATGAATGTGAAGAGCACAAAGCATAATATGGTCCACTGTTAGGAAACTACTATAATTTTGATTACTCCACAACCTATATTGGAGTTGGGGGGTTCTTATGCCTGTAAGGTCAGTTACATGTTCTAGAAAGGGAGAATAAACACACTTAAATGGTCTTCTTGCTCATCTTTTGTTGTGCTAGCCACCACCTGGGGGTTACTAGTGCCCTCAAAACACAGCATTAGACTAACAGTGTGATATATACAAATCATAATAATTCAGAGAATGAATCAAGGCACACAGCATTAGAGATTATTTTCCCTTCCATGGTTGAATAAGGTGATTTTTGTGCCTCCTAGAACTGCAAGGAGATCTAAGCTTGAAGGCTCCATATATTTTCTGAAAGAAAGGTAAAGCATTTTTAGCTGAACTTACTGTTTTTTTTCTTCAGGTCCTGCTATGGGTCCCAATGCTACAAACAACTTTACAAAGCTAGCAGGTTGATCAAACAGAGGAATCATTTCAGTTAACCTCTTTTTAGCCACTACAAAAAATTCAAAACTATGAAACTGTAGAGAATTATATAAACTAAGTATTTTACTGATGGATTCCAAATCAAGGTGGTTTGCATTGCTTAAAAACACTTTATTGCACCTTTCTAATAATGGATAGTAACCATATTTAATATTTCGAAGAAACTGTACTATTCTTCTTGCAATGTTGACATGGGAAGAATCTATGGTGTCAAAAAGAAGTTCTGTTTTGTTCACTAATTGCTCTTGAAAACACTGTGATATTAAAGAAGATATGTTGACCATCAAAACAGACAAAGACCTGAAAAAGAAAAAAGATGCAAGGATTTTTTATATTTAATAATATAAAATAAGAATGAAGAACAAATGATTAGATATAGAAAGAAGCCAGTAAAAATATTGTAGGTTTTATATCACAAAATTTTTCTTTTAAATATTAGAGGGACTTGAACATCCTAGTAATTGAATCTCTTCAGACAAAGAAACATTGAACAATATTTCTTATTGAGTGGTATAATACCTTATTCTATAGATAACTACTTTGAAGTAAAATATTTTAGTGAAATTAACTCAAATCACTTTGCACTAACAAAAACAAAAATAACTCAAAATTAAGTCTTATTTTTGTAAATAGACTTTTTTATTTGTTACTCTGATTTCAAATTTTATGTTTCATACTAGATTAATTTTAATATACAACAGTAAGATAATATTGAGCATGAGATGGCATTATTCAATATTTTTCCTCTCAATAAATACTTTTAAAGAACATAAATCACTCTTCCAGTCATTATAGAAGACACCAGAACTACCAGGTGAAGACCTTGCTTTCAAAAGACAGTTCTTACATATTATAAAATTTAGAAAACTACAAATATAAGACTGTACCTATAATGAATAAGCTATGCAAAATGGAAATCACATATAACAAACACTGGGGATAAGAATTAGAAAACAATCCATGAAAAAGTCATAGAAATAGAAATCTAAAACAATCTCAACCACTAAGATAGTGTGGCTGTTTGCATTATTTTGTTTCCAAATTTCTTCAATTTTTTCAATGAAATACATATTTTTTTAAAACCTAGTTGTACAGTACTGCAGACTATCCAAAATTTTTAAAGTTAATAGTAATCAACATTAATTAGTAACCTAATATTGCTATTCAGTTTAACCACAAAACCCCTGAAATCCTTTTTTAAATTATGTATATATTTTAATTGCATTTTGGAGAGGGGAAATTTACAGTGATTTCAATAAATTCTCAAAAGGGTCTATAAGAATTTTTTAAAGTTTTAAAAAATTACTTTCTAGTGATTTTTCATGCATGTGTGAAAATATTCATAACATAGAATTAACCATTAAACATTTTTAAGTGTTAAGTGAGAGCTCAGAAGTATTAAGCACATTTATACTGTTGTGAAATCATCACCATAATTCATCTGCAAAACCTTTTCATCTCCTCAAACTAAAATTCCTTACCCACTAAACAATACCTCCTCATTCCTCCTTCCCTTAATTCCCTGCAATAACCATTCTACTTGTTTCTAAACAAGTAGACCTCATGTATGTGGAATCATGCAATACTGTCCTCTTGTGCCTGACTTATTTCATATAGCATAATGTCTACAAGATTCACCCATGATGTAATTATTGCTCCCTTTTTTAAGGCTGAATAATATTCCATTGTAGGAATACACCACATTTAGATTGTTTATTCATCTGTTGATAGATATTTAGATTTATTCCACCTTTTAGATACAGTAACTAATGCTGCTATGAACATAAGTATATATTATAGATTGAATTGTGCACCCACCCCCATTCATATATTAAAGTCCTTGTGATTAATGTGACTATATTTAAAGATAGGACCTTTCAGGATGTAATTAAAGTTAAGTAAGGCCAAAGGGTGGCAGGTAAACTTGTTAGCTTCCAAATAAAGTAAAATCTCAAAACTTTCATAGATCTCAAAAATATTTATATTTTATAAATTTTATCTCAAATTCATATAACATTGTCAACTGGATACAACTATCTACGTTTAATAGATGAATATATCAAACCTCCAAGAGATTAAAGTCACATAGCAAGGAAGTGGCAAAATGAAGTGTTTGTATATTTAAAACTCAGAATCCATCCACCAAAATACAAGGCCTCTAAACAAATTTACCTTAGATCCTGTATGGTTTCCAAGTTCTTATGTACAATATCAGCTATTTTCCCCATTAATGGACTAAAATATAAATGCTGGTCTGCTAGGCAAGAGGAAAATTTTGACAGCACATTGATTTCAAATCTATTAAAGGGAATATACAAAAGATCATTATTATTTACTTTCACTTAAAACACATAATACACATAATACAGCTATAACATAAAAAGTAAACCAAAAGCAAGTAATCAAAACTACTAACATGTTACTAATATAAAATAAGTTTTTCTAAAATGTTTATTATTTACTATTATAAAAGTAACATGCTGTTAAAGTCAGATACTATGGTAAGATTTTGCAGAGAAAAATATCACTCAAAATTATTTAAATCATTTACTTAATAATTTTTGAGATGACAGAATAATTTGAACTCAAGGTTGTATTTTTTTTTTTAAAGATTTATTTTTATTTATTTATACAAGCACTGGGTATAGTCAGAAATGCGGGAGGGTGAGAGAATTCACCAGAGCCAGAGTGGGGAGCAGAGCGGGCAGAAGGACCGAAGTACACTGCTAAGGGAGCAGCGGGCGGCAGGAGAGGTCTGCGGCAGGAGAGGTCTGCGCGCCATGTGGGACCCTCCTTTGGTGGCCGGGGAGCAGCCAGGGATCGAACCGGTGCTGCAGAGGCTGCAGGCAGCTTCGCAACCCAGCGCTCAACCGCTGCGCCACCAGGGAGGCCCTCAAGGTTGTATATTAACAAATAAAACAACCACTGTTACAACCATGCTGTGAAAAACTTCAGAATCTTTCTACAGAAATTATGACTCAATTTCTTCAACAAGTAAATGGCAAGACAAAAGAATAACAATAATGTAACTGTTGGGCCTCCCCGTGGCGCAGCGGTTGAGCGCTGGGTTGCGAAGCTGCCCGCGGCCTCTGCGGCGCCGGTTCGATCCCGGCTGCTCCCCGGCCACCGGAGGAGGATCCCACATGGTGCGCAGACCTCTCCTGCCACCCGCTGCTCCCCTCAGCAGTGTACTTCAGCCCTTCTGCCTGCTCTGCTCCCCGCTCTGGCTCTGGTGAATTCTCTCACCCTCCCGCGCTTCTGACTGTACCCAGTGCATGTATAAACAAGACAAACAAATATAATAAATAAATAAATAAAAACATGCCTCTATAAAAAAAAAAAAAAAAAAAAAAACACTAGAAAAAAAAAACAATAATGTAACTGTTAAAGTTTTTTGAAGGCTTTGAATTCACTAAAAGACAACCAAAAGAAAGTTCACAGCAGCACAATATGTAATAGCAAGAAAATTGCAAATAATCTAAATATCCATCAAGCATTAATGGATAAACTGCATAAACAATATTCAGAGTATCACACAGCAGTAAAAAAAAAGAAAGAACTACTGAAACGTGTAGTTCATGAAACATCACAGATGAATCTTTGAAACATACTGAATGAATTAAGCAAGATAAAAGAATACACACTATAGGATTCCATTTTGATAATAACAAAACTAATTTAAGGTGTTGTATAAGTCAAGGATGGGAGAAGTAACTGGAAGAAAGAATGAATGGAACTTGTGGGGAACCAGTGATGTTCTGTTTCTTTTTATTTTTTTGGTGCTATTAAGCAAAAGTGGTCAGCATGTAAAAACTCCTCAAGCTGTATACTTATGATTGATGTAATTTTATACAATATTCTTCAATTTAATGTTTACCACAAAAAAGAAAGAGAGAAACTTGAGGAAGAGCAACCAAATACAAAGTGTGAATCTTGATTGGATACTCAGACAAACTACCTGTAAAAAGACCTGTATAAAGCACTGAAGGAACAAAGATCTGATATTAGATGATACTAACGAATTCATTTTCATAACTATAATAATGGCATTGTGATTATATAATTTTAAGAGTGTTTGTCTCTCAAAAATGCATAGTAAGAAATGCATAGTATAGACATTCAGAGATGAAATGACATGACAATTTATACTGAGGGGTAGAGAGGGAATGGGAAGTGATCCAAAACAAGACAGTTATTTGGGTAATTTTTAAGGCAGGATCATGAATACATGGGAATTGGTTATTATAATCTCCCTACCTTTGTAAATGTTTCAAATCTTCCACAGTACAGGGCCTCCCTGGTGGCACAGGGGTTAAAGTCTCAGGGCTATCAAGCTATCATCACCCACTACAGTGGGCATGAGCTCATGAGATCGACCACCAGCCAGGGAGCAAACCCACATGGTGCAGCAGATCTCTCCTGTCTCACCCGCTGCTCCCCTCCGCAGTATATTTCAGTTAACCTGCTTGTTCTTCTCCCCACTCTGTCTCTGGTGAATCCTCTCACCGCCCCTCCCCCACTACCTCTGGCTGAGACCTCAGTTCTTGTACACATAAATAAATAAAATAAATCTTTAAAATATATATATACATATATTTCTGATTCACTAGGAACTACAATTGTACACTTGTAATTTAATTGCTTAACTAATTGAAAGTAAAGCTAAAAGAATCTATTTTACAAATTATTGGTTCAAACTACATTATACAAATAGAACTTAATGTAATTTTAAAGAAAACGTTAAAGTTCCAAGGTATTATCATCAGTGACCAAATTTAACTCCAAAGATTCAGTCATTTTGATTGCTCATGAAAGGAATGATTGTTTTCCTTACTCTCAATAAAATTAGTTACAAGTACACAGAGTGCAAAAATGGAAAGGATGAGCAGATAAATGGGTTTATATAATGAGATTTACCAAAATCACAATTTAGTAAATGAATGCACAGTTTCTAACTCAGATAACTGTTTCTTCTTGCTTGATTTAACCCAGGCTATATAGCACAGGCTTACACAGCTTGCTTGTATGTTACAATAACTAAGAATATTTCAAGATTTATGCTTTAAGAAGCACTATAGTTTAAAAAAAAGCATAATATGGGAATGTCTGTCCCTGTATATGAATAAATGACCTATTTCTTCCTTACCTTAGTCAAAATTTTCCTTTTATCACAGATTTCTATTTCATTTTGGAAGAGAGTGATTCTGTTTTTGTTTATTTTCAGTCTTCCTCTTTCTTAACCACCTTGATTTTCTCTCTATTCACTAACATTTGCTTTATTCCATTACTAATGGACCTTGGTTATATAGAATCCTGAGGTTAAATAAACTCAAAATTTTCAAAAATAGCTTAAGAAATTCCCACATGAACTATTTTTTTTTTTTTTTTAGAGGCATGTTTTATTTATTTATTATTTGTTTGTTGTTTTGTTTATACATGCACTGGGTACAGTCAGAAGCGCGGGAGGGTGAGAGAATTCACCAGAGCCAGAGCGGGGAGCAGAGCAGGCAGAAGGACTGAAGTACACTGCTGAGGGGAGCAGCGGGCGGCAGGAGAGGTCTGCGCGCCATGTGGGACCCTCCTCCCGTGGCCGGGGAGCAGCCGGGGATTGAACCGGCGCTGCAGAGGCTGCGGGCAGCTTCGCAACCCAGCGCTCAACCGCTGCGCCACCGGGGAGGCCCCCACATGAACTATTATTATCTCAGGTGTTTTATAAATAATTTCTCGTGTTTTCCTACACCGCATAAATAGAATAATCTAGTATAGATTTCTCTAAACTCATAAGAAAAAAACATGAGCAAATTTCACATGTTTCTAGATGATTACTGATTATAGCAACATGCCAAAAATATAACTGTGTATAGCATAGGAAATATTGATAGATCTGAACTGATACCATTTACAGCAGTGGACCTGAAAGTTTTTAAGTCACCTAGGAGCTCCCTGTTCATTGTCTCTCCATAAAGGTGGAGTGATAGATAATTACCTACAGATGCTGCTAAACACAGTTATAAAGTCATCCTTTCTACTAAACTGATTATCTTCTTTTTGCTTCTTTTATGGCTACTGAACTTTAGGTTGATATTGACAGCCTATCACTCAGAGAATCTTTTCTTTCTGAAACAGAACTCTTGCAGAAAAAAGATTCAAGAAACCTAGTCCACAAACAGCTATGCTTCTACAGTATTAATATTTTGATTAATTATATACTATGTGAGTGACATATATTAATTATATATTATATAAGTGATATATATTAATTACATATAAATATATGTAAGTATAGTGATATATAAAGTACATAATATCTCCCACTCTTAATTTTAAGGTATAACATTTGAAATACTATTCTTTTCCTCTTAAAGAGAAAGACACACTCCTCTGAAAGATTTCACTGTGCTAAATAAAAAACAGACTTTACACAATAAAAAACCCTCAAACAAAATTCAGTTTAAATACATTTTGTTCAATTAAGCTTGATAGTAGGCACCAACCCCCCATTCTTTCCCTGTAAGATTTTACTATGCTAACCATAAAAAGGGTAGCCTTTGCCTTAGATGATGAACCCAGGGTACTTGCCTTTCCAGTCTTCTCCATGCTTCTGTAACTAAGGCTTCAACAAATGGGTCATGGGCCTCAACAGCAAATCTCAATAAAAACAATAGACAATTACTTTCCATACATAAACATTTTTAAATCATCAAATATGCATGCAGTAAGAATTATACTATAGAAGTGAGCCTCAAATTATACTTTTTTACAGTCAATCTTTATTTCTGATCAATTCCCATTTCAGTATTCTGATTTCTTATGCAACCTAATAAACGTCTACACTTTATCCCATGCCCCTCTCATCTGTTTATTTTCTTATTTCAATGCCCTCCACTAAGTGGTGAAAATATACAATGATATATAGTGAAAGTACATATAACATGTATAATTTTGCTCTGATTAGGAAAAAAATTAGAATTTGCAAAGAATTACTTTTATTGCACAGAAGTGATGGGGTAGAGGGCGAACACAGTCCCCCACTACCACAAAATTATTGAGCTGAGTTTCCCACATTTGAGGAAATCACAGGAGTCAGCATATCTGGAATGCGATAAATAAGTCTCACCCTGCAAAAACCACCTTTGTGATCATGATATCTTCCCTAACAGGTAAGTATTATAAAAATATTTTTATAGCAGAAAGTGTGTAAAGAACAACAAAGGGAAAGATACGTATGTATATATATCTACATCCCAGCATTGTTTATATCTATCTATATATATATTATATATATATAGAGAGAGAGAGTGAGAGTGATCTCAGTGTTGTTTATAATGTGAAAAACTAATTCTAATAGGTGAATATTTAACTAAATGATCCTATACAATGGAATAATATGCGATTACTTAAAATCATATTTTAAAGAACATGTATTGATATGGGCAAATGCTCACAATATAATGTTAACATAGTGAAAAAGTTAGGATACAAAACTGTAAAAGAAATATATTTCATTATGTGTATATAATAACAGTATAAAACACAACAAAGCAAAAACGGACAATTATAAATCAGAGACATACTGCAGAGGAAATAAAAACGATGAAGTCAAATTCACAGTAACAGAGTAAAGAGGTTGCTACTAGTAGCTAGAGTGCCGCGAAAATAGAGATGCTTGTCAAAGGGTACAGGCTTCAGTTATTGAGTACACTCTGGAGTCCTAAGGTATAACATGTGACTATAGTTAATGTATTACACACCTGGAATTTGCTCAGAGAGTAATCTCAAGTGTTCTTCCCACCACACCCCCAAAAGGATTACTATGAAGTGGTGGGTACATTATTTAGCTTGATTGTAATAATAATTAATTGTGATAATATTACACAATATTTATTTATTTTAACACATTTACAGTCTAAATACATGCAGTTTGTATTTGTCTATCATATGTCAGTAAAACTGGGGAAAACTAGAAAAAGGCATTCTATATTTTTGGAAGGGAATCTAGCCTAAGGAAGATCTGGATTCCTTCAATAAAGGATTCAGTAGGTATAACGACTTCATCATTTTTATTTTTAGATTCCACATATAAGTAAGATCATGCAGTATTCATTTGTGTCTGATTTATTTCACTTAGCATAATGTTATTCACATGCATCCTGTTCATCTCTGTTGCAAATGGCAGAATTTCCTTCTTTTTTAAAGTATATATACACTGTAATATAACATATACAAAATACAAACACATACACACCCCACAAGGTCTTTAACCATTTTATCTGTCAACTGCTTCTTAGGTTAGTTCCATATTTTGGCTACTATAAATATTGTTGCACTGAATGTGAGATTGAAGATACTTCTGAGAAAATTTTATTTCCTTTGAATATACACCCAGAGGTGGGATTGCTGGGTCATATAGTAGTTCTATTTTTAATTTTTTAAGGACTGGCCACAATGTTTTCCATAATGACTATATCAATCTATTGTACATGAGCATGAACAATGCACAAGGGTTCCCTGTTCTCCACATCATCACCAAAACTTGTTTTTTCTTGCCTTTTTGGTAACAATCATCCTGTCAAGCAGGTGGTGACATTTCATTGTATTTTTTTTTTTTTTTTAAATATTTATTTATTTATACAAGCACTGGGTACAGACAGAAGCGCGGGAGGGTGAGAGAATTCACCAGAGCCAGAGCGGGGAGCAGAGCAGGCAGAAGGACCGAAGTACACTGCTGAGGGGAGCAGCAGGCGGCAGGAGAGGTCTGCGGGCCATGTGGGACCCTCCTCTGGTGGCCGGGGAGCAGCCGGGGATCGAACTGGCGCTGCAGAGGCTGCGGGCAACTTCGCAACCCAGCGCTCAACTGCTGCGCCACCGGGGAGGCCCCTCATTGTATTTTTGATTTTCATTTTCCCTAATGATTAGTGATGCTATGAATCTTTTCATACACCTGCTGATCATTAGTACATTTTCTTTGGAAAAAAATGTCTATTCAGGTCCTATGTCTATTTTTAAATCAAGTTATTATTTGGTTTTCTACTATTGAGCTGCAGGAGTTCCTCATATAAACACAGGAACAATTGACTAATTGTTTACTGTTATTAGGCATTAATTTGAAATCTAATTGCTTAATTTGAATTCTAATTGCATCTTCATCATCTTTGGCCAACCGTCTTTCAAAAAGATTCCATAATTACATAGAAGTTAATAATTTTTCTACTTTCATGATAAAATTCCAATTTTTTAAATTGTAATTCTACTAAACGGTATCAAAGAATGTCACCCAGACATCTCAAATATTACCAGGAAAAATATTTATGAGAAAAAAAATCCACATTGTTTTTCATTTTAAAGAGACTTTTAGAAAATTAAAATATAAAAATAAATTATAATCAGTTCCATAAATCGTAAATGGACATTACTTACTGTTGTGTGATGTACAACACATTCACCAGGGTCTCATCATTCATGAGCTCTATTTTCTTTGTAGTTAAATTTTGAAGAGCAAGAAATTGGGGATGGTCTTTGATACATTCAACATTTTTTAACAGACTGGTCTTCTGCTTTTTAAACTCCCAAAGCATATTAAATGCATATCCCACTTGCTTTTCTGAAAGAATGGTTTTGTTTTTTTCAATTAGATCAAATATTTGCTCTTCATCTGTACACTTATCCATCTGACTTATTAATGGTTCACAACTGAAGGGTCGAAATTGAAACACTCTCCAGGAGAATCGACAAAAAGCTCTTACAGGAATCATATTTGTAAACAATGAGTTTACAAATTTTCTTAAGTTAAAAAAAAATTGCAACTAGCAATCAGGTACAATATGCTGGTGTAGTAAAAATAACTCTTTTTCATTCATGTATTTTGCTTTCATTATGATGACTCCAAATTCCATTCCAATATGTAGTTTCTGTAAAAGAATTGTTTTAACATAATTATTCTTCTCTTATTAATGTTGATTCCAAAATTCAAATTAAAGTAACAAGATTTTTGTGCACTAAGTACAGACTTTGTTCTTAGTCTGAAACAGATAGAATTTATTCCAAAACTATATGTCCAGGCCTCCCTGGTGGCGCAGCGGTTGAGCGCTGGGTTGCGAAGCTGCCCGCAGCCTCTGCAGCGCCGGTTCAATCCCCAGCTGCTCCCCGGCCACCGGAGGAGGGTCCCACATGGCGCGCAGACCTCTCCTGCTGCCCGCTGCTCCCCTCAGCAGTGTACTTCGGTCCTTCTGCCTGCTCTGCTCCCTGCTCTGGCTCTGGTAAATTCTCTCACCCTCCCGCGCTTCTGACTGTACCCAGTGCTTGTATAAATGAATAAATAAATAAATAAATCTTTAAAAAAAAAAAAAAACTATATGTCCAGGAAAGTGGGTTTCTTTCTGCACTCCATTAAAGTTTTCAAAATCTACACTTTACATAAAGTTTTTAAGTTTGACTATAAAAGCAGAGGAGTGAAAAAGCACCAAACCCAACAAGAACAGACACACAGACTAATGGAATCGAATAGAAAATCCAGAAATAAACCCACAGGTTTATGGTCAACTAATCTTTGACAAAGGAGCAAAGAATATACATTGGAGCAAAGAAAGTTTGTTCAATAAATGGTGCTGGGAAAACTGGGTCGCTACATGCAAAAGAATGAAGCTTGACTACTACCTCACACCATACACAAAAACCAACTCAAAATGGATTAAAGAACTAGACATAAGACCTGAAACCATAAAATACATAGAAGGAAATATAGGCGAAACACTACATGATATGCACATCAAAGACATCTTTACAGGCACATCACCCAAAGCAGTGATAGTGAAGGCAAAGATAAACAGCTGGGACTACATCAAATTAAAGAGCTTCTGCACAGCAAAAGAGACAGTAACTAAAACAAAGAGAAACCCCACCGACTGGAAGAACATTTTTGCACACAACACTAATGATAAAGGACTGATCACAAAAATCTGCAAAGAGCTGATGAGACTCAACAAAAACAAAGAAAATAATCCAGTCAAAAAAAATGGGCAGAGGGGCCTCCCTGGTGACACAGCGGTTGAGCGCTGGGCTGCAAAGCTGCCCGCAGCCTCTGCAGCACCGATTCGATCCCCGGCTACCAGGCGAGGGTCCCACATGGCGCGCAGACCTCTCCTGCCGGGCCCATTGCTCCCCTCAGCAGTGTACTTCAGTCCTTCTGCCTGTTCTGCCCCCCGCTCTGGCTCTGGTTAATTCTCTCACTCTCCCGTGCTTCTGACTGTACCCAGTGCTTGTATAAATAAATAAATAAATCTTTAAAAAAAAAAAAATGGGCAGAGGAGCTAAAAAGAAACTTCTCTGAAGAAGAAATGCAAATGGCCAACAGGCATATGAAAAAATGTTCAACATCACTTGTAATCAGGGAAATGCAAATCAAAACTACCATAAGATACCATCTTACACCAGAGAGAATGGCACATATTAAAAAAATTAGCAACAACAAATGTTGGTGAGGATGTGAAGAAAAAGGAACTCTCCTGCACTGTTGGTGGGAGTGCAAACTGGTCCAACCACTGTGGAGAGCTGTGTGGAGATTTCTGGACCTACTAAACATAGAGCTTCCATATGATCCAGCAATTCCACTCCTAGGTATTTACCCAAAGGACACAGAAACATCAATTCCAAAGAGCACCTGCACCCCTATGTTTATAGCAGCACTATTTACAATAGCTAAGCTTTGGAAACAACCCAAATGCCCAAAAATAGATGACTGGATCAAGAAGATGTGGTACATGGCGCGCAAACCTCTCCTGCCGCCCACTGCTCCCCTCAGCAGTGTACTTCGGTCGTTCTGCCTGCTCTGCTCCCCGCTCTGGCTCTGGTGAATTCTCTCACCCTCCCGCGCTTCTGACTATACCCAGTGCATGTATAAACAAAACAAACAAACAAATAAATAAATAAAAAAAACATGCCTCTATTAAAAAAAAAAAAAAAAAAAAAAAAAGAAGATGTGGTACATATACACCATGGAATATTACTCAGTATTCAAAAAAGATAAACACATGCAATTTGCAGCAACATGGATGGAGCTGGAAGGGATCATGCTCAGCGAAATAAGCCAGAAAGAAAACAAAAAATCCCGGATGGTCTCACTCATAGCAGGAATCTAGAAAACTTAAATAAGGGACCAGGAAAAAGAATAACTATAAGAAGGAAAATATCAAAATCAACAAACAACTATGAACCAGAGACACTCCATGGGGGTTGGGGGGCGGGGAAAGGAGGGACTGGGGTCAAAATAAGGGGGTTATAATTGCATGGGGAATATAAAAATAAAATTTAAATAAAAAGAAAAAAGAAAAAGCACCAAACCCAAAACTTTTTAAGTAAAAGAATAAATTTTACTATAAATAAATACATATCACTATTAAAGTTTGTAAAGAGTAGCCATAATTCAAAGCCATATTTTTTTTTTCCTAGAAAGATGGTCTCTGGTATATCTGTTTTCAGGATTTCTTGCTCTTTTTTTCTCCTTGTATTCTTTGAATAATCCAAACAATTTAGACACTACTGATGCTACAAACTTTTAACCAATTAGAGAGATAATTAACACTTTCATTCAGTAAGTATGAAATCAAGTTATGTATCAAGACTTAGTGAAAAAATAAAAGAACCAATGATAATTATCAGAGATACACAATTAAAATTTCAAATACACATTTGAAATTTTTCAAATACACATTTCAAACACATACTTACAATTTTTATATTTCAAGTTGAGAAACAATGATTTTAAAAGTATATCATTTAACACTTCTGCAACACTCTACAAAGGACTGTAAAAATATAATATCCTATTGAATTATCTCAACTAACGGGCTTATTAGCTATTCATTTGCATTTTACAGATAAAAAGGGTGTAGTTCAAAAAAGATAAAGTACTCTAGAACTAGTAAAGCTGGGTCAACCACGCAGTTCTTTTGCTTTTCAACTTGAACAGCTCTTTAATATCAACAAATCAACACTACAATATGTATCAGACTCCTCTCTAATGCTATGCCAAGCTTATCGCGAGAAAAAAAAAATGATGATACAATATTGGCTTTTTTTTGGCAATCAGCACAGATTATTTACCCAAGTGGACTTGGGACACACACATACACCAAAACTTTGCAAAAAGCAAATGTACGGGGCCTCCCAGGTGGCGCAGCGGTAGAGCGCTGGGTTGCGAAGCTGCCCGCGGCCTCTGTGACGCCGGTTCGATCCCCGGCTGCTCCCCGGCCACCAGAGGAGGGTCCCACATGGCGCCCAGACCTCTCCTGCCGCCCGCTGCTCCCCTCAGCAGTGTACTTCGTCAGTCTGCCTGCTCTGCTCCCCGCTCTGGCTCTGGTGAATTCTCTCACCCTCCCACACTTCTGACTGTACCCAGTGCATGTATAAACAAAACAAACAAACAAAACAAATAAATAAATAAAAACATGCCTCTATTAAAAAAAAAAAAAAAAAAAAAAAAAGCAAATGTACGTTCAAGGTCCTGTTTACCAGCAATTGAAAGGGGAAGCAGCTCAAGAGTTAGGTGCAGAGGTAATCAAGTAGAGATACCAACTGCACCAGTTGTGCTACAGCTAACTGACCTTGGGGAAGTCATTAAATCAAAGGAAAGCCTAGGAACTCGTGAGATGGGCCTCAAGAACTGTGAAGCAGTTTCACTGCAAGGTAAAATAAGCGTCACTTTTTGCAAGTGACAGGCATCCTCTACTCCAAGGCAAGACACACGCTGGGCAAATGAATGAAAGTCTCTCCGGCCACCGCTGGGAATCGGTTCGACCCTACCCTCGTCCTTCGCGCTCCGGAATATCCAATACCCGGAAAGAGGCCTTTGCTTCACGGACTAACCCTACATCCCGGAACCGAAAATGTGCAAGGTGGAAGGAGTAGACCTACTGCCGCTACCTGGTCTGACTTTCCGGTAAGTTTTGGCCTCAACGCCCAGTAACTTTTCTGGAGGCTCCCGGGGGAGGCAGGTAACCACGGTTCAGAAGGCAAGGCTGTTTCTAGTTCTGTCCCCAACAAAGATCACAACAGAGTCGGTTGTCTCGCGCACTCCTCCCTCACACCCCAGAGTTTTTTAACCTTTCCTCGAGAGACGTCACCTTTCTTCTGGTGGTGTGAGTCTCCAAAACTGGGGAAAATGCCGGACGAGCACAGCGTGCACGACGGAGGTCAGCACTACATGTCCCAAAGAACCACACGCGCGAGGGCTGCGGAAAAGACGCTCCGACGCTTTTGGGAGGAATTCTGGGTATTGTAGTTCTTCAGCGAGAGACCCTCTAGGGCAGCATGTACTAAACTTTTCAATAACTTAGTTAAGTGTTTGCAACTATCTGAAGTTTTCTTCCATCCCAAGGAACACAGTTATCTTAGTACTGTGCAATAGAAACGAATATTTATAAAAATGAAGTTAGAAAAACATAATCATAGAAAAGAAACGCACATATTTATTTTAGTCAACATATGTGAAATCACTGTCAAATGGTAATGAAAGTAAACTCTTATTTTCTATTTTTGTACTTGTGTCGTAATAGACACCAGCGCTTAGGCCACAATTTTTAAAAACAATTTTATTAAGAAACTATGTACACACCATTCAATTCATTCATTTACAGTGTACACTTAATGGCTCATATATACATAATTTATATATAAATATGTGTGTGTGATGCCACTTCACAGAAACCTTTGCAGAGAACTTCGCAGAGAACTTCACAGAGAACTTTGAGACCTTTAAGACCTTCAAACCACTGCTATTGCTTCTGCCCTTGTCTCTAATACTTTCCTCTTTTTCCCAACTTCTGTATGTCTGTCTGGCCTTTGTAAATAAACCCTGTTGTTGTTGAACTCTGAGCCTGCATAATGTCCTTGCAACTGCAGTTGTCGGTACACAGGTGAGAACCCACCAACTGTGACATTTTGGCTCCGCCAGGCCTTGCACTATTACAGATTCTAATTCTCCCCTGCCAAAAAAAAATTATTTGTAATAGAGTAGAAAATTAGAAGAAACAAGCTTTGTTTCTCTGTGAGAAGAAAGAAAATTTTTCATTACTCTACAGTAATCCAGCCCTCCCCTTTTTTTGATATTAGATTCCATTTCTCACACTACAATGATCAGTGACCAGACTCTGTCAAATCTAGTACTGCAGGTTCATGGCCTTATAACATGGGTAACACTATTTGCTGTAATGAATAAAGCCAAATGTCAGTGGTTTAACCTATACTATTTTACCTCAGTCACATCACATTATTCCTAATCAGCGGAGAACTTTTTTCCACAGACTCAGGGCCTTAAAACTCTCTGGATCCAATTGACAAAAACAGGAAGAGAGGACCTGGAGAAGGCATGATACTTGTAAACATTTTGGTCTGGGTGTAAGACACACCATTTTCACTCAATTTTTACTGATGAGAAGTAGTCCCATATCCTTACTTACACTGCAAGGGGACAACTAAAAAACAAAGTTCTTAATGGACAGACATTTCTCAATGACACTCTTTACTATGTAAGAGGGAGTACAAATGTTTGGGTTGTCACTACATTGCTAATCAAAGACTTCCCTGGTATCTTATAATTGGAGTTAACAAAAGCTCATATTATTAAGATGTGAGGTAAACTCTTAAAGAAGTCAGTCTAGACAACAAAGTCAATAAACAGATAAGGAAAATTAGATAAGAGAAAAATCCCATGACATTCCATCTTTGTTCTCTGTATGAACTTCCCATTGCTGATTTATAAACCATTATAAAACTTAGTGACTTAACATATCATTTACTATCCCATAGGTTTTTGGGGTTAGAAGTTCTAAAGCAGATTCTGGCTCACAGTTTCTCATGTGATTGCAGTCAGAAGTCAACAGGGACAGTAGTAATCTGAAGGTTTGACTGGGTTGGAATATCTGCTTCCAAGATGGCTCATTCATGCTGTTGGCAGAAGGCCTCAGTTCCTTTCTCACTTTTGCCAGGAAGCCTGTTTCTTGCAGTATGGGCCTCTCCATAATGTGCCTACATGTCTTCATGATATGGTAGCTTCCTCTAGAGTGAGTGATTCAAGAGACACAGCAAGGAGGATTTCAAAGTGGTTCTGTTTCTCTGAACCATCACTAATAAATACATCCATATAATGGAATACTATACCTAACTTAGAAATAATAAACTGCTGTTGTGTGCAGCAATATTGATAATCTCATAAACACAGTATTGTGCAAAAAAGCCAGACACAAAAATACATATGCATAATTCCATTTATATAAGGTTCAGAAATAGGCAATACTAAAATATGTTGATGGAACTCCCAAGAGAGATTATCTTTGGTGGGAGTAGGGTAGTGTGTTGGGTGGCAGAATTATTGCGTTTGGCATGAGGGAGACTTCTAGGATGTTGGTATTGTTCCAAATCATAATCTAGTGGAGATTACCCTTGTATTCTACTTTGTAATAATGTATCAAATTTTCCTTAAATGATTCAAGTTACACTTAAACTTTAAGACAAGGGATAACAGATGTGACCACTTAAAAATCCATTTTGATGATTGTAAAAAAAAAATTGTCTTTAACCCTGCTACTAAAAGTGATGGCTCAGGGCCTCCCTGGTGGCACAAGGGATTAAGTCTCAGTACTCTGAAGCTATCAGCAGCCACTACACCATGAGTTCTTCGATCCCCCTCCTCTCTCACCCAACATGGCACAGCAGGTCTCTCCAGTCTCACCCTCTGCTCCCCTCAGCAGTGTATTTCAGAAGATCTGCCTGTTCTGCTCCCCACTCAAGTGGTAATACCTTGCCTGAGGCTGCGCTCCCCACTCAAGTGGTAATACCTTGCCCGAGGCTGCGCTGATCCTGGAATTGTCAGGCATAGACAGAAGAACAGGAAGTGGCTTTAATAGATGGGATTAGAAACAGAGGAAGGAGAGCCATAGGATCTCTACTCTGTAGGCTGAGTAGAACCTGGACCAGGGGTCCCAGTTATGCATACCCGAGTTGGGCCCAAGCACTCTCATACACACTGCTTGTTGACAGGGACCCGTTTGACCCTGGACAGGTGATGCCAGGATGTGTCGCCCAAGACCTTGACAGCCGTTAGTGTAGTCAGAATGATCATGTGTGGACCCGTCCACCTTGGCTGAAGTGGTTTTGGAGAGATGGCTTTTAGAAGAACCTGGTCTCCAGGGTACAGCAGGTTGACAGGCGTGTCAGGTGACGTTGACACAGGTTGCAGCAGATAGCGGTCTGCGTGTTCTTGGAGCAGGTGTCTGAGCAAAGAGAAGAATGGAAAATATCCAGCCAACGGTGTAGGTTGGCCTGGGAGTTCATGGTTAATAAGAAAATGTCTGCCTGTTCAAAATGTCTGTCTGTTCAAAGGGTCTCAGGAACAAGGGGCCACGCGTGGTGGCTCGGATGTGCATTAAAGCCAGTGGGAGCAGCTCCACCCAGGATTTGCACAGCTCAGTGGAGAGTTTGATTAGGTAGTCTTTGATAAGACCGTTTACCTGCTCTACCTTACCAGAAGATTGTGGTCAGTAGAGAATGTCAGTAGTTTCCAGGTGATACCCAGGGAGGAGGATAACTGTTGAGTAATCTTTGAGATAAAGGCTGGTCCGATGTCTGACTGGATAGTGTTGGGGAGACCAAAGTGTGGGATGATATGGTTAATTAGGGCTTCGGCTACCACTTGTGCTGTTTCTCAGGTGGCTGGAAAGGCCTCTAACCACCTGGTGATGGTGTCCACCATAGTGAGAAGAGAGTGTTATCTGCGTTAGGAAGTGGAACATCTGTGAGGCCTATCAGGATTGAGAGTCGAGGATTGGGAGAACGAGATGAGAGGGTTTTTGACAAAGAGAGTGTGGCAATCTAACATATGAGAGGGGGTTAGATGGGAGAGAGCGCAGTGAGTGAGTAGGTCCTGGAGCTGATGTGGAGAACTAAAGTTTACAAGTTGGCCAAGTGTGAGTTTTAGAGCCTGTCTAGCAAGGAGAGTAGCTGCTCCAAGTGTGTGCAGGCAGGGCTGCCATCCTCTTCCAGTGGGATCCATTTGTTTAGAGAGATAAGCAACTGGTCGCTGGACTAGCCTGGTGGGTTGGACCAGAACCCCTATGACAATGCCCTGTTGCTCATCTGTAAATAACAGGAATGGCTTTTCCAGGTCTGGGAGAGCTAAGGCTCATCTCAGAGATCTTTGGATTAAGCGGAGAAAACAGCGTGTAAAAACAAAGAAAAGCATGATCATTATCACCAGGCCTACTAGGGGCAGGATCTATGTCAGTAAGGGAGAACTGATCCAAGTTTGGATGTCGTGGCCCCAGCTTTGGCCAACAAAGAGTGAGTCCAAGGGGGTTTTGCTGGTCAGATAAGTAAGTCCATGAATGTGTTGTAGGAGGTGGAGACACCTGAGTACACATGATTTTTCACCAAAATCTCTCTCTGAGACCTTCAACCCTTTCTTTCTAATACCATTTTCCAGATTCGGAATTGTTAGGGGGAAAAGGATGTCCTAAAGCTAATTCCATACAGGCTTTGTGGACTCCACCCCCACCCGAGGCCAAAGCCAAAGACACTGGGAACTCCAAATCCCATCACCACCAAAGGGAAGGTGGCTGCGACCTCAGGGTGGGGTTAAGCAGCAGGTTGGTATAAAGCCAGACACGTGGGCTTTGGAGGGGTCTCCCCATTTTGACTCTCTGCCAGCTCGCAGCGTCCGGCCAGCTTGGAGAGTGCTTTTTGGGTTTCCAGGTCGGCGGATTGGGTAGGACGCATTAAAGACTTTATTTCCCTATTTTCTCCCTGAGTTGTACATTTTCCTTATTTCCTTTCCCCTTGTAAATAAACCTTTTATTAACCTTTTGTGTGTGCCTGCAGTGGAGTATTAATAAGTCCCTTATAAGCGTGCGGGTGAGGACCCAAAGCCAGGCAATCTGTTCAATATCGGTGTTAGGGGGAAATGATGTCCTGAGCTAATCCCATACAGGCTTTGTGGACCCCACCCCCACTCCAGACTAAAGCCATCAAGACATTGGGAAAGACAAATCCCATCACCACCAAAGGGAGGGTGGCTGGGACCTGAGGGTGGAGTTGGGCAGCCAGGTTGGATATAAAAACCAAACACGTGGGCCTTGGGGTGGCTCGCTATCGCTGGCCTCCTGGCTTCAGGGCTCCTGGCTTGCAGCCAGCTCTCAGAGTGCCATTTGGGATTCCAGATTGGCGGATCGCGTAGGACTCATTTAAAACTTTGTCTCCCACTTTTCTCCCTGAGCTGTACATTTCCTCATTTCCCCTTCCCTTGTAAATAAACCTTTTATTAACCTTTCCTATGTGCCTGCAATAGAGCATTGATAAGTCCTTTTAAGCGCGCGGGTGAGGACCTGCAACAGGGTGGTCCCCAGGAAAGGGGGAGGTTCCCTGCCCCACCCAAGGGAGGGTGGAGCTGAGCAGGAAGAGGAGAAGCTGAAGAAGAGACTGAGGAAGGAAGGAAGCAGGATGGAGCCAGGAGACCTGGAGGAGGCACATGGAGCCTAGAGACACGTGAAGAAACTGTGCTTGTCTTTTGGTCGTGGACTGGGTGACACAGATGTGGGTGAGACCCGTGGGGAGGTGACAATGGCAGCTTTTATCTTGATGTTGATTTTGCTCTTTTCCTTCCGGGCTTGTCCGGTTGTTTGTGACCCTTTGCTGTGGGTCCCCACTGGAAGATGCTTTAGACTTGTGGCAGGCTTTGGGGCCTTGTTCTGGGCCAATCCCATTTGGATGGACTTTTACCCACGAGGGGACGGGTAACTTTGGATGCTTCATTTAGAAACTAGACTCTTTGCCTTACCTGTATTGTTTCCTAGTTTTATTAAAGTTCCTTCCCATTAAAGTCTCCTATGTTTTGTGTTGATGCGGCGGATGGCAGAACCCATTTAGAATAGGCAGGTTTGCGGGGTTTGGGCTGACCCTCTCCCTGTCCTATAACAGACCCACAGTCAGGCACCCCGTTTTGTATCGGGGCTGCCCTGTAACAGCACCACGATGAAAGCATTGGTCTGGTAAAGAGGAGAGCCAGGCCAAGTTTCTGCCAGACAGGAACTGTATTGCGCCCCTGGGTGAGGTTCGGAGACACCACGGGGGTTGGAGAAGTGGCACCCATTGTGGGGGGAGATGTCCTTTTATAGGGTGAGGAAAGGTTAGTCAGGAAACTGGGTATGCGGAAGTATTTTTTTTTTTTGATGGTTTCTGGTTGATCGCTTTCAGGTCCTGTTTGTGTCGGGTAGAGGCCTCTGGTTCCAGAAGCTGAGGCAAAGGTAGAATTCCCTCTGCAGTTTCAAGGCCACTCCTTGTGCCGTTGGCCTGGGACCCTCACCAGGCCCCCTGCACCTGTTAGGGGGAAAAAGGATGTCCCAAAGCAAATTCCATATAGGCTTTGTGGACTCCACCCCCACCCCAGGTCAAAGCCAAAGACACTGGGAACTCCAAATCCCATCACCACCAAAGGGAAGGTGGCTGGGACCTGAGGGTGGGGTTAAGCAGCCAGGTGGATACAAAAGGCAGACACGTGGGCTTTGGGGGCTCTCCATTTTTGGGCTCTCGGCCAGCTCGGAGCGTCCGGCCAGCTCTGAGAGTGACTTTGGGTTTCCAGGTCGTCGGATCGGGTAGGACGCATTAAAGACTTTATTTCCCTATTTTCTCCCTGAGTTGTACATTTTCCTTATTTCTTTTTCTCTTGTAAATAAACCTTTTATTAACCCTTTTGTGTGTGTCTGTAGTAGAGTATTCATAAGTCCCTTTAAAGCGCGCGGGTGAGGACCCACAGCCAGGAACCCGTTTAATATCGGGGTTGCTCTATAACACACCGACCTTACACCAATGAAATCACATATAAAACATGGGCCATAAACTAAGCACCAAACTCCTACAACTCCAGGGAGGGCCCTGCTGACGCAAGCAAGAGAACGCCGGGAAATGCCGTCAACCAACTCGTGACGCACTTCCGGGGCGACGCTTTCCCTCCACGCCGGGACTGGGTTGTGGGGGAGGGAGACGGTTAGTGGGCTTTAGCGCCTTTTCTGGCGGCGGTAGATTTGAAGCGCTTTAAAGGCCCAAGGCTCGGGAAGAGGAGACTGTACCGGTGCAGGTAGGTGGAGCGAGGCCCGTGTCTCGGCGGCGTCCTTTGCAGCAGTCTCGGGAGATGAGAGCGGGAAGGGCCAGCGGAGAGGGGCGGAGCCGGCGCGAAAGGCCCGGCTGACTTAACCGTTTTCCCCTCGAGGTTTCGAGGATGTCTGTTCACCGAGGGGGTCCTGAAGTACCGCGGCGCGGGCTTTGCAGCTGAGGAAGGCTTGCAGCTTAGCCTCCGGGTACGGGAAACGATCCTCCCTCCACTAGCCCCCGCCCTCTGCACTTGGGCGCACACCTCCTTCCTTGACGCATTTTGCCGCACAAGCTGTAACATGGCGGCAGCGACGGCGGCCTGAACTCTAGGGAGCCGGGGAGATTTTTGATGGTTCAAAATCGCAAGACTGAGCACTAATGCAGGGTATGTGGGAGGGTTGGTGGGGAAGGGGTCGGCGTAACCTAACGTCCTGTCGGGTTCGGGTTCCGGCGAGAAGCCTAGATCACGGAGGTTTAGGCAGGCTTTCCTCCTACTCCGACCTTTTTCCTCAGACAGACAGCGGCTGCCTTGCATAGGTAAGTGGTGCAGGCCACTTAGTTGAGCTTTCTCCTAAAACTCAAATCCGGGCTCTCCTCTTCGTACCTCTTAGCTGTGTCGAAGTTTTCCCGTTTCAGAAGAGCTGTAACAACGCAGGCCTTTTAGGAGGAAATAATTCTTTGGGAGGAAAGTGATCGCTTCGGAGCTCCATATGCCTTTGGGGAGAGTATGCGGTTTGGCTCCTCGTTAATCCTTTAAGGAACTGAGTAGAGTTCCGCGAGAATGGAGAATTGCCCGTCTTTTGAGAAATGTTATAAAAGCACCATTTTGTGCATTGGTTTTAATTTTTGTCCTTAATACTTTATGTGCAGGAGCAAGCTTTTGCAGTAGTGATCACAAATTCGTCCAAGTGTTTCGGAAATTCGGGGGCCAGGGGGGTTTGTTAACTTTCGTTAGCTGAAACCAGATAGGGGAAAAAACTTGTGTGCCTCTGTTTTTATTCCTCTTTGGTAAAGAAGAATGCTTAGTAATTTGGCAGTTTGCGAACATGATGGGAAGAGTGTGTGGACATTTTTGAAATCGTGCCCATAAAATTTAGAAAAGTCACAGTAATTGGCTGCTTATCTAATCTGTACTTTTTGTGTACTAGAAAATTTGCCCTTTTTTGCACCCCATCCTCCCTTTTTAAATGTTAATCACTTGAGTTGCGATTATGTCTTAAACAAATTGCATGCTTCTATTTTAGAGTTCGTTTTACATTGCCTAATGCTTTCTTTATGATTCGGAATTATTGTTTCCTTGATCCTAATGAGGTTTTTTGGTTTTTTGGTAGTAGGATTTTGTACCTTTTAAAAACGCTGTTTGCTTTTTAAGGTTTTTTTTCGTTGTCGTTGTTTTTCTTTTTTTGTTTGCAGGCTGTTGTCACAGTTGCCTTCCTTTTCTGTCAGAAGTATACAAATTGAATTAGAACATTTGAATTTGTTTCTCACTCAGCCTTCTTCTCAACTTGCTTCTTCATCTATAAAATATTTTGATTTCAAACTATCATTAGTTATGGACTTAAAAAATAAATGTTCAGTTATGGACTTCAAAAATAAATATTCAGGTGTGATAAAATTCTGTGTAAAGTCTGCTTTCAGTGAAAACTCAGCAGTTCTCCCAACCATGAAGAGCACACATTTTTTAAATGTATTTGGTGCTTGTTATTGTGGTCTTGCAGTATTTCTGACCTCTAAAGTATTTGTACTTTTGATATTTTGCATATTTTAAATTAGATTTTCCTTCAGGCAGCATCCATTCCTCTTGCAAAGGGAAACGGGTAGCCATTCATAATAGAGCTAGCGCTGTTAGTTATCAGAACACCTTTGGCAATTCTTATAATCTTGCCTTTCTAAGAAATACATGTTGATGTTATTTTACAATAGATTATTTCAACAAAATTATGTTTTTATTGTCCTAATTTACTAGGGTGTCTTACTTGTCTTTAGAAATCCATAGGTAATGAAATTGACTTGAATTTGTTGCAAATCTCTGCTTCACTGTGGTGGTGTTTTGTTCTGTTTTTTTTTCTTTTTGGCTTTAGTATTAGTACTAAGCTTTATTTGATTTAGATGTCAATGGTTTTACCCTGGTTTAATGCATTGTACAGTAGTAAGTCCTCATTTTTACTTGTGTAGGGCAAATCTTGCAACCTGAAATTTACTGTAGGCAGTATTATAAATAATTTGAGAAAATTGCTGTAACTTGGACTTTGTACTTGTAGTGCCAGACAGAAAATCTTTTGCTTAAAATGACTTAAAATGATCACCAACCTCATCTTGAAAAGTAATTATATAAAGCCTGTAAATATTGACATTAGTATTTTATATTAAAATGGCTATTTTTTAAAGCATGAATAATTTTAATTTACGGATATTTTAAATGAACGAAGCCAGATTCTATATTAATCTACTGTTAATTGTGTATAAACTTCAACTCAAAGTTTATTTATAATTAGATCATTGCATATGGTGATGTGGTGAAAAGTAAAATTAAATAAAAAGTACTTAAAATTAAAACTCTTGCTTTGCTTTTGTGGCCTTGAGCCAGTCTCTTCAGCTCTCTAGTCCTGTTGCGTTGATCTATAAAATGGGAAAATTGTACCAGAATATCCTA
Source organism: Talpa occidentalis (assembly GCF_014898055.3). NCBI lineage: Eukaryota > Metazoa > Chordata > Mammalia > Eulipotyphla > Talpidae > Talpa > Talpa occidentalis. Next base: position 100,766,252 of record NW_023603184.1, read on the forward strand.
AGGTTCCTTCTATAACTCTTTATATGGAGTTACTAGGTAGAGTAACAATCTAGTAATCTAGATATAACTGCAGTTATATCTCTGGAGATAATGAGATAACATCATTATGAGAATTTGAACAATTATTATGCAGTTACAATATTAAGAAGATTGGAGTTATCCCAGTTAATACATGCTTTTTTAAAGTTTGGTAAAAAATCTTATAGACATAAACTACAGTTTTTTGTCTGACAGATTTTATATGTTAACTTTATTCAACAACATTACAGCTTTTTTAAGTTTTCTACAGGATTTAAGAATGCAAAAAGTGCCTGTACACTTTTAATCATATTCCTACCTTTGCCAGTGGTGTGTAACTGTCAGACATTAAAGGGGCACAATGTGGGATAGCATAATTGCCTTTACTGACACATCGGAATGCTAACTTGTTTGTACTTACTTTACTAGCAGCCTAGTAATCATAAATGTATTGAAATGTTTTGCAGTATTTCGTTTTTGTTTCTCCTTTGATCTCTGCCAACTACATCAGAAGGGGGTAAAAAAGCTGGTGTGAATGGTTGCCTTCTTTGAAAGCAATCTTCAAGAATGCTGTGGTTTTAATTAGTTGAACTTATATGATTTTACTTAGATATGATTTTACTTAGAGGTGGATAAAAATTGTCATCAGTTTCACTTAACAAGAGCAGGTGATAACTTGCCATCTTTGTTTCTGGTTTTGAACTGAAGATGCTATCAGTGGATTCTGTTTAAAAAAGAAAGACTTTTATTAGTAGGATGCAGCCTCAATAGGCAGATCTAGAGACTGGGCTCTATTTCAGTTGTGTAATAGGATGAGATCAGGGTGGTTACTGGTAGGCTCTGGGAGAATGTACTGATGATGGATACATTGTAAATACCCTCTGTGAGCAGCAGTGCTTGTCAGAGAGGAGAGGTACTAGTAGAAAAATCTAGTTCTACTCTTGCCTTGATTAACTAGACTTTCTATTTTTAATAATGTAGACCTGGGCCAGGCATTGTGCTTGGTGTTCAAGATACTAAGGTACTAAATGCCTGGAGTTCATAGATTAGTTTGTGATAATGAAAATAAGATTCAATGGAGGATAATTTAAGTTTTAGAGTGTAAGACAAGTTTCCAGAGGATATATTCTAGCTGTGTTGAAGCTTTTTTTTTTTTAATTGCTTTTTTTTTTTTTTAAGATTTATTTATTTGTGCATACAAGAGCTGGGGTACAGGCCAGAGATGTGGGGGGTAAGAGAATTCACCAGAGACAGAGTGGGGAACAGAACAGGCAGATTGACCAAAGTATACTGCTGAGGGGACTAGCGGGCAAGTCAGGAGAGGTCTGCTGCAAGATGTGGGTAGCTCCCTGGCCGGCCAGGGATGGAACTCATGCTGCAGAGGCTGTGGATTGCTTTATAGTGCGGTGCTTAACCCCTTGCGCCACCAGGGAGGCCCTAGCTGAGTTGAATCTTCAAGGGCACACAGGAGTTAACCAAGGGAATCAGGAAGGATGAAGACTTGTGCAATCTTAATATGTAGGTAAAAGAATTTATATTTTTTTCAGCACTCAATACTAAACTAAATCCCTCATACTGTGTGAAACTTCCAAATAATTCTTTGAATGTAATAAATTATTAGGCATTATTTATTGCCTAATTACAAATATCTTGTTTGTCCTTTACCATGTATTACAATATTTAGCAGCCTGTATTCTTCTCCTGCCTCTCTCCCACCCTTCATGTTGCTTTAGGGTTAATACGGAAATTATTTTATGTATGAAACTACAAAATTAAAACTTTATAAATGAATTCATTTTTCTCAATAATGTTTTATGAAATATACTTGTTGCAGAAGTTTATACATCATATAACTTTTTCATTGAGCTTATTGACTTGATTTTCTTACTTTTTAAAAAAGATGTATTTATTTATGCATACAAGAACTCTGGAGTACAGGCCAGAGGTGCAGGGGGTGAGAGGATTCACCAGAGACAGAATGGAACAGAACAGGCAGACTGACTGCATACACTGCTGAGGGGAGCAGCACGCGGGGCAGGAGAGGTCTGCTGCACCAGGTGGGTACCTCCCTGGCTGGCCAGGGATCAAACTCACAGTGCTGTGCTTAACCCCTTGCCCCACCAGGGAGGTCCCCCCCTTTGTTTGTAATGTGTAAAATTAGGATCTTACAGATGATACTGTTTACAAATCTTTTTTCCTCTGTTATATCATGGATATACTCTGAATAATGAGTGGCCTTTGATAGTTTTTCGTTTTCAGTTTTATTTTTGTAACTTTCAGTGTGTGTGGTATGAATTGAAAAGCTAGAACACAATGCCAAGTTGCTTAGTGAAATTGTGCTATTTATATTTTTTTGTTCATTTTTTATGAGTTTATGTTCCTCTGGTGGTGTTCTGCATGGTCCCCACAGCAGTTGTTCTCAAAGGGGAAGGCAGAAAGGCAGTGAGAGTTTTTTGTGTTGATTGGACTGACATTTAATAGCTAGACATATATATCTTTTTATTTTTTTAAGAATTATAATCTTTTTTTAAGATTTTTTATTTTTTAATTTTTATTTATGCATATGAGAACTGGGGCGTAAGCCAGAAGTGCGGATGGGCGGGGGTTGAAAGGATTCGCCAGAGACAGAGTGGGGAGCAGAACATGTGGATGTACTGAAATGCATTGCTAAGGGAAGCAACAGGCGAGACAGGAGAAGTCAGTTGCACCATATGGGTTTGCTTCCTGGCTGGGGATCAAACGCATGGTGTAGTGGCTGGTGATAGCTTGATAGCTTTGATACTTTACCCCTGCAACACCAGAGAGGCCCCCAGCTGTGGCAGTTTCTTAAAGTAAGACAACAATGAAGTTTGCTATGTTGTCTATCTCTTCTTTTCATGAGCAATTTCTTGGAATCCTATAAGTCTGTGTGATGTCATTTTACCTACAGAACTTCTTTCAAAATTGGAGTCAATTTTCTCAAACTCTGCCACTGTTTTATCAACCAAGTTTATGTCATATTCAAAATCCTTTGTTGTCATTTCAACAATGTTCACAGCATCCTCAGCAGGAACAGATTCCATCTCAGGAAACCACTGTCTCTGCTTATCCATAAGAAGCAACTCCTCATCCATTTAAGTTTTGTCATGAAATAGCAATTCATTTACCTCTTCAGACTCTACTTATAATTTGTTTTCTATTTTCTGCAGTTACTTCTTCCCTGAAGTCTTGAATTCCTCAGTGTCACCCAGGAGGTTTGGAATTATCTTTTTCCAAACTCCTATTAATTTTGATAGTTTGAGCTGTTACAAATCATGAATGTTCTTAGTAACATCTGGATTAGTAAGTCAATCCAGAAGAATTTCAATTGACTTTTTCTACATCCATCAGAGAAATAACTGTTTTCTATCCTGTGGTAATGATTGCCTTACAAAAAAGTATTTCTTAAATCATCAGACTTGATAATCATATTGACTCCTTGATTTGTGTGGGCTCACAATGACTATTATCTTAGAAGGCATGAAAACAACATTCATCTCTTTGTATATCTCTGTGAGAGCTGATGAGTGACCAGATGCATTGTCAGTGAGCACACACATCTTAAAATCAGTCTTTTCTTCTGAACATTAGACTTAAGATATTCAGTAAACCTTGTTAACAGATGTATTACCATCCAGGCTTTGTTCCATTTGTAGAGCACAGCCAGTGTATAGTTTCAGTTTTAAGGACCCTAGGGTTTTTGGAATGGCAAGCATTGGTTTCAACTTAAAGTCACCAACTGCATTAGCCCCTAAAAGAAGAATCAGGACCTCCCTGGTGCGCAAGGGGTTAAGACGCAACCTATGAAGCTATTTGCAGCCACTGCAGCACATAGAGTTCGATCCCCAGCCAGGGAGCTACCCACATGGTGCAGCAGACCTCTCCTGGCTTGCCCACTGCTCCCCTCAGCAGTGTATTTCAGTCATTCTGCCTGTTCTGTTCCCTGCTTTGTCTCTGGTGATGTCTCTTACCATGACCCCCCCACACACACACACCCCCCTCTGGCCTATACCCCAGTTCTTGTATGCATAAAATAAATATATCTTTAAAAAAATAAAACTAAAAGGGCCTCCCCGGTGGCGCAGCGGTTGAGCGCTGGGTTGCGAAGCTGCCCGCGGCCTCTGCGGCGCCGGTTCGATCCCCGGCTGCTCCCCGGCCACCGGAGGAGGGTCCCACATGGCGTGCAGACCTCTCCTGCCGCCCGCTGCTCCCCTCAGCAGTGTACTTCGGTCCTTCTGCCTGCTCTGCTCCCCACTCTGGCTCTGGTGAATTCTCTCACCCTCCCGTGCTTCTGACTGTGCCTAGTGCATGTATGAACAAAACAAACAAACAAACCAGCAAACAAATAAATAAAGCATGCCTCTATAAAAAAAAAAAAAAAAAAAAAACTAAAAGAATCAACTTGTCCATTGAAGCTAGGTATTTTCTTCTCTGAAGAAAATCATAAATGGCATCTTCCAATAAAAGACTGATTCTTTACTCTGTCTCTGGTGAATCCTCTAACCCCTCCCCCACTTCTGGCCTATACCCCAGTTCTTATATGCATAAATTAAAAAAATAAATAAATAGACCTATTTAAAAAAAAATAGGTCAGCTATATTGAAAATCTGTTTTCGTAGTGTAGCTACCTTCATCATTGATCTAAACTAGATCTTCTGGATAACCTGCTACAGAATCTACATCAGCTCTTGCTCCTTCACCTTCCACTTTAATGTTACTGTGATAACTTCTTAAATCTCATGAACCAGTTTCTGCTAAGCTTCATATTTTTTTCTTCTGCACTTCCTCACTTTCTCTAACCTTCATAGAATTGATTAGAGTCATGGAGTTAACAGCCTTTCTCTGGATTAGACTATAGTTTAAGGGAATGTTGTGACTGATTTGGTCTTCTGCCCAGATCACTAAAACTTTCTCCACATCAGCATTGCTGTTATACTTCCCAATGGTTCATGTGTTCACTGGCATTAACGCTTTTCTTTTCCTTCAAGGACTCCTCTTTACATTCACAATTTGACTAACTGGCTTAAAAACCTTTCTCAGTAAGCTTAATCATTTCTAGCTTTTAATTTAAAGTGAAAATCATGCAACCCTTCCTTTCACTCGAATACTTAGAGGCCGTTAGTTGGCTAATTTCAATATTGTGTCTCAGGAATAGGGAGGCATGAGGAAAGGGAGAGAGATGGGGAGCATTTACAATGTACACATTTATGGATTACATTTTCCATCTTACAGGGTGCAGTTCATGGTGCCCCAAAACAATTGCAGTAGTAACAGCAAAGATCACTCATCACAGATCACTGTAACAAATGTAATAATGATGAAAAGCTTTGAAATATTGTGACAATTGCAAAAGTGATAGACATGAAGTAAGCATATGCTATTGGAAAAAAACGGTGATGTTGAACTTGTTTGAATCAGGACTCCCACAGACCTTCAATTTGAAGGAAAAAAAGAGCCATGTAATATACATGAAGCACAATTTAAAAAAGCATAAAATGGGGTATGCCTGTAAAACTTAATGTGACAAACATGACAAGGTAATAAAATTGCTAGGTTTTTGTTTGCTTCATTTTCAAGAAGTCAATATCCGTAGTCTAGTGGAAAATTGAGAGGTAATTTTTGCTTTGTATTGTGTGAGACAAATTCTAGTATACATCTGTTAGCAATAAAAACCAGAGGAAGTTATTTTAAAAAAGTATACCCATTGTGTCTCTGTGGCGCAATCGGTTAGCGCGTTCGGCTGTTAACCGAAAGGTTGGTGGTTCGAGCCCACCCAGGGACGAGGCTGGTATTTTGGGCCTCCCCGGTGGCGCAGCGGTTGAGCGCTGGGTTGCGAAGCTGCGCGCGGCCTCTGCGGCGCCGGTTCGATACCCGGCTGCTCCCCGGCCACCAGAGGAGGGTCCCACATGGCGCGCAGACCTCTCCTGCCGCCCGCTGCTCCCCTCAGCAGTGTGCTTCGGTCCTTCTGCCTGCTCTGCTCCCCGCTCTGGCTCTGGTGAATTCTCTCGCCCTCCCGCGCTTCTGACTGTACCCAGTGCATGTATAAACAAAACAAACAAACAAACCAGCAAACAAATAAATAAAGCATGCCTCTATAAAAAAAAAAAAAAAAAAAAAAAAAAAAAAAAAAAAAGTATACCCCCCATTTTCCATGCAATGATGCCAAAAGTAAATATACCTTGTGTTGAATTCAAATGCAAAATAATCTTTATGTAATCCCTGATTCTCATAATCTATATGAAACAATTGAACAAATACATATAATTTACTGTTTTTGCTTTTATTGTGTGAAATTAATAAAAGGTGATGATAGATAATGGATCGACATGAGAAAATTGTGTAGAACTGAATACACACTAATGAGTACAAAACTGAAAAAATGTGAATACAGTAAGTGTATCAGCATTTATAGGCTTTTGTAGCACAATTGTCACAATACAGTTTTGTACATTGTTACCGTTGGGGGAAACTGTCTAAAATGCATATTCTGTATCTCTTATTTTCTATACATGCATGTGAATCTACAATTAAAAATTGATAAGAGGCGGAATCTGTTCAGTATAGAGTATAGACCTTTCAGAGCTTCACAGGAAATAAGTATGCATCGTTGAAATGTGACCGTTTCAGAAAAACACATATATTTCTGAAGAGTTGAAATTGATATAGTCTGATGTGTGAGTGCTCTTCTCTTTATCGTTCTCTACCCAAGTATTACAATTCAAGTATTTTAAGGTCTTAAAGTAAATGCCTTATTAAAAGACTGGGTTAAATAATAGCTGTCTGCTATGTAGAGAAAACTTACAGCATCTCACAGGGTGTATACACTAGTGTATCAGCAGCTTCATGTGTAAACGTAAAGTTGTTTTTACTCAGAATGTAAATTACCGTATTTCATTATTAAATAGCCCACTATCTTTCTCTACAATTTGTCTTCGGTACCTTTTAGGAATTTGAATACACCATTTTAATCAAAATTGTCATTTTCATTTTCCAGGAGGAGATTAGATCAATTTGCCCTTGATTTTTTTTTTTCTCTTTTTAAGGATAATCTGCCTGTTGCATTTATAGCTATACAGAATTAATATAATTTTATGTTTGGCTGGGCAATCAATATGTAGTTCATAAAATAGAAATTTTGTTATGATAATGGCTAAGCCTTTTCTTTTACATCCATATTATTTGCCTCACAATGTAATCTAACTCTAAAAAGAATATTAATCTATGTGAGTTATAGAAGTAAGTATCAGAATAAATTCAAGCTGTTTATACTCTACAATTTTTCCCTCAGAAGTTCATAAGAAATCTTTGCTGTTTAGTTTGTTTGCCTGAAATTATATTTTACTCATAGATTGAAGTATTGGAGCCATGGGAATAAAAGTTCAGCGTCCTCGATGTTTTTTTGACATCGCCATTAATAATCAACCTGGTAAGAAAATTAATGTTCCTATAAAAACTTACAAATAATATTTAATACTTTAAATTGGTAAGGAAGTTTAAACCAACTATCTTCTTTTTCAGCTGGAAGAGTTGTCTTTGAATTATTTTCTGATGTATGCCCCAAAACTTGCGAGAACTTCCGTTGTCTTTGTACAGGTTTGTTGACGTTTTCATTTGCCCAGATAGTATTATTTGACCATGACTACTTTAATTATTGATCAGTCATATTTTAGATTTGTGCATAGTACATAATCTAAACATGCAGATTATGTGACATTGACTAGCATGTGATAGTAGTTTTTAGAAATGTTAATTGTAATGGGATTTTATCTAAGATTGACTTCTCCAGGAATAACAAAGGTGATTTTCAATGAATTTTTAAAAACTTCATGGGAATGAAAATTCTGTAGTTTAAAGAAGTCTGTATATAGCTTAAGAAAGGTATATTTTATAGTTCAGAAGCTTTAATCATTGATTTGCTTAAAATTCTACTTTGTTTTCCTTTGTACTAAATGGTCTACTGATTTTGCTTCTCTGTAGGTGAAAAGGGGACAGGAAAATCAACTCAGAAACCATTACATTATAAAAGTTGTCTTTTTCACAGAGTTGTTAAAGACTTTATGGTTCAAGGTGGTGACTTCAGTGAAGGTAAGACTCTGATTCTCACTAAAGAAAATCATATATTTTCATTAAATATAGACCTCAAGGTTTGATAAGTCTGGAAGTGCTAGTTCACTTTTCTTCTCAGCTTATTTAGTCTTTTGTTAAACAATTAGAATTACTCATAGACGTAGACAAAAAAAAAAGAACCACATATGAAGTAATTTCCCTGATGAACTAATTTTAGCAATTTGCTTCTGCGTATAAAGCAAATTACTATATTCACTATTCAGTGTGTTTGAGAGTCACAACTAGCAATCCTTACTACAGTACAGTTTTTACCTATGCTTATGGTAAAAGCATTGAAGCTCTTTTTAAAGATAATATGAAAAAAATGTCACATTTTCTGTTAAAAGACCTGCATAATCGTCAATAGAATTTGAAAATTCTTTTTCCCATATACCTTAATAGGCTTTGAAACTTGCTAAGCACTGACTGTATCAGGGAAAAGTAATTTGGGATCTTGTCAGTATTGATTTTAATATCTTTTATGATTTACCATTTGAGCATTGTTGAATCAAAGTCATTCAAGTACTTTGTAAGAAACATTTTGCTTTGATAGGACTTCAAGGAGATACTGTCTTGAGAGTTCTGAGTCCATGTTTTTTTCATTCATAGGAAATGGAAGAGGAGGGGAATCTATTTATGGAGGATTTTTTGAAGGTAAAAATGTTTACATTTAACAACAACAAAAAAACAAAAACAAAGAAAAAATGACAAATAACTAGGGGATTTGTTAAATAGATGATGCTAAATTCATACAATAGAATGCTGTGAAATACTTAAAAGCCATGTTTTCAAATCCTATTTAATTCTTTTTTTTTTTAAGAGTTATTTATTTTTACAAGAACCGGGGTACAGGCCAGATTCGCAGGAGGGTGAGAGGATTCACCAGAGACAGAGAGGGGAACAGAACAGGCAGACTGACAAAATACACCGCTGAGGGGAGCAGTGGGCGCAACAGGAGAGGTCTGCCACGCTATGTGGGACCCTCACCGGCTGGCCAGGATCGAACTGGCACTCCAGAGGCTGTAGACAGCTTCACAGCGCTCTGCTCAACCGCCTGCCCCACCAGGGGAACCCCAAATCCTATTTAATTTTAAGGAAGGATTCCCACAATATAAAGTCAAGTGGAAACAAAAAGGATACTAGATTGCATTGATTAAAAATGTTTACTTTTAAATTGTTTTCTATTTATTTGATTTTTCTTTGTTGAACAATAAGATTCATTAAACAGTATAGTAATGTTAGACTACTTTGAATCTAGAGGTTAATTTTCTTGTGAGAAATTTTATGAGATGGCCTTTTTATAAAAAAAAAGTTTTTTTGTTTTTTTTTTTAAACAGCAGTAGTACATTATTTGGAAGATTTAAATGAATTATGTAATAAACACGTAGAGTTGTAGTATCAGAATAGGATCCCCATGGCATGATCTTAATCTTTATTAAGGAAATCAGTTGTGTTTCATAGTAACAATGTCCTCTAAATATTTTAGTAGGGTTTTTTTTTTAAGATTTCAAACAATTTCTTTGATGTTCTAAAATTTGCTATAATGGTTTTCTCAAACGAGATTTCTCTGGGATTTTTTTTTTACTAATGTGAGGATCATTTGAAATACTCTGTTAGTGTAGAAATTATTTAGTATTTTCCATCTTTCACTTTGGGGATTCAGTGAACTTTTGCTTCATATTCCACATGTTTTGTTTTCATATTTGAGGCCAGAGTTGGAGGGCAAGCTGCTCTTTGCAAAAAGTGAGGCTTATGGCATCATTGAGTTAATGAGTGCCTTTTTGTGCTCTGAAATGAAAAAGGAATCCTGTCTGGATTCATTCTTTTTTTTTTTTTTTTTTTTTTTTTTTTTTGGGTGGGACCCTTGCCAGCGGCCGGGGAACGAACCAACGCTGCAGAGGTTGCGGGAAGCCTCGCAGGCCAGCGCTCAACTGCTGTGCCACCAGGGGAGGACCCTCATTCTTGTTCTTTTTAAAGAACATTTCGTTTCTTGTTTAAATAAGCAAAAAAAATTATGTTGTCTTTTTCAAAAAATGTAAAGGAGAAATGTAAACAGAAGGGAAGTTGATGCAGTATTTGGGTTTTATAGAGCAAGGGAAACTATAAAAGGGTTTGTTAATATTTGATGCTCCTTTTGTAATTTGACTTATTTAAATTTTGTCTGCCATTAAAGAACACAAGGTATGAAGGACAGAAAATGAAAGTTTTGGTGGTTATGTCTATAATGTAAATTAGAACTTTGCTTCTCTATAGATGAGAGTTTTGCTGTTAAACACAACAAAGAATTTCTCTTGTCAATGGCCAACAGAGGGAAGGATACAAATGGTTCACAGTTTTTCATGTAAGTATTTATTACCTGTTGATTGTTGTGTTCCATTTCTCTCTGTGCCTGCCTGGCATTGATCACTAATAAGTAATCAATCACTAATAAGTAAGAGGAATTCTTGAGGAGAATTCTTTTTTTTTTTTTTTTTTTTTTTTTTTAAGATTTATTTATTTATTTATACAAGCACTGGGTAGTCAGAAGCGCGGGAGGGTAAGAGAATTAGCCAGAGCGGGGAACAGAACAGGTAGACCGACGAAATACACTGCTGAGGGGAGCAGCGGGCGCTGCAGGAGAGGTCTGCGTGCCATGTGAGACCCTCACCTGCGCTGCAGAAGCTGCGGGCAGCTTTGCAGCCCAGCGCTCAACCGCTGCGCCACCAGGGGAGGCCTGAAGAGGAGAATTCTTTAAGAAGAGAAAATTCTTCAAAGGGTAGTTAAACTGTGCTGTTCAAGTAAATGATAAAGACTTGTCTAGAGAACACAGGAGCCAGCTTGAAGGGGGTGGGGTTCCCATTGGCCAAATAAGACAATTTCGTCATGAAAATAACTAATGATAGCATCGGATTAAGAAGTAAACTAGAAAATCACAAATCCATACAGATCTTTCTTCAATGTGATATTTACTTTATGTTAAGAGTAACGAACTCAAAAACCTACAGGTCTTAGGCAAATAACATAAGCAAGTAAAGCCTATTAGGACAGAAACTTAAACTATTGATCATTGTATTAAATAAGACAGGAACACTCAGTTATGACCATTGTCACTCCTCCAGGTTTTCAGAAGGGTCTGAAATCTAGATTTTTGTGTAAAAGTATTCAAAATTTTAAATATTTACACCTCACTTAAAATTTTATAAACTCTATATGGCCCATTTCTATTCAGGTCCTATAGAACATGTGTGAGGTCCATCAAAATATGTCCCATGCTTTTAACTGTTTAAAATGTTAAGATAGAAAAACACAATTGATAAACACATAAATTGGTAGAATGGTTTGATAAACATGGTATTGCCCATGTGGTAAAGCATTATACAACCATAAATATTCAATAAAAACCCAGTCACATACAGGAAACATGGATGGATAGAAATAACACCAGTTTTAATAACATATAAGTTTTCAACAATGACTAGGTATTTATAATCAGAATAAGTTTTTTAAAATGTGGAAAACTTATTGCATTAATAGTACTTATGGTTAATATAGGTTTCTATTATGTTAAATTGGCATGATTTCTTTTTACAACTTTGTTTCCAATGCAGTTATTTTCTTTTCCTTTTTAGAGATGCTAACTTTGTTTTTCTCTGACTTTGTTTTTATTCTTCTATCTGATGACTTCCAAAAAGAACAACGAAACCAACTCCTCATTTAGATGGGTAAAGATTATTTTATTTACTTTGTTACCTGCTTTAAATTAATATTAAAATAAGAAACTTTTATTGAACCATTTTTACTTGATTCCTCAGGCATCATGTTGTTTTTGGGCAAGTGATTTCTGGTCAAGAAGTTGTAAGAGAAATAGAAAACCAGAAGACAGATGCAGCTAGCAAACCATTTGCTGAAGTGCGGATACTCAGTTGTGGAGAGCTAATTCCCAAATCTAAAGGTAACAACAAGTGAATATGTCTGATAGTATTTACTGGTATTTTCTGATTCTTATGCATTGAAAACAAACATAAACTCTAAATAGTTAATGTGCATATGGATAAGAGGGGTTTGGTTTATTAAATATATTTTTTATTATACTTTATTGTAATTCATAATTAATTGCTTAAATTTTCCTTGTTTGGTAGTTATTTGTCTTTCTGCTTCCACTTTTTGTTGTTAAATTGTAGTTGTTTAAATAGCTTGGTAAATAAATACTCTTTAAGGAAAACAGATGCTTAGTTGTTGATGGCAAATGAAGACAAAAATATAGACTAGGAAATACTATAAATTATTTCCCCCTCAGGAACTGCTTCAATTCAGAAGCATCTCTTAGAACAGAAAATTTGAAGTTAACATGATTGATAGTTTCATATGATTTTATCTGAAATGGTAAGAACTTTGTTTTAAGTAATTATTTTGAGTCTTTATATTATACATAAAATATGTAATTGGTACCATGCATTACACTAAAAGTAATGGAATGAGATTACCTGCAAAGCAGTAAAATGTTAACTGACTCTGGTCTTTCTATTTTGACTAGCTTAGGGAATAGTAATACCAATACTTGGTTTTTCATAGTTAACAAATATGAGAGTCATCTTCTCTGATCATTATAATAGCTCTGTGTAGTATTTCCCTCATTTTACAAATGAAGAGAAGTGAGATTACATTATTTACTGCTTCAGGAAACCAGAGGGAAACCAGGAAACCATCACCCATGTTTGATGGCTCTACATCTAGAGCTTTTTTCATTGTGTGTTGCTAACTCATTAAAGTTTAAATGTCTTTAACTTAACCTTTCACAATTGGTCTAAGGTAGAACATTCTTTAACTCAAGTTTTAGATAAACTGATTTGCTCTGTAGCATTTAGAAATCATTTAGAAACATTTTGCTTTGTGTTAATTCAAAAGACCCAAGATAGGCATAAAGTTGGCTTATTTCTAGTTTTCTTTCTCTGCATTCTACTTTGATTCTGATTATTTAATTTTCTTCTCTGTTATATCAAATATATATTATGTTATCAGTTACAGGAATATGCTACAGCCCATAATGGGGCTACGGCTCATTTAATGTTAGTGTTCAGGAGTCTGACCATCTGTACTTATTTAAAAATAACATAGAATGTATGCCTTGTTTTGTGAAGACTCCTAAAGAATAAGGTGTTGATGATTATTTAAAAAAAAAAAAAGGACTAGGCATTAAGTCTCAGTGCTATCCCTTCGATGGCCCTCTGCTGCAAAGTAGCCTGTTTTCGATTTCCAGCTAGGGAGCTAACCTACATGGCAGCAGACCTCTCCTATCTTGCCAGCTGCCCACCTTGGTGGTATATTTCAGTGGATCTGCCTACTATGCTCCCTAGTCTTGTCTCTGGTGAATCCTCTCGCCACCGATCCCCACACTTCTGGCCTATACTTTAGTTCTCCTATGCCAAAAAAAAAAAATCTTATAGTAGAGGAATCATTCTTTAAAAAAATAAAACTAGTAAGCAATAAAAGCAACATATATTAATATTTGTAAAGTTTAGATCCTGCTGACTGATGTTTAGTTCTTTCCAGTGTTAGTACAATTGGAATATTTTGGTTTAAGGCTAAATTATTTCTTCCCACGTCGTCTAGGAAATCTTCATCTTTTATTCTCTACTTGACAAATTATTTTTTGTTTTGTGGTCTTTAGGGTCTCTTGTGTTAGGATCTATTCCCTGCTTATAAAAGTTAAGGGTGCTGTGTGGTTTATATATTCAGAATGATTGAGGTAATAACAAAGCTTACTTTTAAATCATAAACAGGTATCATGGCTTATCGATGATAATTTCTGTGTAAAGATTCTTTTGGTACTAGAAGGTCAGTGTTTGAATTAATTTGTAAAAGGATGAGGAAGTGAATGAATATCACTCTTTTATACTATTATGTCCTTATATAGTGTATTTTCACCCAAAGAAGTACATGCTAATTTTGCTTATGGCATTGTGGCCAGGAAGTTGTGCTGAAAGTTCATGTAGTAGTATCTTAGTGCGCATTCCTTAAACTCATGCTAAGCTAACATACCTTGCCTCTATCCATTTCAGCAGTTGGAGACATTTGTTCTCTTTCATTGTTTGCCTAGGAGTTCCTGAAAATGTTAGATGAGTTGTAAGCCATGCCTACTCTGCTCTGGATCACAGTGTGGAAAGAGGAAAAGAATTTTATGTTTAAGATCATAGAGTTTGACATCTATTATCCTGTAGTCCATTGGTTGCCATTAGAACGTCGGTCAGAATGGATTTTTTCATGCATTGATGTAATAACTTCTTAGGTAAAGCTGTGTTTTACATCTAATTTATAAGTTTGATGGCCTCCTAATAAGAATTTTGAATTGGGAATAGTCAAAAAGCTTTGTTCAACACTGTGGTGTTCATCATCATATTTAAAACCATGTTTGAAAGATTTACACCTCAGTTTAAAAAAAAAAAGGAATAAATACAGAATCTTTTTTTTTTCTTTTTCTAACTTCCTGAAAGAAAACAAAAAGACTTCTGAAGAAATCTGACTGTCTGGGCCCCCCTGTATATGGTCTTGGTGAGTCTGGAGCAATCTTCTTGGGCTTTTCTCCCTTTGCTGTTGCAAGATTGAAAGTTCTGAGTTTTGTTCTGCTTTGTTTCTTGGTTGTGTGTGTGTGTGTGTGTGTGTGTGTGTGTGTGTGTGTGGCTATTTGAATGTGCCCGAGACAGATCAGAATCAAAGAGACTAACTTATTAGCAGATGCAGTGGTGGAACACTGGAGGCTAACAAAATCTGTTTTTCCTAGGGGCAGAGTAAATGATAGGCCCAGACAGTGAAACCACTACCTTAAGGTATTTCTTGGTTTTTCAGGAGTTGGCTTCACTTAGGTCATGATGATCTTTTCAGAATTCACTGCAGTTGTTAAAGAGAGGTCTGTCTGCCTTGGCCATGCAGCAAGAGATGGGGCCACTGTTATATTACGAAGTAAACACAAATGTTGAGTTGTGGCAACATGGCAATAAATAGTACTGTGAGAAGTTTTGCAAATATGTGTTAGGGAACAGATTACCTGGCAATACAGAAAAAAAGAGTACAGTATAGGAAGCAGGTGGTGAATTTTGTACTATGGAGATAGTGGAGAAGAATTCTAGAAAGTCCTATCTCTTTGAACAGGATTCCGTTTCTGTGTTCTTATTCTGAAATTAAGAGCCATGATGAAAATCCTTTTACTGGAGAATAGTGGGCTGTTGATTTAGAAACTGTCTAGAGGAGGAGGAGTCCAAAAAGAGAATATCTAAAAAGGAGACCTATTTCAAGATTAGTTCTATTCTTTATTTCAAGTTTTACTTGATGAGGACCTCATTATAAAAGTTTCACATGAAATTCATTGGTATTAAAATCTATGTAAACCAGTCAGCAAGCAAATCCTAGATTTTTATGTAAAATGTCCTGGAGTTTGTTTTTTTAACCATAATATTATACAAGTGAAATCAACACTTGATTAGTAAGATTACGCCACGCATTCCTCCCTAATGTGGATTATATAGTATTTATCATGTTTGAGGTTTGCTTAGTTCTTGAATCTGTAGGTCTGTATTTTAGGCCAACTGTGAAATTTTCTGCCACTTTTTAAGAAACATTTTTCAACTTCACACTTTTTCTTCTGGGATTCTGATAACACAAATGTTTCTCTTTTTGTTGTTTATTATATTTTGTATTCCCGTGATATCCAGGTTGAGTCATTTCTGCTGGTCTACCTACTGGTTAACTGACTCTTTCCTATCATCTCTCTGGTATTGATAATGTTCAGTGAAGTTTTATTTTGTTTATTGTTTTTTCCAGTTCTAAAATTCCCATGAGTATCTGGTATCTTCTTTGTTGAGACTTTCGCTTTCCTTTCTTTCAAGAGTGTTAGTTACTCATTGATACTTTTTAAGATGACTTCTTTAACATCCATATCAATTCTAACCTCTGTTTTCTCAGTATTGGCATGTTTTAAATGCCTTTTCTCACTTTAAGTTGGTTGGTGATAATTATGTTTGTATCAAACATTTTAGGTATTATGGAATTCTAGATTTCGTTTATATTTTCTATATTAACAGACAGTCACTATTTAGGTTTAGTATGTAGTTACTGGTCTACTTTTGTGAACTCTGGTTTCACTGCTGCCCGTGGATACAAACTGAAAACCTGGATACAAACACTGTAGTTTAATTCTCAAACCTTTTGCCATAATAGTTCTCATCAGTTTCACTTGAGGGTCTTCACATGACTTCATATTTCATATATGCAAAAAAATCTTTCCACCTCCCTTTTCTCGAAATTCTTATCACCTGCCATTGCAGGGGCGTAGGCCTGGGGAGTCACTCTTGAGTCAAGCCTAGGTGTCTCGCTTTGTCTCCACTGACATCACTCTGGCAAGGGATGGGGCAGAAGCACTTCTTTCTATCACAAGGCAGTGGATTAGGTTAGGGTGGAGATAGAGGTAATCAAAAATCTAAGCTTCCTACTTTGTTTTTGCCGTTAGGGCCATGTGGGATGGCTTTTTCCCCCTCTGACATTTGCTTGTAGTGGAGAGGTATTGGTAACAAATTTTGCCCTGTGAAGCCATATTTTCCCAATGCTTTTGTGGGTGGGGAGGACATTTTAAAGTTTGTGCCCATAGGCATTTCTGATTTGCATGTGAAGTCTAGGGTATATAATATGGGAGGCAAATTGAAAACCGTCATATAATATTCAAATACAGAGATCCCTGGCCATTCTGCCATCTTTCTTTCAGAGTCTTACTTTTGTTTTTCTTTTCTTTTGTATTTTATCTGGCATTTCTGCTTATACTTAGGAGGGTAGGGAGATAATACTATTCTCTTGTTCAGAATTGCTCGATTTCTTTCTTCAAACTTTTCACCTATGTGAAAAACCTTCTCCCTTTTATATCTAAAATTTACTCGCCCTTAAATTATACCCATAAAACTATTGGTGCTTTGATGGGTGTAGTGGCATACATCTGAGGAAGTGTGATCCTCTGCCTCTGATCACATACAATGTTGTAAAAACTGTTGCCACAATTAAAGAAAAATTAATTGTACACATAAAGAACTTTTTGCAATGCTTATTATTAGCACTTTGCAAGTTCTCTACAGAACTACTTCCCCACTACTTTTTCTACCCCTGTTAGATTCTAATATAGTCAGATCAGCTATATTGCTTGCTTTGAAAATGTGCAGTTTGTTCCCATTGAACAGCTGCATGGGAATACATAAAAATCTTTTCATTTTTTAAGATTTATTTATGCATTGAAGACTTGTGATGTAGGCTGGGGCGGGAGTTGGGGTCAGGGAGGATTCACCAGAGACAGAGTGGGGGAGCAGAACAGGCAGATCCACTGAAATACACTACTAAGGGGAATAGAGGGTGAGACAGGAGAAGGTCTGCTGTGCCATATGTGCACTAACTCAATGGCCATGGCCAGGGATCGAATTTAGGCCACTACAGTGATAGTGCTGAGACTTAACCCCTATGCCACCAGGGAGGCCCAGTACATAAAATGTTACATGCACATACATCAAAGATCTACTAAGCTGCCTCAGTACTTCATTTGTGTTAGAAACTATACTTATTAGGGCCTCCTGGTGGTGCAGAGGGTTGAGCACTGCGCTGTGAGGCTGTCCACAGCCTCTGCAGCGAGGGTTCGATTACTGGCCGGCCAGGGAGAAACCTACATGGCGGGGCAGAACTCTCCTGCCTTGCCCGCTGCTCCCCTTAGCAATGTCTTCGGTCTGCCTGCTCTGCTCCCCACTCTGTCTCTGGTAAATTCTCTCACCCTCCCGCACCTCTGGCCTGTACCCCAGTTCTTGTATAAGTAAATAAATAAATCTTTAAAATAAAAAAAGAAACTATACTTATGCACAATCTGCTGCTCAAACTTCCCATTTAATTTCAGATCACTTTATAGTAACTCACAAGCTATACCCCATATGACTTGAACATCTACCAGTCTCCGGGTTCTATTTCAAAGTAAGATGCCATATTTACTGTTTATATGTATGTATATATATATATTTTTTTTTTTTTTAAGATTTATTTATCCATACAAGAACTGGGGTACAGGCCAGAGCTGCGGGGAGTAAGAGGAATCACCATCGAGTGGGGAACAGAACAGGCAGACTGACTGAAATACACTGCTGAGAGCAGTGAGTGAGGCAGGAGAGGTCTGCTGCGCCATGTGGGTAGCTCCTTGGCTGGCCAGGGATCAAACTCGCGCTGATCGCTTTACAGTGCTGTGCTTAACCCCTTTGTGCCACCAGTCCCATATTTCTTAACCATTTTTATATATTTAGCACTCTACTGCCATTTTTATTTCCTCTTTTATTTTTTAATGTGTCACAGGTGAAGTTGCTGAGTTTTGTGTCCCAGCTCCTTTCCCATAAGCCATGTGGTTTTTTATTTGCAATTTTTCATAGACCAGTGATTTATAGGAACACATAAGTTGTATAATAACAGAACTATAATTCCCCTAAACCTTTCTACTTAACTCTTTTCTCATTAACCATATTCACTTCTAAAACTCTTTATAAAGGGTCTTCTGTAAAATTTGTTGCTTAATTTTTTATTTTCTGAGCTTTATCTGTATAATGTTCAGTTAAACATAATTGTTGACTCTAGGAAGATAAAAATGACAGTATGCCTAAGTCATAATTTAGGTGAACACAGATTTTGAAGTTCATGCTTACTGCAGTCTATTGGAATTGATATTATTATGCCTCTGTTTTTGTTCATCTTTTTACTTTTCTCTCCTTTAACTGTCAATTCTTTCTTCATTTTTTTTTTTCTGTACTGGTTCATTGGAAAAGGACAACTAAATTAAATTTCACTCATAGAATGGTATTGACAAACATCAAAAGAAGAAAATTTTTTCAATCTTGGAACTTTCTAAGCTCTCTTCTAAGACTTTGTTCCTAAAATAGTTTATTTTCTTTTTATGGTTGATATCATCTTACACTCAAGTGGATAATATTACTGTAGAAGTAGTTACAAATCTTGCTTTTACATTGTGATCGCAGTTTTTTTAGTCACATTCATTATGAATGTATTTTCTCCCTTTGATTTCTTTATAGGTGTGATTTTCCTCCCTCTCTGCAATCCCTCAGGTTTTTAGTATGTATAAGTAGATTTTTCAATTTATACATGTTTGTGTACCCACTCTGCATTACTAGTTACAATGGTCTTTGGTTTCAGATTAACATTTGGACATGTCAGACAAGTGAGGCTCTACCCAGCACTAAATTTACTTTATGAAGTGATTCAGGACAGAAAAGAGCACAAGTTATGTCCAGATATAGCTTGCATTAAGTTGTAGGTATCTCACTCTTGATGTGTTCCTGGTCCTGAGGTGAGGAAGTACTGCCATAGTTCAGTGAAGCTGTTAACCTCTGGGATCCATTCAGCTTTTAAGTCTGGTATGGTTTAAATTATAGTGCCTTTTATATTGGTCAGTTCTATCTACTTTATACTTAATCTTCCCCCAATTTCAGTTTTATTATACCCTGGTTGACTTCACTTATTTATGTTAATTATATAATCTCTAAAGCATATAAATTTTTGGGTCCCTTTTATAATTTTGGGTCACTTTTTTAACACAAAATAAAGTTTCTATTTGAAATTACTTTTTTTGTATAGACTTCAAAACATATTACTAATCATTGGCAAGTGGCTACCTTGTGCTATAAGTCTGTGCTCAATTCAAGCTTAACTTAATCATTAGAGGAATGATTAGACATTGAAACATAAGTCCATGCCAAGGGAATCATGTTTTTTATCTTTCCACATTAATGGAAAGTATTTCGTCTGTAATATCTCTTCTCTGGTCTACCTCCCATCGTTATGTAAGAGAAAAGGTAAAAGAAAAAAAAATACAGGTCACTTAACAATTTGTGACTCTTAAATATTATTCTTGTAGTCGTAAAAACCTTTGTTATTCAGATATTTCATAAAATTAACTTAGTTTAGTGTTAGACTTAACCTGTTAAATTTACGCATTTTTTTTGGCTTAATAGATAAAACTTTGATCCATGAATTTAGAGGTCTGGATTCTAATCCACACGCTTGCCTTGTACCCCAAGTTCATACCTGGGTGAGCTTAATAAGTATTAAATGTTGGACTTTAAATCTGCAGAAGATCTGAATTTTCACTTTAAAAATTTGTCTCAATAGTGTGAACCAAACATTTTTGTTTTTTATCAAAGCTAAGAAAGAAGAAAGGAAAAGACATAAATCTTCATCATCATCATCTTCATCATCTAGTGACTCAGATAGCTCAAGTGATTCTCAGTCTTCTTCTGATTCTTCTGATTCTGAAAGTGCTTCTGAAGAGAAATCAAAAAAAAGAAAAAAGAAACATAGGAAGAATTCCCGAAAACACAAGAAAGAAAAGAAGAAGCGAAAGAAAAGCAAGAAAAGGTCTTAATTTCACTTTTATATTACTAACTTTATATTCTGATTCCCTTCTATTTATAAATAAGTATATTTGGATTTTGAATCTGTTATATGGGAACGTTAAGAGACTTATAAGAACTACTTTACAGCATGAACTGCAGTACTATTTTAATATTCTACAATTTGTAGATTATATTGGGGCGGATATTTATTATCATTTTCAACAAAATTGTTGTTTTGTCTGTACTCAGTGAAATGATACTTTTGGTTTTATAGATTTGTATTTTGTGGGAGGGTTATAGGATCGTGAAAATTATAGGAAACCAGTTGTTTTTCTTATTTTCTCTCTTGTTTTTTATTTCCTTTATTTCTTTGCTTCCACATCAGCATATGTCTATTCCATTTTGTCTGAAGTAATTTATCACATGGACTATTAATTTTTAGATCTATTTTATTGGAAAATATTTTTTGAGAATGTGATAATGGAATCAATTGGATTGGTTTTTCGGTTTGGTTAATTTGTCAGCGGAAGGAAGATTTTTCCCATGTAATCACATTTAGGAGGGTGAGGGATACGAAGATGGTCTATGTATTGTGACATATATAAAGGAAAGAAATAACAGTTGGAAATTGGGCATTGGTGATACATAATAACCAAATAGAATTTGTTTTGTGTATTTCTGTTAAGTGCATCCAGTGAAAGTGAGGCTGAAAATCTTGAGGCACAGCCCCAGTCTACTGTTCGTCCAGAAGAGATCCCTCCTGTACCTGAAAATAGATTCCTAATGAGAAAAAGTCCTCCTAAAGCTGATGAAAAAGAAAGGAAAAACAGAGAGCGAGAGCGAGAGCGAGAATGGTACGTGAGTGTGCATGTCTTGTAGTGTGCCCTATACTGTTTTTATCCCAGACTTGTCTTATTTTTTAAAAAGTTTTTACTTATTTTACTCAAGATTTAATTGGTGATTTTCCCCCAAGATTAAAATCATCTTTTGTAGGATAAAATTAGCAAAGCTCCTTTTTTTGCTAACCAAATAGCTAAGAAATAATTGACATAATTCAGATTTTAAATTACTTTTCTAAAAAAATATGCACTACCAATGCCAAAAAAAATTGTCAAATGACATTCTAAATTTCATTTAAAGTGAGATTGGTATCTTACTGACTTACTTGTATACGTTAAATTACTTACATGGATATTGTTAATGTGAACAGTAAATAGTAACTCATTATTTGAATGCAAATGTTTTCCATTTTTTGTTAAAACCTGATAAAAATATTTTGCTAATTCAGGCCATCTTGTTGCTGCTTAATTCATATTAATTGCATGTCTGTATACTTTTATTACCAATGAAAAACTGCATTTATAGGATAGTAAGGCACCTTGGAATAAGTTTCAAAAATTGCTCTCTTGTCAACATACCGCCTGCCTTGAGCTTTTTTCTATGTTGATTTTCCTTAGCACCATCAATTAACTTCATTTAGTAATGATTGTGTAAAGTGTTTCTTAACAGGACACAATGGGTGTGGTGATGGGAAATAGTCCTTCATTCTTACACAATATAAGATTTTAGCATTCCTAACTCAGGAACCACAAACACCAATAGCACCCTCTACTCATTGACAATTGAAAAAAATATTCCCATACTTTTCCAGATACCTACTAAGAATTGATAATATTCCTATTAAGAACCACTGATTTTATATCAAAGACTTTATGTTCCTCAGTTTGGATAAGCAAAGCTTACTCTCCAGATTCACTTTATAAAATAATGTGTTTTAATTTAAACTTGCTTTTTCCTAGTAATCCACCTAACTCTCAACCTGCTTCATACCAGAGACGACTTTTAGTTACTAGGTCTGGCAGAAAAATTAAAGGAAGAGGACCAAGGGTAGGTGATAATCGTTCCAGAAATCTTAATAGTTTTGCATTTATCTTAAATCATTGTAGTTTTTATTAAATATTGTTTTACTTATAAATACCTAAAATTTAGAGTAGATGTTACTGTTGAATTATATTTTCTGTTTTTATAGTAACTTACTTGTGTTGGTATTTCCAAACTGAAAGTTTGTGGGATATTAATGGATTTAATGGATATTAATGGTAAAATCCATTAATATCCATGTATATGGTGAAATGGGAGCTTGAGGTCTATTGTGGGTCTGCTGGTGATTATATCTCTACTTTTGTTACAAACCAGTAAATGAAAATTGACCCTATTCTTATATTTCATTCTTCCTCTTTACTAGATTCTCTCTTTAAGAATTTAAATATCTTCTTTTGTTTTCAAAACTCTTTAATAGGCTATACTTCTTATGTCAATTCCTCACTTTCTGTTCATTTCTCAACCATTTCATTTTACCTTCTGCCATTCACTTAAAGCTGTACTTCCTATATCGTCAGTTGCAGATCACAAAATCCAATGGATCCTTTGTTTTTGTCTTATTTAATTTCTCTCTTTATAATATTCTTTCCTCTATGCTTCCATTATATTTTTTTCATATCCCCTTTGGTCAGTCTCTCTTGAATTTCCAAGGAAGACTAGCTGATAACCTACCTAACCTTTAAATATGGTTCTAAATAAACCTTTAAATATCAGGTTCTAACTCTTTTCAACCTAGTTATGCTTCTTTTGCAATTTCATTACTCCCAAGGCTTGAGTGACTGCATGTAAGCTGATAAATATCAAATTTTCTGCTCTTCTGTCCCCAAAGGCTCATTCGAGCCTTTAATTACCTAATAGACATGTCATACTCAGGATAAATATGGTGTTGAGCCTAAACACATCCCCTTCACACCTGCTCTTCCTTTAGCTTCCTGATCTCAGTTACAGACACCATCACCTATGCAGATACAAAATCTGAACTGACTCTGAGAATCATTTTCTTTTCCCCCATTCCTTCCTGTCATATATCTTACTTATCATGATATTGTCAGTTCTTTTGAAGCTCCACTTTTACCATCTTAATTCAATTGCTTCCGTTTTTTGAAGCTCCACTTTTACCATCTTAATTCAATTAATCGTTTTCTCTGAGTTATAACCTAACTCTTATGGTAACCTAACTCTTATGGTAGATCTTCAATTTTTATGTCTTAGGACCTCTTTAAACTCTGAAAAATTATAGAGGATTGGGCCTCCCCAGTGGTGCAGCGGGTTGAGCGCAGCGCTGTGAAGCTGTCAGCAGCCTCTGCAGCGCCAGTTCAATTCCCAGCTGGCCAGGGAGATTCCCACATGGTGAGGCATACCTCTCCTGTCACCCTCTTGCGCCTCTAGCCTGTACCCCTCATAGATCTTTTGAATTTTGCAGTCCCTACACAACACCTTTAAAAGCACTGACCTAATTTATCTTAACAGTATTCAGAATGGTCTTTTAAAAATTAAAATCTAACATGATAATATACATAATAAATCCTAAAGATTCCACTTAAAAACCATTGAAAACTATATCAGGGCCTCCCCGGTGGCGCAGCGGTTGAGCACTGGGTTGCGAAGCTGCCCGCGGCCTTTGCAGCGCCGGTTCGACCCCCGGCTGCTCCCTGGCCACCAGAGGAGGGTCCCACATGGCGCGCAGACCTCTCCTGCCGCCCGCTGCTCCCCTCAGCAGTGTACTTCCGTCCTTCTGCCTGCTCTGCTCCCCACTCTGGCTCTGGTGAATTCTCCCACCCTCCCGTGCTTCTGACTGTACCCAGTGAATGTATGAATAAATAATAAATCTTAAAAAAAAAAAAGAAAAAAAAAGAATGATGTAAAATATATATAAAAAAAAATTAAAAAAAGAAAACTATATCAATATGGTAAAATGGCGGCTACAAAATCAATATGCAATAGTGTGTGATACCTAGGAATAAACCTAACAATGGTGGTGAAAGACCTGTACAATGGAAAAACTAGAAGACATTACTCAAAGAATTGGAACACAAAGAAATGGAAAGATATTCCTTGGTTGTGGATTGGAATAATTAACATTGTTTAAATGACCATCTTACACAAAACAGTATACATACTCAGTGCAATCCCAGTCATATTTTAATGGCATTCTTCAAGGAAATAGAGCAAACATTGCTGATGTTCACAGGGAACCACATAATACCCTGACAAAGGAACCTTGAAAAGAGAAAAATGGAGGTGTCACACTACCAGTTTTCAAAACTGTACTACATCGCTGCCATAACATGAAGTATAATATTGGAATAAAAATAGGCATATGGATCAGTGGAATGGAATTGAGAATCCAGAAATAAACCACACTTGTGTGGATGGTTAATTTACAACAAAGGAGCCAAGAACATACAGTAGAGAAAAGAAAGTCTCTTAAACAAATGGTGTTAGAAAAACTGGACTCTTGCATGTGACAGAATGAAAGTGTCTCACACCATACACACAATTAACTCAAAATGAATTAAAGACTTGAATGTAAGACCTGAAACCACGAACTACAAAAAAGAAAGCCTAGGGGCCCCCTTGGTGGCATAGGGGATTAAGCACAGCACTGTGAAGCTATCTGTAGACCTCTCCTGTTATGCCCTCTGCTCCCTACTCTGTCTCTGGTGTATCCTCTCACCCCTTGCACCTCTGGCATATACCTCAGTTCTTGTATGCATAAATCTGTAAAAAAAAAAAATTGTGAATTTAAAAAAAAGGGGGAAAGAAAAACTAGGCAAAACTCTCCACAACATTGGCTTCAGTGATGTCTTTGGGATTTTGACTCTAAAGCAAGGGAAGCGAAAGCAAAATTAAGCATATGGGACTATATCAAACTAAAAAACTTCTGCATAATGAAAAACTCATTAAAATGAAGACATCCTACTGAGTGGGGGAAAATATTTGCACATTGTACATCTGACAGAGCTAATATCAGAGATCTACAAACAACTCATACAATGCAATATAAAAATAACAGAATGCAATAAAAAATGGGCAGAGGACCTAAATATAAGTAGACCCTTCTCCAAAGAGGTTGTACAAATGGCCTATAGGCACACAAAAATTGTTGAACATTACTTATCACCAGGGAAATGCAAATCAAAACTACAATGAGAACTATAATCTTCAGAATGGCTCATGCCAAAAAGTCAGAAACAGCATTTGTAATTGATAGTGAAAGAAGAATCCTCATATACTGGTGGTGGGCATATAGACTGGTCTAACTCCTATGGAAAACGGTATGGAGGTTCCTTAAAATACTAGCTATACCATGTGATCCAGCAATTCCTATCCAAGGTATCTACCTGAATAATACAGAATTACTAATGCAAAGGGATATTATTCACTTATCTGTTTACTGCAGCAGTATTTATATCAGCCAAGTGATGGAAACAAATGCCTGTCAATAGAGCACAGAAGATGTGTATATATAGAATGGAACACTACTTAGCTATTAAGGAAAAGATGAATTCTTGCCATTTGCAACGACATGGATGGAACTGGAGGAGATTATGCTAAGTAAAATAAGAAGGAGAAAGACATACCAGATGGTTTTACTCATGTGAAATATAAAGAAACAAAACTAAACCAAAACAGACCCTGGACATCTCACTGCAGAATTGCTTTTATCAGAACAGAAGATGGCAGATCAGGCACAGTGCGGAGGGGGCGGGGGGACCTAATAGACTATGATGGAGGATTACTGGTGCATTGGTGGTGGACATGGTATGGTAACATCTGAAGAGGTGTGACCCTATTCCCCTAAGTCACATACAATATTGTAAACATTACCTCAAAAAAAAAATATTTAAAAAATTAATAATAAAAATATCTGAGTATGTCATTCCTGTCACTGATTTTAGGAAAAATCTAAAATTATCACCATGGCGGGCCTCCCTGGTGGCATAAGGGGTTAAGACGCAACCTATGAAGCTACCACAGCTGCTGCAGGATGAGTTCGATCCCCGGCCAGGGAGCAACCCACATGGCGCAACCCACAGACCTCTCCTGACTTGCCCGCTGCTCACCTCAGCAGTGTATTTCAGTCAGTCTGTCTGCTCTGTTCCCCACTCTGTCTCTGGTGGATCCTCTCACCCCCCACATCTCTGACCTGTACCCCAGTTCTTGTAGGCATAAATAAATAAATCTTGAAAAAAAATAAAATTATCACCATGTCTTATAAGATGTCACAAAATCTAGTCCTCGCTTATTACTTCATCAGTATTACCTAGTAGTACTATCCTTTGTAGTTTTTATCTTTAGCATACTAACCTGTCTTCGTATTTCCAAATGTGTTATGATTTCTTCTGGTCTCAGGGTCTTAAGGCCCTTTTAATACCTTTTTCTGACTCTTGCCTAAGTAACTCCTTATACATACTCTTTAGTTACCAGCTTTTAATTATTTAACTCCTCACACCTTTTCCCCAATCTACGTCACATCTCATTGTTAAATATAGAGCACATAATACTTCTCCTTTCTACACTTACTCTGATGCCTTTTATGCTTAATACTTATGATTCTATCGTTCCTTTAGAATATAAGTTCCAAGAGAGCAAAATCAGATATGTCTTGGCTTAATGTTTCTTCAGTATGGTAGCTTAGTTGGCTATCTGAAGAGCTGAGTAAATAAGGGTTCAATATATAAGCATCCATTCATCAGCTTTCTTACAGTATGAGAAATGTGAAACTAAGGATACATACTTCCAAATTGGAACTTGACAACTGATAAGCATTACTGCAACTATTATGTACTCTAGCATCACTTAAATAGAACATGTCCCTCGATGGCTAGATTTTCTTTTGTTAATGTTTCTTATTTGGAACTTACAAACTAAGCTTGTTCTGCTTCATTGATTTTTCTGCCTGAAAATTAGAAAATTTAAATTAGAGAACAGAAATATTAGACATTTTACTTAAACATAGAACTAATAATTTGTAGCTGCTGTTAATAATGGTTTTACAGTTTTATGTTAACGTTTTCCCCTTTTTATTTTCTTAAGCGTTACCGAACTCCTTCCAGATCCAGGTCAAGGGATCGTTTCAGACGTAGTGAGACTCCTCCACATTGGAGGCAAGAGATGCAGAGAGCTCAAAGAATGAGGGTGTCAAGTGGTGAAAGATGGATCAAAGGGGATAAGTAAGATTTAACTTTATTATTTCAAATATAGTGTCAAGTACTTTGTTTTACTATGTTGTATATTATTTCAGTTGTTTCTGAATATCTTAACAACAATAGAATGTCATTTTAGCAAATAATTGACATTATTCTTTTCCTAATAAAATTTCCAAAATTCTTTTTTTCCTTTATTTTTTAGGAGTGAGTTAAATGAAGTGAAAGAAAATCAAAGAAGTCCAGTTAGAGTAAAAGAGAAAAAAATAACTGATCACAGGCATGTGTCTGAGAGTCCAAACAGAAAAAGTGAAAAGGAAAAGAGAGTTAAAGATCATAAATCTAACAGCAAAGAGAGAGATGTCAGAAGAAATTCAGAAAAAGATGATAAGTATAATAAAAACAAGATGAAGAAAAGGGCCAAATCTAAAAGTAGAAGTAAGAGCAAAGAGAAATCAAAGAGTAAGGAAAAAGATACAAAGCATAATAGACATGAAGATAAGAGGATGAGGTCCAGGAGTAAAGAAAGGGATCATGAGAGTATTAAAGAAAAAGAAAAATCTGATTCTAAAGGAAAAGATGAGGAAAGGAGTAGAAGTAAAGAGAAATCTAAACAGTTAGAGTCAAAAAGTAATGAGCATGATCATAATAAAAGTAAGGAAAAAGATAGACGTGCACAATCTAGGAGTAGAGAACGTGATATAACTAAAAGCAAGCACAGTTACAATAGTCGAACAAGGGAAAGAAGCAGAAGTAGGGACAGGAGCAGAAGAGTGAGATCTAGAAGCCACGACCGAGATCGCAGCAGAAGCAAGGAGTACCATAGATACAGAGAACAGGAGTACAGGAGAAGAGGAAGATCACGAAGCCGGGAGAGAAGAACACCAGGAAGATCAAGAAGTAAAGATAGGAGGAGGAGGAGGAGAGATTCACGAAGTTCAGAGAGAGAAGAAAGTGAAAGCAGAAACAAAGAAAGATATAGAAGCCAAGAAAGTAAGAGTTCACACAGAAAAGAAAATTCTGAGAGTGAGAAAAGAATGTACTCTAAAAATCGTGATCATAATAGCTCAAATAATGACAGGGGGAAGAAGGCTGACAGAGATCAAAGTCCATTCTCAAAAATAAAACAAAGTAGTCAGGACAATGAATTAAAGTTCTCCACGTCGAAAAATAAGGAAGATGAGAAGACCAGATCCTCAGTGGAAAAAGAAAACCAAAAATCAAAGGGTCAAGAAAATGACCATGTACACGATAAAAATAAAAAATTTGATCATGAATCAAGCCCTGGAACAGATGAAGACAAAAGTGGATGAGTGAGTTGTATAAACTTCTTGTTCCTATTCTGTCTCAAATTTTAAGTTTTAGAGACTTGCAATGAATCTCCTTTATGTTTTTTTCCTCTTTTCATTGTTTTTGGGCTGTTTTATGTTTGTCTTTTTTTTTTTTTAACGTGGACTTCATTCTTTTGATAATCTGCAACCTGGATAATTTGTACTACTAAAGTTTTAATAAACTTGAAATGAGAAAAACACTTTGGTGTAATAGTGTGTGCTGTGTTTAACTGTTTCATGTATGCATTTTTGTGTTGCAACAATCAGCCAATAGCAGACATGCTATTCTGTGCCCTGATGTATGATCAGCCAGTTGGAAACAGCATAACTGATTGTTGTAATACATTGTTAAAAAAGATTGTGTTTTTCATGATTAAAGTAACCTTAGAAGCCACTAGGTAGAAGAAATCTTGTATAGATTTTGTGATTGCATTTGTTATAGAGGCTTGCAGCAGCAGCTTTTAATTATGCAGAAGCAGGATCCTAATAACTTGAGATCTTAAATCATCACTTTTGATTTGATAGTAATTTGTGTTTTAAAAATACATATTTAGTTATTTATATTGTACCTCATTTGTTATTCCTTCCGCCCATAACTTGTTTCATACTGGTATTTCTCCTGTTCAGATTAATTTTACTTTATAGTAAAATAGTTGAGTATTGTTTTTTGTTTTTTTCAGTTGAAGTACTGATTGAACTTGACTTGCTGTTATACAGCATTTGACAAGAACTATACCTTGGAAGATCAGACTATAAATCTCAATTTTGTGTTTGCTTTTGGTCTGAACAGATGAAACTTGCTTTGGGAGAACATTGTTTTATTATCATTACCCTTCTCTAAAATCAAAAATTACTTTTCTCACTAAAACATACCACTTGTGCAGGTCTTTAAGTTAGATAGATTCTAAAAAGTGTTACTATTCAAACATTAACTTCCAGGATTTCTCTCTCTTGGCCACTGACTATAGAGAGTTGAGTGTTAACTCTGCATGGTTTTGTTTTTCTTCTTAACTTGAGCTGACTTCTCTAATTCTCATAGCTGTGTGTTTCAAATGGCAAATAAATGCATCTTTTCTATATATGTATCACAATAGGCTGTAGCATGTTTATGACTCTAGTTTCTTTCTATTCAGGTGGCTTTTTACCATTACTGTTAACATTATTTTAACTTGGCATGTATAACATTATCACATAGAGTAGAAAGTTACAAAATTTGATTGCTTACAGAGTTAAACACTAAAGATACCCAAAGTCCATTTAGAATTTTGTGTGTTGTATATTGCTATTTTTGTGATGTGTCGCCTTTTATTCTGTAATTTCTCTTCTAAATAAAATATTGAATATCCAGCAAACACAAAACCTGCCTCATTTGAAAAGAGATTTCAGAATTTCAATTAATAGTAGCCTCTACAGTGTTTTGTACTTTAATATTTGTCAATATAGTGTCGACTCTTACCAAGGTAGTTTCTTGGTAAACCCAGTAGCTATTTAATGCTATTTGTGCTGAGCAAAGTAATGCTTAACATAATACTTCCCATTATTGATTAATACAGTAATGTTAGATTGGGCATTGTAGTAGCTGTTTGCAGAATGAACAGGGTTTTATTTTAAGATTGATTGGAGTATCTTGAAATAATATCCACAGTAAGTCTTTCCAAATTTTTTTCTGAATAATGAAAGTAATAGATGTATATTGTAATCCAATGTAATCAATTCCTTAGATTTTGACCACAAACCCACCTTGGGGATAAGTGAGTCTTGAGTGCCCAAGTTGTATAATCTGTTGTGTATTTTAAGCTAGTTATTATTTAATCTCAAGTTCAGTGAATAGCTTTTTAAAAGTCTTTGTTAAAAATTATTTGAGCTTCAAGAAAGGTGCTATTTGAGAGGATTTGTAATAACAATGACATTTAAAAATTTTAAAACCATGTTAAGTAAAAATCCTTCTTTGTTGTCTGATCCCAGAGCTTTATCTACTAAGAATTAGAGATAAGCAACCATAGGTAGCAAAACTTGCTACTTTCTATATGTGGTGACTTCCTGTTTTGATTATCAAAAGAATAACTCCATGCTAAGCATAATTTATAGGCCTTTTAAAAAAAGCTTTGTGAGCTGTTTTTATAGTAGGACAGATGTGATGAAAAAATTGAGAGATGACAATCAGCTAGATTTTATTTTCAAAATATAAAGTACATTTAGAAAATGATTAAACAGCATTGACTGTACCTCAAATCTGCCTTTGCATCTAAATAGCACGTGGCTCTAAAGGTCCTTACATTACATTTTTAATAGTTGTGCCATCTTGTTACTTTGAGCATAATTATTTTTCTAAAAAGCAAATACTCTTCTCTGTGAAGTTGTCGTTATAGTTACGTCTGAGCTTACAATTTACTTGCACATGTCTTTAACCTAAATTCCTCTTAAAGGTATTTCAATCCGTTTGTTTTTAATTGCTTGATTTGACATATGAGAATTTTTTTTCATGATTATTTCAAGTGAATTCTTTTTCTGTGTAAATGATCTGCTACAGAAATTGATGCTACAGGGAGATAAATGTTAATGATCAGTAGAGAAGCTACTGGGTTGCTTTAAAACACTTTTTAATTACTCTATAGTTACTGAATTCATAGGGCATTGTACTTTCAAAGTTCCCCTTAACAAAATCCTCACAAAAGTTTCAAAGAAATTGTGTAAGAAGTCTCTCTTTGCACAAGTATGATAACTTATTTCAGATTAGCTTTGCTGAATGGCCTTTGATTTTTGTGACCATTGGGAAATACAAAATTAAAATGTAAAACTTAATATTACAGACCAGAATACATTGGGTTTCTGGTATTTTGAGTACTGATATTAACTGACATTTCTAATTTGTTTTCAAGTTAGTATGTGGAGCAAGTTTGTATGTTTTTTAGTAATTCGTTTCATCACCTTGAACCTTTTATAGTAAATTTCATAGAAACTTGTTCCCTTAGCCTTCACCAGAAGGTACTTTATATACACCATATAGTTGTGAATAAGGAAATGTGAAATGGGTATTTTTGGTCTCCTTTTGATTGTGTTTACTATAATTACTCAGTTTAGTATTCATATATTTACAGTTGAATAAACTTCAAGGATTGCAGGTTTATGACCTGTTTATTGTGAAAAGATGTTTTGTTACAAATACTTGTTTAAAAATTTAATAAATACACCAGGAAATGCAGGAGTAGCTGATACCTGCATATCATGGGCTTTCTAACTATTGGCCTTTTAAAAGATCCAGGCAAATGCCAACTGGCCTTTGATGTGACGGAAAATCAATTTTAAAGGAAAAGAAAAATATATTTCATCAGGTTGAATGATGGTTTTTGGTTTCAAGGGTTTTTGTGTTTTAGGTACAGAAGCCAGTGGTGGGGTTGATTTGTGTTTCTACCTTTTTTTTTTATTAAGTAAATTCCTATGTTACTAAAAGCACATGCTGTATATTTTGTTCATTTGTGTGTTTATAATGTTTTGAAGGATTGAGAAATGGATTGGGTATTTGTACATGGGAATGTTAAAAAGTGGCTGCTTTCTGTGGAAGGGAAAAGCAAATGAAGTTGATGCACTTCTTTTCCTAGCTCAAAAGTCACTGTGATGTATATTTTTTTAATAAAATTTAGGAATAAAGCTGTTGTTGCAGTTGTATAATTAGTTTAAAAATGCTGCTTCTCTTATTAGTAACTGTTAAACTGTTTTCTGCAAACTGCATTTTACAGAATTTAAACTTTAAACTGTATCAACTTTTATAGTTAAACATTGTATTAAATAAACTATGCTATAATAACCCGTTTGTTTTGCATTTTTAATTAATGAGTTCACCTTAATTTTTATAAAAAGTTAAATAGTAAAGATAAATCAATTATACTTTTAACCATGGGGATATAGAATTATTTGTGTTAAGAGTAAGGAGTTTAACAGTACTGAGCTTCTTTAAGAATTTAGCCAGCAGTGATGATTTCCAGAAGTTTGAGAGTAAGTTCTAGTGTAAATGTTGATCATAGTGCTTCAGATTGCAGTGTGTCTTTTCAGCAAAATTTTAAGGTTACAGTTGGAATTTGCATTACTGTATACTGGAATGCTGCCGTTTGCTTTTTAATTCCTCCAAATTTCTCATCATTAGAAACACTATTATATTCTGTTTTAATACAACACATTGTAAAGTCATATGAGTGGTGATTGGCTTTTGTAAAATAAATTGTCTTAATTTGGAGGAGGTTTATTTTTATGTAAATTAGACATTTAGGGAAAAATGCACCTATTTGAGTTAGTCACTAAATATATGTGTAGATATATATGTATATATATGCTTAGGTTAAAATCTGGCCAATCATTTTTATATGTTAACAGTTGGATATTAGCTCAAATTCTGGAGTGTTTTCCAATGCTTTAGTCAGGAAAATCTGTAAAATGTGAGTGCTTCATATGGACTGCAGATTGTGTATTAAAATACTTTTCGTATCAATTTGCTTTCTATTTTTCATTGCTTTCTAGGTTTCTTAAACATCAATACTGTATTTTTAAATGCTGATTCATAATTTTTACCCTTTTTAACTTTTTGCCACAAATTTTATAGCAATGGGTTCCTTTTGTTAGATTAGTAAGTTAGAACTGTTGTGTTTCTAGTGCTCTCAATGTGCTTTGCAGTTTTCACTTGAATTGTTCTGATTTTTAAAAATTTGACATAGCCTTTTTTTAGTGTGTGTAATTAGCAGAAAGCCCAGATCAATAGAAAGTAAAACAACTTAAATATGTGAGGGAGAATTAATGATGTCTTCAGTGTTTTATGTTAGCCTTTGTTGGGCAAAGTTGGTTTTAAAACGTAATTAACCATTTTGTAGAAGCTTATGTTCTATTGTATAATGTGAGATAGCTTTATCCCAAACTGTTAATCACCCCTGAGTAATATATGTATTAA
Source organism: Talpa occidentalis (assembly GCF_014898055.3). Classification (NCBI taxonomy): domain Eukaryota; kingdom Metazoa; phylum Chordata; class Mammalia; order Eulipotyphla; family Talpidae; genus Talpa; species Talpa occidentalis. The sequence goes on from NW_023603184.1 coordinate 100,800,078, forward strand.
GACAACTAAAAGATATTATAGAGGTTCACAGTTTACTGTGCATTTGTTTTTTAAAATCTGTTATTTTAACAAAGGGCAACCTGAAGCCAAAAGAAATACTTGTTTTAAATAAGTTCAAATAGCCAACCTACTGCCTTGTACAAAATTTTAAAACATTTTTATTTCACTCAGCCATGAATAATTAATGGAATGTGTGCAACTTAGTCATTGCACAACACAAAATAGTATGCCTGTGATGCTGTACCTATGGAAGAGTATTTTAATTAAAATACTGTTTCCCTTAAAAAATTGTTTTAATATCCTACCAACTGCATTTGTGAGTACACTCAGAACAGCTGAGAATCGTGTAATGTTTCTAGCAGTCAGTTACATTATTCCTTTATAGCCAAGGTTTTTGTTTTTACTAGGATACATAAACCCCAAAGCAGTGATTCAGAATGACGGTTTGCTTTCAAAAACATCTGATGGGAGTAGGGGAGGGTACAGATCCAGTAGAACATGGCAGATTGTTGACACTGGTGTATAGGCAAATACAAAGGTATAACCCCACTTTACTTGAATAAACCTAATTTGGATGCTCTCTGCATTTATTGATGTAATGATACTTTTTTTGATGTGAATTATTACATTGATTGATTTTCAGGTATTGAACCATATTGTTGGATTTTTGCATCTATGTTCAGAGAAATTGGTCTGCAGTTTTCTTTTGTTTTTGTGATTTGTCAGGTTTTGGCCTCATAAAATGTATGAGGATATTAAAATGTATGACTGATTTGTCAGTGACGTTGGCCTCATAAAATGTATTTAGAAGCTTTCCCTCTGTTGTTGGGATAAGTAAGATATTAGTGCATCTTTGAAGGTTTGCTAGGACTCACTGGTGAAACTGGGGGCCTGGACTTCTGTTCTTCCAAAGACTTTTGGTTACTGTTTCAGTATCCTTGTTTGTGATTGGTTTGTTTGGGTTTTCTACTTCCTGGATCAGTCTTGGGGAGTTGTAGATTACTAAACATTTCTCTATTTTATCTACATTACTCATATGGCTGTTTCAGTAATCTCTTATGATCTTTTATTTCTGAAACATAATTTCTCTCATTTCTGATTCGATTAAATTTTTCTCCCTTTTTTTTAGTGAGTTTAGCTAGAAGTTTGTGGGGTTGTTTTTTTTTCCCCAAAGAACTAGCTTTTGGTTTCATTGATCTTTTTGACTTTTTTATTTCATTGGTTATTTTTCCTTCTGGCTTTTGTGTGGCTTGCTCTTTTGCTAATACTTTGAGGTGAGAGGTAAGGTTGTTTGATATTCATTTTTTAAATGTTTAAGTGACCATCCTCACCACTACTTAATGACAGTCTTGAATATGGGTGAGAGTCATTGTCCTGTGTAGCCTATGAGAGCTGTTGCTAAAGTCCTATTATGGTATATAACTGTCATGTATCACTTGTTTCCATCAATAATAGGCCACATATATGATACTTGTCTCAATAGGCTATACCATATAACCTAGGTGTGTACATAGGTATACCATCTAGGTTTGTGAAATTATACTCCAGTGTTCACACACTGAAGAAATCACCTAATGAGTAATTTCTCAATACATCCCCTTCCTTAAATGACATTTGACTGTATATATGATGGAATACTTCCAGCATAAAAAATGAAATTTTGCCATTTGTGACAACTTGGAGAGATCTAGAGAATATTACGCTAAGTAAGAGACAAATACCACTCTGATCTCATGCAATCTAAAAGCAAAAACAAAACCAAAAAAACCCTAAGCTTAAAGTTAGAGAAAACAATTGTTTAATAGTATAGTATCAAAACTTGAAAAGTAACAAGGAAATATATAGAGACATAGCAGATTAGTGATTGCCAGAGGCTATGGAAAGGGGAAGTAGGGAGTTTCTGCTTGTTTAATAGGTAAAAGTTCTCCTTTTAGAGCAATAAAGTTCTAGAACTATATAAGGGTAATGCTTGTACAATATTGTAGATACACTACTGGATATTTTATATGATTTATATTGTGTATATTATCAAAATTAGAAAAAGGAATCTGAGTTAACATGGGTGGGTGAGAAATCAATTAGACTTGACATAATTAATTAGTTGAAGAACAGCTTTATTAACAAATTTTAGGCATATAATTCACTTTGAGTTGTAGCTCATTCTATCAGCTACAACTTATTCTGACAAAAATAAACTTTCTACCACGTAAAACCTAGTCTTCCCTTAGATTTTTGAAAATTATTATATTTTGATCCATGAGAGTTATAAAATGGAAGCTGAACTCCAGTAACATCATTTGCCTGATAGCTGGGTCTTATCCCACCTCTGTCCATAAACACTGGCCCACGACCACCTCCAGGTCCCATCTGAACAGCTTTTACTAGAGGGTAAATATGTTTATTTGTTGACTCAGATTCAAATTCAATTACTTCTCTGGCATAATCCTGAAATTCTTTCTCCTTTTCAGCCAAAAGTGCATCAGTTAGTCTCCAATAGTCCAATTCAGCTTGTTTTGCTTGCTTTGCATTGAACTTATTTTTGGCCTATTTGGAAAAAAAAATACATTTTTATATTGGTAAACAAGATTAACTTTCTAAATAGACATAGCATACGAAGTTATGCATTTAATTTTCTGAACTCGTTGATATTTTACATTTCCTGAGTACATAGCTATATAATTTATTTCTAAAACCTTCACATGCTTCTCATATAATGCTCAAAGTATTGGCTCAATGAAACTTACCTTAATAGCTTTGTATGATGATACATCTTCAACAAACTATAGAAAAATAGCTAAAAAGCATGAGGTTTAGATAAAAATGAAATAACCCAAGTTGAGAATCCCATTTCTACCATTTTTAAGACATATACTTTGGCAGATGTAGAAAACTACGTTACGTATTCCTGCCCAACCATTACTCTGATGGAACTCACTCAAACCCACTGTCTTTAGTGCAATAGGCTACGTGAACCATGTACATAAGATTCAGCAATGAATATCTGAATTAAATTAAACCAATTACATTCTTGTTTCTCAATAATTTGAAGTTGGAATGAGTGACTTTCATTATATCAATGTAGGTTTATCTGTGGCTGCATGGAATAAATACTCTGAAATCTTCCAAAGTTCATTTGCCAACATTTTATAAAATTTTTTTGTAAAGATTTATTTATGCATACAAGAATTGGGGTGTAAGCCAGAGGTGTGGGGGTGGGTGAAGGGATTCACCAGAGAGAATGGGGGAGCAGAACAGGCAGATCTACTGAAATACACTGCTGAGGGGAGCAGCAGGTAAGGCAGGAGAGGTCTGCTGAGCCATGTGGGTTGCTCCCTGGCCTGCCTGGGATTGAACTCACACTGCAGTGGCTGGCAATAGCTTGACAGTACTGTCTTTAACCCCTGCACAACCAGGGAGGCCCTAACATGTTTTTCTTTTAACTGTTTATAAAAATACTGTTATTTTAACTTTATATTACATGACATTTTATTTTTTATCAAATTATATTAACAATTTGTTTACAAATCTATAAACTTTTAAGGATACAGCTCACACCTTGAAGTGCACATGCTTAACTCACTCTCTGTATGAGGTGATTTTAATGCTTTTTAAAAATTCTATGAAATATTGAGAAGATTTTCATTTTGTCTTCTCAGCAACATTTTTGAGAAACGCTGAGTTTATTAAAAATTAAGAATAATTTTCTTTACTTATGAATGTATTTAAAACATTCATGAAAACATTTTTCAAAATCAGGGATCTCCCTGGTGGCCTAGGGGTTATGTCTCAGCACTATGACCAGCCACTGCAGCATGAGTTCGATCCCAAGCCAGGGAGCTAACCCACATGGTGTGGCAGACCTCTCCTGTCTCACCCGCTGCTCTCCTCAGCAGGGTATTTCAATAGATCTGCCTATTTTGCTCCCCCCTCTGTCTCTGGTCCTCTGAATCCTCTCCTACACACACCCCGCCCCTGCCCCACACCTCTGGTCTACACCCCAGTTCATTTATGCATAAATCTTAAAAGTTTTCAAAATCAATAACCAATACTTAAGCATAAAATAGTTGCCCATACCTGCAATCTGTCATAAGTTGTTTTGCTATTTTTATCATAAACTGAAATTTATGAGGAAATAGAAGCCATATGAATATAAAACACCAAGTTTTTTTTATTAGTACTACAAGGCAAAATTAAGGCTTTAAATGTTACTTGTTTAATTTATTATTGAATACCAGGAACTTGAAAATGATATTCAGTGAGACTGGGGGAAAAAGTCAGAAAAAAGCTAAAAACTATCTCATCCAAGGTCAACTGTTATAATTTGGGAACTTGACAAGAACCATTTGGGTTATGTTGGTTTTCCAGCAGTTTGTAAATACTGAGGTAACGGGGGAAAATATTTGAAGTACAGAAAGGAAGTGACAATGGAAGGAAAGGATTATAATACCGGATCACATAGGTGGTACCTCAAATTTGATATGTATTGAGCATAAATGTAGGTCAAAGTTTTAAAATATTGATTTAACATTCTAAAAGTTATAACAAATAGGTAGCCAATGGGAGTAAAGTAAGAAACACCTTGAGGATGTTAGATTATAAAACAAAATGTATCAAGTATCCCATCTTTTCTTTCGAAATTGTACCTCAAAGAAACCAAACTGCTGATAATGAAAAGTTCTTTGAACTTCAGCAAATGAATAAAAAGAAATGAGAGACTATCAACATCTTGCCACTTCTTCATGAATTAAAAGGTCTAAGCAATCAAAGGCTGTTCATATCACAGAAAGTGAGATAACCATCATTATGTGCCTTCTAATAGGTATACCCTATGAGGAATTTTCACCAGAATATTGAACCTTAATGTGAACTAAACAAAGTTTATGAAATGTAGGGAAGGGAACATATTAAACTATACCACAGAGATCCAGTCAGAAAAACCCAGACTTATAATTCTAAAAGACAAAAACCTAGTTTCTTAAATAAATTGCAACACTAACATAAAGACAAGGAGGGAAAACTTTAGAGGATAGGGCTGGAGGAGTTAAAGCTTAAAAGAGACTTGAAAGACGTAACCAGATGGAATATATGGGCCTTACTTTATCCTGTTTGAAACAACAAATCTTAAAGAATATTTATGAGACAATTTTGGGGAAATTTAAACACCAAATGCTAATAGGTTTAGATGTGATAATGGAATTGTGATAATGTTAGTTTCAAATGAGGAGGTTGGTCAATTTCCCTCCACAGGAAAAAGTTTATTATTAAAACCAAACAATCCAGAGCACTACTGGAGAAGTACTTTTGCTACTATGTCAGGTAAGAACTTCAAGCTTACAGCATTTATGTCTGTGGGCACTGTTACCTTTCCAGCTCAAGGGGTGAAAACTTGTAAATTTACTGGGCTATTCATTTGGTGGGGTGACAAAGTAACTACAAATAGAAGAGATTTCTGAAAGCAAGAGTTTTAGAAGGATAGAAGTAATAAACTCCACAAACACCCTTGGCTAATTGATAAACTACACATTCAGTCAGGAGACCCTGAGGGAGAGCGCTTAAGAAAAATTAAAAGCCTGGGGAAAATCGTTAATATGCTTTTCTTTGGAAAATCATCCTCTACCTATCACAGTTTTTGCAGCAGGGTACAAAAGCACTATTGGCTTACTTACACTTAAAAATGACTGAAATGATAAATTTTAGGTATATTTTATCACATAAAAAATAAGTTCAAGCTCAACAAATAGTAATAAAGCTATGAAAAGATGTTTAATATCTTTAATCATTATGCAAAATAACATGAGATATCACTACACTAGAGTAGTTAACCATTAAGGGATGATAACACAATGTCCTCACATACACTGCTAGAAGGAACAGGAAATGGTACAACCATTTTGGAAAACAGGTGTAAGTCACAAATGATTTTTTTTTTTTACAGATCATTTTTAGTCTTTTTTTTTTTTTTGGCATTTTTATTTTAATTTAAAATTTATTTTTATATTCCCCATACAATTACAACCCCCTTATTCTGACCCCAAGCCCTCCTTTCCCTGCCCCCCGACCCCCCCATAGAGTGTCTCTGGTTCATAGTTGTTTGTTGATTTTGATATTTTCTTGTGTATAGGAAGGCTACTGACTTTTGCGTGTTGATTTTGTATCCTGCCACTTTACTGAATTCATTAGTTGAATTAGTTTTTCTGTGGAGTTTTTAGGGTACTCTATGTATATTATCATCTGCAAATAATGATAGTTTGACTTCTTCTTTTCCTATTTGGATTCCTTGTATGTCTTTCTCTTATCTTATTGCTCTGGCTAGGACTTCCAGTATTATATTGAAAAGCAGTGGTGAGAGTGGACATCCTTGTCTTGTTCCAGATCTTAATGGAAATGCTTTCAGCTTTTCGCCATTGAGAATGATACTGGCTGTTGCCTTGTCATATATGGCCTTTATGATGTTGAGGTATGTTTCTTGTATCCCAAGAATTTCAAGGGCTTTTATCATGAATGGGTGTTGCACTTTGTGGAAAGCTTTCTCAGCATCTATTGATATTATCATATGGTTTTTATATTTCTTTTTGTTGATGTGTTGGATAACGTTGATTGATTTTCGGATATTTGCCGCGGACCAGCACAGCAGTAGACAGTAGACGATGAGGCCACCTCAGGGTTGAGAGAAGCGTGCAGGGTGGTCAGGGCGTCGGCGAAAGAAATGACAAACAGACACACTTCAAGAGTGAAAATCTGAGTGTAATTTTCTCTAAGTTTGTGACCAGTATATATATGTTTTCCAAAAGCACAGGAATGAATATCAATGAAATTAGCTTGCTCATGGGCTCAGTCAATCATCATCAGGGAGGTGATCTACATAACAAGCAATGACCATTATAGAAGAAGGAAGGAAGTTTAGAAAGACAAATAAGGGATTAAAGTTTGTAGTTCTAGAAAGACGGGAAAAGATTTTTAGCATTCTTGTAGTGGTTCTTGGTGGTCGTTATCTTTTGATAAGCTTCTGCCTTTTCAGGGAACTTCCGCTGCACTTCCTCTGCTTCAGGCTGTTCTCCCCCCCCCGCGCTGGTTGCCCAGCCGGATCTAGGGACCATGGCGAAAGCCATTCCTAAAGATCACTGCGGGGGGAGGTGCAGCAGGTAGGGTTTTGCTGTTCTTCCCCTGCGCGCTGGTTGCCCAGCCGGACCTAGGGCCGGTTAGCCCTAAAGGTCACTGCAGGGGGAGGTGCAGCAGATATTGAACTATCCTTGTGTCCCTGGAATGAATCCTATTTGGTCGTGGTGAATTATCTTATGGATACATTGTTGGATTCTGATAGCTAAAATTTTATTGAGAATTTTTGCATCAGTGTTCATTAGGGAGATTGGCCTGTAGTTTTCTTTTTTTGTGTTGTCCCTGTTCGGTTTTGGTATTAGTGTAATGTTGGCTTCATAGAACGTGTTTGGTATTGTCCCTTCCTTCTCAATTTTTTGGAAGAGTTTGTGAAGGATAGGCACTAATTCGTCTCTGAATCTTTGGTAGAATTCATTTGTAAATCCATCAGGTCCTGGGCTTTTGTTTTTGGGGAGGTTTTTGATTACCATTTCAATTTCGCTGTTTGTAATTGGTCTGTTTAGGTGTTCTATTTCTTCTTTATCTAGCTTTGGGTGATTGTAGAGTTGTAGGATTTTGTCCATCTCCTCTAGATTGTTGGACTTGTTTCCATACAACTGTTCATAGTAGTTTCTGATTATTCTTTTGATTTCTGCTGTGTCCGTTGTGATTTCTCCTCTTTCATTTGTGATCCTGTTTATTTGTGCTTTCTCCCTTTTTTCCTTTGTGAGCCTGGCTAGGCGTTTGTCTATTTTATTGATTTTTCCGAAGAACCAGCTCTTGGTTTCATTGATCTTTTGGATTGTTTTTTGTTTTTTTTTTTAGTTTCGATTTCATTTATTTCTGCTTTGGTTTTTATTATTTCTTTTCTTCCACTGGTTTTGGGTTTTTTTGTTGTTCTTTTTCTAGTTCTTTGAGCTTCGAGATTAGGTTGTTTCTTTGAGTTCTTTCTTGTTTCTTGATGTGAGCCTCTATTGCTATATATTTTCCTCTTATTACTGCTTTTGCTGCATCCCATACATTTAGGAAATTGGTGTCCTCCTTGTCATTCAATTCAAAGAATTTTTTAATTTCTTCTTTGATCTCCTCATTAGTCCAATGGTCTTCCAGTAGTGTGGGTTTCAATCTCCATGAGGTAGGAGAGTTCCTTACCTTCTTTTTATGGTTTATTTCTAGTTTGATGCCTTCATGGTCAGAAAAGATGCTTGGTATGATTTCAATCTTGGTGTATCTGTTGATGTTTGTCTTGTGCCCCAGTATGTGATCAATCCTGGAGAATGATCTGTGTGCGCTTGAGAAAAATGTGTACTCAGATTTTTTTGGCTTTAGTGTTCTATAGATGTCTGTTAAGCCCAAGCACTCTAGATCCTTATTTAGAGCTTTAGTGTCTTTACTTATTTTTTGTCTCGTTGTTCTATCCATTGTTGATAGTGGTGTGTTGAAGTCTACTACGTATGTGTTTCCTCTGATGTCTGTTTTCAAAGATGACAATAGTTGTCTGATATATTTTGATGCTCCTTCATTTGGTGAGTATATGTTAATGAGTGTTATTTCTTCTTGAAGTATTGTCCCCTTGATCATAATGCAGTGACCTTTGGGGTCTCTTTTTATCTTTTTGAGTTTGAAATCTGTTTTATCTTATATAAGTATAGCTGTTCCTGCTTTCTTTTTTGGTCCATTTGCTTGTAGGATTGTTTTCCATCCTTTAACTTTGAGTCTATTTTTATCTTTTGTAGCCAAATGGGTTTCCTGGAGACAGCAAAAGGTTGGGTTTTGTTTCTGAATCCAGCCTGCGACTCTGTCTTTTTATTGAAGAGTTTACATTTAGAGTTAATATTGATATGTTAGCATCTGTATTTGCCACTGTGTTTGTCTTTCCTTTGATTTTTCTTTCTTTATTCTTTTAATAATTTTTTTTTTTTTTTTTGGCCTTCTTTCGTTGTTATTCGTCCCTCTGAGGTTCTGGCTTTAGGACTCTTGTAGTATTTTTTGGAGTGGGGGTTTAGTCGTAATGAAATTCCAGAGTTTCTATTTGTCTGGGAAGGTCCTTATTCTTTCTTCATAGAGGAAGGAAAGCTTTGCAGGATAGAGTATTCTTGGTTGGCATCTGTTGTCTTGAAGTCTGTTGAATATGTCCCTCCACTCTCTCCTTGTCCTAGTGTTTCTTCAGAGAAGTCTGATGTCAGTCTGATTGGTTTTCCTTTGTATGTTATCTGTTTCTTCCCTCGTCAGCTTCATTATTTTTTCCTTGTCTTGGATTCTTGGGAGCTTTACTATTATGTGTCTTGCTGTATTTTTCCTTTCATAATGGAAGTTTGGTGTTCTTCTTCTTGTATATCAATTTTCAGCTCCTTCTTCATGTTTGGGAAGTTCTCTTCAATTATTTCCTTGAATATTTCCTCTGTTCCTAGGTCTCTCTCCTCTCCTTCTGGGATTCCTATAACTCTTATATTTCCTTTCCTCATGGAGTCAAATAGTTCCAGAAGTCTTTCTTCAGTCTTTTTCCTTTGTACTTCTCTTTCCTTTCTGTTTTGGTTGTTTTTATTTCTGTGTCTTCGAGAGTGCTTATTCATTCTTCCATTTCCTCTATTCTGTTATCACTGCTTTTCCCAGTATTCTTCAGCTCTTCTGTTAATCCTTTGATCTCCTGCATTTCCTTCATTTCCCTCTTTAGGGACTCAATTTCATTCTTCTGAGTGTTGTTTTCCTTAATGTAAGTCACAAATGATTGAATGCCAAATCCTTCAAACATGTTCTAAATCCTCTGGTACTCCCACTCACCTCAAATCTTAAAACTGTGAGATCCACTTAATACAGACTCAGGTTTATAGTAATAAAAAGTAAAACAAAGGTGAATATCATGGCTTTCCATATGCATATGTAAAGAGATTACAATCTCTTTAATAATGTAACTAATGCACAATGCACAACAGATATTAAAGAAGCATTAATATTTGTGCAAAAGATATTTATTGCTAAAATAAGTAAACATTTAATAATACTTACTATTTGCTGAATATGGGCCTCTTGAATTTCTTTATGTTCTTTATCAGCTTTGCGTTTTTTCTCCTTTTCATGCTCATAGAAAATTTGATCTGCTTTCAAAATAGCCTGCAATTGTTCTTTATCCTCTATTTTTTTTTGCCTTTCTTCTTCCTCTTTATTTTTCATCTAGAAGGCAAAGGCAAAGGAAAAATTAAACCTATTTGCAACCAATGCTTTCTTGCAGGGCACTAAGTTAGAAATCCCCAAGCTGAAAGTCAGCCAGGAGCAATGATGGAGCACAAAAACCTATATACCTGGATTGACTTTCAGATGGTCAGTTTCCTGAATAGCACACTATGCACAAAATGAAAACTTAGAGTGATACGGGTTTAAATAAGAAAACAGGAATAGAAAAGCAAGAGCTGGGCCTCCCTGGTGGCACAAGGGGTTAAGAGACAACCTGTGAAGCTGTCCTAAGCCACTGCAACACAAGTTCAATCCCCGGTTGACCAGGGAGCTACCCACATGGAACAGCAGACCTCTCCTGACTTGCCTGCTGCTCCATTCAGCAATGTATTTCAGTCAGTCTGCCTGTTCTGTTCCCCATTCCGTCTCTAGTGAGTCCTCTCGCCCCCCACACCTCTGGTCTGTACCCCAGTTCTTGTATGTATAAATAAATCTTAAAAAAAAAAAAAAAGAAGAGCTCCTCAAGGGAAGAAAATATTTGTAAGTGAAAAGTTGCTACAGTGTTTATAAACTATCCAATTTAAATGTCATGACAGTCAGTCATGTAGAAGATAAACTTTGAAGGATTAAGAAATATAGAACTGCCACAGTAATTTTTCTTGCTTTGTCTTAATATTCCAATGCAAATATATTAAATGAGTAAAAATTTTGAATTTCAGATTGTCCTGAAACAAAGAGATTATTACTTTGCGTCTATAAACATCTTATTTGTAATTGATTGCTCCATCATCTTCTGTTAGAAAGTAAGCATGGTCTGATTTCAAGAATATAGGAAATAATTTGTACTCATTTCTCAAATCTCTGTGAGTTCTTTGTCAGAGAGACAGAGGGAGTAGAAACTATAGTAGAAGGGGCTTTTTTTTTTTAAAGATTTATTTATACAAGTACTGGGTACAATCAGAAGCGCAGGAGGGTGAGAGAATTCACCAGAGCCAGAGCAGGGAACAGAACAGGCAGAGTGACAAAATACACTGCTGAGGGGAGCAGCGGGCATGGCAGGAGAGGTCTGTCACACCATGTGGGACCCTCGCCAGCGGCCGGGGATCGAACTGGTGCTGCAGAGGCCACAAGCAGCTTCGCAACCCAGTGCTCAACCACTGCGCCACGGGGAGGTCCATCACTTGTCATTATTGAATTGCTTACCACAGTGGCTCTGTATTCTGCAATTGCTTTTAATTCTGCTTTATTCTTTTCATATTTTTCTCTTTCTTTTTTTTCCCATTCAGCCTCAGCTTCTGCAATATCTCTAGCAATAATCAAATCTTCGTTGTCAAGTTTCTTTTTCATTAGTTCACTCAAGAAGTTGTTGATTCTTTCTCTCCGTTCCTCCATTAGCCTATAATAAAATAACGATGTCAAATCTTCATGGATTGATTTGTTACAGAGCCAATATAATTCAATTAGTGAGTCAGATATTTTAAGTATTCTATATGCCTAAAAGAAGCCCCATTACTCCATTTCTCTCTCTATATATATACATATATACACACATACACATAAAGTGAAAATTATTTTAATACTTTATTTTTAGAAGTATATTCTAAAAATACAAAGGGGGGTAATGTATATAATATGATTTTGTGTCTGTTTCTGTGTGTGTATGTATCAAATAAAGTTAAAATTCTGTACAATTAAAAATATTTTAAGTACTTTATTAGACTGCTTACTCTAACACTGAAGGTTGACTTTATAAAATAAATCAAAGTACTTTCTTCAAGTAAAACCTAAAAAATATCTAAAAAATTTATCAAACTTCTGGATAACTCCACCCTCTTACTCTACCCTGTCTGCAACTTATGTACAGCACTTTATGGACTTAATCTGTTTCTCTCCCTTTACACTGAGATTTCCAAAGTCAGAGTTAAAATAAGTCCTCTCTCTAATCCAAGACCAAGGACGGTGTCTGGCACACTCTCAGTAATAACTAGGTATTTGTTAAAGGAATGGGAACATTTTCATTAAGGAAGTTAAGGGCATTAAAAAAATTTTATTCCAGTGTGACAAACACACTAATTTATTGAGTGAATTGGCAAAGAAACCTGAGAGAAATAATGAGAAAGGACACAGTGCATTCCACCAGTAAATTACAACCTAAGGTAGAAAAAAGACATTTATGAAAGTAAGTACAAAATGTAAAGGGTAATAAATACCATGAGAAAACTGGAAAATGAAGTGGGAAAATGAAGGAGGCAAAGGAAGACTACATGGTGGAGGTGATATTTCATCTAGGATTTCAAAAATAGTATTTTAAAACATTATAATTTTTAAAGATTTATTTATTTATGCGTACAAGATCTGGGGTACAGGCCAGAGTTGCAGGGGTGGTGAGAGGATTCACCAGAGACCGACTAGGGAACAGAACAGGCAGATCTACTGAAATACAATGCTGAGGGGAGCAGCTGGTGAGACAAGAAAGGTCTGCTACATCATGTGGGTAGCTCCCTGACTGGCCAGGCATCAAACCCATGCTGCAGTGGCTGTTGATAGTGTGATAGCTGTGTGTCTTTAACCCCTGTGCCACCAGGGAGGCCCTAAAACATTATTATTGATTGCCAACTATGGGCAAGGTGCTGGAAACATAACATTTAAAAAAAAAAAAAAAACCTCTGTTATTATGGACTATTTATTATAGCTGCATTGGAGGGACAGTACCAAATTAAAATCGATAGTGCTACATATTATGCAATGAGAAAAAAGAAAGCAGTTTAAAAGACATGGAATTTGGGGGGCAGACACTGTAATTTTAAGTATTACAGTCAGGGAATGCATTAATGAGAAGGCAATATTTGAATAATAATCTAAGAGTTATGGAAAGTTATAATAGCCAAGATATGGAAACCATATGCCAACTGATGATTGCATGCTAGATAAAGAATATGACTGAATAAACTGGTGTCTACATATGCACAATGGAATACTACTTAGCTATAAAAAAGATGAAATATTGCCATTTGCAGAAAAATGAAAATAACTCAAGGGGATTATGCTAAGTGAATTAGAAGGAGAAAGACAAATATAATATTGATACTCTCAGTAGATGTAGAGTATAAAGAAACAAAGCAAATGAGCAGATAAAAGAAAAAAAAATAAACTAGTGGGCTTTGACGACAGAACTGCGGATATTAAAGGGGCACATGGTGGGTATAGGAAAGGTGGAGGGGACAAATGGTGGTGGGGTTTTGAAGTTGTTTTATTTTTGGTTGATTTAAAAAAAAAAAGAATTACAGGTCTTAGGCACACAACTCCAGGCACTTCACTTTTTTGAACCAATATTAGTATATACATTAACACATTCAAACCCACACATTTCTGCTCAAGTCCCTCAAATTTTGGCACAACTCATAACTAACACATGACTTTAGAGTTTTATTTTCTGTGTTATTACACTGTGCCCTTGTTAAATTAGTGTGAATGTTATATGAGAATATTTTCTTTGGAAGGGGTTATCTATTCAACTATGAGTAAGTTTTAAGACCTTTAAATTTCTTCATAGCCTTATAGATTACTAATGCAAGATCATTCAGGTATAAAAATATTTTTCACAAGTGCTATCTTTAATAAAAAATTCATCTTGGCCGATACAATTTATTTTTTTGTAAAATGCTCTATGTACATTAAAACATTTGAGATCAGATTTAAATAAAAGAGCTAAGGGAGGGCCTCCCCGGTGGCGCAGCGGTTGAGCGCTGGGTTGCGAAGCTGCCCGCAGCCTCTGCAGCGCCAGTTCGATCCCCAGCTGCTCCCCAGCCACCGGAGGAGGGTCCCACATGGCGCACAGACCTCTCCTGCCGCCCGCTGCTCCCCTCAGCAGTGTACTTCGGTCCTTCTGCCTGCTCTGCTCCCCACTCTGGCTCTGGTGAATTCTCTCACCCTCCCGCGCTTCTGACTGTACCCAGTGCATGTATAAACAAAACAAACAAACAAATAAATAAATAAACATGCCTCTATTAAAAAAAAAAAATTAAAAAAAAAAAAAAAGAGCTATGGGAAGTGACCATTCCCCAGAGAGTATACAGGAGAAATACAGCATGAGTGACAAAAAGGAAAAGAAGAACAGTAAGAGATGAGGACTGAAAAATGAGGTTGGGGTCAAGTGGAAATCAGGATGGGTGTAGAGCCTTATGGGAGATAGCACAACTTCCCTAGGGAGTACACCACCTTCATTTCTTACTGGTCCAGGTGAGCTCACCTATATCCACAGCTTCAACTACCACTTATATATCAATGACTCACAAAGTCATTATCAGCTCCCTCTCCTAGCACATGGATTTCTAGTTTTCCAAGCATGTACCATGTAGGTGTCCTCAATATTCCAAGGGAACCCGGACTTCACACACCCCAAACTAAAATCATGTCACTAAATACCCTAGTCATATGAAATTGTATTCTAAAGACTACTCTCATGTCACAACTTCTGATTTCCAGTAAAATAACTTCAAAGAACTATATTAATTACATAAATTATTTTAAAAGTTTACCTGTGTGTTTCATCTTCTTTTTCTTTCCTCAATTGTGTAAGACATTTTTTCGCTTTGATAAATTTTCTAATCTTTTCATCAGCTTCTTCTTGTTGCTGCTGTTCTACAGCTTTTATCATATTTTTATCATTCAGGTGTTCCTTGGGGGAAAAAACTGTGTATTATCCTATCACAAAAAAAATCTTTCAACATATGAATGTTAATAAGAACCTGTTAAATGGTTACAGTCTCTCTGGTTACATTTTCTCTCTGGAAATTTATCCCATAAAGATGATCAGAGATGTGCATTAAGTTTTATGAGCCATATACTTCATTTCAAAGTTATTTATAACAGCAAAAAATTGGGAACAATCTTTAAATATTCAATAATGTGGAAATGGCTAAATTATAGTCTAAGTAAGTGACATGGAGAGATACAAAAAAATCAGTAATAACATAATTGGTAAAACATATATATGATAAATAGGTACAAATTTATGATATATATATAACCAGAGGAAATGTATCAAATATTAATATTAATCTTGAGTACGAGACTATGGATGACTTTTACATCTTCTTAATGCTTTTCTGGATTTCTTTTCAATTATCTCATTTCTTTAAAAATAATTACATAATCAGAAAAAATACACTAAATATATACAACTTTCATTTAATGTTTGAATAGTTAATATAGTTGCATGGAACATAAATTTTAAATATTTAAAAGATACACAGTGTGAAGTATCCTCCTTACTCCAGCTACTACTTAGTCCTAATTAGGACTGGGTTCTGTGACCCCAACCTGAATTAGCCATTATAAAAATATGTGCCTTTGAATACAATAGCCTGGGTACATTTAGTGTGTTTTGTTATTATAAATGGAAACCAATTCAACATGAAAATTATTAGATGTGCCATTTAACCTTCCAATATATATTCAAAACTCAGTGTCTGCTTTGTGCCTAGCACTCTTCAATTTTACAGTCTGTTACTTTTTTAAAGTCCATAATCTGGTTAAAAGATGCATTAATCAACTGAAATGCAAAAATGTTAAAAGTATTGTTTTGAATACTTTCTTTTTTCCCCCCTATGTTCACTGTAATATCCATACAGATTTTGTAGAATAGGAAAATATGGAGTTAAGTAACACAAAATTAATTCTCATTTTTAAACACTGCAAGTCTTAGCTCAAGGTCAGACAGTAGTAAATGGCAGAGTTAGCAATGAAAACAAAGTCTATCCCACTCCAAAGTGACTTGGAGAGAGGAAAAAATAGTGCATCTGTGAAACAGGAGTAAGATTTTATACCAAAGAAACAATAAGGTTAGGGCCTCCCCTGGTGGCACAGTGGTTGAGCACTGGGTTGCAAGGCTACCCGCAGCTTCTGCAGCACCAGTTCGATCCCCGGCCACCGGCGAGAGTCCCACAAAAAAAAAAAAAAAAAAAAAAGAAAGAAAGAAAAAAGAAAAGAAAAAAGAAACAATAAGGTTATAAGCAAAACTTAGAAATTAAAACTTTGATAGCTAAAATTAAAAAATTCAATAGAACAGAATAGAAAATAAGGTTTAGAGTAATGCTCAAGGTCAGAAAAAAAAAAATGGCAGATTCTTCCTTCTCCATTAGTAGCAGGACATGGATTTTTATTCAAAGTGGCAATATGCCCAGCAAAAAGACTTCATTTCTAAGTTTTCTTTTCAGCCAGGTGTGACTAAATTATGACCAATGAGATTTAGTAGAAACCAGTTAAGTGGAATTTCTGGAAAAGTTCCTTAAAAGGAGAACAGATAGTTAGGGCACTCTTTGTCCTTTATCCTTTCTTCCTTCTTGCTACATAGAATGTGGCCATAAGGGTAGAGCTTTAGCAGCCATTCAGGGCAATAAGGCAACCTTAATGACAGAAGCTATCCATGTTCCAAGAATAGCAAAGGAAAGAGATGTCTCAGTCCCTGTTGATTATGGAGGTGCCATAAGTGTTTGGATGACTACTTCTGTACTTTAAGTTTTGATTTGTTTAAGGTACTGTTATATTTTGGGTTTTCTGTTATATTCTTTTGATCCTTTTCCTAACTATATAATAAAATGAGAGTTTTAAAAAATAGCTATCAATTCAGATAGTCCAATATCTATCAAAGGTTACTGAAGGGGTTCTAGAATAGAAGAGACAAAAAGGTAAGGGACAAAATTATACAAGAAACAAAATATTAAAAGTTTCCAGGATGAAAGGAATGTGAGTTTCCACATTGAAAGTATCAACTGAGTGTTCAGCAAAATGAGTGAAAATGACTTATAGTAAGGTATATCGTTATGAAATTTAGAGCTTCAGAGATGAAGACTTGAAATCTTTCAGATAAACAGAGAGAATGAGAGAAGGGAAGAAAACAAAACAAAACAAAAACCACATCAGATTACAAACACTGAATGAAGAACGCAAGTGGCATCAAATTTCTCAATAGCAATATAGGAAGCTAGATGGTTATAAAACCATGAATATAAAATTCTTAATTCTAAACCCAGAATTCTACATCCAATCAAAGTATAAAGCAAGTACGATTTGAGATGATAAACCTTTTAAATCAGAGTAAAAATTTTTACCTCCTAATTACCCTTTCATAGGAAGCCACTTAAAAATATATTTCAGCAAGATGCAGGAGCAAACCAAGAAGGAGGCAGAAGATTCAGGAAATAGAAGCTGCAACCCAGGACAGTAGCCAAGAGACATCCCAGAATGACAACTGGGCAGCAGACCTACAGAACAAGCAGTCCAGAGGGAAGGATTTTGGATGGGGGTGTTCCAAGAAAACCAGTAACATAGATAACTGAATATTACTTAGCTTAGTATCAATATACATGAAAACAATTATTTTAATCATAAAAAACAATTACACAACAAGGAAATATAATCATAGCATATTACTGAGTTCTTCGGAGAATAACATTTATATAATTATAATGATTTAACTAAAATTGTATGACAATAATTTTGGGAGAAGGGGATAGTATTAGAAAAGAGCTAACTCCTCTATTACCGGGGCAGAGAGACAGAAAATGCCTAAAATTTGTAAGTCCAATTTTAGAACTTAATATGTATTTTAAAATACAATATAGATTATTTAGAATATAATTTTTATACCAGAAGAAACAGCTAAAAGAATTTGTATGCCACCAAGAAGTAGAAGGATTGAAGTAAAGAACTACTACTCTTCTCTTAAGCCTATAGGTACTGTTTGATATTTTAACTATGTGCATGTATTATATAAGAATAAAAGCAAATTTAAAAGAAAAGAATGTAAAGACTTATGGAATAAAATAAATTTCAATAGCCATTAAGTTATAACCACATATTGAACACATATTAATAGGTCAACAGACACCAAACAGAATTCACATTCATTCTTCACAACTCCTCTCATTTTAAGGATATGAAAATGAATACATTTAGGGGAAACAACCATTCTCTTCTCTTTTTCTGTTGATGCAAGAAAACATATTCATATAAAATCATAAATATAGTTCCCTCAAAAGTATTCATTCCCTAGAAACACTGTAAGTGGTTTTCTACTCCGTTATTATTTCTTAAAAAAAAATTAAAAGTTAGGCACTGGACTGTGCATATTTTTAAAGAAATTAAGAAATGCTTATTTTCAACTTACAAAAAACAGTCTTCTGCTTTCATTTATTTCTTCTTTTTTCTTCTCTCGTTTTTTTCTCTTTTCTATTTCATATAATAAATTCTGTTGCTTTATTTCCTCAGCCTCCTTTTCTTCAAGTTTTCTCCTTCTTTCTTCTTCTTCTTCATGTTCCTTTATTCTAAAGTAAAAATGTAATAATAATTGAGATTAAAGTAAAGGGACAGGTTTTATTTTTATGAAATGAATCAGAGTCTAACCTGGGATGATTTGAAACTATATAAGAAGAACTTTTGGACTTCTTTGGGGATAAGAACAGATAAGTAGCAGTGACTACAGCCAAATTCAACCTTGATTACCCCAGAATTACCAATATCTTACTTCAAAATTTATTTCATTCCTCATCAAAATAAGTTCCACGTTAGACTCAAGTGTTCCTTTCCTTTAGAAAGAACTAATTAACTAATTGTATGGTGGAATGGTGACACTATTTTACAGAAAATTTCCTGACCTCTAGTACTTTTTTTTTCAATACTAGTGCTACATTATGCCTCTGCCTTTCAAGAGATGTAGTTCTATGGAAAGAGAGGAACAAAGGTTTCTTTACCCAATGTTGGTTCTCTCTCAGGTCTTGTGAGATGTGAGAGGTCTCCTCACTGCACAGCTCTGATCTGGGAGATTTAGCTTCAACTCTACTTCTTCAACATCCCTCATGACCCTCCACAATCACTACCAGGAACTTCCACCATCAGTAGGATATTGCAAAATTCTGAGTGTCATCATCAGACAATTCTCCACATACTGGCAAGACAACTCAAGCCCATGGTGTCTACTTGCCCAAGCACCCCTGTCAGCCAATCAACAGTACAGGTTGTTTCACTGCTTCTTCTTATCTGCCAAGGCTAGTATTTTTTCTTCCTGAATGGGTTGGCACAGAGTAAGTCAACAACTCACCTAAACAGATAAAAAGACTGAAAAATAAACCTTTCTTTCACATGTACCCTATTAAAAAATTTTTTTAGAGTCTCCTTACTTATCTTCAGGAAGGGAAAAATTCCCTTCCTCTCTAACACTGAGGACAATATAGAAAAGTGAGCAAGTTTTATTCACTTCGGTAGTAGGCCAGTTCAGAACAGGAAATTCCTAGTTGATTCATATGTTCAGAGTAAGCAGTTTTAGAGTCAATCACTCTCTTTAGGAACAGCTAAGAAAAATGTCACTGCTAGCCACAGTTATGGCAAGTTTATGACTTCCCTTTAAAAAATAGGTTTATAAAATTTTATTTGTTTATGCCCAAAAATAGATGACTGGATCAAGAAGATGTGGTACATATATAACATGGAATATTACTCAGCATTCAAAAAAGATAAACACATGCAATTTGCAGCAACATGGATGGAGCTGGAAGGGATCATGCTCAGCGAAACAAGCCAGAAAGAAAAAGAAAAATACTGGATGGTCTCACTCATAGCAGGAATCTAGAAAACTTAAATAAGGGACCAGGAAAAAGAATAACTATAAGAAAGAAAATATCAAAATCAACAAACAACTATGAACCAGAGACACTCTATGGGGGGTGGGGGGGCGGAGAAAGGAGGGCTTGG